>NC_044032.1:102252130-102892464 GCF_901765095.1 Microcaecilia unicolor | reverse complement strand
TGTGCAGGGCAGGGTTCTGTGCGTCTGACGTCCTGCACATGCAGGACGTCAGACGCACAGAAGCCCTGCCTGCAGAGGCTAGTAATGCTGAAGATCACACCGGAGTCAGAAGACAGGACTTGTTCTTGTGGGGTTTCGGGTTCCCCGGCGGCAAAGCTACACGTCGGTGGGTGGGTAGGGGTGGGGGTGAGTGTTGCTTCATCTGCATTTTGTTGCAGGGCTTATTTTGTTTCCTGGATTTTTGTGGGTGGCGTGGTGGTGGGGGGGGGGGGGGTGTTGCACCTCCAGCATTTGGAAGCGGGGCTTCTTTTTTTTGTGGTTTTTCGTGGGTGGCTTTGGGGGGGGGCGGCGCGGGGGGTGGGTTTTGGACATCCAGGGGGAGGAGTAGGGAAACACGCTTGGTTTCGATTCGTTCGTTGACACCCTTAACGTTCTGTGGGCAAAGGTTCTGAACTCACAGCACAACGTTAAAGGGTTCGTTCGACGTCATGACGTTTGACGCGAGGGCGGGGCACAGAGATAGTGGGATGGCTTCACCACCATGAACTTATGAACCCTTTATCATTGTGCTGTGAGTTCAGAACCTTTGTCCTCAGAACGTTGAGGGTGTGTTTTATTATAGTAGCTGCCTAAACTTCCATGTGGTTTATAAAATACGCCTAGCACTCATTCACATGACTAAATTTAGTCACGGGCAGCAACGCCAAGTAAAACTTAGTGTAAATGCCAACACCTAAATTAGGAGCAGACCATGTGTATAACAACTCACACAGATTTTAGAAACACCCACAACCCACCCATTCCACGCCCATGGCCAGACCCCCTAAGCAACTTAGAATTTACACGCATCAAGTTACAGAATATGCTTAGACAGTTGTGCATGTAAATTCTAATTAAAAACAATTAGTACTTATTGTTAATTGGCAATTATCAGCACTGATTGGCTTGCTAAGTTGAATACGCCAGAATATGCCCAGATTTCTGTGAATCTGGGTGTTAGGGTCACACATTTACATCTGCTATTGATGTGGAATAACTGGGCGTGGCTAAATTTAGGCACACTCATGCTAAGTTACGCAGGTAAAGTGCTCATATTGAATAAGTGCATAGCCCATATAATTTGAGCACTTAAGTTATAGCACCCAGTTATAGAATTGCTCCCATAAGCTCTGGGAAATTTTATGCCAAGCCATCCCTACATATAAATCACTGTCTTCTACGAGGAATAGTTTTAAAAACTATCCTCTATAAACATGTATATAAGGGACTATTGAGGATAACTTAAATCTAATACAACTTCAAAATAACCCTCTCCAAATGAGCATATCTCAACTTAACACTTTTTTATATCAATTTTGTTAATTTCACTAAAAATGAGAGGAAAAGCCTCAACTGACTCCTCCTTGGCTAATATATGTCCATAAAAGCATTTTACTTAGCTTTTTGAGCTATGACCTAGCTGCTGAATGCAGAATCGAGGAGGAAGAAATAGGGGAGCTGTGCCTCATTGTCAACAGAAGCGAGCGAGCCTATGTTCCAAGGATGCTGATGAAGGCTGTGAAACTTTGGCCATTGTTGGCCATGGAATAGAGATATATGAAGAGATAAAGAGTGAATACATCTCAAAAGCTCAAAAAGCTAAACAAAACGCTTATATGGACGTTATATATCAATTTAATAAAACTCTTTGGGAGGTTTGTCTGCCAATAATGACTGCATGAACTCCTAAAAGTGCTCGGCTTTGTAGCCAAGAAGGAGTCAATTGAGGCTTTTCCTCTCATTTTTAGTGAAATTAACAAAATTGATTTAAAAAGTGTTAAAAAGTTGACATATACTCATTTGGAGAGCATTAATTTTGAAGTTGTGTTTAAAAACTATCACCCATCACCAGTTTTTCAAAGTCTTCCTCTCTAAGCCCATTCTTCATGTTGTGTGTTTTCAGTGTGTGAGACACTTGCAAAGAATTCTGATAAGGAGATTATTGCCTCAGAAATTAGATACAAATCAGAAAGAAAAAAAACCTCAATTACCTGCCAAATGAATTATCTAAAAAGGGTTGTTAGAAGTGATGTTTTCAAAGTGTGCCACACAGACTAGAGTTTTGAATTTAATTCTCCCATTGCTGGAATCATGTAGATAAAAAGTCTCACTCACATGTACAGTTCAGATTTTGTATTTTAGAATATCAGAAACAATAATGACACCTCATTTCTATTTCTTATTTTCCACTGGAAAAATATTAAGCTTTTATAATTCAGTTTATTGCACATTTACAGAAAAACATACTATAATGTATCTCTCTTTCTCCACAATTAGCATTTTATCTGAAGAGGATGACAGCTTGTGGCACACTGTTTATGGATTACGATTGCTGGCACCTGGTGGAGTCCAGGATCCTGGCTGAAAGCTCTTAGCAGTGCTTGTCGGATCCTCCGAAGGCTCATTCGTTTCATAGAACGGAGCAGATGCGTGGCCTTTAATTTGGGTACGACCTGGTTGAGCAACAAGTCCTTCCTCATACTCCTTGACCTGCTGAAGCTTGTCCTTTTCATACAACTCATTGCTTCTGAGTTTTACCACTTCTCTGTTTTTTTCGTTGTTTAAAATTTCCTGAAACGTAAAAATAGAATTTACTTAAAATAAAACATAAAGAAAAAAAAAGTCTCTCCTGTGTTGGAGATTTCACTAGTTACATGTTATATTGACTTCTAGGAAAAATCAATAAAATCAAGAATAGAATAAACATAGTTGGTGCCCTCAATACCACACAAAGTCACCATATAAAAGGCACATGTGTATCAAGCAGATGACGGAGTTAATATTTTTCTTTTTCAAATCTATCATTTTGTTCTATAGTCTGTACCACAGAATGAAAGCCAACATGAAGGATAGTAGTTCTTGCTTGAAGAATTTTAGCTCCTAAGCAACTAGGCCTCATTGAGGGCAATTCTGTAACAGGGTGTCTGATGCATAATCTATAAAGCAAAATATGTGGCTATTTTCCTTTATAAGATACTAGAATAACCATTTCAATATGTGCCTATAATTTAGCTGCGAACGCTTACGCCAACCATGGAGCTGGTATAAGTACTTGCGCCTAAATGCCAGAGATATGCTCTTAACAAAACACTCTGTTACACATGGAAGCGAGAGTCCTGCCTAGGTACTGCTCATGGGAATGCTCATCTGTAAAATACATGCTGGACTAAATTCAGTAAATGGTGCTGAAAAAACTGTTCTGAAAAAACAATCAGCACAGAGCGTTATTCTATAAATGGCAATTCACAGAATACTGCTTAGAGCAGATTTCCGAAATCAAGTTTTGGGTGCGAGGATTTATACCAACTGAAACCTGGTGTAATTGGTTCATTAGCCAATTTAGCTGCACACGCATCTCAGGATACTGCACAATTTTGCGCACTATTTATAGAGTCCTGGGGGCTGTGCAAGTTATGTGCATATTTACTAAATAGGTCTTAGGTGCCCTCCTCCTTCCCTGGCCCCTAACCGTTACTCATTTGCCCTCCTCCTTCCCTGTTCCTCTTTACCCTGTAATTCCCTTGCCCGTAATGTCTTGTCTGTCTGTTTTACTTAGATTGTAAGCTCTTTGAGCAGGGACTGTCTCTCTATGTCAAGTGTTCAGCGCTGCGTGCGGCTGGTAGCGCTATATAAATGTTATTAGTAGTAGTAGTAGAATTTTGGCATATATGCACGTCTGTGATCACATATGCATATAAATTCCATTATTCTAAACATTTGCACAGGTAAATATTACTGCATATTTTATAGAAACAGCCCCACTGCGCCATTTCAATGTGTCATACTGAGTCAAACCAATTGTCTATTGAGCCTGACTGTCTGGGTCACTTGGAAAGAGTTGGACAGTCACTGTTGCTCATTCCCAAATGTAGTTGGTGGTGAGCTCTGTGTCTGCTTAGCTATTGAGTGCTAATGAATAACTCCTCCAGAAACTTGTCAAACCTTATTGAAACTTAGCTATGCTATTAGCTTTGATCACATCCCCTAGCAAACAAAAGGTTACAATATTTAAAATAGACAGAAAAGATAACAATAATGATGCCACTAAGTATAAGAACAACTGCAGATTTTAATGTGCATTGGAATTACGAATGCTTTTGGTCCAAAAGTTTTCTTCTGCTCCTATGGCCCTTCTATTGTACTGGAAAAGGACCCAGATGGAGCTAATGTATCATACATGTTTATTCACAAATAGTCTTAGGTTCCCCCTCCCCCCCACACATAGTTTAATTCCTTCCGTTTAGTCCGGTGTTTTCAATAGCAATCATTGGACATGAGGTACAGGTCCCTCAGAAGCCCAGGCACCCTGAGGTGCCACTGTTGAGTGATTGTGGAAACTTCCTCCTGACCTCCAGCATAATGCACAGCTGTTGGGTAAGCGCCTGAAATGCACTTAAATTAAAGGAAATAGAGCGGCTCATCCCCAGTATAACAGGACATAGAACCAGAGGAAGATGTGTCTCTTTGTAGTTACTGCACAATCAACTGCTGAAAGGTACAGAGAGCAGTGAAAAAATGTATACCCTTCTTTGATACAACTGTGTCATTATAAAGCAGCACTGTGCACCAACAGAGTCTGTAACTGAAGGACTATAGACAGTAAGATATTGATATGTACACAAACAGCTACAGTGTTATCTCCAGACTATAGTTTTGCATTCATTGCTCCCGTTGCCAGAATTATGCAGATAAAAATCTCCCCAGTTCAGATTTTGTATTTTAGATATCAGAAAAACTAATCACACCTCATTTCTACTTGTCATTTTCCACTGGGAAAAAATATTAAGCTTTTATAATTTGGTTTATGGAACATTTACAGAAAACACACTGTCTTGTATCTCCCTTTCTTCACAATTAGCATTTTATCTGAAGCAGATGACAGCTAGTGGCACACTATTTATGGATTACGATTGCTGGGGTCCAGGATCCTGGCTGAAAGCACAGTAGAGTTCTCTGACTCTTCAGGAACATTTGCTCTCTGTCTTAAAAAATTGAAGGAAAGAGCAAGGAATCCCAAGTGATTGCTCAATTTCATATTCCATCTTCAATAAGACCATTAATGTAGCTGTATTCACGCAATGCATGACAATTATGCTAGCAAAGCTTGGCCTGGATCGCTACGATATCATTACAGTACAGAGATTTTACTTTGTATGACCAGATTAGGGTGATTAGTATAATTTTTATTAGTTGAGAAAGCTCATCCCTCGATATTCACTTCCTTAAATTAAAAGTGCACTTTGTTCTTTACGCACGTTTCCACTGCTGCTTCACAAATGCAAAACACTACTCTTGATTTAAGTGCATATTGCGCATGCCCAACATGAATACGCAATGCAATTAACAAGCTAATTAGAACCAATAATTTGCTTTTAACAAGCAATTATTGGCACTAATTAAATTTAATTGGGTTTTACACATATACGCTGATGATGTAATGATCTACATCCCATTCAAACAAGACTTAAAAGAAATTTCCAACGACATCAACCAAAGTCTACATATCATGCACTCCTGGGCAGATGCATTTCAGTTGAAACTTAATGCAGAAAAAACCCAATGCCTAATACTCACCTCTCAACACAATATGAACAAATTTACCACCATCAATACACCAAAACTAAATCTGCCAATTTCAGAAACCCTAAAAATTCTTGCCGTTACCATTGATCGGCACCTAACACTTGAAAATCATGCAAAAAACACAACCAAAAAGATGTTCCACTCAATGTGGAAATTAAAAAGAGTAAGACCATTCCTCCCAAGGACCGTCTTCCGTAATCTGGTACAATCATTAGTACTCAGTCATCTAGACTACTGCAACTCACTCTACGCTGGCTGCAAAGAGCAAATACTCAAAAAAACTCCAAAACAGCCCAGAACATGGCAGCCAGACTCATATTTGGAAAATCAAAATACGGAAGTGCAAAACCCCTATGAGAGAAGCTACACTGGCTCCCACTCAAAGAACGCATCACGTTCAAAGTATGTACCTTAGTTCACAAAATCATCTATGGCGATGCCCCAGCCTACATGTCAGACCTGATAGACCTACCACCCAGGAATGCTAAAAAATCATCTCGCACATTCCTTAATCTTCATTTCCCCAACTGTAAAGGTCTAAAATACAAATTAATGCACGCATCAACCTTTTCCTATATGAGCACGCAATTCTGGAACGCGCTGCCACGCAACCTAAAAGCGATCTATGAACTGACCAACTTCCGCAAACAACTGAAGACCCATCTCTTTGACAAGATATACCACAAAGATCAACACATGTGAAACTCCCCACATATATCCAGAGATGTTTAATAATGCCTTCTGTTATATTACTATCATGTATTCCATTACCATGCAACCCAAAATCCTTCTGTAATACCAAATGTCTATTCTCTTCTTATTTCAACTATCATGATGTATTGTAAGCCACATTGAGCCTGCAAAGAGGTGGGAAAATGTGGGATATAAATGCAATAAATAAATAAAAGATCTGTGCCTCAATGTTATGCACAACCTGAAAAAGGGGGCATGAAAATGGGAGAATCATGGGTGGAATGGGGCATTCCTAAAATTAATGCATTGTTACAGAAAAATAGGGATACATGTCTAATGTAGGTGTGCACATTTGCAACATGTTTCAGTTGATGCAAAGTGCCTAAAATTAGGCATGATTCCCAGGCATAAGCGCTATTCTATAAAACCATGCCGAACTTTTAAGCATGGCAAATAAATAGCACTTTTTCAGTACCATATATAGAATCTAGCACACATAAAAAATGCTTACTTCCAACCTAGTACGTAAGAGAATGGTTTAATTTTTCCAATTTACACAGTTACATATATAAAAATGTCTTTTAAAAACAAAGCTCAACACACCTCCAAAATCTTAACTTATAATTTGTCATTTTGTAATGGAGGAAAAGACCTCAAAAAAATCTGTGGTACTTTTCAGAACTTCACTGATATATAGTACCCACAGGATAACCACTCATCATTGGCCAAAAATCTCCAATTTTTCATCACTTAATATTTTTACTGCATATGGTAAAATTAGTTCTTACCTGATAATTTTCTATCCATTAGTCCAAACAGATCAATCCAGACACTTGTGGGTTATGTCCCTCTGCCAGCAAGTGGAGATAGAAAGAACTTTTGAGGTTCACTATAAATGGTCACGTGCAACCTCAGTATTGTCGCTACCAAAAGCAGTGTGAACAAGCAATCCACTAACATATCAGAACTCTCCTGCCTCCATAAAACTTGTACAAGCTCTTCAACCGCCACATGGGTCTGACATTGCAACAGGAACCGAAAGCTGTAAACTCAAACTGCAACAGATCAAAACACACGCTGAGAAACAAATAAATCTACAGGTGGGCCTCTGGATTGATCTGTTGAGACTAATAGAAAGAAAATTATCAGGTAAGAACTAAATCTTCCTTCCATAGTGTCCCTCAGATCAATACAGAGACTTGTGGGATGTACCCAAGCAGTCCTCAAGTAGAGCGGGATACTGATACCCCAGCCGCCAGGACAGAAGCCCCAAATGCGGCGTCCCCCTGCACCACTCGTCCAGCCAATAATGCTTAGAAAAGGTACGCACCATGACCAAGTTGCCGACCGGCAAATTTCTTCCAAAGAGACCAAGCGTGAGTCAGCTGCCGAAGTTGCTTGCACTCTGGTGGAAAAACTTGTCAAGACCGTCCTGTAAAAAAGCCAGGATGGTCGACACCGATGCCGACGAAGCCTGCTGCTGCGAACCAGGATTCGAAGGTCTGCCACACCCGTGCATATGATGTTGAAGTGGAACGCTTCCATGATGGCAACACAGTGGTAATCACCATGTCCAGGGTAACCCTTCTTCCTTAACCACGCCCTTTCAAGAACCAAGCCGTAAGACCAAGGGGGAGGGATCCTCCATGGCGATTGGACCTTGCCACAGTAACCCTCGGTGGGCTTGGAGCCATAGGGTGCTATCAATCTGCAAATGGATCAAGTCCACATACCAGGGGCACTGGGGTCAATCCGGGGCCACCAGATTCACTCGTCTCAGATGCCATGCAATGCATCCCACTACCCTGCCCACCATGGGCCACGGAGGAAACAAGTAGAGAAGTAGAGACTGGGAACAGGTCTGTAGAAGCGCATCAATACCCTGTGACCTGGGGTCTCTGCCCTTGCTGAAGAAGTGGGGCACCTTTGCGCTGATTACCTGAGCCATGAGATTGATTGCCAGGATCCCCCAGTGTTCCGTGATCTCAGCAAATGCCCAACTCAAAAGCTCCCCCTCCCCTGGATCCAATGCATGGTGACTGAGAAAGTCCACCTCGACATTCAGAGATCTCACAATGTGGGCCGCCAAGAGGAGGGGTAGGCACAATTCCACCCATAGGTATAGCAGAGACACTTCCTTGGCAAGAGGGGTGCTCTTGGTGCCCCCTTGCCTGTTGACATATGCTACTGCCATAGCATTGTCCGAAAGAACTCATACCGGCTGTCCCTGTATCAACAGCTGGAGCTTCCAAAATGCCAGTTGGATAGCCCTCAGCTCCAACCGCTTGATCATCCAGAGGCCTCCACCAGAGACCAAGTCCCCTGCGCCAACTGGCTCAGGCAGTGTGTCCCCCAGCCTGACAGGCTGGCATCCATATATACCACCACCCAGTTCAGGGTGGCCAGGGGCATTCCTAAGCGAAGATTTTCCGGGCGCAGCCACGAACGCATGGCCAACCGAGAATGAGGTGACCAGGGAAGGCATACCGAGTAGTCCTCCGACAAAGGAGACTACCGACTGAGAAGCAACCACTGGAGAGGCCACATATGGCTCCGGGACCACAACACCATGTCCAAAGTGGCTGCCCTCAACCCCAAGAAAGGATCAACTTGGTCAACTTGGCCCCGGGGGAACGGGTCAGGAACCTAACAATGCAGAGTTGCGGCCCTCCACCTGCTAGACAGAATACTGAAGTTTAGGTGGCTGCAAATGACCACGTATATTGAGCTTCAGAAGTTCTCTTTATCTCCACCTGCTGGCAGAGGGACATAACCCACAAGTTTCTGGATTGATCTGTGGGACGCTATGGAAAGAGGTCCTTTTACTAAGTTGCGGTAAAAAGGGCCCTGCACTAGCAGGTAAAAAGGCTGAAAAAAGACATGGCCATGGGGGGGGGGGGGGAGCACTTACAGTAACCCACTGAGGCTCCTGTGCTATCCCGGTGCTGCCTGATTACCGCCAGGTAAACCTCCTGTAGCTCAGGAAATGGCGCGAACTGGTGCTGGAACTACCACTGGTGCCCACGTTGGGCTGGCAGTACATAAGTACGTAATATTGCCATACTGGAAAAGACCAAAGGTCCATCAAGCCCAGCATCCTGTTTCCAACAGTGGCCAATCCAGGTCACAAATACCTGGCAAGATGCCAAAAAATTACAAAACATTTTATGCTGCTTATCCAAGAAATAAGCAGTGGATTTTCCCCCAAGTCCATTTTAATAATGGTCTATAGACTTTTCCCTTAGGAAGCTGTCCAAACCTTTTTTAAACCCAGCTAAGCTAACCGTCTTCACCACATTATCTGGCAATGAATTCCAGAGTTTAATTACATGCTGAGTGAAGAAATATTTTCTCTGATTTGTTTTAAATTTACTACTTTGTAGCTTCATTGAATGCCCCCTAGTCCTAGTATTTTTGGAAAGTGTAAACAGATGCTTCACGTCTACCCGTTCAACTCCACTCATTATTTTACAGACCTCTATCATATCTCCCCTCAGTCACCTTTTCTCCAAGCTGAAGAGCCCTAGCTGCTTTAGCCTTTCTTCATAGGGAAGTCATCTCATCCCCTTTATCATTTTCGTCGCCCTTCTCTGCACCTTTTCTAATTCCACTGTATCTTTTTTCTGATGTGGTGACCAGAGTGGAGGAGTGGACTAGTGGTTTGGGTGGTGGACTTTGGTCCTGGGGAACTGAGATCGACTCCCACTTCAGGCACAGGCAGCTCCTTGTGACTCTGGGCAAGTCACTTAACCCTCCATTGCCCCATGTAAGCCGCATTGAGCCTGCCATGAGTGGGAAAGCGCGGGGTACAAATGTAACAAAAATAACAAAAATAAATAAAATATTCGAGGTGTGGTCGCACCATGAAGCAATACAAAGGCAACTTCAGATTGGTGCGTGGTAAGCCCACAGTGGGCTTAATGCCGCTTGGTAAAAGGGCCCCTTAATTTTCAGATTTCCTTACTGAAAGAGTGTGTGATATACATACAAATGATAGTAGGGCACAGACAGTAGTGGAGCGCTGTTTATCCCTTGAAGAAGCTATGAGTAAGATGGTACCCCTTCAGACTAGAAAGCTAAGTGTGCTTGCTGTTACTCTCCTTTTATGCTCCTGCTTTGTATATTGGGACAGTTTTATGGACACTAATTAAGGAAATCTGAAAATTATATACAGTAAAAATATTAAGTGATTAAAAATTGGAGGTTTTGGGGAAATGAGGAGTGGTTATCCTGTGGATACTGTGTCAGTGAAGTTCTGAAAAGTACCATCGATATTTTTTGAGGTCTTTTCCTCCATTACAAAATACAAAATTGTAAGTTAAAAAATTATAAGTTAAGATTTTGGAGGTGTGTCAAGCATTGTCCCTCGGATTCTATATAGTGCAACTAGATTTCCAGACGGAAATCCAGGCCGATTCTATAACAATGCGTGTAACTTAATTGGCTTAACAAGCCAACCAATGTTGTTAACAGCACTTAACAAGCAATAATAAACACACTAATTGGTATTAATTAGAATTTATGCACACAAATCCCTAAGCATATTCAGTAACGCAGTGCACCTAAATTTTAATGGGCGCAGGCAAAAACTGGCATGGTTATGGGCAGGGAAATGGGTGTTTCATGGGTGCTCCAACATTTACATGTGTTTTTGTAGAATGTGATCCAGTGCGCGTAAATCAACGTGTAGGGATTATGCCAGGTTTTCGTTGGTGTAAATGGCTGTGCATAGTTTTAATCGCAGTGAGGTCCGCCTAAGCATATTCTATAAACCGTGTGTAAATCTAAGCTTTTCTTATAGAATACACCTAGGTAGAAATGTTTACCATGCAGATTTTTTAAGTGACATATACAGAACCCTACCCCTGTATGTTTGAATCTATACTACGTAAAAAAAAAAAAAAACAGCAGAGAGAGAAGCAACACAAGCAATTTTTTTTATCTTGTGGCAAACTAAACTGCAGAAAAAAAAACTCACTTCCCTTAGATTATCTACTGCTTTCCTTACTGTGCAATTTGCTTTCTCTCCAGGAGTTACACATTGGATCAACCTCCAGCTGTTTCTTGCATTTAATTTTTTTAAAGCAGTGCAACTCAACCCTCTCTAAGAGGCATACCTACTCAAGTTTTCAGAATTACCACAACGAATATGCATGAGATACATTTGCAGATAGCAAAGACCCATTATATGCAAAAGATGTATCATGCATATTCATTGTGGTGATCCTGAAAACATGACTGGCAAGGTATGCTCCCAGGAGAGGGCTGAGGAAGACTGCCTTAAAGGAGGAATATTTATTTATTTATTAGGATTTATTTACCGCCTTTTTGAAGGAATTCACTGAAGGTGGTGTACAGTAAGAATAGATCAAACCTGAGGAGGAGGCAATTAGAGCAGTAAAAATATTCGAACAACAATACAAAGTATGGCATGGTATACTACTTGCAATGACAACACAATATGTATCAGAACATTATAATTGATAGTGAAGGGTAAGGCAAAGTTGTAACATAAAGATGAGTAAGAAAGTAGGAAAACAGGGAATTTTTAAACAAATGTAACCAAACGAAAACCAATGTAAATCACTGTAAAAAGCTGTGATTTTGGAAAGAACATCTATTTTAAGAAACAGTCCTCTTTTTCTCTACCATTCCTGCTTTGACAGCTGCGGCCCACTTTACTGCAAATAAAAGAGTTCGTTATAAACCCCCTGCTCAACACACAAACAGAAAAATGGAACGTTATCCTTTTTTAATCAGTTATTTCTTCCCGCTCTTTACGCTTCTAGCTTATTCAGAACCAGCCAATGCTGGGACTGTGACTCCATGACCCCTCTTTTTTTTTTTTTTTTAATAAATTAAACCTCTCCCCTTGTCTAGCCCAGTTATTCTCAACTAGACAAGTTTACAGGATGTCCACAATGAATATGCATGAGATACATTTGCATGCAATGGAGGTAATGCATGAAACTCTTTCATATATAATTGTTATGGCTATTCTGAAAACAGACAGGGTGTACCCTGATCTAGCCTAATTATTGTAGTGGCATCTAAACGATTAGTCCAGTAGGATGTAATGGAATGGAATGGAATATGATTCTTGTATCCCGCTAACTCCCAAAAAACAGTAGTTCAAATGGTTAACAAAAGAATAAAAAAGAACAGTTTGACCAAAATGGATAAGTTTTCAAATTTTAATGAAAAAAAAAAAGATGGGGCTACTCACAAATATAAGGGTACAGAGCACCAGAAGCATGCAACCTGATAACAGAAAGAATCTTCCAGGAATCTCTTATACCTAACACCCATAAAAGAAGGAAAAATTAGACGATAAGTGTCTTTAGATCTCGAGGATCTGCAGTTGGATGGAAGAGACACCAGTCCACAAAAGTATTCCGGACAGGACCTATCAAACAACAATACACCCAAGTTCAAAAAGAATACAAGCCTGTATAGAAAGCCAATGAAGAGAAATCAGTACTGGAGAAAATCAGTCAAATTTCTTCAGATGGAATTTGATGAGTTTGGCGGCAGTATTCTGGAGAATCTGGAGCTTGGTACGAAGCTCAACTGTAACAGACATACAATTGCAGGCATCCACACTGCTCCACAACTAATTCTTATCATAGAAAGAATCACATGGAGTAAAGACACATATAGCCTTCCTTTCCAACTGGCACAGCCATCACAGTCAGCAACCTTAGTAATGTCAGGAAGAATGAAAAGAACTTTCATTTCAGATAAGTGGCAATTTTTCTTTTCTTTGTATTCTGATTGAAATTGCTTTTTTGGAATTGCACATTTTTACACATTTATATCTCATATTTACGGGATTATCAGGAATGAGAGGTGATGATGAATGATTAGGTATCAATGCTACTGCCATTCAGTTGACCACTTGCTTTATTGGCTCACGCATTTGGTTCCTATTTTTATTTATATTTGTTTTTATAGATTGACAGTACTGTCAGATTTTTTTGATATGTTAAAGCAGTAATGTGATTTTCCACAAATATCTTTTGAATTTATTAGGATGCATGTGAGTCATCACTATCATAAGTCATGTGGAAGGGCCCTACCAACGCGCAACTGTTTTTCACATACAACCCCATTTTTCAGCCCTTACAGATTTATGCAATAGAGGTCCCATATTTCCCATAGTCCCCACATGCCATACCTGCTACCTGGAGCACCAGATAGCATTGTCAGGGGGGCGGAATGCCAGTACATCATCCTGCTGCTCTACAAAGTCAATTTAATAAATCTGCTATCCTAAAAAGACGTAACACCAAGTCACTATGGGGTCTTTTAACAAAGGCTTGCTAAAATGCATAAAAGAAAGAGCACCGTTTGCAATAGAAACGGACAGAAATTGCAAAGGAAGAGAGAATAGAAAAAAAAGGAACAGAGACTGCAGGAGTTAATGAACCTTTTAATGAACCTATATGGGCTAGAGACGCCCATATATTCCAATAGGCATCTCTTGAGTTTAGCGTGCACTAAAAATGCTACTGCGCCTTTGTAAAAGACCCCCTACCAGAGCAATTTAAGATAAGTCTGTTCAGCTATTTTCTATAGAGGACAAAGTAATAGTGTATTTCATTTTGGACACATGAGCACTGAAATTGACATGTTTTACTATTTTTAGCCATTTTTGATAAGAATTGGAGATACCCTAGGATGTTATGGGTTCACAACGGCAGCAATACTGCTTTAGTGGGTAAGATCGGAGAGTCTTATAATTGCGGTGTTTCAACATATTAGAGCAAGATGGGTTCCACGCTATCCAACTGAGGGGTCTCAGTAGTAAAAAAGGCCCGTTCTGAAGGCAAGGAAACGGGCCCTAGGCAGGCAATTCCTCCCCACCCCCGCGCTACGGCCCCCTCGCCCCCCCTTCGGCGAACCTGTCGCCCCCCCCGCCGCCGTTGTGTACTACCTGTGCTGACGGAGGACCCAAACCCCCGTCAGCCGAAGTGTTGTTGTGCCCTTCGCGTTCCTTCCTCATCTTCTCTGGAAGTTCCTCTGCGTGCGTCTGACATCAGACGCACGAAGTCAGACGCACGCAGAGGAACTTCCAGAGAAGATGAGGAAGGAACGCGAAGGGCACAACAACACTTTGGCTGTCGGGGGTTTGGGTCTCCCGTCAGCACAGGTAGTACACGGTGGCGGGGGCGGTTTTCAGCGGTCTGGGAGGGGGCGACAGGTTCACGGAGGGGGGGGGGGGGTCGAGAGGGCCGTAGCGCGGGGGGTGACAGATGATTCCGAGGGAGGGGGAGGAGTAGGGTACTCCTCTCCTTGGAATCAGCTGTCATGACATCAGTGACGTCAGTGCATGTCTGCCTAGCAGACCACCTCCAGCCTAGGGAGCTACAGTCCCAGGCACAGAACGTTGGAGGTGAGAATTATTATATAGGATGTCTTTTTGGGAAAGGAAATTAATTCAATTGATTGGTGTATTGTCTCCTTGGGATATATTACTGTATTTGGGCTTTACAAATTCAAGAACAAGAGAGGGTCCTCTTTGAAGATGCACCTGCACACTGGCAGCCATCCAGCTAACCCTCTGCTCAGTGAGCAGCAGTGGCTAAGAAAGTAAATAGAATGGTAGGAATTATTAGGAAAGGAATGGAAAACAAAAAAAGAGAACGTTATAATGCCTTTATATCGCTCCATGGTGCGACTGCATCTCAAATACTGTGTGCAATTCTGGACACAGCATTTCATAAAAGTTATAGTAGTGACCAGATATAAAAATACAGAGAAGGGTGATGAAAATGATAAAGGGGATGGGACAGCTTCCCTATGGGGACAGGCTAAAGCGGCTAGAGCTCTTCAGTTTTGAGAAGAGACAGCTGAGGGGAGATATGATAGAGGTCTATAAAATACTGCGTGGAGTGGAACAGGTAGGCCTGAATCGCATGTTTACTCTTTCCAAAAATTCTAGGACTAGGAGGCATGCAATGAAGCTACTAAGTAATACATTTAAAACAAACCAGAGAAAATATTTCTTCATTCTACATGTAATTAAACTCTGGAATTCACTGTCAGAGAATGTGGTAATAGCAGTTAGCTTAGCAGGGTTAAAAAAAGGTTTGGATAATTTCCTAAAAGAAAAGTCTATAAGCCATTATTAACTACTACTTATCATTTCTATAGCGTTACTAGATATTAAGTTGGACTCGGCAAAATCCACTGCTTATTTCTAGGATAAGCAACATAAAATCTGTTTTACTCTTTTGGGATCCTGTCAGGTACTTGTGACCTGGATTGGTCACTGGTGGAAACAGGATGCTGGGGTTGATGGACCTTTGGTCTGTCCCAGTATGGCAAGGCGGCACTTATGTTCTTATGTAACGACACAGCTATACAAACATGATTACATTGTTAGAAGAGATGTCCCTGCTCCCGTGGTCAGCCAGAATTTCAGAGGTTGAACTAGTGTGAAAAAGGGAGGGGCAGGGAAGGGCAGAGAAAGTTAAGTACATATGTGGATTTCATTTTTACATATCCCCATTTAGCATAATGCATGTGTTTTGCACCTGCTAGAAAGCAAAGCAACATCCATTTTTCTAACCTGCAGTCCCCACCAGCCCAAAAGGTTTCAAAGGAAGGCTCTACAGAGAGTTCCCATTTGAAAATAGGCTTGCAGGTCCATAGGTACTTTCCTGAAAGCTATGTGCTCCTTTTACTAATCGGTGCTACCGATAAGTGTGAGCTGAATGTGAAGAAGCCCATTCAATTCTCATGGGCTTCTTCACATTCAGCACATGCTAACTGGTGTGTAAAAGGAACCCTATGTAAGCTCCTGTTCCCCCCCCCCCCCCCCCCCCCAAAAAAAAAAAAAAAAATTTGGCCAGCTTGTTCTCAGTAGTAGTACAGTAGATGTAATATGCTATAGCAGCAGAAAATCTGTGGGGTGAATTTCAGTTCTCACCAACCATCCATTTCAATCATGTATCCATCATCCTGTTCATCTAATCTGCTTGCCCACTGGTAGCTGGAGGGAAAGGGGCTGATCTAACATGGTGAACTGGGTCTATTGGGCAAAAGCCTTGCTAGTGATGCTGGGTATTTAGATCATTACATAATAGGTGCCAGCGGAAATTTAGGGCCCTGTTTACTAAGATGAGCTAATGTTTTTAGCGCGTGCTAAAAATTAGAGTGCACTAATGCTAGAGACACCCATAGGAATATACAGGTGTCTCTTGCATTAGTGCGTGCTAAAAACACTAGAGTGCCTACAGCTCGGCTTTGTAAATAGGGCCCTGTGTGGCTGCCACTGAAAATCCAGAGTGTGTGATCAGCACTGCGGGTATGTGAACAGCAGCAATACTCAATCACTGTCTTGATTGGCAATCCACATACATTTAGGATAGCTTTTTTTCTGTCCTAAGTTATGCTGATACTTATCTGGTGCTAAAATTGCCTGTGTCTGGATAAGTGCCAGCTCCTCTTCAGGTATTTCCTGATGTTGCTTTTAAGCTTATCTCCTCAAAGCAGTGGCGTAACCAGAAGTCAATTTTTGGGTGGGCCAACAGGTTGGATGGGTGGGCACTAGACAGTGGTGTGCTGGTAAATGTTTAACAACAGGCTCTCTCTCCCCGGTCCACCTCTGCGCCCTCCCCCCCCCCCCCCCCCCGTCCACCTGTGCACCTCCCCTCAAAATTGCAGAGCTGGCTATAGCCGGGGAGAGAGCCTGGGGGGTGGGGGAGGCAATCCATTACTCTCTCCAGGAAAAAAAACATTAAATGATCCCAGGTTCCAATCTAATTCATGTTTAATGTGGGATAAAATGCCATAAATAAGTAAATAAATATAAACTTTTAATGTTGAGCACCTGATTCTCAAAGTGGACATGTTCCAATCATTATAATGAAAATAAAATGATTTTTTTCTACCTTTGCTGTCTGGTGACTTTGTTTTTCTGATCATACTGGCCCAGTATCTGATTCTGCTGCTATCTATCCTCTTTACTCCGTTTCCAGGGCTTCCTTTCCATTTATTTCTTTACTTTCCGCCTTTCTTCTTCATTTCTTGCTCTGGGTCCTCCGTAGACTTGACTGTCCAGTGGATCCAGCTTCTGCCTATTTTCTTCATCCATGTGCAATTTTGTCCTCTCTTCCTTTTCCCTCATCTCATCTCCTTCCTCACTCTTCCTTCCCCTCCATCCATGTCCAGCATTTCTTCTCTCTCCCTTCCCTCTCCTCCATCCATATACAGCAGCCTCCTCTCTCCTGCCCTTCCCTCCATCCATCCATGTCCAGCAACCCTCCTCTGCCCCCTGCCCTCCCCTCCATCCACCCATGTCCAGCAACCTTCCTCTCTCCTCTTCCCTCCCCTCCATCCACCCATGTCCAGCAACTCTCCTCTCCCCTCCATCCATCCATTCCCAGCAATTCTTCTCTCTCCCCTGCCCCCCACCTCCATCCATCCCCAAAAATTCTCCTCTCTCCCCTACCCCCCACCTCCATCCATCCATCCTTCCCCAGCAATTCTCCTCTCCCCTGCCCCCCACCTCCATCCATCCATCCCCAGCAATTCTCCTCTCTCCCCTGCCCCCACCTCCATCCATCCATCCATCCATCATCCCCAGCAATTCTCCTCTCTCCCCTGCCCCCACCTCCATCCATCCATCATCCCCAGCAATTCTCCTCTCTCCCCTGCCCCCCACCTCCATCCATCCATCCATCCCCAGAAATTCTCCTCTCTCCCTTGCCCCCCACCTCCATCCATCCATCCATCATCCCCAGAAATTCTCCTCTCTCCCTTGCCCCCCCACCTCCATCCATCCATCCATCATCCCCAGCAATTCTCCTCTCTCTCCCCTGCCCCCCACCTCTATCCTTCCATCCCCAGCAATTCTCCTCTCTCCCCTGACCCCCACCTCCATCCATCCATCCCGTGACTCTCCTCTCTCCCCTCCCCTCCTGCTCCCATCCATGTGTCCAGCGATTCTCCTTCACCCCCATGCATCCTTCCCTCCCATTCTACCTGCCCGCCCTCTCTCTGACGGTAGCGCTTCCCAGACGCTACCTACCATGCCGCCACGATCTACCTCCTCCCTCTGTCTCACTCTCAACAGCAGCGGTAGCGATTCAAACACGCTACCTCCTGTTTCTAACCCAGAAGCGTCTCCTCTGCAGAGGAGACGCTTCCGGGTTAGAAGCAGGAGGCAGCGTGTTTGAATCGCGACGCTACCGCTGCTGTGAAATGTGAAAAGAATGGCAAGAGAAGGAATAGAATGCTGATGAAAAAGCAGAGGTACAGATGAGACAAGGATAACCACGAGGGAGACATAAGTTTGTAGAACGCCATTGTAGAATGGAGCAATGTGAAAAGGAATTTTTGGAACCTGGCAGTGATTTCTTAGTGGCAGTGGCAACTCTGAAATGATGTGACAGCAACTCTAGTAGCTCGGAAATAAGGCCAGTGCTGGGCAGATTTTTATAGTCTGAGCTCTGATTATGGCTAGACAGATCTGAATGGGCTGGAGTGAGTTTTGTTGGCAACTTCACTTGTTGAGGAAAAAGATCAGTGATGGGAAGACTTTACGGTTTATGCCCTGAAAATGGCAAGGACCGATCAAGATCAAGTATGCATATGTTATATCCCATCATACCATATGCTATGAGTTTATCTTGTTGGGCAGACTGAACGAACTGTGCAGGTCTTTATCTGCTGACATCTACCATGCTACAATGACACACATTTATGCAGCCCAAATTTCAGGCACAAAACAGTCTCTACCCAACTTATATAAAACTATCCTCCATAAGAGCAATTTTCAAGATTTCTAGGGTTAAACAGCGGTTAAACCATAAAAAAAATAAAATAAAATTTCCCTGGGCAATCAGTAGGGACAAGATGGAAGTCGGGAGTATGGCCAAGCCAAGCCCAAATAAGCAAGCAATGGCATTTCATTTTTAAATCCACTTGCCTGCTTTTCACTCTGTTACTCTGTATACTTTGCACTTGAAAATCAAACAGCTTAAAAAGAAAATAGCTTGAATGCCTTGGATGGATGCGTCAGCTCTGATGGCAAGTGTCAAGGGTTCTAGTGCTTGGTTAAATAGGAGAGGAGAGAGGAGGCGACCTTGTTTCATTCCTCTTTTTAAGGGGAATTGTTTGGAGAGATTTCCATTAATCAATAAAGAGGCTAAAGGATTATCATATAGTAGTTTAATCATGTGAATGAAGGTGTCACTGAAGCCAAACCACTTGAGTATGTGAAATAAATACTCCCATTCAATTCTGTCGAATGCCTTTTCTGCGTCTAGCGAAATCGCAATGTTGATTATCTGTATGAGAACTGGCACTCAACAGAATATTCCAGAATAATCTGGAGTTGTCACTGGGGAGCCTACAAGGGGTGAATCCATTTTGATCTCTAGGGATTAGGGTCAGTAGCACTTTACATAGTCTGGTTGCTAAGATTTTTGCATAGATTTTGTCGTCTATGGTTATGAGTGAGATGGGTCTAAAATTTTCTACTTTACTATGATCTCTGTCTAGTTTTGGTATAACAATGATGGAGTTCCTTTACTTTGATTAGATGAGAGAAGGGCAACAGGGACTGTAATTTAGGGGTAAGAATTTCAGTGATGGCTGAAAAAAATTCAGCAAAAAAAACCAAAAACAAAACAATTTCCTGGTGCCCTACCTTTAGGGAGTGATTTGATATCTGACGAAATTTCAGGAGGGGTTTTAGGTTTCTCTAAATCATTTTTTTGTATGGAAGATACAATAGAGTGGGAAATATTTTCCATGTATTTATCAAGTTTAGAATCAGAGAATTGAATTTCTGAGCTATACAGCGTTTGGTAGTAGTTGATGAATTGTTGAGCAATATTAGCTTCATTAATGTAATTATTACCCTAACAGTCAGTAATAAGTTTTATTCTAGAGTTAATCCTTTTGGCCTTTAAAAAACTGGGCTAACATGTGGCTTGATTTATTATTCTCTGCATAAAATTTAGATTTCTGCACAGGAATATGGGACATAGCTTCTTTGGACAACAAATAGTTTTATTTATATTTCAGTTCAATCTCTGTCACCGATTCTAAAATGTATTGATGCATTTTCCCTCCTTTCTGGATATAAAATAAACTAGACAAAATCAACAGTTATGCCCCCTTTCTCGTTTCACCATGAAAAATCATATAAAAGAATTCCCATTTAAATGGGAACAGGAAAAAAATAAAATATTTAGGAATATGGTATAGTAGCAATCCCTTACAAACCATTAAACCTAACTTAGAATACATTACTGAATTGGTTAGTGATAAAATAGATCATTGATCCACTTTATTCCTTAGTTGGTGGGGAAGAATCGAGTCAATAAAAATAGTACTTGTCCCCAAAAATAAATTATATTCTTAGCATAATTTCCACAACATTTTTATTAAAATATTAGCGTCTCCTTAGTAAATTTTTTTGGAAGAATAAAATTGCTCAAATAGCTCTCAATAAGTTAAAACTCACTAAGGGGCCTGGTTACTAAGCTGCGCTGTAGGAATGCTAGCGTTTTTAGTATGCGCTAATGCTAGACACCCCCATATTAATGAGGAGTGGCCTAATGGTTAGTGCAGTGGGCTTTGATCCTGGCAACCTGAGTTTGATTCCCACTGCAGCTCCCTGTGACCTTGGCCAAGTCACTTAACCCTCTATTGCCCCAGGTACAAAAAACTTAGATTGTGAGCTCTCAAGAGACAGAGAAAGTAACTGCATATAATGTGTACAGTGCTGCGTAAATCTAGTAGCACTATAGAAATATTTAGTAGTAACAGTAATTTTTAGCATGCGCTAAAAACACTAGCGCACCTTAGTAAACAGGGCCCTAAGAGATCATCTTCTTCATTTAGGATGGGATGACACCTATTCAACAGAAATTTCACTCTGGTATAACACTACTTTCCAAAATCAAGAATACTCTAAATGGTGTATCCTCACCAATTTTATTACAAATACCATGGATATAACAAAATACGACCCACCCTCATTACAATTTTACACCTGGATACAAACCCTTCTATCCACAAATAAAACTGCTTAAAGAATTTACAAAGAAGTACAGCAATCTAATCTCACGTGCTAATTTACAATCTCATTGGGGAAAAGAGTTGGGTCATCCAGGAGACCTAATTGACTGGCCAATAGTCTGGTCAAAATTTAACCGCCCTACCCTGTCAGCCTCTGTAACACAATCCTCATATTACACTGAACATAAGGCTTATTGGACTACCTTCAAACTAATTAAGCTCTCATCCAGAAACAATATATTTCTAGTTGCTAGTCCTGCTCACAGGAAGATAGGGACTTAAAACATTTTTTATTCCAATGCCCCAATGTCAGTCTTTTCTGGAATGCAGTTTGGGATAGAATAGTGTCTATTATCCTAGTAGAAAAACCTACACATATAACCTATAGTATTGTTGTTTTACGTTCATCTTGCCCGGACCTTATACTCTCTGAGAATTTTTTAAAATTGTTCAACACTATGCTGACAATTGCTTCACATTTAATTGTTTTACACTGGAAGGATAATTCTAAACTTCATATTACTGAATGGTGGTCTCACCTTTGTTCGATCAAGAAATATAAAACAGCATATACAACTCACTATTGTGCAATTTCACAATCGAGAAAGACCTACCTACCTTTGGACAATTTTTGTGAATCTTCAAGTCCCTAAATAACCCATCTTCCAAGTATATAAGATCTAACATTAATGTAATTATACTGTCTTTCTGACAAATATTCTTTTATGTACACAGCGATATACGTATATGTTCATTCTGATAGTTACTGTAACTCCTTAATGCTGGATGCTATTGCATACATTTTTCTTATATGACTATACAGTGGTGGAAATAAGTATTTGATCCCTTGCTGATTTTGTAAGTTTGCCCACTGACAAAGACATGAGCAGCCCATAATTGAAGGGTAGGTTATTGGTAACAGTGAGAGATAGCACATCACAAATTAAATCCGGAAAATCACATTGTGGAAAGTATATGAATTTATTTGCATTCTGCAGAGGGAAATAAGTATTTAATCCCTCTGGCAAACAAGACCTAATACTTGGTGGCAAAACCCTTGTTGGCAAGCACAGCGGTCAGACGTCTTCTGTAGTTGATGATGAGGTTTGCACACATGTCAGGAGGAATTTTGGTCTACTCCTCTTTGCAGATCATCTCTAAATCATTAAGAGTTCTGGGCTGTCGCTTGGCAACTCGCAGCTTCAGCTCCCTCCATAAGTTTTCAATGGGATTAAGGTCTGGTGACTGGCTAGGCCACTCCATGACCCTAATGTGCTTCTTCCTGAGCCACTCCTTTGTTGCCTTGGCTGTATGTTTTGGGTCATTGTCGTGCTGGAAGACCCAGCCACGACCCATTTTTAAGGCCCTGGCGGAGGGAAGGAGGTTGTCACTCAGAATTGTACGGTACATGGCCCCATCCATTCTCCCATTGATGCGGTGAAGTAGTCCTGTGCCCTTAGCAGAGAAACACCCCCAAAACATAACATTTCCACCTCCATGCTTGACAGTGGGGACGGTGTTCTTTGGGTCATAGGCAGCATTTCTCTTCCTCCAAACACGGCGAGTTGAGTTCATGCCAAAGAGCTCAATTTTTGTCTCATCTGACCACAGCACCTTCTCCCAATCACTCTCGGCATCATCCAGGTGTTCACTGGCAAACTTCAGACGGGCCGTCACATGTGCCTTCCGGAGCAGGGGGACCTTGCGGGCACTGCAGGATTGCAATCCGTTATGTCGTAATGTGTTACCAATGGTTTTCGTGGTGACAGTGGTCCCAGCTGCCTTGAGATCATTGACAAGTTCCCCCCTTGTAGTTGTAGGCTGATTTCTAACCTTCCTCATGATCAAGGATACCCCACGAGGTGAGATTTTGCGTGGAGCCCCAGATCTTTGTCGATTGACAGTCATTTTGTACTTCTTCCATTTTCTTACTATGGCACCAACAGTTGTCTCCTTCTCGCCCAGCGTCTTACTGATGGTTTTGTAGCCCATTCCAGCCTTGTGCAGGTGTATGATCTTGTCCCTGACATCCTTAGACAGCTCCTTGCTCTTGGCCATTTTGTAGAGGTTAGAGTCTGACTGATTCACTGAGTCTGTGGACAGGTGTCTTTCATACAGGTGACCATTGCCGACAGCTGTCTGTCATGCAGGTAACGAGTTGATTTGGAGCATCTACCTGGTCTGTAGGGGCCAGATCTCTTACTGGTTGGTGGGGGATCAAATACTTATTTCCCTCTGCAGAATGCAAATAAATTCATATACTTTCCACAATGTGATTTTCCGGATTTAATTTGTGATGTGCTATCTCTCACTGTTACCAATAACCTACCCTTCAATTATGGGCTGCTCATGTCTTTGTCAGTGGGCAAACTTACAAAATCAGCAAGGGATCAAATACTTATTTCCACCACTGTATGTATTTGAAAATAAAAAGAAAAGAAAGAAAATAACAGAACTGTGGACCTTTAGATTTTCAAAGGGAAAATCTTTCAGGAGTTTCCCTTTGAAAACTGGCTTGCATGGCCGCAGGTATTAAGTATACTGTAACCCTAGTAGCGCTTTAGAAATGTTAAGTAGTAGTAGTAGTAGTATACTGGCTATGCTGAAAATCGTCCCCTAAGAGCTTCTTCTGTAATAACAAGCTCTTTTATGACCAGAAATGTAGGGTTTTGCTGATTTATGTAAAGGAAGTAAATGGAAAAAAAATTCTTACTATGAGTGCACAAATTGTGAAGATGGGCAGATGTTTTCCTTAAATTTCCATCCATGTGTATTCTCAGTGACAGGTGTTACTCTTTTCTTTTTTGACACAGAACCACTGAGATTCTTTTGGGGGAATGCAGAGATAATAATAACAATTTAACTATAAAGAACTGTCCTTCCAAACCCATAGAGACAGCCAAGGTAATGAACTACAAGGACCACAGTAAAAATAGTCCATTGTGCAGTTTGGGAGGACATTCACTGAGGCCCACACCAGCTCTGAGACATCTATTATATTTGTACGGGCATCTTGGCGTAGCTAATTTCTACTGAAAGCTACAAACGCTACCACAGCTTAGTAAAAGACATAAGAACATAAGAGTAGCCATAGAGGGCCATAATCGAATGCGAATGCCCATCTCTATGGGCGTCTATGTCCGAGAAAGGGTACGTGAAGGGGCGGGACAGATCGTATTTTCGAAAAAAAAATGGATGCCCATCTTTTTTTTCAATAATACGGTTTGTGCCTGGCAAATGCATCGGATATGTGCGGATTTGAGCTGGGCGGTTTTGTTTTTCAGCGATAATGGAAACCGAAGGCGCCCAGCTCAAAAATGAACAAATCCAAGGTATTGGGTTGTGGGAGGGGCCAGGATTCATAATGCACTGGTCCCCCTCACATGCCAAGACACCAACCGGGCACCCTAGGGGGCACTTGTAAAAAGTAAAAAGTTTAAAAAAAAAAAAAATAAGTTAAATACCTCCCAAGTCCATAGCTCCCTTCCCTTGGGTGCTGAGCCCCCCAAATCCCCCCCCCCAAAACCCACTGCCCACAACTCTACACCATTACCATAGCACTTATGGTTGAAGGGGGTGGTTGAAGGGGATGGGTACAGTAGGTTTTGCGGGGTTTTGGAGGGCTCAACATTAACCACCACAAGTGGAACAGGTAGGGGGGGTGGGCCTGCATACTGCTGTGATGGACCTGGGTATGGCATTTGAGGCTGGCATACAGGCTGGAAAAAAAAAGTTATTTTTGTTTTGGTGGGAGGGGGTTAGTGACCACTGGGGGAGTCAGGGGTGGTCATCCCCAATTCCCTCCGGTGGTCATCTGGTCATTTAGGGCACTTGTTCGTGAAAAAAAAGGGTCCAAAAAAAGTGACCTAAATTCGCGCTAAAAACGGGCTTTTTTTTTTGATTATCGGCCGAAGGCGCCCATCTCTGCTCGGCTGATAAACACGCCCCAGTCCTGCCTTCACCATGCCTCCGACACGCCCCGTCAATTTTGTTCGTTCCTGCGACGGAGTGCAGTTGCAGGCGCCTAAAATCGGCGTTCGATTATACCGATTTGGGCGCCTTTGCGAGATGGGCGCCCATCTCCCGATTTGGGTCAAAATCTGGGCGCCCATCACTTTTGAAAATAAGGCTGATACTGGGTCAGAAAATGTTTCATCTAGCCCAGTATCCTGTTTTTCAAACAGTAGCCAAGCCATGCCACAAGTACCTGGCAGAAACCCAAATTGTGGCAACACTCCGTACTACAAATCCCAGGGCAAGCGGTTGCTTCCCATGTCTGTCTCAATAGCAAACTATGGACTTTTCCTCCAGGAATTTGTCCAAACCTTTTTTAAACCCAGATATGCTAACCATTGTTACCACCTCCTCCAGCAAAGAGTTCCAGAGCTTAACTATTTGTTGAGTGAAAAACATATTTCCTCCTATTTCTTTTAAAAGTATTTCCATGTAACTTCCTCGAGTGTCCCCTAGTCTTTGTACCTTTGGGTCAAGTAAAAAATTGATTTACTTCTACATGTTCTACACCACTGAGGATTTTGTAGACTTCAATCGTAGCTCCCCTCATCCATCTCTTTTCCAAGCTGAAGCACCCTAACCTCTTTAATCTTTCCTCAAATGAGAGGAGTTCCATCCCCTTTATCATTTTCGTTACTCTTCTTTGAACGTTTTCTAATTCCGCTGTATCTTTTTTGAGATACAGCGACTAGAACTGAACTTAATACTCAAGGTGCGGATGCACCATGGAGTGATACAAAGGCATTATAGTATTTTTGGTCTTATTTACCATCCCTTTCCTAATAATTCCCAAAATCCTGTTTGCTTTTTTGGCCGCCACCGCACACTAAGCAGAAGATTTCAGCATATCATCTACAACGACACCCAGATCTTTTTCTTGAGCGCTGACCTCCAACTATGATTCGGATTATTCTTTCCAATGTGCATTACCTTCCATTTGTCCACATTAAATTTCAACTGCCATTTGAATGCCCAGTCTTCCAATTTCCTAAGGTCTTCCTGCAATATTTCACAGTCCGCACATGTTTTAACAACCTTGAATAGTTTTGTATCATCTGCAAATTTAATCACCTCACTCGTCATTCCGATTTCCATATCATTTATGTTAAACAGTGCCAGTCCCAGTACAGATCCCTGTGGCACTCCACTGTTCACCCTCCTCCTCTGAGAAAAATGATCATTTAACTCTACCCTCAGTTTTCTGTCCAATAATCAATTCTTAATGCACACCAGAACTTTGCCTCCTATCTCATGTCTCTTTAATTTTCTCAGGAGTCTCTCACGGGGAACTTTATCAAATGCTTTCTGAAAATCTAGATACACTACATCAACCGGCTCACCTTTATCCACAAGTTTATTCATGTCTTCAAAGAAATGAAGCAAATTGGTGAAGCGAGACTTCCCTCGACTTAACCCATGCTGACTCTGTCCCATTTAACCATATTTGTCTACATGTTCTGTAATAGTTTCCACTGTTTTGCCCAGCACCAACATCAGGCTTACCGGTCTATAATTTCCCGGATCACTACTAGAAACCTTTTTAAAAACTGGCGTCACATTGGTTACCCTCCAATTTTCAGGCACTATGGACGATTTTAACGACAGGTTACATATTAATAACAGCAGATCAGCAATTTCATACTTGAGTTCTTTGAGTACCCTTAGATGTATGACATCCAGTCCAGGTGATTTACTACTCTTTAATTTGTCAATTTGGCTCAGTACATCTTTCAGGTTCACCGAGATTTCTTTCAGTTCCTCCGCATCATCAACCTTGAAAAGTATTTCTGGTACAGGCAGATTTCTTACAGCTTCTTCCATAAAGACAGAAGCAAAGAATTCATTCAGTTTCTCCGCTATGGCCTTGTCCTCCCTGAGTGACCCTTTTGCTCCTTCGTGATCTAAAGGTCCCACAGATTCCCTCACAGGCTTTCTGTTTCTGATGTACCTGAAAAAGTTGTTTCTGTGAGTTTTAGCCTCTGCGGCAAGTTTCTCTTCATATTCTCTTTTAGCCTTCTTTATTAACGCTTTGCATCTGACTTGCCAGTGCTTATGTTGCTTCTTATTTTCTTCATTTGGGTCCTTTTTTTGAAGAACAATCTTTTGGCTGTAATGACCTCTTTTACTTCACCTTTTATCCATGCTGGCTGACGTTTTCTCTTCTTTTCACCTTTGCAAATATGTGGAATGCATCTGGACTGGGCTTCCAAGATTGTATTTTTGAATAACATCCATGCCTGATTTAGTGTCTTACCCTTTGCAGCTGATCCTTTTAGTTTCTTGTTAACCATTTTCCGCATTTTATTATAGTTGCCCTTTCGAAAATTAAATGCAGCTATTGTAGATATACTTTGTGGGAAATCCAGTATCATCCAGATAGTAGCTGAAACTTGATTATGTTATGATCACTGTTTCCCAGGGGACCTAACACCGCCACCTCTTGCAGTATGCACTGCACCCTACCAAGGACCAGATCCAAAATGGCTCCCCCTCTTGTCAGTTCCTGGACCAGCTGCTCCAAGAATCAGTCATTTATTACATCTAGAAATTTTGTCTCCCTGATGTAACATTTATCCAGTCAATATCAGGGTAACTGAAATCACTCATTATTATAGCGTTGCCCAATTTGCCAGCTTCCCCAATCTCTGTAAACATTTCTTCATCTGACTGTTTATTCTGTCCCGGTGTCTTGAGTACCTCCCATACGCCCCAATTATTGTAAGCTGAAACTCATTCCCTTGAAGGCTTCTCACTCTCCATATGCTTAAAAGATTCCTTAGCAGCTTTTATCTCTTTCATATATTTCTCTTCAAATTCTCTTTTGGCTTATTTTATTAACTTTTTACATACTAAAGGTTACTTTAGAAGCATCTCCACAGCAGCATGTGCATTTATAGATCAGCTACACATGCAAACAGTGATTTTAGAAAGCCACTATTTTCCTGTGGCGATCCATACCACACAAAAATTTTAAGGGGGCATAGCTAGGTCTTGGTTTGGACAGCCCCCAAAATAAAGAAATGTATTCCCATTTTACAAAGGAAATACATGTATATACCAAAATGTTTCTACATTGGCTTTTATACCTGCCTTGAGGCATGCATAAGTGCCAGAATGAAGTAGCAAGTGCAAAGGCTGATGAATCTAAACCTCTACCCAAAAAGCACATCAGCCTCATGCTCCCAATCCACCCCCTCTTGACAGCACAATGTCAACCTCTCTGCCCCCAATCCACCCTCCTTAAAAGTTGCACTGCAATTCCCCACCCCCAACATATATACAGCTTCCCCTAAGACTTCTGACAGCATGCTTAGGCTTTTCCCCTTCCTGGATCCCCCCTCTGGCTCTTATTGCAAGCTTTTCCAAGTGGTCTAGTAAGAGCGATGCCCAGACATGCTTATCCAATCCTTCCCTAGTTCATATTCATGCATCTTTCTGATTTCACATGCAACTTTCTTTAAGCTAATCCCCTTATTTTTTTTAACTCCTTCTGAAGAAGTCTCTAGGACACGGCCACTTCCTCTTAAGGACGCTCCCTCACAGAGTCAGAACTGCCTTAAAACTCATAGTCATGCCCACAGGGGGAAATGACATAGGAAAGGTGGCGCCAGGAGGGAATGCTCCAGAAAGTATAAAAGCACAGTTAGATTGAGGAGGCTCAGAGGGAAGTAATGACACCCCATCATTTATGTGAGAAATACAACTGCTATAGTCAGGTAGGCTAAGCTCCACTTGGAACCTTGCAGATTTTAATTTTTGACCTGAGTAATTGCTAGAGGCAGTAAGGTACACAGTGTCCCTGCAGGAGCAGGCCACATGAAGACATTGTTACATTTACAGTGTTTTATGTTGCCTTTTTCTCCTACCTGTGAATGAAAGGGGAGCCCTGACCCAACAGCTTTAATAAATGTTATTTTCCTTCACTTGCAACTACTATGTGGTTCTGTCTTACCTGGGCCGTGGGCCCGCCCTTCGTTCGCGTTACCACACTCCTGTTGCTCTGTCTTATCTGTCACATGTTCCGCCTCTGCTTACACCCTATGCTGTCTATTAAGATGTTTTTTTGTGTATTATGCTGATATTGCAATACTATGTACTGTTTGAATATTTTTACTGCTGTAGTGTGTGAAAATTCCATGCGCCATGCTGCTCATGCCTTCCCCACATTTTATTGTTTGGTAGACATCAACTGTGTCTTAGAAGACATTGAAACTGAACTCACCAACCAGCATTCTTATGTTTAACTTTTTTTTTAAACCTTTTTATTTATAAATATTTTAATACATCCAAGCCAAAAAAAAAAAACAACAACCTTGTACAGAAAATTTGACTAAGATAAGAAAACAACATAGCACATAAAAATATCAGGTAACATGTATACTTAGATCCAAAAAAAGCCTCAAATATATGAAGGAGAGCAAGAGATAATTGAAAAAGAAAATTTATATAACAATCAAAGGAAATTTCCCTAGAGGTAAGTTATAAATATTTCTTTAGCGAGAAAAGCTGATACAACTCAAGATTGGATATTCTGCACAGCCGAAGGAGGACCCTGACCAGTAACGACGACCTTATCACTCAAAAACAAAGGACCCTGTTTACTAAGGCACACTAGCATTTTTAACACGCCTACAATTAGCATGCGCACTAACCTTGTAGGAACAGCCGATGGAATACTCATACCGGCTCTAGTCCTACTTCCAGCTTCACCCGAGCAGCTAGGATGACAAACTGCAGCTTCAGCAGGAGGCTCAGTGGCCGGAGAGAAATCCGCTGAGATCGATCCCTCAGAAGTTGGCACGATCTCTGTTCAGTCGTCTCTCTCACGCTGCGAGGCTGGATCTTTCGGCAGTTCCCGCTCCTTGGGGAACAGCGAAACACTGTTATCCAGAGGCAGAGAGGCATACATTTCTGCTCATTGTGCCTGCAGCGGATCCCCGAATGATACTGTAATATTGTATTCATCAAAAGATCAAGATTGTAGATAAAAACAAAACAGGACATTAGGCTTCACGGCAGGGAAGAAAAATCATCCGATCATTGAACAAGTACTGAATGCCCTCAATGAGGTTGACTACTGTGAGCTCAACATCTGGACACGAACGTCGCCAAGCTGAGAGATGTCACCAATCAAAGCAAATGAAATGTAGTACCAGTGATGAGTGGCTAAGGGTAGTAAGACAAAACCTGGCCTAGTGGTTAGGGTGGTGGACTCTGGTCCTGGGAAACTGAGTTCGATTCCCACTTCAGGCACAGGCAGCTCCTTGTGACTCTGGGCAAGTCACTTAACCCTCCATTGCCCCAGGTACAAATAAGTACCTGTATATGTAAGCCGCATTAAGCCTGCCATGAGTGGGAAAGCGCGGGGTACAAACGTAACAAAAAAACAAAAAAAAACAAACCTTGATTTAAGCAACGTAACGATTGAAGGACAATAGGAGCAAGACAAATGTTTCAGTTTCAAAGCGAAGCTTTGTATGTGTTCTGGGCAGCTTAAAAGTAAACAGTTGCCAAATCAATGACAATATGAATTTATTCAGATATAATTTCAATGCAAATACCCTGATCAATTACAATAATTAAAACAAGGACTGTATTTTGTTGTTTTGGCATTCTTTTTCAGCTTGTTTTTCCTGTGCATTTTTTCATTACATTTCTATCAACAACAAATTGATCTGAATATGCCTTGTTATTCAGGGACAATTGCTTGTTTTGTTTATATTTCTTCACTGGCTGAAGCTTTTGGCTTAAAGCTTTTTCAGCTTTGAGTTACTGCCAAATTAATTATTAAATTCCCAAATGCCACTAAAATCAACTAAATTACTGAGCTGAAATTAGTTATTAACTTTCTTTTTTACAGGAGGTATTTGCTTGTACAACATAAATTGACTCCTAATCACATGTGGCAAAGGAAAAGACTTTAACAGACACAAATAGAACCACTGGGAATTTTATAACGGAAAATGTACAGACATCATCGTGCTGGGATATAAGGATGCTACTCTGCATATTTAATCCTAATTGTGACTGAAGATATTCTATCAGGGTGAGAACACAGGTACATTTTCAGTACTGCAGCCTTAAGAACAACCATACTGGGTCAGACCAATGGTCCATCTAGCCCAGCAGCCTGCTTCCAATAGTGGCCAATCCAGGTCACAAGTACCTGGCAGAAACCCAAATAGTAGCAAGATTCCATGCTATCAATCCCGGTTCAAGCAGCATCTGCAAAGTTATACATGTACCTTTACAAACACAAAAAACAACCCAAATATTGAGTTATATGGTTAAAGTTGCCCCCATGGGTGCATGCTATGCAGCCCATTTCAAACAAGGACACAAGTTACACACACTACCAGTATCAACATGCCTCTTATCTATGTACTTTTTTCTTATTTAAGCTATACATGTAGGTTCATAATGTGTACCCCAGGTGCCCATAGAAGTACATAAGTGTTGCCATACTGGGATAGACCGAAGGTCCATCAAGCCCAGTATCCTGTTTCCAACAGTGGCCAATCTAGGTCACAAGTACCTGGCAAGATCCCAAAGAAGTACAATACATTCTATGCTGCTTATCCTAGAAATAAGCAGTGGATTTTTCCCAAGTCCATTTTAATAATGGCTTATGGACTTTTCTTTTAGGAAGCTATCCAAACCTTTTTTTTTTAACCTCACTAAGCTAACTGTTTTTACCACTTCTCTGGCAAAGAATTCCAGAGTTTAATTACATGTTGAGTGAAGAAATATTTTCTACGATTCGTTTTAAATTTACTACTTTGTAGCTTCATTGCTTGCCCCCTAGTCCTAGTATTTTTGGAAAGAATAAACCTATATAGTCAAATAAAACAAACAATTCATACAAAACAAAATCCTAGAAATTAAAAATAAAAATGCAATTTGATAAAATTTTAAAAATTTCTGAAAAATCATATATCATTAAAATATAGTCTCACCTATTTTCCTAAAAATCCATAACTCTTAATTAAGAGTACAGTTATAACAGCTTTCCTAAATCCCAATAAATAGTCAATAAATCTAAATACTAGGAGGCACACAATTAAGCTACTAAGGGACCCATTCACAACTGCGGTATTGGCGCATGCCAATTTGGCACTACCTCTGGCCTACCACTGGAGCTGGAGGTAGTGCCAGTGTTTTCATTTTTAGTGCCAAGGGTTTACTCGGCTGTAATTGGGCAGCACCGCATAAAACCCAGTTACCGCAAGGTAAAAGTGGGAGCCCTTACTGCCTCTTAAACAGGAGGTATTAAGGGCTCCCCCACTGGAAATGGCCACGTGGCAAAAGTGTACTTACCACACAGTCATTTCCTTTTTTCTGTCTTTTGCCCACTGTGGTAAAAGGGGCCTCTGCATGTGGCATATCCACATGCCGACGTCACCACAGATCACCCTTTACTGCAGCTTGGTAAAAGGTACCTGAAGCAGTAAATTTAAAACAAACCAGAGAAAATATTTCTTCACTCAACGTGTAATTCAACTCTGGAATTCATTGCCAGAGAATGTCGTAAAAGCAGTTAGCTTAGCAGGGTTTAAAAAAAGGTTTGGCTAATTTCCTAAAAGAAAAGTCCATAAGCCATTATTAAGATGGATTGGAAAAATCCACTGCTTATATGTAGCATAAGCAGCATAAAACATTTTTACTCTTTTGGGATCTTACTAGGTATTTGTGACCTGGATTGGCCACTTTTGGAAACAGCATACTAGGCTAGATGGACCTTTGGTCTGTCCCAGTACGGCAACATTTATATTCTTAAGAAAAGGTAACCAAATAAGAATACCCACTGCATACATAGACTTGGGCCCCTGTTTACTAAGCCATGCTAGAGGCACATTAGCGTTTTTTAGCATGCGCTAATTAGATGCCCATGATATTCCTATGGGCATCTACATGGTTAGAGCCTGCTAATTTTTTAGCACATGCTAAAAATGCTAGCGCACCTTAGTAAAAAAATAGAAAAACATCTCCGTGCACATAAGGGTAACGCCACCACTGAATCAAACTGATACCTTTTATAAAACAGCAAAGTTTACTATACATTGAAGGCAAAAGGGGACAGACTCAAGAGTAACTTAAGGAAATACTTCCTCATGAAATGGGTTATGAATATGTGAAATGGCCTCCAAGGTGGAGGTGGTGCAGATGAAGACTGTATCTAAATTCAAGAAAGGTTGGGACAAGTACATAGGTAGATGGTCTTTTATTTGCCTTCATTTTTCTCTGTTTCTATGAATGGAGCAAGAAAAACAATTTACTTGTTCATCTTCCCAGGATAAGTAGGTGACAAAAGAGCAGCACTGAACCCAGTCAAAACAAGTTATGCTGTTTTCATGTGAACATTACTGACACTGTATCAAATGATTGCTATTACAAGGATTTAATTTGTCTACTTCCAAGTTTATCTTTGTTCACTTGACTATTCTTAGGCTGATAATACAATACAAGATGTTTATGTCAAGTCATACTTGTTACGCACTATTTTGAATGAATCCCTTCATAAAGGCAGTTAATAAATCCTAATAAACAAATGAATAAAGTGGAACAATATATGTAATAAAATAGAATTCTATTATACTGGGGAGTTTTGGTTATTTTCATGTCCAAGCTGGACAGGGTAATGGAAATATTACTGACAGAGCAACACTTTGACGTCAGTGGGTTACAGGATCCTAGACAACATGGCTTCATATGGAAGAAAAATCTTGCCAAACAGATAATTGCAGTGGTGTGCTGGAGCTGGCTCGAAAGAGCCGGTTGTTAAATTTTCTAAGATCTTACGAGCCGGTTGTTCTGAACGGCGAGCCAGCTCCGGTAAACGAGGTAAGCCTAGCAGGAGGGCGCCACAGGCCATGCTTACCACGCTTACCTCACCTGGACATGGGTGGATGGAGAGGAGAGTTGCTGGACATGGGTGGATGCAGGGGAGAGGAGAGTTGCTGGACATGGGTGGATGCAGGGGAGAGGAAGGTTGCTGGACCTGGGTGGATGCAGGGGAGGGGAGGCGAGAGAGGAGGGTTGCTGGACATGGGTTTGCCTGCGCCTGCCCCGCGCCGCCCTGAGGAGTTTAAATCTTTTATTTACCTCTGTCGCAGCGGCCGTGCCATTGAAAGCCCTGCCCATCTCTATCCTTCCCTTTGTGAGTTCGTTCCATCAGAGTCCCGCAATCTTCTGACGTCATTTCCTCTTTCCGCAAGGGTGGGGACTCCGAGGGAATGAACTCACAAAGGGAAGGCTAGAGACGGGCAGGGCTTTCAATGCCTCGGCCGCTGCGATGGAGGTAATAAAAAAGATTTAAACCACGCAGGGTGGCACTGTAGCAGGAAGAAAAAGGGGGATGTTGGGGGGAAGCAGGAAGAAAAAGGGGGATGTTGGGGGAAGAAAAGGGCAGGCAGGTGGACATGAATGGGAGGGGAGGATGGGGCGAAGGAGAATCGCTGGACATGGATGGAAGTGGGAGGGGAGCAGGGTAGAGAAGAGAATTGTTGGATATGGAGGGAGGAGAGGAGAATTGCTGGATATGGATCGATAGATGGATGGAAGGCAGGGGAGATGAGAGTTGCTGGTCATGGGTGGATGGAAGGGAGGGCAGGGGAGATGAGAGTTGCTGGTCATGGGTGGATGGAAGGGAGGGCAGGGGAGAGGAGAGGAGAGTTGCTGGTCTAGGTGGATGGAGGGGAGGGGAGAGGAGAGTTGCTGGACATAGGTGGATGGAGGGGAGGGGAGAGGAGAGTTGCTGGACATGGGTGGATGGAGGGGAGAGAAGAGTGGCTGGACATGGGTGGATGGAGGGGAGAGAAGAGTGGCTGGACATGGGTGGATGGAGGGGAGAGGAGAGTGGCTGGACATGGGTGGATGGAGGGGAGAGGAGAGTGGCTGGACATGGGTGGATGGAGGGGAGAGGAGAGTGGCTGGACATGGGTGGATGGAGGGGAGAGGAGAGTGGCTGGACATGGGTGGATGGAGGGGAGAGGAGGGTGGCTGGACATGGGTGGATGGAGGGGAGAGGAGAGTGGCTGGACATGGGTGGATGGAGGGGAGAGGAGAGTGGCTGGACATGGGTGGATGGAGGGGAGAGGAGGGTTGCTGGTCATGGGTGGATGGAGGGGAGAGGAGGGTTGCTGGTCATGGGTGGATGGAGGGGAGAGGAGAGTTGCTGGACATGGGTGGATGGAGAGTTGCTGGACATGGGTGGATGCAGGGGAAGGGAGGGGAGAGAGCAGGGTTGCTGGACATGGGTGGATGCAGGGGAAGGGAGGGGAGAGAGTAGGGTTGCTGGCCATGGGTGGATGCAGGGAAGGGCAGGGAGAGAGGATAATTGTTGGACATGGATGGAGGGGAGAGAAGGGAAGACAGGAAGGAGATGCACATGGATGGAGGGGAGAGAGAAGAAATTCTGGACATGGATGGAGGGGAAGGAAGACAGAGGAAAGAGGTGCACATGGATGGAGGAGAAGGGACAGAGAAGAAATGCTGGACATGGATGGAGGGGAGGGAAGAGGGAGGAAGTGAGATGAACATGGATGGAGGAGGGAGAGGAAAAATGCTGGACATGGATGGAGGAGAGAGAAGAAATGCTGGACATGGAGGGAAGAGAGAGGAAGGAGATGAAAGAAAAAGAAGAGAGGAGAAAAACTGCACATGGATGGAGAAAATAGGCAGAAGCTGGATCCACTGGACAATCAAGTCTGCCGAGGACCCAGCTTTTACTTATGGATGTAGGGCAAGAAATGAAGAAGAAAGGAGGAAAGTAAAGAAATAAATGGAAAAGAAGCCCTGGAAACGGAGTTAAGAGGACAGATAGCAGCAGAATCGGATACTTGGCCAGCATGATCAGAAAAACAAAGTCACCAGACAACAAAGGTAGAAAAAATCATTTTATTTTCATTACAGTGTTTTGAATATGTCCACTTTGAGAATCAGGTGCTCAACGTTAAAAGTTTACATTTATTTACTTATTTATGGCATTTTATCCCACATTAAACATGAATTAGATAGGAACCTGGGAGCATTTAATTTTATTTTTCCTGGAGAGTAATGCATTGCACCCCCCCCCCCAGCCTCTCTCCCCCCGGCTATAGCCATCTCTGCAATTTTGGGGGGAGGGGTGCGCAGAGGTGGATGGGGGGCTGCAGAGGTGGACCGGGTAGAGAGCCGGTTGTTAAACATTTACTAGCACACCAATGGATAACTGATTTATTTAATGAAGTGACCAGTGTAGTAAATCAGGTGAGGTACAATAAACATGGCTTATCTGGATTCCTGTAGTAAGTGTTTTCTGAGGGCAGAAATATGTGAGTCGTTACTGATGGGTGATCTCAACTGATGGAACCCCGCATGGTATAAAGTGTAACAAAACTCTTTGGGGGACATTCAAGAAAGGTTGCTCAAATTTTATTACTAAAATACAGGATACTGAGCATGAATTTTATAAATGCACCTGGGCACCCAGAATCCATTGTAAAATGGAGCATAAGTTGGCATTTGCACGCCAACATTTAGGAGCTATCCCTTATGCCATGTAAAAGGCAGGCATAATTTATAGTATTCTGTAAGTCTGGGACCTGCTCATGCTCTATCCATGTGTATATCTCCCTTGCAATTGTGGGCACTGTTGCTAGGGCACTAAATTTGTAGAATTCTGCTCAGCACTCAATCGGCACTTATGCACTTCTAATATCAGCCATTTCCTGGAAACCACCGCTAGAGGCAGGAGCAAGTGTGCTTCGCCCCTGTCCCCAACACCCTCACTGGACCACCAGGCAAACCAGGTAGGCCTGGGAGGGCCTATAATGATGGCAGGCGGGGGGGGGGGGGGGGGGAGGGGGTTGGAGAGGGTTGTTTCACTGGGGTGGCGGGGGGGGGGGGAGGGCCTGCTCATTTGGGGAGGGGGAGAAGAAGGCTTGCTTGGGATTGGGATTGGATGGGAGGATTTTTAAGCTATATGGGTGCTGGCACTGAATACTGAATTCGGTGGTGGGAGGCGGGGCTGGTGGTTGGGAGGCGGGGATAGTGCTGGGCAGACTTACACGGTCTGTGCCAGAGCCGGTGGTTGGGAGGCGGGGCTGGTGGTTGGGAGGCGGGGATAGTGCTGGGCAGACTTACACGGTCTGTGCCCTGAAGAGCACAGGTACAAATCAAAGTAGGGTATACACAAAAAGTAGCACACATGATTTGTCTTGTTGGGCAGACTGGATGGACCGTGCAGGTCTTTTTTCTGCCATCATCTACTATGTTATGTATGTTACTATGTTACTGCTGGGAAACGCATACCTGTCAACTCCTCCCCAACGCTGCCCACAGTACTGCCTCTGACCTGCCCACATTGTTTGGACTAATCAGAGATAATATTCAGCAGCACTACCCAGTTAAGTGATCTGAATATCAGAGGTTAGGCTTAAATAGCTTTGAATATTGGCCGGTTTATTTATTAACGTGGATAGTGAGAAAAGAATCATTTCAAGCATGTAAAAATAATAAACCATCTAGAGCCAGAGCTTAGTTTTTGTTCCATGTTCCTCAATTGTTCATCCTGTGCTGGTCGCAGGAGTTCCAAGTAGGAAAACAAGCAACATGTTTCAATTTTGACCACACATGGGACCTCTGTTTGTCCTTATATGGTGGCTTGACTATTGCTATTGACTATTGCTAGAAGTCACTGGCATCATTTTGAACCTGGCACTGGCAGAGCCTGGGAATTGCTCTTGCTTCAGACCCTAGACCACCAGAGTAACTGAGATATGACAGGGGTGGGGGGGGGGGGGGGGGGGGGGGGGAGGATATACAAGGGAGCCAGTGGTCTTCATGGGAGATGGATGAGGGAGGGGATTCCAGTGGGGTTTGCAATACAGATATGCTATACTATCCTATAAAAACAGAAACCATTGCCTCTCAAGTCAGTGAAACACTGAAATCTTCAACATGCAAGATTTCATTTACTGCTGGGAAAAGAAGCTTGTAGGTAGATTATGAAAATGTTTCTGGATATACTCAAAGAACCTCTCAACAGACTTGAGTAGTAGTGATTTGGCTTCTTATAAAATCAGGAGGGGATTGTGAAGGTCCTGTAGGTCACTAAGCATTTGGTGAACTGCTGACACAACATGCTCATTTCACTTGACTTCAGAGCAAAATAAAAAAAAACAACAACACCACAATAATAAAACCAAAATACTAGCACTTTCAGAAAGTCAGTTTAAACTAACTTGCAACCTGACAAATAAAAACAAGAGACAGAATGTACTGGAGGAGAAAGGGGAAAATGGAGATGAACTTATGAAGTTTTATACAGTTGCCATTAAGAGAAACAAAAGAACATACATAAATCCCATGAGGTTCAGTCATGAATTCATGGAAAAGTAATGGATGAAAAGGCATTTCAGATGATGAAAAGGAGACAGAAAACCCTTAAATGCATTAAAATGTGTTGAGAAGTCTAAAGCATACTAAAAATTAATGGAAGAAATATTAATAAGCTATTAAAATTCATCTCAGAGTGGATAAAGCAAGGTGGTGGCATACACTGTGTAGGGTTGTCATCTTTTCTATGATTATCTTTCCAGATTCAAGATGCCTGGGGGAAAAGAAGGAATAAGTTTATTTTTCTCAGCAGCTTCAACTCATGTCCAGAACCAGCCTAGGATGGATGACTTCTTATGGCATCTCACTGGAACTTCAGCTGAAAGTAGTCCTGCTGCAGGGTAGAGTAGAGGAGCCCTTAGTTTTTGTTGTCCCCCTTCAAATAGCAGTTTTCTTGCTGCAGATTGGTGAAGTCATAAAACAGAAGACGACTGGAGGAGCAATACCAGATGCAGCTGAAGCTCCCAAATAAAAGGGGAGAACTACTACTACTACTACTTATCATTTCTATAGCGCTACTAGACGTATGCAGCGCTGTACACTTGAACATGAAGAGACAGTCCCTGCTCGACAGAGCTTACAATCTAATTAGGACAGACAAACAGGACAAACAAGAGATAAGGGAATATTAAAGTCAGGATGATAAAATAAGGGTTCTGAACAAGTGAATAAGGGTTAGGAGTTAAAGCAGCATCAAAAGGTGGGCATTGTGCTGCATACAAAGGAGGTGGCAGGAATGGAGGCTGCAGTTGGGAGATCAAAGAAGTTTGAGACCTGGAGTAGCCTAAGTTCCAAAGATGTGTCCCTTCATTAGTTTTCCAGTCCTGCTCACTGGGCACCAGGGGCCATTCAACACATAAGGCCCTGTTTACTAAGCCGTGTTATAGGCGCGTTAGCGTTTTTAAACCCCGCATTAACTGTGTAAGCACCTACAATATCCCTATAGGCGCCTACACAGTTAGCGCATATGCTAATTGTAGGTGCATTGAAAATGCTAACGCAGCTTAGTAAACAGGGCCCTTAGATTCTGGGTAAGGGTAATTAGATTCTAGTGGGAGTCATGTTATGCCATATCTGATTTGTTTCTTCTGTTTTCTTCCTAATTTCTATCCCCATCCCTCTCTTTGGATTTTGATGTCTAATTGTTTGTTAGATTCTTTTAATTTTCCTATATATTTTTTTATTTTTTTTTTTTTTCAAGAAGATTATGAATTCCTTGTACAGTGTCTTGTCTAATTGTTAATAAGAATAGAATAAATAAATCTCAAAGTATTTCTAATACTTTAATAAAAAGGTACAGCGCCCTTTACAGGTAGATTGGGAGAAAAATAAATAAGAACCTTCTTGAAAAATGTTTTGTTATTTACACTGAATATGAGTGTGTCACTGGAAAGACATCAACCTACTCAACTCAAACTTTAGATACTTAGGTGGCAATGATCAAAAGTAAATGCAATCGCTATTAGCATCATACTAGCACCCATATTTACTAGCGCAGAATGATCAGAGGGGTCCAGCACAGCAAACAATGAGCACCCGAAACAAATGAGCCTTACTGCTGTAAAAAAATAACAGCAGATCAGGCGTTAGGGTTTTGAAGAGAGGATTTCCCATGATTCTCATGCTTCACTTATGATTCTTTCTGCAAAATTTATCAGTTTTGATTGCTTTTGGAAGCAGAGGGAAACCAATGCAAGCCCTTGAACGCTGATTGTGAGAAACAGCAGACCCGAACGTGAAACACACTCTGACGTTCTTGTCCTCTATCTGAATTTAAAGCAGCCATGCTTTAAAAAAAAAAAAAAAAAAAAAAACAACCCCAAAGCATACATTGTGGTGTCTGTTACTTGCATCTACATAAAAGCATCCAGAAAATTTTTTTTTTTTAATGCTTATATTTAGTCTGCAGAAAACAGACGCCAACTTGTGCTTCACGTTCGGGTTTTACCATATGCATGTGCACAGGAGCTGAGCTAACCGCTGAACTCTTCTGCGCATGCGTCAAGCACAATCCTTCTGCTAAATTCCCTATTGCTCAAAGTTATGAGCAAACCTATATTTGAATCTCAGTAGCTTTGAGCATTAGGACGTTGTTCTTCTGCTATTTTTAGCTTCTGGTGCTATTTTTACGGCACTATTCAAATAGCACCAGAGTTTTGATCATCTGCCCCTATGAGAGCAATTTAATAAGGAGGTGCCTGGTTAAAGAAGGTACCTACTCAAGTGCTATTTTACAAAGACAGACAGGCGTCTATGAGTCATTATAAAATTCTAGTGTAAGCAGCAGAAATCATGCCCTCCTTGTGAGAAATTTACACCTGTTCTTCAGCAGGGGTAAGAGTTCATGTCTAGATTACTTACTTGTGTGTATAAATTAGCCAATTTTGTAATCTATATGTTTACTGGTGAACTCCATCTAAGCTTTGATCTTGTACACACTTATCAGCAAAACACTCACAATCATCTCTTTGCATGTACTTTTATGCCATCAAAATATTATAATAGACCATTACGCAAGTATGGGGTTAATTTTATAAAATCATTTTCAAGTAGGTGCCAATGTTTGTCTTCAACTTTGAATGGATTAAGGAGGTTATTCTAGAAAAGGGTTGTCCAACCGTGGTCCTTGAGGGCTGCAATCCAGTGGGTTTCAGGATTTCCCCAAAGAATATGCATGAGATCTATCTGCATGCACTGCCTTCACTGTATGCAAATACATCTCATGCATATTCAATGGAAAAATCATGATCATCTGACCTGGCAAGGGCCGAGGTTGGACACCCCTGTTCTAGAAGCATCTCCACGTGTAAATAGCAGCATATACACATGCAAATTGTATACATATGTAAATGGTGATTTCCGACGTGTATTCCTTAGTTTACAAAAGAATATACAAATTTTTAAGTCGCCGCTTATTTAAGAAGAACAGTTACAAAGAGAAAGCAATAAACCAATTTAAACATAACACAAAATAAGCATGTAACTGCGTGAATATAAATCTAGGGTATCAATGCAAGATGAAGAAAACAGAAAACAACAATGCAAAAGGAAGGTATGCAGAACTGAAAAATACAAAGGCACAAGATCTCAGCTCAGAACAATAGCTAGCAGATAAATTGCTTTCATTACCATCAAGAAGATTCACATATTGAGTCAGAGGTGATCATTTTTTCCAGAAATAATCTTCAAGCCATTATTTTCGCTACGCAAGTCTCAAACAGGTATGTTAAACATACTAGAATCCACCATTTTGGCATGCAACCTCATAAAAATCTCTCTCCAGCACAATTTTAAGAGTGGAGGGACAACAGAATACCAAATAGAAAACATTCTAAGGTGCTAAGCTCTTGATGCAAAAATAAAGAATTCGGTATGACCACTGGATATGAAATGGTGGAGTGTGTCAAAAATATAGTACCCAATAGTGGTCCAGACTGAACTCCAGTATGCTCACAAAGAAATACAATCCTAGATCAAATGCTGAAATGAATCTGGCTCCATATGACATGTCCAGTAAGCATTAGATATTGAATTATTAAGAATATGTATCTTAACTGGTGTCCAGTAAGCCTGATGTGTTAAAAAAAAAAAAGATTGTGAAAAGTGAAGCAGATTGAGAAGCACAAGAAACATAGAGCCAAAATTATTCCTATTTCTTCAGATGAAAAGTAAGATCCACGTCTTATTCCCATAATTTTTTGAAGCCCAGTTAATCTAGAGCAGGGATTCTCAACCCAGTCCTCTAGACATACCTAGCCTCTATACATTGTGGGTATCCTGAAAACCTACTACCACCACTATGATTATGCAAAATCTTTATTCCAAGCTACACAATTTATGTTAAAATCTTATGAAAATATAAAATCTCATGCAGATAGTGCTGTTGCCCACATCTCATAAACATATATTGCCACTAAACATGTAACATCAAAATACCCTTTACAATAAAGCAATAATAGTTCGCAACCCTTCCGCTCAACACAGCAGTTGAAAGTCTTAAAAAGAGAGAATCTACTTATCTCTAAAGTCCTCCACAACTTCTCCAGCAAAATCCAAGTTGATCCCCACCGAACTGACGCGGTGCAACTGCTATATATCCAAAAGATGATTCATAGTCAATGGTCCATAGTCAATATATTCAAGACGGCTCAAGTGTCGATATCATCGCCTGGTTTCATTTATGAGGACACCGAGGCACCCTGCTGCACACAGCATTTCAGGGATTGTTACCACTTTGAAAGTGACTTACCAGTTAGCTTAGCAGGATTTTAAAAGGTTTGGATAAATTCCTAAAAGAAAAGTCCATAAGCCATTATTAAGATGGACTTGGATAATCCACTGCTTATTTCTAGGATAAGCAGCATAAAATCTGTTTTATTGTTTTGGGATCTTTCCAGTGTCCTGGATTGGCCACTGTTGGATGGAACATAGTAACATAGTAACATAGTAGATGACGGCAGAAAAATACCTGCATGGTCCATCCAGTCTGCCCAAGACAAACTCATATGTGTATACCTTACCTTGAATTTGTACCTGTCCTTTTCAGGGCACAGACCGTATAAGTCTGCCCAGCAGTATTTTCCGCCTCCCAACCACCAGTCCCGCCTCCCATCACTGGTTCTGGTACAGACTGTATAAGTCTGCCCTCCCCTATCCTAGCCTCCCAACCACCAACCCCTCTTCCCCCCACCTGCTCCGCCACCCAATTTCAGCTAAGCTTCTGAGGATCCATTCCTTCTGCACAGGATGCATATCCCACGCATGTTTGAACTCAGTTACCGTTTTCATCTCCACCACCTCCCGCGGTCTGTCCCAGCATGGCAACACTTATGTTCTTACCAGTGCTTTTTTTTGTAGGAAAAAAGGTACTGGTACTCATATGGGTGGGGCCACCACCTATGGCTCTGCCCCTATGATAGCCACACCCTTATAACAGCCATGGCACATATAAACAGGCATCATTGAAAATATTATACCAGTATAGGAGAAAAAAATAACTTGAATTTTTTCATAATAAATAATTTCTGTAAGATGTTACAGCTCCAGTATACCCAGTGCAAAATAAGACATCAGATGTAAATTTTCAAATTGGACATATTCCAAACACTAAGCGTACAGCGCTGCATACATCTTGTAGCACTATAGAATGATAAGTAGTAGTAGTAGTAGTAAAATGAAAATAAAATGATTTTTTTTCTACTTTTGTTGTCTGGTGACTTTATTTTTCTGATCATGTCGGTCCTAGTCTCTGAGTCTGCTGCTCTCTATCTGTTCCCTTAACTCTGTTTCCAGGGATTCCCTTCCATTATTTCTTTACTTTCCCTCCTTTCTTCTTCATTTCTTGCTCTACATCCATAGGTAAAAGCTGGGTCCTCCGCAGACTTGATGGAGGAGGTACAGAGTGGATCCAGTTTTGCCTATTTTCTCCATCCATGTGCAGTTTTTCTCCTCTTTTCCCTTTCCCTCATCTCCGTCAGTATACATCTCCTTCCTGTTCTTCCCTCCCCTCCATCCATATGCATCTGCTGTCCTTCCTCTCTCTTCCCTCTCATCCATCCATGTCCAGCATTTCTCCTCTCTCCTCTCCTCCATTCATGTTCATCTCACTTCCCTCCCCTCCATCCATGTCCAGCATTTAAACTCTCTCCCCTCCATCTGTCCAGAATTTCTCGTCTCCCCTAAATCCATGTGCATCTCCTCCTCTGTATTACCTCCCCTCCATCCATGTACAGCATTTCTCCTCTCCCCTTCCCTCCCATCCATGTTCATCCACTTCCTCTCTATTCTACTCTTCATCCGTCCAGCATTTCAACTCTCTCCCCTCCCCACCATCCATGTGCATCTCCTTCCTCTGTCTTCTCTCTCCTCCATCCAGCCCAGCATTTCTCCTCCCTCCCTTCCCCTCCATCCGTGTGCATCTCCTTCTTCTGTCTTTCCTTCTCCTCCAACATTTCTCTTCCCTGCCCTCTACTCATCCATGTCCAGCATTACTCCTCTTTCCCTCCCCTCCATCCATGTGCATCCTCCTCTCCTTCCTGTCTTCCCTCTCCTCATCCATGTCCAGCATTCTCCTGCCCTCCCCTCCATCCATCCATGTCCAGCAACTCCCCTCTGTCCCCTGCCCTCCCCTCCATGTCCAGCAATTCTCCTTTGCCCCTATTCTTCCCTACCATCCATGTCCAGCAATTCTCCTCTCTCCCTGCCCTCCTCTCCCATCCATGTCCAGCGATTCTCCTCTCCCCTGCCCTCCCCTCCCAGTCCAGCATTTCTCCTCTCTCCCCTCCATCCATGTGCATCTCCTTCCTGTCTTCCCTCTCCTCCATCCATGTCCAACATTTCTCCTGCCCTTCCCTCCATCCATCCATCCATCCATCCATGTCCAGCAACTCTCCCTCTCCCCTGCCCTCCCATCCATGTACAGGATTTTCCTCTGACTTCCCCTCCAATCCATGTCCAGCGATTATTCTCTCTCCCCTCCATGTCCAGCGATTCTCCTTTGCCCGTATCCTCTCCCTTCCCTTCCATGTCCAGTGACTCGCCCCAGCCTCCACCTGCCCCTCGAGATCATTCCAATCCAATCCCCACCTGCCCGCCCTCAGCTCACAACTTTCCGTTCTGCCCCCTGCAAATCTAATACTTACCAAAGTCACAGCACAAACCAGCAGTAGTGAAACCAGCAAGTAGGCAGGCTCGCCTCCTCCTCGCTTCCGTGCCCTCTCTCAGCACAGTGTCCCGCCTTTGTCGCTTCACTGCTCTCTCTCAGCACAGCGTCCCGCCTTCGTCACTTCCCTGCCTTCTCAGCACAGCAGCCCGCCTTCCTCTGAGGTAATTTCCTTTCCGCAAGGGCAGGACGCTGTGCTGAGAGGGCAGGGAAGCGAGAAAGGCGGGACGCTGTGCTGAGAGAGGGCAGGGAAGCGACAAGGAGGCGAGTCTGCCTGCCTGCTGGTTTCACTACCGTCGGTTTGCGCTGCGACTTCAGTAAATATTAGATTTGCAGGGGGCAGAACGGGTAAACAGAAGCGTACCGGCGCATACTGGCATAAAAAAAGCACTGGTTCTTAACCCCCTATTACATACTGGAAGGTTCCCAAGCCAAGGAACTGCAGGACAATCAGCAGCTTACCAGCCCAGGTACTGCATGGGAATGAGCTGCTGGTGGATCACATCAGCTCTGATGACCTCATATAGCTCATAAATAGCAGTTCTGGTTAAACAGTAGTCATACGCCACTTTTTGGTCCTACCTTTCTTCTAAGGCTACCCCACGTGTGATACGCACCCGTCGGGATCAGGCATGCAAAGGCCTAACCTGCAGCTGCTGTACCTCCCTCCTTTTCTGGTTGTACTCTACCCTTGGCTCACCATCTTCAAACTTCTGTAGAAAGCACAAGAAGAAGCTTCTATCCATGTCAGTTGCACACAAATGCAAGATACAAGCACTTTTGAGAGTGCAAGACATACGTACTTGTAAAGAACAGGCCTCTACTGCAGCATAGTGAGAGCAATATCCTGACAGCCTTTGCTGTAGTCTCCAGTTGTAAAGCAAACCTTTTGTTTGCACCATAGATAGATGTCATATGCGTTCATGAAGATTGATTTGTTGTTTGTTTACTATTCCACGACACTGCTATGTGGGGAACACACACATACATATAATACACATATATGGTACATTTCCCATAGACAATAATTCATGAACAGGACACATTTCCCACACACGTGCAGATACTATTAAAAAATGCAAGCACACTACTTTCCAAGGGCTAAACATACACACTTAAATACACGCAGATGGCATATTTCCCACGCACCTGCACGTAGATAGTATTAAAAAATGCTAGCAGACTGCTGCACCGAGAAATCACCCTCATGCAACAACAGCTCAGACCTGCCGGAAAATTTTCGAATGTTACAGATAGGCACTCCTTTCTGTGCATTGTTCGGAAACGTCTGTGCATCACACGGAATGCTCATTTTAATACAAATGAGCTCGTTTTCATAGATTTGCATAACGTTTTCATTCTTCAGGGGCGTAGCCAGACAACAGATTTTGGATGGGCCTAGGCAAGAAGTGGGTGGGCACAGAGTGTTCTCCCTTCCCCCGCACTACCACCAAAAAAATATTCCATCTAGGGGAAAATCTTCTTTCCACCTTGGCAGTCTACAGCAGGCATGTGATGAAAACTGAGCATGCACAGGTGCCATCGCGCGGAGAGTAGCATTTTCGTTACCATTACAGGGGAGGCTTCAGCTGGCAGAGCTTGGGATCCCCATCAGCTACCGCTAAACATGTGCTACTGTTGGGTGGGCCTGAGCCCTAAGTGGGTGGGCTCTGGCTCACCCAGGCCCACCTGTGGCTACACCACTGCATTCACTGCTTCTGCGAATGGCAAAAGCAGTGCCGAGATCCTTTGTGCATTAGGTACACAATAATGTACTCACTAAACTGGCTAAAAAACGGTCTAAATGAAAATGCTGCAAGCCTGGTTTGCTTTGAGAATCTCCCATCAGTCTGTTTAAAAATACTCTAAAAAAGGAAAAAGGCTTTAATTTGAACTTTTGAGTTAAAAACAACTTTCTGAGTGCTCTAACTTCTTAGGAAAGAGGGGAGATTTATGAGCACTTATAAGTAACTAGAAAAATAGAACAAAGTTTTAAAAGAGTTCTATGAAATTTAAGGAATTGTCTTTTGTCATATCCAGAGCTTTTTGACCTAAGCTTGGTTAGCTTGGAAACCCCTCCCCCCCCCCCCCCCCCCCCCCCCCCCCCCCCCCCCCCCCCAGTAAAAACTAAATTTTCCAGCCAGAATTAAAAAAAAAAAAAAAAAAAAAAAAGGAAATACCAGAAGAGGAACAAAATGTTCTACAGTGCAGAAAGTAGTCTAAAGAGGAGCAGAACACACGTCATAGTATGATAAATAAGCTTTATTTGTGCCACTCTGTAAAATGTCATTTTACAGAGTGGCACAAATAAAGCCTATTTATCATAAGAAGACGTGTGTTCTGCTCTTCTTTGGACTGGAGTAAAAAAAAAAAAAAGGGCACTTCTTAAAGGAGATCAGCTCACAGTTTTGATTATCATTTATTCATTTTATATACTGTTTCTTATTGCTATTGCAAAACAGAACGGTTTACATTAAAAATAAATACTTCTCATACATACAAATAAAAAATAAATAAATAAATAAGAACTCCAATCATTAATCAAAAAGCACAGCAACCCAAAAAGACAAAGAAATACATTCTAATAAAATCTACTACTCCAAAAAAAAAAAAAAAAAAACCAAAGCAAAACACAATTACCTATAATAAATATAATTAAACCAAAACTTCTACACCTTCCCTGCTATCATAAATTTTGTTCAATACAGTTTGTAAAAAGAAAAGTTTTCAGAAGTTTTCGAAAGTGAATGTAGGAATCCTCTACTCTAATCTCTTTTGGAAGTCCATTCCAAAGAGAGGGAGACAGAAAAAAGAACGCCGATGCACGCGTAGATTCCCATCGAGCCGCAGGCAAAGGAATGACTAACCTATTATCTGTTAGCGATCTAAGAGTACGCATAGGAGAATAGGGAATAGTCAGATTAGATAGTTAACTAGGAGTAAGTAAATGAAAAGCCTTATGTGTCAAAGTGAGTACTTTAAATTTGACTCTTTCTTCAATTGGAAGCCAATGAAGTTGGTATAATAAAGGAGTTATTCTATCATCCCTCCGAGCCCCACAAATCATGCGAGCCACTGTATTCTGTATTCTTTGTATTCTTTTTAGATTAACTTTAGTGATCCTGCATAGATAACATTACAATAATCTAAGCGTGATGTAATATATGCGTACGTCAGTGTTTCAAGAGAGTCTTTACTTATTATATTTCTAATTGAACGGAGCTTCCTTAAGTGAAAAAAAGACTTAACTACATCAGATATATGTTCCTCAAAAATTAATGCAGAATTTTTTAATTAATTTATTTATTTTTGTTACATTTGTACCCCGCGCTATCCCACTCATGGTAGGCTCAATGCGGCTTACATGGGGCAATGGAGGGTTAAGTGACTTGCCCAGAGTCACAAGGAGCTGCCTGTGCCGGGAATCGAACTCAATTCCTCAGTTCCCCAGGATCAAAGTCCACCACCCTAACCACTAGGCCACTCCTCCACTCAATAATGACCCCTAAATATCTGAAGGATTTAACTGTAGGAATATATTGACAAAATAACATGGAATAGCTCCATGTCCCACTATCCATGATGTCGTTGTCTTATCCGGATTTAACACTAAGTGATGTGTTGCCAACCACTCTGCCACTTTAGCAAGACAAGTTTGAATTGGTGTAAGATCTATACTTGATGGCTGGACATAATGAATGAGAAGGAAGTCATCAGCATACGAATAAGAACTAATATATTGTTTGAATGAGTAATGCCAGAGGACTAATGAATAAATTAAACAGCAATGGTGACAGGACCGATCCCTGTAGCACCCCACATGATAAACTATATAACTTGGAACAAGACTGCCGTTGAACAACTTTAAACGAGCGATCTTTGAGGAAGGATATAAACCATTTCATGGTTATCCCAGAAATACCAATTTCACTCAATCGATCAAGAAGTAAATTATGATGATTAAATCAAATGCTGCAGATAAATCCAACGTAATAACTAGGGCAATATAACCTTTTTCCAGTTTCGTATAAATTTCACTTAACAAAGAAGTCAAGATTGTTTCCGTACTGTGTCCTTTTCTAAAGCCCGATTGTCTCGGATGTAACCAATTTTTTAAAAATCCACGTAAGCTTGCAGTTGTGTGAACACAATTGTCTCTAAAATTTTAGATAAAAATGGTAGATAGACACTGGTCGATAATTATTAGGTAACAAAGGATCCAATGAAGGCTTCTTCAAACTCGGTTTTACTACAATCTTTCAACACGGTAGGCACCACCCCTTCAGAAAGACTCAATGTAATAATTGAGTATAAAACATAGGTGGGTGAGAGACCTGAAATTAAAGTTTGCAATGATTCTACAGTAGGAATTGCTGTGTGTTAATAAATCTAAATGGAATACTTTCTTTCTGGAAGAAGCCAGCCCTATCCGAAGAAACTAGAATAGTGCGGGAAACAAAAGTAAAGTACAGAAAAGGAATTCTAGGGAAGGAATTAAGAATTATTGGTTTATGTCATGTAATCAGGTTGTCTCACAGTGTAGGAACACAAAGGCAGTACACACATTTACAGACAGGCAGATAGGTATAGGTTCTCAGCTGGATTCTTCAGCATCTGGAAGAGATGGGCCCCAGCGTTAACCAAGAAAGGAGAAGAAACGAAGTTTAAAGATAGCTGGAAACAGATAAGTACTGCTGTCATCTAAACTGTACATACATCACACTTGAGGACTGTTCTGGAAAAACACTAGATATTTTTCTGATCCACAAAAATGGGGAAAATTAAGTAAAGTTCTTTGAACTTATACTTATCTGAGAGGCATTGCCATTCACTAGTCGATACAGCCACCTAGAGCAAAAGCAAGCCAAAAGGAGGAGATTGGTTCTTAATGGTTAATGTAAGGGTTAATGATATTGTAAGGAAAGCACAGTATAGAAAAAAGTGTCAATCTGAGATATATTCTTACTTACTTTATGTGAGCTTAAGGGTTCCTGAGTAAAAGTGCCTGAAGCCTATAATAAATGTAAGAAAGAAGGAACTTACACATTCTGCCAAATTTATTTAAAAGGGAATTGATGCTTAAAATAAGTTTATAAGATATTCTAGCTTGTATTTTGGAACTTTACTGTTTTGAACAGTTTCAGAGTTTAAAACAGTTAATTTAAAACTTAAATCTTCAAAACATCTTATTTAAATGATTATCCATAAATATCTATTGACTTTTATTACCATAATCTTATTCAAATATCTATATGTAACAGAGTATAATACCTTTTTCTCTGTCTGCACTAAATTCACTTGTAGCAACAAACTAATTTCAAATATTCCTCCTTCTTTCTTTGACAGAGGAGAACAAGGTTCTTTATCATGAGGTGGATCCTCCATTCCAGGGCACCCTTAGCTGAGGTAGATCTTGGCCCCAGGGACTTTCATTAGTGTCAGGTCTGGTAAATTTTAGGGTAAGGTCAGCTCATGTGTGTATTGGGACCATTACAAAAAGTACACACCATCTTGACAGGCGCATAAACTTATGCCAGTTGGTATTTTATAAAGTGTCTTTTACACACATAAGTGACCATATATGTACAAAAGCAACTTTATAAAATTACATCATTGTGCTTATGTCTCTTCAGAAAATACCAGCACAAAAGCAGTTGATATTACAGCTACAATGCAGCCATGTACAGCTAAACCAGTTCAGCCATGTATATCTGCATCGATGCGTGTTCTTTGTCACTCTCCTGTGCTCTGGCCAAATATCTCCCCTGAACTCGTGTACACCCATGTCCCACAGAAGGTGGATGCACTTGTCATACTGTGTACCTTACACAAGGGATAATACAAGAAGTCCTTTTTACATGCAATAAAAGGCATCTATGTGTGAAACACCTTATAAATTACCCCCTAGAAGAGCTCATTGATTTATGCCTGTTTCCTTTCCTCTGATGCAGCACTAAAGATATATGAACCAACAGAAAGAAGAATGGCCATTGAAAGCCAATGGCTGATAAGCTGTTTCCAAATATGTTGCGCCAATTTGCATATCTGTTTCTTGCACTACATCAGTAATTCCCATTTGCTAAGCTTGATACTGGTTCCTTTTAAGTGGTGGTGGATGCCTGGAATGACCTTCTGAAGGAGGTGGGGGGGAAGAAAAAACTGTGGCGGAAATCAAAAAGAGTGTGGGATGAACACAGAGGATTTCTAATTAGAAAATGAATGATACAAAAAACAAAACTTAAAGGGTTGCATATGTGTTTGAATGTCAAGTGTGCTTAGATGGCGACTCTGGCTGTATCAACTAAGGCCGGTGCTAGGCTGGCTTGTACAATCTGAATCCACATATAGCGATCCGTTTATGATGAGCTAGAGAGAGCTTCAATGGAAACTCCAGTAGTTTGGAAGGTGAGGACAGTGCCTGGCAGACTTTTACAGTCTTTGTCCTGCAAAATGAGAAGACGGAATTGGATAGGCTGGAGGTAGGCTTTGACGGCAACCTCCAGTAGTTGAAACATAAAGACAGAGCCGAGGCGGGACTTCTAGGGTCTGTGTCCCAGAACCACCAAAGAAAGACCAGGATCAAGTATATAATATCACTTCATTGTTGAGTTAATCGCTTGAATTGATAATGATGTGATTATTGGGCAGACATGGATGGACCATTCAGGTCTTTAGTCTACTGTCACTTACTAGGTAACTGTGTATTTTGAAGAGTATTTTTGGAATTTATGTTTGTTTTTGTTTTTAAAGTCCAAAAGGTTGCAACTGAACCGTAAATTCACCTCCTGGCCTAAAAAGGATGGTTGCTTCCACATTTATTCTTTTGTGAAAAACAGCTAAACTCTGTACTTTATCTATATAAAGTAAATAGAGGTTACTAAGAATCAAGACTGAATATCAACATTATAAAACTGTTTTTATATCTTATTCTGTTAAAGTCAACTAAGGTTTCCATTACTGCAAGCGATCAAGCATAACAGCAGAGGCACAGATTAATCTTTGCTGAGACACAGATGCACAGGCAATATAGCTGTTCCTGCAGAACACATGTATACAGTAGGTCGCAAAAAGTAAAACCTCCTCCCTCCTTCACCATCCAAATTTAAAAGAAATCATTTTTGCATTTTAAATGTTATGCTGAGGTCTTTGGTTTACTGACATATATACACAATACAAGCAATAAATTCACAAAATCAAACAAAACAGCAGTCCACAGTATTTTTTTTCTGTGCTGTACATAAAGCTGGAAGCATGTATGTGCCAAGACACATCATCCTTGAAGAAAGATTTAAAAAAAACACAAAGATTAAATAAAGGTCATATTCTGTGACTGACTTAAGGCTTATAAGAATCAGTGATACAGATAAGAGTCAATGGTGATTGCTGGCTCACAACTCTGTGCTTTATCAGAAGTACACTGTTAGTTTACTTTATTCTATAATCTTGCACACCCAATTTTATTGCATGTGCAGGTTGGAGAATACCTACAGTTGTGTGTGTAACTTAGTTGAAAAATTAGTTGTTAATTTGCAGTTAAGCGTGAAAACGCACTTAAGGTGCAGATGCTCAAAACTCTGGCGCTGTCCCGAACAGTGCCAGAAAATTATTGCCGATCAGCGTGGCAAAGGAATTCTCTAATGCTCAATGCTAATGAGATGCAAATTTAGGCACGCTCATAGCGTTAAGAATTAGGGACTTTTGCGAGAGGATTGCGCCCGGCACATGTGCTCTAGTTGTGCATTAAGCACAGTTCTTAAGAGCATGCCCAGAACGCCAGAGGGGGGGGGGAAGGAGGAGGCATTGCAGACAAAAAGTAGGTAGTGCTGCCAGATTTCAGCTGCTCTTACGGACACCAAAAATCTAGATAAGAGTGAACAACTATTGCAGGATGGATGATAAAAAGAGGCCTCCTGGCCTTGGTGTCTCTCTTGCCTCCTCATGTAATGCAAAAGAAGTTGAAAAGCATAAGAACATAAGAGTGGCCAAAATGAGTCAGACCAATGGTCCATCTAGCCCAGTATCCTGTTTTCCAAAAGTGGCCAAGCCAGGTCACAAGTACCTGGCAGAAACCAAAATCGTGGCAACACTCCATACTACAAATCCCAGGGCAAGCAGTTGCTTCCAATGTCTGTCTCAATAGCAGACTATAGACTTTTCCTCCAGGAATTTGTCCAAACCTCTTTTTAAACCCAGATATGCTAACCGTTGTTACCACATCCTCCGGCAGAGAGTTCCAGAGCTTAACTATTCGTAGAGTGAAAAAATATTTCCTCCTATTTGCTTTAAAAGTATTTCCATGTAACTTCCTCCTCGTGTCTCCTAGTCTTTGTATTTTTGGAACGAGTAAAAATCAATTTACTTCTACTCGTACTACACCACCCAGGAGTTTGTAGACCTCAATCATATCTCCCCTCAGCCATCTTTTCCAAGCTGAAGAGCCCTAATCTCTTTAGCCTTTCCTCATACGAGAGGAGTTCCATCCCATTTATCATTTTGGTTGCTCTTCTTTGAACCTTTTCTAATTCCGCTATATCTTTTCTGAGATATGGTGACCAGAACTGAACATAATACTGAAGGTGCAGATGCACCATGCAGCGATACAAAGGCATTACAGTATTTTCGGTCTTATTCGCCATCCCTTTCCTAATAATTCCTAGCATTCTGTTTGCTTTTTTTGGCCGCCACCGCACAGTGAGCAGAAGATTTCAGCGTATTATTTTTCCATGCTTTCCGTTGCAGCTTTCTGCCAGAGTCTGCTGTGATGATCTTTAGTAGGTCTATTCTTGAAAAACGTGACTGCTCAGCACCACCATTTCTCCACTTGAAACCCTACCATAGGGTTTCACATGGTAATGACCTAGTTAGCTGAGCTGTTTTTTGAGCATGGGGGAAATAGAGAATAACCTAATTTTAATGTAATTTAAATGCTATTTGAGTTATCCCTTGGCGTGCTCGTTATTCCTCACAGTAGGGGCCCCTGAGCAGGGTACGCTGGCAAACACGGGTGCTAGTCCAGCGCTAATGGCCTCTAGCACCCGCGTTTGCTTCTAAGCATCGGGGCCTTAGTCAGTATTCTAGAACCTTAGCGTGCAAATTCTTTAGCACATAACTGCAAGGGGGTGTGGATGTGGGAGGGTCATGTAGGATAGGGGACTGGCCAGCACTTATGTGCTAAAGACACAGAATACTGACTAACACTTAGGTATGAATATTTATACCAGCCACTGACATGGTATAAGTGGCCGCAACTAAATATTGGTGTGTAAATGCTGACTTACGCAGATAAATTCCAATACAGAATTTGCACTTAGCATGTAGCATCCCATTGCCTAACTTTAGGTGACCTGTAGTAAACTACCCCCATTAAGGTCTCAAATTGATATACTGTAGCAATAGTCAGCTCCATAGGCGCCCCGTATAAGAGGCTTGAGGAGGCTAAGCCTCCCCAGCCCAGCTGTGAACTTCCCCGCGGCCACGCCTACCTCTAAATGCAGCCGGAGACAAGACTCGACGAAATCTTCTGTTGAGTAGCGCAGCGGCAGCCAGGAACAAGACCTGCCGTCGCTACTCTCCAACCACAGCCAGCATAACATAAGAAAATAGAAGCGCGGGACCGAGCAGCCTTCAGACATGGCGCTGGCAGCTCCTGCCGGTCTCTGCCCCGTGACGTCAATTTCCCGTTCCGGGGTCAGAGGACCGGCAGAGCCGACAGCGCATGTCTGAAGGCTGCTTCGGCCCCGCGTTTCCTTTTCGTCTTCTGTCAGCGCTGCTGTTAAGAGGCCTGGGCTGGAGGGAGAGGAGAGAACGTGGCTAATGGCTGGAAACGGTAGAGGAGAGAGAGGGAGAGCAGGGGAGAGCCAGGGACATGGAAAAAAGCAGGGGAGAGCCAGAAAGAGATGGGGAGAGAAAGAGGGGCCATGGGAAAGAGCAGGGGAGAGCCAGGGACATGGAAAAAAAAGCAGTGGAGAGCCAGAAAAAGATGGGGAGAGAAGAGGGGACCATGGGCAGGAGAGAGAGAGAAAGCTGCTGGGGAGAAACTGGGGGAGACCCTAGCTGTCAGACTGAGAAATGCTGGCTGGATGAAAGGAGGGAGAAGAGGAAAAATGCTGGAAGGAGGGGTCAGAATGAGGGAAGACCGCTGGTAGGGAGGGACAGAGGAAAGACAACTGGAAGGATGGGGTGAGAGAGGACATGCGAATGGAAAAGGGGTCAAGAGAGAGAACTGTCTAGAAGGAAGGGGAGACAGAGGGAGACAATGGATGGAAGGATTGGAGAGGGTAATGGGTGAAGGATGGAGAGAGAAAGATGGATGATACTAGATGGAAGGTAGGAGAGAAAGAAGGAAGGTGCTGGACATGGATGGAGGGAAGGAAAGTATATGCACATGGATGGAGGGGAGTGAGGAGAAATGCTGGATATGGATGGAGGGAAAACTGTTGAATTAAAGAGCTGGATTGGGATACTGAAGGATAGGGACAGGGCTACAGATGGTAGACAGGACGCATAAGGACACAGGAGGATGGTGGACATGGTGAGAGAAAAAATATCAAATAGAAAGAAGACCCTGCATAAAACAGAAGACACTGGGACCAAGCGAATAGAAAAACTAAATGATCAGACAACAAAGTTAGAAAAAAGTATTTTATTCAGAATTTATTAACTGGAATATGTCAGCTTTTGGAAATGTGCACCTGTGATGTTTTGCATGTAAGTTTCAATTTTTCTAGTATTGCTGCATGCTGAGTCTGACTTCTTGAGGTAACTTTCCAGTTCAGTATTTGCCTTCATATCTGTTGTGTCATGTGTTTTGCATGTGATCAAGGTGCAGTATTCTGCTAGCGTGTAGTATTTTCAGCCCTTTTGGTGTTTTTTTGTTTCACTAGGTGGTGCCTGGTGTTTTAGAGCCCGGTGTAATTACAGTGCTGCCTTTCCATGCATAAGGTTGTAGCTTGTCCTGTCCTTGGAATTAGTACTGTTATGGTTTGGTAAGGTTATGAGTGTGTTTTTGCACAAGTTTGTGTATAGTGTTTTGCAGTGGAGAGATTGTGTATTGGCCTTATTGAAGTGGCACCAAATCATCAGAAAGGGTTTTAGAGCCTAAATCATGACACACTTCCTCTTGAAGGATCTACATAAAAGGAGCTCATTGTGAACACTTTCCACCCTAAAAGGGTGTTTTGTGGCTCTACATGAGAATTATGATATTATGATCCCTTGTTTCATATTGTTGACGGTCTGCATTTTCCGTATGGGTGGTATATTGGTTTATTAGGGTCTGCCCAGTGTTATGGTACAGTAAGGTTTATGAGTGTGTTTTTGCACAAATTTGTGCATAGTGTTTTGCAGTTGAGCAATTGTGGTTAGTACATGCTTTGAGCAACCATTTTATTCTTTGACATATAATACATATTTAATATCTAAATTTAATAAAAGGTATTGTGACTTATTTTTTTTCTATGTTGTCAGACAATTATGGATGTAAGCCCCACCCCTAACCCCGCCCCCTTTAGCCTCCCCAAACAGTTGGGCCACCGACCGCCTATGGTCAGCTCGATATTAAAACACTGCAATTGGCATTTAAAGAAAACAACAAACTGCTGTGGCACTTAAATTATATATGTATATTCAACTCCACTATTCAGATAGTGAGTGATGCCAGAGATACATGCAAAGTGGCAAGCATTACCACTGTATGGATGGCAGCAATATTCAGCCCACTATCTGCAAAGCTATCCGAATATCAGAGTGAATATCACCACTATTTGTGTAATTTCCCAGATGCCCTCACGGCACTTAAGCACTGTCCAGACAGTGTTAGGGCAGCCTGTAATGATTTTCAGTAGCACTATCCATATAGTACTGCTGAATATCCATGGAAAGGGCTGCTTAGGACATTTACAAAAGTACCAAACTCTGGAACTCATTTCCCAAGAATATCACACTCAAGTTGACTATACGTCGTTTATAAGTTTACTTAAAGCTCATTTCTTTAGATCTGTGTTCAGCTACTATGGAAAGAATTTTTATTTATTATTTTATTTAATTGCTTTTATAGTTATATTCTTGTATTACTATTGTCTGTAATGCTTCTTTTTAATTTGTTATGTAAGCCGCATTGAACCTGAGCTTTCTTGAGAAAGTGCAGGGTAGAAATGTCATAATAAATAAATAATTTATCCAGCGACTGCAATTATCTGGATAAATGCTCCAAATATCGGGGCCAGTAGTTTGCAGCCTACTTAGAAAATTACAAACTACCCAAACTACACAGCTGCACGTTTGGTTTGACCGGTATACAGGGCATTAAAGTAGTCCAATCGTGATGTTATCATGGTATTGACCACTGTAATCAGACTCATCTTTTCAATATGTGGAGCGAGATTTCATAGCTGCTCCAGGTGATAGAGAATTTTTTTTAACTGTTGTTTGAATCTGCAGGATCAAAGTCATTGATGAGTCTAGCAATATCCCTAGATTCCTGACCTGTGATTTTTGGGGAGGAATTCATATTCCCCAAAAAGTATTTTGAAGTCAGGTATGGTGTTCGGCAGGTATTTGTGTGAATATGGTTAGACAGGTATTTTGCCTTTTACATTTGAGTCCTCTAGGCAGGTGGGAGAGTCCATTGTTTCTTCCTCCCCAAATTACTGGGATGTATGAAGATCTTTAGTTTACTGGGTGAAAGCACATCTTTGTTTAAAGCAGGTAAGATTTCAGAGCTTGCTAGCTATACAGTATAACAGTTTGCCTTTGACAGCAGTTAACAGTGGAGTGTTAATTAAGCAGACAGTGCTTGATGAGAGTCTGAGTCCCTTTGAAGTGTCTGCTTTCAAGGGTTTTAGGCTAATGTATAATTATACTACAGCAAGAGGCCCTCACTGGATGCCCACCGGAAGGGTGGAAGGCCAGATTTTAGGACTCGGGCTGTAAAAATACCAGCTAGGTTTAAAAATCTATGACTGGCTGAGCAAGGACTTGCTTTTCCTGCAAGTTAATATGCGTTCTAGTTTAAGATCTATCCACTGGAATAGTGGTGGGCCAAGCTACATAGCTTTGTACAGCTGAAAAGCACTGACTAGGCCTGATAACCTACTAATGGCCTTATAGATGAGTCTTAACAAAATCAGGTACAAATTGAATGTAGCACTTATTAAAATGGAGTTTGTCTTCCTATAAGATGAAACTTAGATCATAAGATGATAAAAAAAAGAAGTGAAACTGATATGCTAAAAATAAGATGTTCTGGCAGAAGAGAAAACATGTTGACAAAAGAGGATATTGCACAATAACTTGCAATAGCTAGAACGGAAGCACCTGGCCGGATAGGAAAATATGATCTCAGAAATTGAGAAATAGTAGAAAAAAGGTACCTCACAATTAACTTCTATTGGGATCTGGGGCTATAAAAGAGATAAGATTTTGACAGAGAGTTGGAGTCCTTCCCCAACGCTTCTCGGACGGCAGGGCTCTGTGCTATTGAACCCAGAACCTGTTTGATGTCTGTACTTGATTGAAAACTTGGTAAGATTAAAGCCTTCTTTCTGAAATCTATCTCTGTCTCTATTTTCTAGTATTCTCCACCTGTCATTTATACTACAAACTAAGCCACATACAATAATACACACTCTTTGCACTAATTTAAGGACTCATAATATATGTGGGAACATAGATGACCAAGGATTCACTTAGATCCTGATAGACAGAAGGGAAAGGTCATGGGCATTATCCTAGAGTTACGCCTTCTGGAGCCTCCACAACAGAAATATCAGTGGGATGGAATATCAAAAGAATTTAGGCAGGCGGCCCAACACATAGTGGAGGCGCAGACCCTTTGTCCCCGGAGAAGGGTATTCCTGGGGCGCAAAGAGGGCCTTAAAATTTACACTACCCTTAATGAATACGTATGAGATAGATCTATACTAATGGTCAAAATAAGGTCTAAAAAGGGGAAATCAAACACTATTCACTACACAGAAAATAAGTTTTTGTGAGCCAGCTCCACTGTATGCAGATCTATCTCATGCATATTCATTATATCTAGCAATGGATAGCTGTATTCCAATATTGTTACAATTTAATATAATAAAGTTCAAGTAAACAAACAATATGTTGAACTATCTTTATTCAATTTTTATATGTGTGGAGGAGTGGCCTAGTGGTTAGGGTGGTGGACTTTGGTCCTGGGGAACTGAGTTCGATTCCCACTTCAGGCACAGGCAGCTCCTTGTGACTCTGGGCAAGTCACTTAACCCTCCATTGCCCCAGGTACAAATAAGTACCTGTATACAATATGTAAGGCCGCATTGAGCCTGCCATGAGTGGGAAAGTGCGGGGTATCCAATTAAATATTTCTCAGAACTCTTATATTTCCTAAGTTAAATCCCATTAAATCCTTTAAAACACACACTTACAACAAATGGGTCATGTACAGGCAATATTTGTTAAAATAAGGACCCAACCTACATCATTTTCCCTCTGTTACAATACTCGTGGTTCAAAATCAACATATTATATATCCCTGACACATCATAATGTTATGTTTTGATCTCATATCCTAATCCATAGCATTTTTCTTTGATGTTGAGTCTAATCTTCCATCACGTAAGCAAACCTAACAAACTTTTTTTTTTACAATTACTGATGTCCAGGTTATTCCAACAAAAAGTCCAGATAAACTGCTTTGTGTGTAACTCCAGTTGGTATACTACTCTAGATTCAAACGTCCAACAACGTAATTGAACACATCAAACTGCTTCCTTTCTCTCCTTTAATTCCTGATTGTCTGTTTGTAAGTATCTGTATTATTCCATCTGTTTAAAACTCAACACAGTCCTCTGTATCACTATTACGTGTCATGAGGGGTTTTAGCTAAAAATAACATAGCAACAACAACGTAGAAAAGAGCTCTTGCAAATTACATATCACATACTCCCCATAAAAACAACTTCACATCATGACATCTACTTTTTCATACCTTATTTTAACTCTCGCTTTCACGGACACAAATTGAGGAAGCACTCAAGTCAGCGAGAGCAATGGCACCGGTCCCTTAAGGATGCCTATACATGCACATTACTTATACGACCCAATATCACTGAAGTGGGCTGCCACACCTTAAAACCTGACCTGTCTGTGGTTCCAAGGACTGGAAGTGATTATCACTGGTCTAAAAGGAAGCTCAATCAAGAGAAGAGATGAGAATACACAACATATATTTGAAGTGTATGTGATAGCAGAGGGAAAAAGGTTCAGGGAAAAGTATAATTGAATATATAAATCAACATAAACTATTCCCAAACTATATAAAAAGTAGTAATAACTACACTGCAATAATCAGAGCTGCATGAACAACAAAACAAGTAATACATTTTTTTTCATCTAAGATTCTATTTACTGTGAGCTGAATTTTGCTGAAAAAAAGGGTCATCAGCACAAAATAGAGGAATTATGTTCTGTACTAAAAACCAGTAGCTGTATAGGATTATTGCATTCAGCACTGTCAATGTGTACAGCACTGAAATGAAATACAAAGATATAAAATAGCATACAGAATACCTGAAGTTATTCTGCATGCAAGCATTAAAATGAAAATCAGCCATATCTCACCAGTTACCTCACAAGGTAATTTACTTATCACAAGACTTAAAAATTTAAACACCCTTTGCCTTTGTGCACTGTACAACTAAAGTAAAAGGCAACAGAGGCCTAGCCAGCTACAACCCTACTTTCAACCCTGAACTGGCCCACTGCTTCTAGCAACTGAGACCTTTGAAAGCACTGCTGTTCAAGGGGCAATAGAGGGGGCTCAGGCTTTAAGGTAAAAGCCCTGCAAAGAAAACTTTCATCCTGATAACTAGAGATTTTGGTCTATCAACGTGATTTCTCATTTAATCTCTCTCCATAGAGTGCTCTCTAGGACCACAGATACTGCTAAGGCACAGCTAATTAGGTATCAAGTCCAGACTGCTGTGAAGTATACTGGAGTGAAGGTGAAAAAATTCATCACCAGCTAAGAGACTTAAGGTCATTGGTGGTCAACAGTCAGATTAATCAGGCATGAGAGAAGCATGACAAAACAAGGAGGGGAGAATGCCAATTAAAGAATCTTATATTCCTGCAGTGACAATGGGGAGGGGGGAGGGGGGTAGGGGGCAAGCTAAGTACTGGAAGGTACAAGCCAATGTGACATTTCTGAACAAAAGTTCAGTCTCCCAGGAACTTCCATGCATAACGAACTCGCTCTCCCCTCTCCAAACCTAGCAAATTACCATTAAACTTGATAGCATCATTTAGAATTGAGGTCATACTGATCAATAGACAACCTCTATTCTATGGGCCCAATATTCATAAACTGGCCTCTTGGGAAATTTACTAGAACTGAATATATAAACCTTTACTCAATATCTCACTAAAAACTCAATTTAGGAGCAGAAAAGTGAGTGGTAACAGTGATAGATTTAGGGTGGGGAAGAGAAATTAGGAGCTTAACACTGACAGGCTGTACACATCAATTGGAACCCATCTCTTATGGACTATGTGCAGCTCAAGCTGGCATGTTTTTAACTCAAGCACAACAAATAACCAGGAAAAAACATCAACATTTAAGGAGTAATGCCCTCAGACATTTCAAATACCCACATGGCGGTCAACATAAACAACCACTAAAGGGTGAAGCATTACACTTCTTTCATCAGGCAACCATGCTCCAAGTGGAAAGTGCAATCATGTGTACTAAACATAAATGTGCAAATATTTTTAAATTTTTTCAAATGATGACAATCACATATTCCACATTTTCCATACTCTTCAAAAAATATATATCAGCACTATGTACTTAAATCCAAAATGTTATGATGTTGAGTAGTCCAGTGATCTACTAAAGGAACTTCTCTCTTCTGTATTCTCAAATTGCTGATATGTTCGGCTATACGCTGTTTAATTTTTCTTATGGTATATCTGATGTACCATTTGTTGTATGGGCCTATGATTCCATACACATACATATGATTCCGGAGAAAATGGTAGAGGCTATTATTAAAAACAAAATACAGAGCACATCGGAGGACATGGATTACTGAGACCGAGACAACACGGCTTTTGTGTGGGGAAATCTTGCCTGACCAATTTACTTCAATTCTTTGAAGGAGTAAACAAACGTGGACAAAGGGGAGCCGGTTGATATTGTATATCTGGATTTTCAAAGGCGTTTGACAATGGTACCTCATGAAAGGCTACAGAGGAAACTGGAGGGTCATGGGATAGGAGGAAAAGTCCTATTGTGGATTAAAAACTGGTTGAAGGATAGAAAACAGAGAGTGGGGTTAAATGGGCAGTATTCACAATGGAGAAGGGTAGCTAGTGGGGTTCCTCAGATTTCTGTGCTAGGACCACTGCTTTTTAATATATTTATAAATGATTTAGAGATGGGAGTAACTAGTGAGGTAATTAATTTGCTGATGACACAAAGTTATTTAAAGTCATTAACTCACGACAGGATTGTGAAAAATTACAGAAGGACCTTACGAGACTGGGAGACTGGGCGGCTAGATGGCAGATGACGTTTAATGTGAGCAAGTGCAAGGTGATGCATGTGGGAAAAAAGAACCCGAATTATAGCTACATCATGCAAGGTTCCATGTTAGGAGTTACGGACCAAGAAAGGGATCTGGGTGTCGATGTCGATAATACACTGAAACCTTCTGCTCAGTGTGCTGCTGCGGCTCGGAAAGCGAATAGAATGTGGGTATTATTAGGAAAGGTATGGAAAACAGGTGTGAGGATGTTATAATGCCGTTACATCGCTCCATGGTGCGACTACACCTTGAGTATTATGTTCAATTCTGGTTGCCACATCTCAAGAAAGATATAGTGGAATTGGAAAAGGGTGCAGCGAAGGGCGACTAAAATATAGCGGGGATGGGACGACTTCCCTATAAGAAGACTAAGGAGGCTAGGGCTTTTCAGCTTGGAGAAGAGATGGCTGAGGGGAGACATGATAGAGGTATATAAAATAATGAGTGGAGTGGAACAGGTGGATGTGAAGTGTCTGTTCAACGCTTTCCAAAAATACTCGGACTAGGGGGCATGCGATGAAACTACAGTGTAGTAAATTTAAAACAAATTGGAGAAACGTTTTCTTCACCCAACGCGTAATTAAACTCTGGAATTCGTTGCCGGAGACGTGGTGAAGGTGGTTAGCTTGGCAGAGTTTAAAAAGGGGTTAGACTGTTTCCTAAAGGACAAGTCCGTAAACCGCTACTAAACGACTTGGGAAAAGTCCACAATTCCAGGAATAACATGTATAGAATGTTTGTACATTGGGAAGCTTGCCAGGTGCCCTTGGCCTGGATTGGCCACTGTCATGGACGGGATGCTGGGCTCGATGGACCCTTGGTCTTTTCCCAGTGTGGCATTACTTATGTACACTACTTGAGCCGAATCACAATTGGTAGATGACGTAAGATAGAACAGCCTACCCATCCTGGGATTTATAATATGATCCATTTGCCACACATATTTGCAAATAAACACATCTTGAACAGGGTTATGTCCCCCTGTATGCTGTCCCAGGAATGCTAACATTAGTAGATCAAGACTTCAGTACTTCACCTATATTTCTAGCCCTAGTGTTTGCAAAGAGAGGAAGATCCTTAAACTGCAATAAGATAACATAGGCCAATGCTTTCTAATGACCTCGGGGTCTGAACCGGGAAATTGAATGGCTGCATGAATGAAAGTTGACAGTACACGTCACTTCCGAAACTGCATTTAACACAGCGCATGCGCCGGCGTTGTTTGAATGGTTGGCCACGGGAGAGAATGTCGTTTCACCTTTCAGGTAAACCACAGAAAAACTATTAGAATGTTTGTATATGGGATAATAATTTACTACATACAATACATAATAAAAGTTGTCAAGAGTAATAATATGACTGTTGTACAGAGCACAATATCAACAAGGTGGTTGAACATTACAGTAGATATTTTTTTAACAATATTGCAGATTGATATTGGACAACGGGTGTGATGCGCCGATCCGAGTGAGTTCTCCTGATGAAGCAATAAGCAGCGAAACACAAACTGTGTTTGAGAACTAGACAACATGAGAAAAATAAGAAGAGAGAGCGGAACATAGTGGATTATTGAGTCAGCAAATTTCAAGCACATCACGATCACCCACCCATAGAGCTCCGGTGGTCCAGAAAGGAGTATTCAACGGCAACTAGAAGATTATACGGCACCAGCCCTAAGCGAAGTACTCTTTTTAAAAAAAGTAGATACGCCTGATGTCTAAAGGTCTGATACATCTCAAAGATACACTGAACATATATACGGAGAGATGGGAGGGCTGAAGTTGCAATGATGTCGGGTATTACATATTGGCCTATCAGTTGTCCAGCCGAGCGATATGTGTTTTTTTATATATTTTTCAACTTGCTGTGAATAAAAACTCTATTAATGTGCAATCTATAAAGTGCTCAGTAAAAGATAGGGCAGCGAACAAAACGGTTTCTAATAATTTATATGATAGTTAAAATTTAATGGCAAGAAGTGTAGAGTGATGCACTTGGGGTGCGGAAACCCAAAAGAGAAACCGGATAGGAGGGGAGAGATTAGTAAACTCGACTCAGGAGAGAGACCTTGGGACGTTGGTGTCGGAGGATCTGAAGGTGAAGAAACAATGCGACAAGACGACGGCCGTGGCCAGAAGGATGCTAGGCTGCGTAGAGAGGGACATAACCAGCAGAAGAAAGGAAGTGTTGATGCCCCTCTACAAGTCGTTGGTGAGGCCCCGCTTGGAGTATTGTGTTCAGTTTTGGAGGCCGTATCTTGCTAAAGATGTAAAAAGACTGGAAGCGGTGCAAAGAAAAGCTACAAAATGGTATGGGATTTGCGTTGCAAACCGTACGAGGAGAGACTTGCTGACCTGAACATGTATACCTTGGAGGAAAGGAGAAACAGGGGTGATATGATACAGATGTTCAAATATTTGAATAGGATTAATCCGCAAATGAACCTTTTCCAGAGATGGGAAGGCGGTAGAACAAGAGGACATGAATTGAGGTTAAAGGGGGGCAGACTCAGGACTCATGTCAGGAAGTATTTTTTCACGGAGAGGGTGGTGGATATGTGGAATGCCCTCCCCACGGGAGGTGGTGGAGATGAAAACGGTAATGGAATTCAAACATTCGTGGGATAAACACAAAGGAATCCTGTTTAGAAGGAATGGTTCCGCGGAATCTTAGCGGAGATTGGGTGGCAACGCTGGTAATTGGAAACAACACGGGAGCTGGCAGACTTCTACGGTCTACACCCTAATCGTGACTGAATAGATAAGGATGGGCTGGAGTGTAATTTTAAGGTGCTTCGATGTTAGCTTCAGAACGTAGTACAGAATAGTACTGGGCAGACTTCTACGGTCTGTGCCCTGAGAAAGGCAAGGACAAATCAAACTCGGGTATACATATAAAGTATCACATACCATGTAAAATGAGTTTATCCTTGTTGGGCAGACTGGATGGACCGTACAGGTCTTTATCTGCCGTCTTTACTATGCTACTTCATCCTCCACTGCTTCAGGTACAAACTTACAGTTTTACTAATCTACTTTAATATGCTGAGACACGTTAATGCAAGTTAACATGGGTTATTTAATGCAAGCCTCGTTATTCCCAATTAACTCACCTTAATGTGCGTTAGAACATTAACAGAGGTTAGTAAATGAGGGTCTTTGAATGTAAGCCCTCTAGGAAAGGGAAGATCCTACTATACCTGCAAGCAACTTTTGTTGAACAAAGAAAAAAAAGTTTGACCTAAAACCCACCAAATATAAATAAATTCAGGAGAGCAGAAATGCTACAATATCAGAAGAGGTCTAAATCTGGCCAACCCATTCTCGAAGAAATACCTGTTCCCTGCTCCCATTCCTGCCCTTGATGTTAAAAAAAAAAGTTTGATGGAGTAGAATAGAAGGGCTTCATCTATTTAAATGATAAGAAAATTAGAAATTTTGGTTTAGGCTTTCTAAACATGTTATAGATCTTCTCTAAGAACTTAGGGGCCCCTTTTACTAAGCCATGTGTCTACGTGCGCCCAAATGGAGGTACTGCCCAACTACCGCGTGGCTCTTGCGGTAATTTCATTTTTGGCACGCGTCCGATATGCGCATCCGAAAAATAATTTTTATTTTCAGACGCGGCCATTTTCTTTTCCATGCAGGAGTGCTGAGTGATATGTATTTTGAACCTCTTCCCCGAAGAAGAATTCGAAACCTTGCCATGTTGGTGGAGGTTCACCTTGGTGAAAAATCGCTGCCACGTTAAGTGCTAGAATATATGCTTACCTTTTTCATTTCAATTCCATTGTGGATTGTAGAGCATGAATGCTAAAGTTATAATTAAGAAATAAAAAATGCTTAAAAAAAAAAAACAAAACACAATATATGAGCAGATCTATGATGATTTGTGCCGCACCATTATCATAAAGGGACTTAGTTCCCATATGGTGTGTGCTGCATTTATATAAATGGTGATCGATTTGTAGCTTTGGATATGATAAACGTTGATTGTGGACAAGTTATTTTTCAACAAACAGTAATTAATTGATGTAATTAATTGATGAGTGTTTGGGACATATAATGTTGTACTATACAGCACCTAATTCAGGCCTTGGGATTTACGTCAACTTGGCGTAAATAGCCGCAACTAAATGTAGTCACACGGAGAGGTGTATTCTATATACTGTATGGAAATTTAAGCCTATTCTATAAATCTAAGCATATTTTAGAGAATACGCTAGGCGTATTTTTTGTTCCACACAGAAGTTTCAAGCGCCATATATAGAATCTAGCCCATAGGGTGGAATTCAGTAAATGGTGCCCAAAGTTAGCCAAAAAAACAGCACAAAATACAGAACAAGTCTAAATATCAAAGAGAAGCACCAGGAGTCTTCAAAAATCGGGACACAATCAAGTATATTTTCAAAGACCTTAGACTTACAAAGTTCCATAGAGGCTTATTTTCAAAGCACTTAGCCTCCCAAAGTTCCATAGAAACCTATGGAACTTAGCCTCCCAAAGTGCTTTGAAAATATGCCTCATAGTATCCTATAGATCTATGTAAGTCTAAGTGCTTTGAAAATGAGGCCCCTGTCTTTATTCATACACCTTGAGCATCAATTTCTTCCTAAATGACCCGACACGGGTCGTGTTTCGGCACACAGTGCCTGCGTCAGGGGTCAATGGAGTAGTGATTTCTAGGAAGAAACTAGGGCTTTCTTCTATAATGATGACAAGGTTGAATGATTGTCGAGCTTCTAACAAAACTGGTATGCTGAATCTTTAGGTGAGACTAGAACTTTCATGAATCAAGTTTGAAGGGACTGCTCAGTGATGTCAGTGTTAGCTTTAAAGCCATAAAGAGTTGAAAATGAAAAGGGCAGTGGAGGTGGGAACTAGTAGTGGCGTAGCTAGGTAGGTCGGCAGAGGCGTGACCACTCCCCCAAAAGGACTTCTGACGGCACCGGCATCTATTTTGTTTTACACGGTCCCACCAGTCTGTCGTGCCTGCGCAGTCCACTCTCCGCTCCCCCAATGTATCAATGTGCCTATGCTTCTGGGAACTAGGTGGTTCTTCTATTTGTTAATCGTGGTAAGTTTGTTTACAGACATATGAAAGATGAAGGGTTAGAAAGGGCAAAGAGGACAGACAACACTCGTCACAAATGTATTAGATTAGTCCAATAAAAAGGTATCACCTAAACTTGGCTGCTGACTTATTTTTTCCTATGCTTGCTGCTTTATCAGTGGAGAGGGATAACATTTAGAGAATTCTGTTCTGAACTCTAAGCAATGTAATGTTGTGCAACTAGAACTGTGATAAAATCAAAAGAAGATTTCAAATGTGGAATAAACAAACAACCCCCAAATCAAATGACAGCAGCAACAGAAGTGGTGATTGCCCAGGTTATTCCTGCCTAACAAGTGGATCTGAACATTTGGGGGTGACTAAAATGCTCATATTACTACGACTACTATTACTACTACTTATCATTTCTATAGTGATACTAGACATATGCAGCGCTGTATACTTGAACATGAAGAGATTGTAAGCTCTGTGGAGTAGGGACTATGTAATTATGACAGACAAACAGGACAAATGAGATAAGGGATTACTAAGGTGGGAATCCATAGAAAAAAAGTTTGTGGATAGTGGTGGTTGGGGGGGAGGGGGGAGGGCATTAGAGGAAGGTGTTGGGTAGCATTTCTCCTACACAACTTGAATGCCTTTATTCAGACTGGGTCAAATATCTGCTTTCATAAAGATTGCTATTCAGCCTTTTCCCAATATTTGCCCCGAAAGGCCAAAAATAGTTTGGGTGAAATATGCCCTGGAGGCTTCCTTCTATTTTTGATTCATTTTAATACATGAAAATGTAAACTCAGCACAGTAAAAAGGTTGCATTTTCACCAACTCAAAATCAATGTGTTATCATCATCACAATTTGTTTAGTTATAAACATTACGCCAGCAGGAACCAGTTTCTGGAAAGGGGAAATCCAGATGCGTTATACATTTCTACACAGTAAAGGTTCTGATGGTAAAACAGACTATTTTACTCTTCATGCTAAAGACATAAAAGGAAAACCAAACAGAAGATGGCTTGTTTGAAAAGGGGTTTGGAGTTCGTTGCTTCCAGCAAATGCAATTCTGTTGCCTAGAGTGCAAACTCAGAATCAAACACACAAATCCAGAAACTCTTGCCAAGTGTAATGGTAAGAACTCCATGAAGCTGCAAAATTATGATGCAGCTATGGTAAAACATTTTATTAATCTGAATGTAAGAAGAGCTCTACAGCACCATACAGAAGCCAATGAATTCTTTTAACTTAGGTTGACAGAGAAAAGAAATACTCAAACATTTAGACACTAAGCTCCACATATTAGATTTCAAGTCTTTGTAACTTCCCCCATTTCCCACTCTCCTTAATTCACTATATCTCCCCTTCTTACAAATGAAGCTGGAGAGAAGACACTGCCTACCTTAGTTGCTAGGAAATGCCACCATGCACAGCCAACAAATGTTAATTGAGATCACTGATTATTATACCCAAGATGAAGCAAAAGTGTTTGTTCCTTGGAAGATGAAAAATTTACATCAAAGGACATCATTGTGCTAAAATTCTAACACCAAGACTTTCTTAATAAATGATAGCTAGCAGATAATTTACGCCTATTTGAGCCTCCGGCAGCTCATATCTAAAAATTCATAGATTAGAAAACATGATATATAATTTAATTATTGACATATTACATAGCAGGCCTAAATATATTGTAAACATGCTGATCATAAAGTATTACAAGCATGCTGATATGTTAAAAAATTTAGAATAAAACATACTAAACATGTTTAAGAAATAGCATTACAGAAAGCATGACCCCAAATCAGACATCATATCTTCTCTATATATAAAAGGCAACTCCAACGTTCTATGAAGCCTCCAACCGGAACTTTGAAGTGGGCGAGATATCCGGTTTGCCCAAGAGTGTGTGCCCCGCCCTCGCATCACAACGTGATGATGACGAGGGCGGAGCAAACACACTCCACGAAACGCCATCTCCCCCTGCCCCTCGCTGGCCATTTTTCACATGCACACCGCATCACGGAGCGCCAACGACAGCAGCGGACAGGTCCCTGGAGGGGGGTTGGGGTACAGCTAGATCCCTGGCCATGGGTGGCTGCAGGGGGGGCCGGGGATGGAGCGACAGCAGCGGACAGGTGCCTGCTTGCAGGGGGGTTGGGGGACAGCTGATCCCTGGCCATGGGTGGCTGCAGGGGGGGCCGAGGGATGGAGCGCCAGCGACAGCAGCGGACAGGTGCCTGCCTGGAGGGGGGTTGGGGGACAGCTGGGTCCCTGGCCATGGGTGCCTGCAGGGGGGGCCAGGGAACAGGACGGTCGCTGGACACAAAAACCTTGCTAGCGCCCGTTTCATCTCTCAAAGAAACGGGCCTTTTTTGCTAGTTAAGTATAAACCCTTTGGATTTCTTACTAAGCATATGTCTCTCTTACTGAGAATATATTGCTCACTGTAGGACATAAGCATTGCTGTACTGGGACAGACCAAAGGGCCCATCTAGCCCAGTATCCCATTCCAACTAAGACCCAGTCCTGGAAGAAGAGTAAAACAAATTTTATGTTGCTCACCTCAGAATAAGCAGTGGATTTCCCCATGTCTACCTTAATAATGTTTTGTGGATTTTTCTTTTCGGAATTTGTCCAAACCTTTTTTAAACCTAGCTAAGTTAGCTTTTTTTTTTTTTAACCATATTCTCTGGCAAGAAATTCCAGAGCTACATGTTGAGCTAGGAAAATATTTTCTCCAATTTTTAAAATGTACTCCTTAGTAACATCGTTGCATGCCCCTTAGTCCTTTGAAAACAGAAAAACAAATGATTCACTTCTACCCATTCCATCCCACTCATGATTTTAAAGACCTTGATGTATGACCCATTTACCATAGCAACCCCAGGGGAGACTGTGACAATAGATTATATTGGCGTTAGTTATCGGAAAAAGAGGGAACAGATTTTACTCTATCTCCCTCTCCTACAATGACATGTAGGAGGGACACAGGCCTGATTGGATCTATGTTGTGTCCAGAACTATTTACTATAACCTGTACTCACTGTTAAATGATATTCCAATATCTCATATCTCTTGTTATAAATGCTTTTTAATATATACCAACAAACATATATTACCCACATAACACTATTAAATACATAAATACACCCCCAGTATTACTAGCAACGTTGGCTCTTCCTATTTCAATAACAATCATGTATGTCCTTTAGCTTTCTTATCATATATAGCGCATTAAAACGTTCATGCTATATAATTGTTCAACGTCCTTTCATTACTATTTCAAAACTCTTCAAACAGTCAGTTGTCTCGTTGACTGTGATAGTAATTTAGTTCATCGGCGTTGAGCGTTGGAGAAAATAGCAACCAAAAATATATGACACTAGCAAAAAAACCTTTTAACGTAATCTTCCATCATTAAGTCATTGATAATAAGGATTCCCAACGACTGCAAGCAATTGTGGTTCTTTAACTTAACAGTTTCTCCCAGTCAATTCTCTCAGTTCACTCGGTTCTCTATGCGAGACCGCATTTCGCACTTAGCTTCTTCAGGAGAACCGTAATCAACATCCTACATGAAAGATATATATACTTCCTTTGTCATTCTCATATATCATTACATGTCCAATTTTTCATATATACAAATATTTAATCCACATTTAATTCATCTTTTCCCACATCTAAATTACTTCGGCAACTTACCCATCGGGCTAATTTCCGCCTCTAGGCTGGCAGGAAATGACGATACAAACATCTCTATGACTAGCTAAACCAGATATAAATACTAGCAGCAAGCCACTCCTCTCTCTGACGTATGTGCCTCAAATCCATTCCACCTCCAGGTTTAATCCCCGGGTGTTACTGTTCTCCATTGAAAAATAAAACGCTGTTCTATATTAAAAAGGATTTCACTTATGTTGCCTCCCCGATCCAACACAGGAATCTGTAATAATGCCATGCATCTGATATCCTCTATTGCATGTTGACATTCGATCCAATGGGCAACCAGGGGGGCATCACTCCTCAAGTTCCTGATATTACTGATGTGTTCAGCTAATCTGATTTTCAATTTCCTCTTAGTGTGGCCTATGTAGTATTTACTACATGGACATATATGCAATATACAATCTGCTCACTATTACAATTCGTAATCGAGTGAAGATAATAATATTTTTGAATACCTGGAATTTTACTTTATTCGTAACCAAGGCATATTTACAATAAACACAATTACCACAAGCGGAGTGATGACCCCCATATTTCGTTGCCTTAGGACGTTTTAGGAGTTCTCCCAAATTAGATTTACGGCTGTAAGCCATTTTCGGATGATCTTTAAAGACTGGGTGAATACCCAAACATGCCAAAATTTATGAATTATATGACCAATTAGCGGTGCCCTTTGAGAAAAAGGTAAACACATGCTATGGGCTTTATTATCTTCTTCTTTTTTGGTATAAACAGCCAGTCCCTTTGAGCATATCGGGCACGTTGTATGCCCGTTTTAAAACAAATAGGGGGTACCCCCGTTGGAGAAATCTCTCCGTCATCTCATATGCCTGAGTTTTGAATTCCTCCAAAGAGGAACATAATCTACGTAACCTTAGATACTGACCAACGGGGACTCCCTTCTTAGGGCTATGTGATGGAAACTCGAGTAATGTAACAGAGTATTCCTATCGGTATTCTTCCTATAGATCGAGGTAGATAAGTTATTGAAATCCTTTTTATTAATTTTATGTCTAAAAATTCCAATGTTTCTCGTGAAGTTCGAGCAGTAAATTTAACACATGGGTCAGCTTCATTTAATTCTCTTATGAATATTGCTAGATCTTCCTCGGATCCCCTCCAAAACATTATCACATCGTCTATGTAACGGCGCCATAGCATAATATTAGTATGCCATGGTGACGGATAAACAAATTTCTCTTCAAATTCAGTCTGGCTGTTTATACCAAAAAAGAAGAAGATAATAAAGCCCATAGCATGTGTTTTACCTTTTTCTCAAAGGGCACCGCTAATTGGTCATATAATTCATAAATTTTGGCATGTTTTGGGTATTCACCCAGTCTTTAAAGATCATCCGAAAATGGCTTACAGCCGTAAATCTAATTTGGGAGAACTCCTAAAACGTCCTAAGGCAACGAAATATGGGGGTCATCACTCCGCTTGTGGTAATTGTGTTTATTGTAAATATGCCTTGGTTACGAATAAAGTAAAAATTCCAGGTATTCAAAATATTATTATCTTCACTCGATTACGAATTGTAATAGTGAGCAGATTGTATATTGCATAATATGTCCATGTAGTAAATACTACATAGGCCACACTAAGAGGAAATTGAAATCAGATTAGCTGAACACATCAGTAATATCAGGAACTTGAGGAGTGATGCCCCCCTGGTTGCCCATTGGATCGAATGTCAACATGCAATAGAGGATATCAGATGCATGGCATTATTACAGATTCCTGTGTGGATCGGGGAGGCAACATAAGTGAAATCCTTTTTAATATAGAACAGCGTTTTATTTTCAATGGAGAACAGTAACACCCCGGGGATTAAACCTGGAGGTGGAATGGATTTGAGGCACATACGTCAGAGAGAGGAGTGGCTTGCTGCTAGTATTTATATCTGGTTTAGCTAGTCATAGAGATGTTTGTATCGTCATTTCCTGCCAGCCTAGAGGCGGAAATTAGCCCGATGGGTAAGTTGCCGAAGTAATTTAGATGTGGGAAAAGATGAATTAAATGTGGATTAAATATTTGTATATATGAAAAATTGGACATGTAATGATATATGAGAATGACAAAGGAAGTATATATATCTTTCATGTAGGATGTTGATTACGGTTCTCCTGAAGAAGCTAAGTGCGAAATGCGGTCTCGCATAGAGAACCGAGTGGAACTGAGAGAATTGACTGGGAGAAACTGTTAAGTTTAAAGAACCACAATTGCTTGCAGTCGTTGGGAATCCTTATTATCAATGACTTAATGATGGAAGATGGAAGATTACGTTAAAAGGTTTTTTGCTAGTGTCATATATTTTTGGTTGCTATTTTCTCCAACGCTCAACGCCGATGAACTAAATTACTATCACAGTCAACGAGACAACTGACTGTTTGAAGAGTTTTGAAATAGTAATGAAAGGACGTTGAACAATTATATAGCATGAACGTTTTAATGCGCTATATAGATAAAGAAAGCTAAAGGACATACATGATTGTTATTGAAATAGGAAGAGCCAACGTTGCTAGTAATACTGGGGGTGTATTTATGTATTTAATAGTGTTATGTGGGTAATATATGTTTGTTGGTATATATTAAAAAGCATTTATAACAAGAGATATTGAGATATTGGAATATCATTTAACAGTGAGTACAGGTTATAGTAATAGGTTTTAAAAAGACGTACTTTGTTTACATATATTTTTCCCTACTTTATTGTTGTTAGGTGTCCAGAAACTAGCCATTTGTCCAAAGGAAGAGGTTTGCGAGCTGTCTCCTCTTTGGTTTTTGAAACAGAGCTAAAGAGAAAAGTTACTGAGTCTGTCCGTTTCTGGTTGTGTATCTAAATGGAAGATTAGCCTAGTGTTTAAAGCACTGGTTTGACAAACAGCGAACCCTGGTTCAAATCTTGCTGCTGCTCTCCTTATGATCTTGGGCTGGTCAGTTAACTCTCCATTGCCTCTGGTACACACTTAGATTGTAAACCCACTGGGGACAAAGAAATATCTTGTGTACTTGAATGCAACTCACCTGGAGCTACTACTTAAAAGGTGTGTGCTAAATCCAAAAATAAGTCTTAAGATCTGGAACAAGTGTAGGTATAAGAATTCACTGTTTGGATGGCACTTTTATGGATTCTGTTCCTGCTAGAATTGTTTAGTGCTCAGGAGATTTTTGTGTTAGTCCAACTTGATATCAGTGGCTCATTGACCAAATGTCATCCATGCCTCATCCCAGAGGGAGAAAGAAGAGTATGCCCTCTGGTACTTGCACAAGAGGAGAGAAGGAGATCTTGCCAACCATGGTGCACCATAGAAATGAGGACGGTATATGCTTACGTTAGGGTCACAGTGCCCATCTAACGGGGATGGAGCATTCAAAACTGTGGAGTCTATCCTAGGCCTGTGGACAAACAGAAGGTCATGTCTCACACTCCATTTTATTTCTGGGAACTCTATTTTTCTGTAGACAAGAAGAGCTAAAGACGCAGTTTGACTCTCTTAATTTAGAGATGCCTAATCAAAGAGAAGTGACTGAACATGGAAACAAATCAGTGGAACATTGGGATACTGTCAGTATAGGGTGTTTTTTTCCAAGCAGAGAAGATGCATGACAGAGACCAGCAACAGCAATATCAATGGTAGACATGATCACCTCCCTCCTCTAATGCTGATATGACATAGTAACCAACTGATATGTCCACACAGGATCAAACAATACCCATCTGCAGGTACACTTGTGGTTTCAAACTGTCTGCAATTGTCTAAGAATATCTTCAGCTTTCTGAGAGAGGTATTTGCAGACATCTGCATCCAATCGGCTTGCTCCCTTATGTGGGGAACTAAAGAGGCAGTAAGACTGATATGCAGAATGATGTGACCATACAGAGGTTTGTCCAACCAGAACCCATCCCCATATCCTTGCATGGATGCACTGCACCAAAACCCCCTTCCTAATTAGGTAAGTGCCTTCAACAAATATAGACTAGTGTCAAAAAGCAGAAGAAGTTGCAACAATAAAGAAAGAACCATTGAAAATATCACAAGGCAAAAGACAAAGAGGAGTCTCTAATATGGCCATTTGTTGACACCACAGTCTTGGAACATTCCTGGGCAATCCATAACATAATTTGGGTTTAGTTAACAATTTCTCAGGCTATGTAGCAACAAAGTTTTTATTTATGAGATTTATACATTACAATCAACCAACAAGATAACTTGTATTACAGAAATGCACATTCAGTAACAAAGAAACAATTCTTGTTAAGGTGCAATAGTCCACAATAAAGGGGTAAAGGGGGAGAGTCAAAAAGGAAATTAAACCCTTGAAGCAAAGGTGCTAAAGTAAAGTTACAAAATATATTGTGGGCTTCAAATACTCATTAGATACAGGTTTTAGTCAGCTACTCTGCCAGGAGATTCCGACTTCTTAGCTTCAACAAGTATTTTCAACAGGCCCAGGTCAAAGAAAGTATATTTATTTGGGGGAAAGAAACACAAAACATTTACAAGGAAAATGTAGCATAAATTTAGCTCCAAGTAAATTTCCCTGGTGCCTCATTGACAGAATTTCTTTCTCCTTTCTTGTGTAACCTTTAAGTCTGAAAAAATCCAAACTTTCTGACCCAGAAACAGTTTTTGTCTGCGGTGAAAGTAAGATTTCAAAACGTGCTCCCAGTCCTGAGGAAAAACAAAAGTCACCAGCAGTCTCTCTCGAGGCACCACCTCTGAATCAGATTTTTCAAGAAATGCTGTTAGGTCTAAACTGTCCTGGGATATTTCTTCCAACTCCAAATTTGGAGCTGCACCAGAGGACTGCACCTGAACTGTAGAAGCCTTAGATTTAGAGAAAACATAATGCATCTTAGAAATTGGAGAAAAAGCTTCCTTAGGTATCAACAAACTTTCCTCCAGATAGCTCCGCAAGAGCCGACTAGAAGAAAATAAAAAATAGGGTGCTTAGGAAAATTTAGTAGACGTACGTTCAGGTACCTCATCGTATTTTCCAAATTTTCTACACGTCTGTCAGTTAACAATCTTATCTTTCACCAGCACAGTATTTAATTTCTGGGCCTCAGTACTCCCCTGGTGCAATTTTCTGAACTAAAGATTGTATAGTACACAGTGAGCTCTCTTTCTTCACCACAACTGTACCACACGTTGCCACAGCTTTTGTTAAAGATGTAATTGCGATATGTAAGGAGGTTAAGCCTTCCCAAACCAGGTACAAAGTAACTGTTTCAGGTCTTACCCGGGGGAAGGGAGCCTTCAGGCTTCAAGAACAGAGATTCCTATAGTCAATCGTGAGGTAGCATCGTAGCTGCAGTCAAAGGACTCTGATCCAGCTGGTTTCAACCATCCCCTCCTGCAAAGATTTTCCAGGAGTGTTTCCACACTGCCGGTTCTCCTCTCCAGAAGAAGTGTCATCCTATGATGCTAGTTGCCGCAATCCTTGCGTGATCAAGTACTCCAGTGCTTGGGGGGGGGGGGGGGGGGGGAAGGATGCCTAATGCTGGTCCGAGCTCAAGGTGGTATCGGCGTCTCACATGACTGTTGCTTCAGGCAGCGCAACAGACACCAGCGTTTTCATCACTGCAAAGGCCTCAGTGATGGAAGTTTGCTGGTAAGAAGCTGCCTGCTGAGAAAGAAAGTCTCATGGATTGCCCTTACTACTACTACTATTTAGCATTTCTATAGCGCTACAAGACATATGCAGCGCTGTACAAATATAGAAGACAATCCCTGCTCAAAGAGCTTACAATCTAATAGACAAAAAATAAAGTAAGTAAATCAAATCAATTAATGTGTACAGGAAGGAGGAGAGGAGGGTAGGTGGAGGCGAGTGGTTACAAGTGGTTATGAGTCAAAAGCAATGTTAAAGAGGTGGGCTTTCAGTCTAGATTTAAAGGTGGCCAAGGATGGGGCAAGACGTAGGGGCTCAGGAAGTTTATTCCAGGCGTAGGGTGCAGCGAGACAGAAGGTGCGAAGTCTGGAGTTGGCAGTAGTGGAGAAGGGAACAGATAAGAAGGATTTATCCATGGAGCGGAGTGCACGGGAAGGGGTGTAGGGAAGGACGAGTGTGGAGAGATACTGGGGAGCAGCAGAGTGAGTACATTTATAGGTTAGTAGAAGAAGTTCCCCATAGCAAACATGAGGAAGTGCAGAGCTGCTCTGTTGCATGACATCCTTCAAGCGGCCATTTTGAATTCTTACTTGCAACAAATATTTTTATTGTAGGTTGATGGGAAGGTTATCATCATCTGGAATTCCAGCTATGTTATTGAACTTTACTAGGCGAATACATTTTTAATTCTCTGCTTAATGTATCTGCTGACCTAAATAAATCTGTGACGGGCAGAGAAGGAACAGCTGATGCCTCCGAGTCTGGGCGTCTCTCCTTTCCTCCTGGGCCCGCCCCCGTCTGACATCAGACGGGGGCGGGCCCAGGAGGAAAGGAGAGACGCAAAGACTCGGAGGCATCAGCTGTCCTTCTTGCCCATGCAGCGCCTTCACACACAGGTGAGAGGCACTGCGCGGGGAGGCCCGTAAGGCGGAGGGGGGACCGGTGGAGGGGGGGGAGCGGGGGCAACGACCTCAGGGTGGCGGCGGGGACAGGGCACGGGGCGGAGGATGGCGGGAGGTGGAGCTGTGGGAGAAAGAGTTGAGAGAAGGAAGGGAGGGGGGCCCGGGGCTGCTAAAGTTTTGAATTTTTTTTTTTTTTATTTAATTCAGGGGGGGGGGGGGAAGCGGGGAGTAGCAGCGACCTCGTGGGGGGCAGGGGGGGGGCAAGGCCGTCCATAAAGGACGCTCCTGACAAGCGCCTTTGCCCCCTCCCGATCCTTTTTTTTCACTTTTAGATTGATGCAGGGGGAGCGGTGAGAAGCAGCGACCTCGGGCGTCAATAAAGGACGCCCCTGACGCGCGTTTTCGCCCCTCCCCTCGCTTTTTTTTTTTTGGGGGGGGGGGGGGTTACATTGAAGATTTTAATCAGACAGCCCTAACGACAGGTACAGACCTGTCGTTAGCTTTCCGGCAGTTTTCCAGCGTTAGGGCAGGCGGAAAACTTTAGTGCATCTCGTTTCAATAGGGTTTCTACACAATTTGCTCATCTGCATTCCGTTTTCATTTTCTGCTACCATCGTCGGAAATGGCCTTTAATGCATGCCACGGTTAAAAAATTCTTCATTAAAGGGTCGTTAAAGTTAGTGCATCTAGGCCTGAGTCACAGAAGATGTCACAATCACATAGACAATCGGTACATTCAATTATCAATAGATGACAAATGGAAGGCCCGCCTTCCTGAAAGCCCTTCCTCTTATCCACAGCTTTTCCACTAAGCAACAAAGGACATCCTGCCAATCTGGGATCAACTCTCTTCACCTAAATATAGCCACGACATATAACCTACTAGTACAAAAGGGCCCGTTTCTGTTTTAAAGGAAACGGGCGCTAGCAAGGGTTTCCTCGGAGTGTGTATGTTTGAGAGAGTGTGAGTGAGAGTGACTGTGTGAGACAGAGTGAATGTGCATGTGTGACAGAGGGAGAGTGAGACTGGGTGCGAGTGTGTGTATGAGAATGCGAGTATGTGCCAAGGTTCCCCCTCCCTCTCAGTTCCAGGGTCGTCCCCCCCCCCCCCCGGGTCTGTCTTACAGTTGCAGGGTCTCCCCCTCCCTCCCAGTTGCAGGGGGTCCCCCCCTCCCTTACTTCCTCCCTTTTTCCCAGTTGCAGGGTCCCCCCTCCCGTTCTCCTTCCCTCCCTCCCAGTTGCAGGGTCTGTCTGTCTCCCCCTTCCTTTTGTCCTCCACGTTTTAAGGCACTGTCTAACCAGTTGAAACAGCTTTAGACTTGTTTTCAGATAGAACAACAATTTAAAACGCCAATGTGAAGCAGGAGCTCCTAGGTTTGCTTGGTTTTGAGTGTATAGCAATGACGGCTGCATAGGGGAGTGGAAACAGAGATTAACCAATAGGCTTCCTTGCTTACCATAGACTTGCATTGCTCACTTCCACTCCTGTGTATTAACGTCCTGCAGGATCTCCTAGGTTTCCTTGGTTTGTTTTGAGTGAACGGGGATGACGGCTGCGCTGGAGTCGGACCCGCTGCTCTGTCCCTCCCCCCTCTTCCGAGTCGACACTGGACCCCGACGGCCGCCCTGAGCCCTCACCCGCCTCCTCCAATTGGACAGTCAACCGCAGGCACTCGCTCGCCATCCTCCCTCTTTGTCCTCTCCATCAGTCCGAATCCGGACTTGGAGAGGAGAGGGAGGGCGGCGGTGGTTTTTTGATGGCGGTTAGTGTGCGCGGGTGTTTCGGGATGTTTGCAGCCCGTCTCGATTCCTAGGCAGGGGGAGGAGTAAGGAACACGCTCCGCACGTTTCCCTACTCCTCCCCCTGCCTAGGTCGCTGTTTGCTGCTGGCTGGGTCGCGGTTTGTTGCTGTGCGTCCAGCTGGTGACTTCACCCGAGGCGCAGCCAATCAGTGGGATTCATGACGTCATTTTGATCTACAGCACCTAGCAGACCACGGCGGAAGCCAGGATCCCAGGCAGCTTCAGAACATTGGAGGTGAGAATTATTACAGGACAGGATGAAAGTGCCCGAGTTTACATCTGTCACACAGAAAAAAAGTGAGGTATTGGTTCTACATTCAACAGAATATTTCATAAGAACCCTTAATGTGCCCGTTTCATTTATCAACCTGTTAACTCTTTCCTCCTCTCTCTGTGATCATGACCAGCCCAAATCTGCTTGAGAAACTGATGTGTTGATACATTTTCTGAAATGAAGAACCTCTTTCTGAAAACATGCAATAGTAAGCAACTAGAAACTAGAAAATAGCTCTAGTATTTTGGAAGAGGATCTGTTGATGGTGAGCCTGTTCTAAAATATATGGTAAAATGGATGCTTGTGTGTCAGTTATGTGCAGCAGGGTCCACTTTACTATAGAGTCATAAATGTCCAAAACATCAACAGATCAATATGGGCGCATACGTGTTTATGTCAGCCATTTTAGAAACAAAGGTTTATTTTTCTGAAGCTGCCATACAGCTCAGTATCCCTTGGCAGTTTTGCTCTCGGAAGTGGGACAAGGGGACATCAACCACTATGGGATTAAGAGGGCAACTTCCCCTAATCGGCGTTTCATTGGACCGCAACCTAACACTAGAGAGCCAAGTGACATCCACAACAAAGAAAATGTTCCACTCAATATGGAAACTCAAACGCGTGAAACAATTCTTCCCGAAGGAAACATTTCGCAACCTGATACAATCAATGGTACTACTACTATAAATCACTTCTACACGCTACCAGTCGTATGCAGCGCTTTACAATTGAACATGAAGAAGACAGTCCCTGCTCAAAAGAGCTTACAATCTAAATCAGGACAAACAGACACGACCAAAAAGGAGAAGGGAAGGACAGACAGAAGGACACACAAGGATAAGATAAAAGTTACAAGTCAGGAGTCGAAAGCAGCATCAAACAGGTAGGCCTTTAGCCAGGATTTGAAGGCAGCCAGGGATGGAGCTAGATGTAACGGCTCAGGAAGCCTATTCCAGGCATAAGGTGCGGCGAGATAGAAGGAGTGGAGTCTGGAGTTAGCGATGGAGGAGAAGGGTGCAATTAGGAGACATTTGCCTAGTGAACGGAGTTCTAGGGAAGGAGTGTAGGGAGAGAGTGAGGGTGGAGAGGTAGTGAGGGGCTGCAGAGTGAATGCACTTATAGGTCAACAAGAGGAGCTTGAATGTATACGGAAACGGATAGGGAGCCAGTGAAGTGATTTCAGGAGAGGGCTGATATGGGCATAGCGACTTTGGCGAATATTAGTCATGCGGCTGACTTTTGAACAGATTGAAGAGGAGAGATGGCTGAGTGGAAGACCTGAGAGAAGCAAGTTGCAGTAGTCCTAAGCGAGAGGTGATGAGAGTTTGGATGAGGGTTCTGATAGCGTGTTCAGAAAGGAAAAGGCGAATTCTGGCGATGTTATAAAGGAAGAAATGACAGGTTTTAGCAATCTGTTGAATATGGGCAGAGAAGGAGAGGGAGGAGCCGAAGATGACCCCAAGGTTGCGAACAGACGAGGAAGAATGAGTGTGTTGTCGACAGAAATAGAGAATGGGGGAAGGGGAGAGGTTGGTTTAGGAGGGAAGATAAGGAGTTCAGTTTTGGACATATTGAGTTTCAGGTGGCGGTGAAACATCCAGGTAGCATGCAGATACCTTGGACTGGATTTCTGCCGAGATTACTGGTGTGGAGAGGTAGATCTGGGAGTCATCAGCGTAAAGGTGATACTGAAAGCCATGTGATGAGATCAAAGCACCAAGGGAGGAAGTATAGATGGAGAAAAGGAGAGGTCCTAGAACAGATCCTTGAGGTACACCCACTAACAGCGGGATAGAGGAAGAGGAGGAACCACCAGAGTATACACTAAAAGTATGCTGTGAGAGATAAGAAGAGAATCAGGAGAGAGCAGAATTCCGAAATCCAAGTAAGGACAGCGTGTCAAGGAGTAGGCTGTGATCAACAGTATCAAAGGCAGCAGAAAGATCGAGAAGGAGGAGGATAGAATAGAGCCCTTTGGATTTAGCCAGGAATAGATCATTGGAGACTTTAGTAAGTGCTGTTTCAGTTGAATGAAAGGGACGAAAGCCAGATTGGAGTGGATCAAGAATAGGTTGAGAAAGAAAGAAAGTCGAGGCAGCGATGGTGGACAGCACGTTCTAGTAACTTGGATAAGAAAGGAAGGAGGGAGATGGGGCGATAGTTGGAAAGAGAGGTGGTTTCCAGAGAAGGTTTTTGAGGAGTGGGGTGACTACGGCATGCTTAAAGGCATCAGGGACAGTCGCAGTGGAAAGTGACAGATTCAGGATATGACAGATGAAAGGGGTGACAGCAGGAGAGATAGTGTTGAGTAGGTGAGTGGGAATAGGGTCAGAGGAGCAGGTGGTTAGTTTTGAGGATTGAAGAAGAAGTAAAGATTCTTCTTCAGTGATTTCGGAAAAAAGAAGAAAAGGAGGTAGGGGTAAGAGGTTGGGAGAGTGAACTAAGGGAAGAAGGGGTGGAGGCGAGCTGGTTGTGAATTCAAGTTTTATCTTGTGCACCTTACCGTGAAAGTAATCAGCCAAAGTCTGGGGAGAAAGTGAAGGGGGAGTTGGAGGAGAAGGCGCTTTGAGGAGAGAGTTAAGCGTGGCAAAGAGACGTTTAGGGTGTTGAACCAATAGAGTTAGTCAATTGGATGTAGTAGTCCTGCTTGGCAAGCTGGAGAGCAGACTGGAAGGAGGTCAGCAAAAACTTGAAGTGTATGAAGTCAGCATGGGCACGAGATTTAAGCCAGAGGTGTTCAGCAGAGTGGGCACAAGAGCGTAGGTGACGGATTATAGGGGTCAGCCAAGGTTGAGGTTTGGTACGTTTAACAGGACGAGATATGGGAGGAGCGAGAGTGTCCAGAGCAGATGACAGAATAGTATTATAGGAAGAGACAGCCTCATTGACGGACTTGGTTGACATAGCAGTAGAGAAGAGATTTGAGATGTTGGAGGACAGGTTAGAAAGGTTAATAGCCTGTAGATTACTAAATGTGTTGGTTAGAATAGGACGGGACTGGGGAGGAGGGTGTTGAAGTGTGAAAGTTATAAGATGATGGTCAGAAAGGGGGAGAGTTGAGGCAAGGAAATTGGATGGTGAGCAGTTGGAGAAGAGTACGAGATCAAGACAGTGGCCATTCTGGTGAGTGGGGGGCGGTGGAGCACAGTTGAAGACTGAAGGAGGATGTTAAGGCAAGGAATTGGGAAGCAGAAGAATTAGAGGAATCATCAGCGTGGATGTTGAAGTCACCAAAAATGAGGGACGGAGATGAAATTTCAAGAAAAACGGAGAGCCAGGCATCGAAGTCAGTGAGGAAAGAAGAAAGGGACTTATCGGGGGGTCGTTAAATAACTGCAACTCGGAGTGGCAGCGGGTTGAATAAGCGGATGGAAGGACTTCAAAGGATGAGAAGGAGTGAGACTGAGGTATGAGAAGGGGCTGAAATCTGCAAGAGGGTGAAAGTAGGAACCCAAAGCCACCTCCGCGGCCACCGGGTGAGGAGTGTGGGAAAAGAGGTAGCCTCCATGGCATAGGGAGCGACTGAGGTAGAGTCATCAGGTGGGAGCCAGGTTTCAGTTAGGGCGAGGAGTTGGGGAGAACTGGAGAACTGGGTAAAGGAGAGTTTGTTGCAGACAGATCAGGCATTCCATAGGGCGCACGAGAAGGGGAGGAAAGAGGGGGAGAGGAGGGGACTAGAAATGAGGTTGGAGACATTCCGGAGTGGTCTGTATAGATAGGATGAGGATTGGTGTGGGGGACCCGGATTGGGATTGATGTCCCCTGCGGATAGCAAGAGAAGGAGTAAGAGAATACGAAGAAGGGTAGGGCAGGTAGGGCGATGAAGGCAACGAAGGTGGGATGTGCATAGGAGGAATGGAGATGGGTCTACAGCAGGAAGGAAATGTTGAAGGTTGAGGGCTAAGGAGAAGGAAGGGGAAAGGAGAGAAGGTGAGGTGATGAGGGTAAGTGGAGTGTAAAGTGTAGCAGCAGTGTAAAGTGTTTTGGGGTTAAGAAGTAGGTTGGGAAGGGCCAGCATCAGGAAGAGAGTGTGTTCAGGGGCCATGGTCATGCAGAATTGGATTGCTGGAACACTGGAATGTTGGAATGGGTGAAACTGGTACTAAGCCATGTAGACTACTGCAATGGAATTTATGCGGGATGCAAAGAACAAACATTAAAGAAACTTCATACCGCTCAAAACATGGCAGCTAGGCTTATCTTCGGAAAAACATGATTTGAAAGTGCAAAACCCCTTCGCGAAAAACTACACTGGCTCCCAATCAAAGAACACATTGCTTTCAAAATCTGAACTCTGGTTCACAAAATTATCTACTGTGAAGCCTCGGGATACATGACAGGCTTGATCAATCTACCAACTAGAAACACATCTAAATCAACACAAACATACCTAAATCTGCACTACCCAAGCTGCAAAGGACTCAAATACAAGTCAACTTAGGCATCCAGTCTCTCCTACATAAGCACACAACTGTGGAACGTATTACCAAAATCCTTGAAAACTACGTACGACCACCTAAACGTCCGGAAAAAACTAAAAACTAACCTGTTTAAAAAGGCATACCCTACCGATCCAACATAAATGCCTGATCTCTGCAACACAACAAAACTAAAGAACGTAATGGACATAACACAACTCTTCTGTTGTACGATTCCCTAATGTGGCTGTGCCACATGAACTTTATCTTACCACAACATCACTTTGTATTTGTTTACACCGGAATCTGCAAACGCCTCTCCGGTACTATGTAAGCCACATTGAGCCTACAAATAGGTGGGAAAATGTGGGATACAAATGTAACAAATAAATAAATAAATAAATAATCCCTCCAATGGAGTGCGTCTCAACAGAAACACTTTTCTGAAACCTAGATGACTCTGGTAGCAGGTGTAAATCCTGACAAGAAACATGCATTCCCACTCTGAAATGGGGAATACATGTTTATTTTTTAGGCTTATTCAAAACATACCCATACTTATAAGGATATCATGCTGGGACTGATTGGTATTTTGTTATCTATGAGGCATTTGCTCTCCTTGTTTTGCCTAGTAAATGTTTACAACCCACAATATCTAAAAAGGTCTCCGGGGCACGGGAAAAAACGGCTCCCGCTGCTAGTGCAGGGCCTTTTTTTTCCAACAGCTTGGTAAAAGGGCCCCTCAGTTCTTCCGCACAAACTCCAAGCAAAGTACCACACGACAACTGCAAATTTAACACAGCACTTTTAACAGCAAATGCTGGGAACACCTCCAGTAGCTGCTGCCTTAAATTTGCAGCTTTACAGATCAAGTTAAGCCATGCTAATTGCAATTTTACAGATGTTTAGTAAAGGGTCCTTAGTACATCTCATTCACAGCTAACTCAAAAAAAAAATCATTCTTCAAGCTAGCTACCTTGGTCCACTTTTCTTTGATCCTGGGGAACTGGCTTTGATTCTCACTGCAGCTTCTTGTGACTCTGGGCAAGTCATTTAACTCTCCATTGCCCCAGGTACAAATAAGTTCCTGTATATACTATGTAAACTGCTTTGAATGTAGTTGCAAAAACCACAGAAAGGCAGTATAATCAAGTCCCTTCCCTCTTCCCCTTTAACACTGTTCAGCATTTGAGTCATCAAGAATCAAAAATGGTACAGATCAAAGTAAATTTATCCTCTTACCTCAATAGTGGGTGGGTCCTCACGTTTTCGTCTAATCCAAGCTGTAAAGAAAAAAAGCAATAGCTATGATGAAATATTTGACAGGTCTGGACATTCTCGACTGACATCAATAGGTTTCTCTAATAAGGATGTGCATTTGTGAGCACACATTCAATTTGCTTTATTACCTAAAAATTTTAAGTGCACACATATCGAATGTACTTGCACACACCTATAAATTCAAGTGCATACAATTGATCTGTACACAAAATAGTTCTTGCGCACATACAATGGTGGTGTAGAATGAGTAGAAATAAATTGATTTTTTACTCATTCCAAAAGTACAAAGACTAGGGGACACTCAAGGAAGTTACATGGAAATACTTTTAAAACAAATAGGAGGAATATTTTTTCACTCAATTAATAGTTAAGCTCTGGAACTCTTGCCAAGGATGTGGTAACAGGGGTTAGGCTTATCTGGGTTTAAAAAAGGTTTGGACAAATTCCTGGAGGAAAAGTCCATAGTCTGCTATTGAGACAGACATGGGAAGCAACTGCTTGCCCTGGGATTTGTAGTATGGAGTGTTGCCACGATTTGGGTTTCTGCCAGGTACTTGTGACCTTGCTTGGCCACTGTTTGGAAAACAAGATACTGGGCCAGATGGATCATTGGTCGCAGTATGACTACTCTTATGTTCTTAATATACACACAGAAAACAAATGTGTGATGTGAATAAAAGAAATACCAGAAAACTGTGAAAAATTTGTTCTAGCTGTACACATCCTTATTGTTTAGTCTATTCCATACTTTTCACTAGGTGCAGCTTGCCACTAGAGAGTTGCACGGGGACAGAAATCTTACCCATCCCCGCCCGTTCCTGCTGGAATCTTACCCGTCCCCACTGGAATCTTACCCATCCCCATCCATCCTCGCAAAAATGTAACCCATCCCATCAAGATTTTAACCCAACCCCACCCATCCCCGCAAGATTTTAACCCATCCCCACCCATCCCCGCAAGAATTTAACCCATCCCCACCCATCACTGTAAGAATTTAATGGTACATAAAAGAAAATACCAGTCAGCTCCCTCAGTCTCTCTCTGGATTTGAGCCACAGCACTGTAAGCAAGGAAGGAATGGAAGCTGAAACTTGGAACACTCTGGTGTGCACATGTAAGATTTGTCTCTGATTTACTGGCACTGTGTGCTGAGAGGTCACCACATGCACGCGCCAGTAGGTCAGGTGACATCTGATGCTCATGCCTGTGTCAGAGCTGAGGTCTGCTCATCAGCTCGGGAGCAAAGAGGATTAATTGTAACATAGTAAGTGACAGCAAATAAAGACCTGAATGGTCCATCCAGCCTGCCCAATAGTCAGACTCATTATCAATTCATGATTAAATCAATGAGTGTGATATTATATACTTGATTATGGTCTTTCTTTTGTGTTTCTGGAACATAGACCATAGAAGTCTATCTGGCCCTATCTTTATGTTCCAACTGCTGGAGTTGTCGTTGAAGCCCACTCCAGTCTATGCGTCTTCTCATTTGTGGGACTCAGATCGTAAAAATCTGTCCAGAACTGTCCGTATGTTCCAGCCACTGAAGTTGCTGTCTAAGCCCTTTCCAGCCCATCCTAAACCAGACTTCCATATATTAGACACAGACCATACAAGTCTGTCCGGTATTGGCCCTAGTTATTCACAGCTAGAGTCGCCATCTAAGCATTACTTCACACATCCACACACATGCAGCCATTTAAGGTTAGGTTTTTATAACTTCCATTTTCTAATGATCCTCTGTGTTCATCCCATGCCTTTTTGAATTCCATCATCATTTGTGTCTCTACCACCTCCTTAATGGAAAATTTTCCACATTTGTGCTGTTAAAGCAAGGAGGAAGAGGAGGAGGAGGAGACAGCACTCAAAGAACTTGATACTCGGTAGATGATAGGCTGGTGCAGGTGCAGCTTACACTTCCACGGGAACCCCGCAGAACTGCTTCCATCCCCGCGGGAACCCCACAGAACTGCTTCTGTCCCTGCGGGAATCCCGCAAACCCCATTCCCGTGCAGCTCTCTACTTGCCACATTAATTTTTTTTATAAGTGCAAACTAGAGGAATGAAACAGAAATTAGGCTATATTTTCAATCAAAGATAAACACATTGAAAATATAATTAATATTCTTATTTTGTGTTTATGGAAAGAGGCACATGGTTTATTTCCATGAAGAAGCCTGAAATTTCCCATTGTGTCTTGAAGCCACCTTTAACCATGTCCATGATCAGAACTCTATTTACAACTATACCTTCAGAAATAAAGTGAGTTTTATGGAACAAGGCACATTCTTTCCATTATATAATCCTCCTGTCCATACCAGGATCCCAAGCAATATCTTCTGCCCAAAAGGGAAATGCATTGCTCCTTTCACGGCTTCTAACAATAGCGTTTTCAGTCAACCAGCAAGGATCACTATTGCTTTTAGAGAAAGTTTTTCTGGTACAGGATGGCAAGACCCAAATCCCTGCTGGCTTTAAAGACATCCATTACATACCTCAGTTTTTGCAGAGAGCACAGTACATCATGCTCTGCTTTTAGTTCCATCAGCTCTTTAATTCCCTTGCTCCTGGAAGTTGGAATTTCATCATGCCTTAGTACCAGTGGCAGAAACAATAGACCCACTGGCACCCAAAGGACTTTAAACATAAAACATAAAATATGAAAGCAAAGGAGGACTATAAAAACCATCTAGTCTGTCTAGCTTCCTTTTATACTGCCATAGGCTATGTTTCATCTCTAACCTTCCTTTTAACACAAGTGGGAATGTTCTAGGATTTAAAAAAATAAACATCTTTGACAAATAAAACTATAAACAAGTGGGGAAAGCTATATAAATATGTGGGAGAATGTATACCTGTGTTGCCTGTGGGTTGTTGGGTGTACAGGTATGTGTGTGTAGGTTGTGGTTGCATATTTGTGTTAGTATGGGGCAGTTTGTGGGGTGGTGGGGAAGTTGCAGCAGGTATTTTGGGGGGTGTAGCAGTTTGTGGGGTGGTAGAGCATTGTGAAGTTCTTTTTTTTAAGAGGGGGGAGATAATTGTTCAGTGTGAGAGCAGTTTGTGGGGTGGTGGGGCAGTTGCAGGGAGTATTTTTTTTTTTTTAGTATGGGGCAGATTGTATGTTGGGGACAGTTGTAAGGAACAGTACTTAGGAGATAGGGCCAATTCAGGAAGAGGAGATAGTACAGAACAGGGTGAGGCAGTCTGAAAGTAGGAATTAACTGCTATGTTTCAATGTATATAAATTTCTAGGGCTACAACAGCTGGAACTTCTTTTTCCACAGAAATGCACTAGGCCATTTTTTTTTTAAATGGAGAGGCAATGGGACCCCTGGTGAAAATTTGGCTATAGAAAAGGAGGCATTGGAAGTAAACTGGGCTTTGTAAATATTCCAGTACTACCTGCTGGGGATGCTGATTCAAATTGAACATCAACCCTCAAATGGCTGGCCAAACACATCAAATGTACAAATAACTTCTTAGTGGTTCTTCAGCTTTCATCTCTTCCCGTCACATATGGCACTGGGGAGGAAAGATCATCAAAATACAAATGACCTTTCCTGAGATATATCCCCCAACTGAAGCAGGTGCACAACTAGGGATGGCTGAGTTAAAGGGGAGCATATATGAAGGAGGACATAGAAGAACCCTGGTCCTCCTCAAACGCATCCCCTCTTAACCGAGCCAGGGCTAAGGAAATCAACCAGGATTGTGGTTTAACCAGGAAAAATAAAAACACAGAGTTGGAGGAAGTCAGGGAGGCCCAAAACAGAAGAAACAGCCCTCCAGATTATGCCTCCATTGTTTATGTACAAGGAAACTTTTGTTTCTCAGCCATGGCTGTCTGTAGGACAGACTCTCTATTTCGTTTGAGTTAATGTCCTGAATAAATGGGTTTCTTTGGTTAAGCAGTTTCAGCTTTCTTTTTTTCAGGCCTTCCAGAGGCACAAGACTCAAACACTCACCAATGAAATCACAAAGATCACCTTTTACTTGGATTCTAGATAAATCATAACCAGAATATTCTTTTTATAAAATTTTATCCAATTTACTGTTGACTTTAGTGGGTTAGAATGAGCATCTTAACTGGCAAGATATTCAATATTTTTATCATTTTCTTACAGAAGAATTGTTTCTTGCAAAGGTGGTTAAATTTATTTCTTGCTAATATAATAGAGGATGCCCCTTGGTTTTGTCTATTGCGCTTATGGGAGAATAGATAATCTTAAACATGGGCTACTGTTAAGTTGGGTTATTTTAGTACAGAGTCTCATTGCATGAAATAGGACCCTGTGCTAAAATAACCTGACTTAACAGTAGCCCAAATGTATAACTCCCCCCCCTTAGAATCATTCTTTGTAGCTCTGGTAATATACATTTGGCCTTTTTGAGAATGGATGCAAAGACTCAATCCTATGCCAATATAACTATTGCCTTTTGGGATTGAATGATTTAGGTACATTTCTATATGTGTGTTTTCTCAAGAAAACAGGGATAAGAACATCATATCAAATACATAATGTCAAATAGAAAATTCACTAAACACAATTTTATTCTCTTCATAAAATTATTAAACCTATCTATGCTTTATGATTCCTGGATGTTTCAAAGACGGCACTGAGCTGAGAATATGTTGGGTAGAAGTGTAGCTTAGATTATTGCTAATACAAATATAACCCCCCCCCCCCCAAAAAAAAAAAAAAAACACAGTGAGGCTATGAATCTATTCCTGTATCTTAAAACAGTCTAATTATGCTGCCATTGCTAATTGTATCTGTCTGATATTTTCAGAATTACAAACCCTTGTTATGATGCTACCTTTTGCTTGAGTGGAGTTTAGAAAGATAACTGGACGTTTTATACCTTGAGACCCTGGCATTCTTTCATCAGTGCTTATTTGCATCTCATTAGTATGCATGGGATTTTCAATGAACTTTAATACTCTTACTGGCACATAATGCACTGTAATGAACGTAAAAGTGAGCATGCAAATTAAGACTCCCATTAATCACTAAATGTTACAAGTGAAGAAAGACAGAGGCAGCAGGCTGTAAAATGCTGCATGAAGCATGCACCCTGAATCTCCATAGCCAGAGAATGAATGATATTCTTTCCAAAGTATCATGACTGGAGGTAGTGAGAGAGACATTCTATTAGTGAATACTGGAGAGAGCTATTCTTCTATGAACACCACAGAGAGGTAATCACATATACACATCCTAGACATTTTGCACTGGAGAAACATGTTTCTCAAACAGGATCAAATATCATACATGCAATGTAAGAGATTCATCTACTCACAAAACCAGCTTCACATTAAGTCAAATGCTTGTTTTATGAACTTAAAAATTTAATGCTACAAAAGATGATGAGTCTAAACATTTGCTTTGATTTTCTAAAATAAATACCAAAATAAAAAAGAACTAAAATGCAGTAAAATTTTGCAGTTACCATGCGTTAGTTGCAAAAATTAGCACACAGTAAGTGCAAAGCCTGTGCAGTAAATGCAGAGGGTATGTCCAGCATCTGCCTTTCATTTATTGCACAGGCACTTACTGCTTGGGTGCCACATTATATTGCACCCCAGCATGAAAGCACCTGTGGTGTTCGACTACTCCAAAACATAATTAAACACATCACTGCTGCAGCAAAGCCCCACCCCTCCCAGCCTTTTGATTCCTCTTGTACACTTCCCCTTCCCATCTCATCTGACACCCTTACACGTCCGACACTAACTTGACAAGCTCGCACACATCTAATCCCCCTGGACACATGTTTCTCTGACATTCAATTCCCTACCAGTCAGAACCCCCATTCCCCTGCCACTTACTCCCAATATGACCCCCCCTAATGTCTAAAACCCCATCCCCACACAAAAGCACCAAACCTCCCCCACCCCGACCTACCAGATGTAGAAGGAATCAGGTGTGTGCAACCCCAAAATTTTAGTTTTGTTTAGTTTCCTGTGCTGTTTACAAGAATTTTCGTTTTACACAGTTTTGTCTCTCCCCCCCCCCCCCCCCCCCCAATTTTGGTGGTAATGTTTAAATAATGCACACTATTCATGAACACTGCATAAGAATGCACATTATTTGTGACAGAGGAATGAAACTGCTAGCACAGCAGCAAGATAGGTTGCACAAGCACAGATCGTGGAGTGGGGTGAGGTCAGGTAAGTTAGGCTGTGTGTGTGCAAGTTAGAATCCAGGCACTAAAGACTTTATTCAATTGAGTTTGTCTCATTTTTATAATGAAAGGACATGACATGCACTGCAGCCACCCTATGATCCAAAATCTATAAATATGCCTTAGCTGTGACTTCTGCCAAAGTCTGTATATGGTGGATATGCAACATCAAAGAATGTTGTCTATCTGGTCGCTGAAATGCCTTCTCTTGTACTGTGACTAGAATGGCCCCAATGAAAAACAATCGATTTGTAGGATCTAAGTTTGATTTCTGAAAGTTGATTATGAAGCCCAGACTAATGCAGACACATTGTCTTATTCCTAAAGAGTATCACAAGATTCTCTGAAGATGCTGCCAGTCGTCGCTTGTTGAAATAGGGAAAATCCAGATGGCCTTACCTGTGAAGATGTGCAGCTTTAACTAAAAGGCATTTGGTAAAAATATTTGGAGCCAACGCACAGCTGAAAGGGGAGGACTTTGTCTGCAGTGAACATGGACAGGAATGCAAGTACATTGTATATATATATCTTTAAGATCTAAAGTGTACAACCAGTCTTCCTTCCGTAGCAATGGTAGAATTACTCAAAAAGTATTCATTCTGAATTTCTCTTTAACAAAAGAGGCAAATATCTCAGAGGTCCTGGATGGGGCAGAGGCCTCCTGTTTTCCTGGGAATGAGGAAGTATCTGGAGTAGAAGCCTTGGTTCCCATCACAAAAAATGACTGGGATTGTACTGTAGGAGATAAATGACATCTTATGCAATAGGTTGGTGTTGGTCATCTTAGGATAGTTGCACAAGAAACCTCAAAGTCGGCTCCTATGCTCACTATGCCAATGCCCTAGGAATTCATGGTAATTTGCTCCCATTGGCCCAGAAAGAAGTGAACCAAACCCTCTAGTCACTAGTACAACACCCACCAGTTTGGTGTGAATATCTTCATGTGGACTGGAGGCATGTAACAAAGCTAGATGCCCAAAAATCTGTGGCAGAAGCTGAGATTCTGGGACATGCATCATAGATGATGTACACCATTCATAAGATGAGATCTGCATTCATCAGTTTCTGCTAAGATATTGACAAGTTGTGACTGTGCTTGAGATAATAGATTGGAGAAGGTCACCTATTGAAAGATGGTGGAAGAGTTTGACTTTATTGAAAGCAAATGTTGGTTAGACTTTATATTTCATTTCTTCTATTGGAGAAAGTATAATCACGCAGCATCAGTGAAACTGTAGAATGATTTGAACTAGGTGAAAGAGAGATCAGAGTCTCTCTTTTGAAAATGAGCCCTAATTGATATGATGTTAAATTCAAAAAAATGTTTTGTGCTGCATGAGGAAATTATCTGAGAATATAAATTGGGGTGTTCAGTATATTATGTTTTTGGCCATTTTACAAATTATATCTGATTCATTCAGTTCTGAATTTGTTTGAGAAGGCGACCCTATGCATCATTATTCAAGCTCTCGTAATTACCTATCTTGACTATTTTAACGCTGTTCTTAAAAGTCTCTGTAAAAGAGAAATCAGATGACTACAGCTAATACAAAATGTCACAGTTAAGTTGATTTCTGTTGCTAAAAGGTTTGCTACATGAACCCTCTTCTTAAGGCCAAACACTGGCTACCTAATGAATATCGCATAATCTACAAAATTTACACACTATATTGGGTTACCTCTGTTCTTATCACAATATTTGACTCCCTATGCTACTTCAAGGACACCCCATTCTATTTAACAGAATCAACTGGTTGTCAAATCCTTTCAGCAAATCTTGGATATATTTCAGGACTCCATGTTTAGGGTTGTTGGGGCCTATGATATGGAATAATCTTCCATTATATTTAAGGCAGGAAAAGTCTTTTCAGAAATTTAAAAGCTCTCTCAAAAACTATTTCAAAAGGCTTTTGATACTTAGCTTTTTATTAACTTCTGTGTTAGCACTGCATGTTTGCAGTTAGGCATGGGAGGCATAGGAGCACAGAAGTCAGGTAGTGACTCGTCTGTCTTTCTTCTTTGATATATTCATTCTCTGTTTTACACTGGTGTGACGTTCTGTATGCTCCATGCTGCAGTGGGGGCAGGGGAAATTTGCCTGAGTCTGTGTTATTTTCCACAACTAAAAGTTCAAATGGTAAGTTTAGGGGTGCATTTGGACTGCACTTTATCTTTGGAGGCTCAAATTTCATCTATAGTAAAAAGCTGTAATTTTTATCCAAGACAGTTGAAACCTCTTTGGCCTTTTTATTTTTCAAAAGAGAATTTTGAGCTATTGTTCATTCATCTATACCTGATAGACTGTATTGTTGTAACCTTTTATATCTCAGTCTACTTAAGCAGGTAGATTACTTACCAGTGGTGAACTTAAAGATTGATTTTGCCTACTTTATTAGACCTACATTGACTAAGCATAGAATAGAAGATTAAGTTTAAGGCATTACCATGATTTAATAAGACCTTTCATATGAGTGGCCCTGTCTATTTATAGGAAATGTTGAAATGCTATCAACCAAGCTTCAATGATTTGGTCCCAGATGGAGAATAATGTTAGAACTCCCAATAGTAAGGAATGTTAGCGAGAGTATGTATTCAAATTTGATTATTTTCTTTGTGTCTAGTCTGTAGAACAGACTCCTTACACATGCTGAGTGGGGCATGATAAAAGCATTGGCAAATAGGAACCTGCCTAAGCATTTAGCAGGGGCCCTCTCAGATGTGTAATTCAATGGCTCTCAAGGCAGATTCTTGTCCTAAGTCGGGGGTGGGGGGAGAGGGGGAAATGAAGAACCACAGCTGTCCACAGAGTTCTGTCTATTCTTCCTGCACCATCTGCACTGTCCTCCAATGAGCAGTAGGAGTCTGAAAACAGTGCTTCTTATCCACTGTTTCCTTATCTGCCGATTCTCCTGTGCAATTAGAAACAGACATCCCCATCTGAGGAAGTTTAAAGTTCATTTATGCTATGCCAGGACTCGGTCTCTGGTGCTGAGGGACTATTAGCTTTTAGACAATACCCAAAAACAATTATTTGGTAAAAGTTAATTCATTTATAGTCCACTAATACCAATCACATAGTTCATAGTGGATTACAACGAAGAAGTTAGACTACATTAAATCTAGGATATAACAACAGTAATCCAAAGTTGCCACAGGTATTAACATCACAGTTGTCAATAAACTTCATACACACATGTATTCACTAAAATAGCTGCAGTATATTACTTCCTAATATAAAACGTCTTTAATCCCTTCTTAAAATATCATAGCTAGGAATATGCCTTAGTTTAAATGGCAGGGAGTTCCATAAGATAACCGTCTGATATGTGAATAAACAGGTCAACAATTTCCTTGAGGTAGTCTACCGAGGACTTGGAAAGGAAAAGGAAAATGAACTTCGATTATTATACTGTTGTCCTACATTTGAATTGCATACAAGATGTAAGCTCTTCGAGCAGGGACTGTCTTTCCATGTTAAATTGTACAGTGCTGCGTAACCCTAGTAGCGCTTTAGAAATGTTAAGTAGTAGTAGTAGTAGTAGTAGAAATAATATATTAATACGCATATTAATTCTACTGCTGTAAGATAAAAAGAAGGAACTGGCAACATAACTGTCCAGGACAAGACTTTGTTCTTTTATGGAGTAATAGGAGGCTGGGGGGATAGGGTTAATTTGAAATTGGTGTGGTATTGTGTTAACATTTTTTATTGTGAGCTCCTTTGATATTCTTTTTGAAAAACAGCATAGAAATTTATTGAATAAACATAAAAAGGTTTTCTGTAGACGTATAAAACTTAAGCAAAGTGCACTGAAATGACAGAAACAGAGAAACATGACAGCAGATAAAGGCCATATTACCCATCCAGTCTGCCCATCCTCTGTAACCCCTAATTCTTCCAGTTCCTAAGCGATCCCACATGCTTATCCCATGAGTTTTTAAATTCTGGAACAGTTCTAGACTCCACCACCTCCACCGGGAGGCCATTCCACGCCTCCACCACCCTTTCTGTGAAATAATACTTCCTTAGGTTACTCCTAAGCCTATTCCCTCTTAACTTTTTCGTATGCCCCCTCATTCCAGAGCTCTCCTTCATTTGAAAAAGGCTCTCTTCCTGTACATAAATGCCCTTGAGATATTTAAACGTTTCTATCATGTCTCCTCTCTCCCTCCTCTCTTCCAGCGCATACATGTTGAGGTTTATAAGCCTGTCCCTATCATTTTTGCATTCAAGACTGCTTACTAATTTCATAGCCGCCCTCTGGACCGACTCCATCCTGTTTATATCTTTCCGTAGGTACGGTCTCCAGAACTGCACGCAGTACTCCAAATGAGGCCTCACCAGAGACTTATACAACGGCATTATCACCTCCTTTTTCCTGCTGATCATGCCTCTCTTTATGCACCCAAGCATCCTTCTGGCTTTGGCCATCACTTTTTCTACCTGTTTGAAAGCTTTAAGGTCGTCAGACACAATCACCCCTCCCCAAGTCCTGCTCTTCCTTCGCACACTGAAGCACTACACCCCCTATACTGTACCGTTCCCTCGGATTTTTGCGACCAAGTGCATGACCCTGCATTTTTTGGGATTAAACCTTAGTTGCCAAATATTGCTCCATTCCTCTAGCTTCGCTAGGTCCTTCCTCATGTCATTCACACCCTCCAGGGTGTCCACCCTGTTGCAGAGTTTAGTATCATCCGCAAAGAGACAAACCTTACCAGACAGTCCTTACGCAATATCGCTCACAAAGACGTTAAAAAGAGCCAGCCCTAGGACCGATCCCTGCGGTACTCCACTGATGACCTCCTTTTCTTCAGAGCAAGCTCCATTTACCACCACACTCTGTCTCCTACCATTCAACCAATGATAAACAGAGCAAAACATGCTGAGGTCAAATGCATCCTGAATGTTTCACTGACTTAAAAGATAAAAACAAATATATATTTCTTAAAGCATAAGCTGCATAAATTCAGTAATAAAATAAGAAAATTTGAAACGCCGATATGTGTATGTATATCACACAAATTAAATATAAAAATGGGAAGGTAGAAAGCTGAAGGAAGATCTGACTTACCAGGTTTTGTGCCATAGGTGAGTGGCACAACTGGAAGCGTGGTGCATTTAAAAAAAATGTGAGTACCCCATGGTGTGTGGCCACTTGCCTGAAGGGACATGCCCAGCGGTGCGGAGGAGTTCTAGTGATTCTCTTAAAGATGGACTTTGAAATCATTTGATAAGTATGTATTTATACTGAAATAGGTAAAAAGAAAGGAAAGGTTAAGGAAAATCCTGCATCTGAAGCTGGGAATCTTCAAAGTCCCATGGACTCCTTTGTGATTCCTCAGGTTGTACCAGGCAGGGCTCCCCCCCCCCCCCCCCCCCCCCATCTATCTTCATTACACTGGTGACTTGTGAACATCAGGAGCAGATGAGGCTTCCCTTAGTCTGGTAGCTCACTTGCTGCCTCTCTCACCAGCTACCCCCCCCCCCCCCCCCCAATAGCACAGATGAGTTTGTGGGACTTGTGGATCTCATAAGGCCATTTAATTCCAGATTAATTAGGAGTGGAAAATAAGAACACTGGTTGTTCATTTTGGTCTTGGATTCTATGAATCTATTTGTTGCTACTCCCATATCTTGCTGGAGATATGAATATTGCCATTCCATTGCCAACCCCCTCTGCCACCCAGACAGGTCTCATTTAAAAATCTGGTGTTTAATTGCCAGAATGGAGAAGACTTTTCTAGATGTTAGTCCCAGTTCTGTTCATTTTCTGGTCAAACAGTGGCCAGGTTGTCAGCAGAACTTGAAGTTGATGTTGGGAAAATTACACATACAAGGGTAATATAATAAATCTATTCAGGCAGTGACTCAGGCTCTGTTTAGAGAGAATAATGAACTGGAGAATAAATTGGAGAGACTCAGTATAATAATTTGATACTTTTTAATTTTTGCTTCTTTGATTGATAACCCTAGTAGACATGTTTAAAAAAAAGTCATACAGGTATTTTAGATATTTTACATTCAGGTTTAACCTTGTTAAATGTTGTCTCGCTCTACAGCCTACTGTTAGGCCAGTGGTTCCCAAACCTGGCCTTAGAGGCAACCCAACCAGTCAGGTTTTCAGGATACCCACAAAGAATATTCATGAGAGAGATTTGCATGCACTGCCTCCACTGAATGCAAATCTATGTGGGATACAAATGCAATAAATAATAATCTATCTCATGAATATTTTTGTGGCTATATTGAAAACCTGACTGGCTGGGGTGCCTCAAGGATCAGGTTTGGGAACCAGGGTGTTAGACTCTTTGAAAAGGCATGGGGAAGAAGTGGGTAATGTTGATATTGATTCCGATTCTTTGATTTGCCTGCCTGTCTGGAGAAATCCATAGAGGAGACCACGAACAGAGCTATATTGGTAGTTTCCTGTCTGCATGCCTCTGAAAGGATTAAGATTTTGAAGCAATCTTCGTGACCACAGAATATATGTCTTATATTGCTGATCCCTAATGATAGTCTCATAGTACTACTGCTAGTGGTCACTCTTCCATATAAAAGCAATTTGCCCTTATAAGGGAAGCTGACCATTACTGACAGTACATGAGATTAACACGATAGGTCAGCACTGCCATTTTTAAATTTGGAGTTGAATAGGGCAGAAGTGAAAAAGGGACCACACCCACACTGACTAACTAAATCACAAGGGATCATCTCCAGGTAAGTCCCAGGGGTGGAAGGGAATGGGTGGGTGGGTCTGAGAGCTAGGGACAGATAAATCAGGTCTTGGGTTTGGGGGCAGAAAAGCTACCAAATGAACTGCTTAAGGCAGATTAGGTTTAACTCCTTATCTGGGTCCCAACCCTGTATTTAGTCAGGACCAAGATGTGTGTGTTATCCAGGTTACAGATGAACATTAGGCAGGACTCAGATAAATGTCAATTGCCAGCACATGCTTGGATATGCCCAGATGTCTGGACATTGCCTGACATTGAATATCTGGGTCTAACTTAGCTGGTGGTGGCCAGCATTTGAAAAAATACTGACGGCTACCAGCTGAATATTGATCAGATAGTTTTTTAGACCATCCAGAACATATGTCCCTAAAATCTATACTCCCCAGTATCTACATATGTAAGTAGTGGCATTATAAAATCAGATTTACATATGCATGCAATTTACACGTGTAATATCTATTACAAGCATATATGCTGTGCAAACCCTTCTAAAATGACCAATATCACTAATCCTCGTTATGAACTGAACTGTGCAAACATATTAGGGATGCTAAATAGATGTGTAACTCTGGTCTTGCCTCAAAGTTCTGGGCACCAGCTAGCTCTCTGGGTCAGCACCCAAACCAGGGTCACAAACAAAAGTTTTATTGTTACTGGAGCTGGGCGCAGGTTGGGGCCAGAATAATTCCGGTAGGCTGTAGGGTTTTAAGCCTCACCTTTTACTTAATTTCTTATCATTCCGGGAGCAAAATACTTCACACTCACTCCAGAAGAAACTCTCCATTCCAAGATTTGTATTTTATGCAAAACCACAGCTTTTTTTGAGGGGGTACTTGTGGGGTACTGAGTACCGGCACCTTTTCCATTGTCTGCTAAAATTGACCCATGATCCCCAAGTTTTAATGAAAGAGCTCAGGCTCTACACACAATTCTGCCTTGTCATAGATTCTGTGACTGGTTGCGGGGGGGCCTGGCTATTGTGGGGTGGGTCCCTCAGTGATCACCCCCATCCTGAAGGGTGGCCTAGCATTTGAATACCCGGCAGCCTTTTCGCTAGAAAAAACACACTGTGCAAAACAGAACTTTACTGAACTGTTTTGCCAACAGGCAGATATCAAAAACTTCAGACCTTCCCAGTTCACTGGGTATCAAACCAGTTCAATTTGCTGAAAGAAGGTTCTTTTTGTGCGAAGACTTGGTATAAATCCTAACTACTCAATTGGTAGTCTCTTTATGATCCTAGGATATTTATACATTTATAGCCCACCAGTCCTCCAATACCCAGCCTTTCTGGCAGAACTATCCAAGGCTATGCTTGCCACTTCTGTTGTGGCAAGCTGTCCCGTTGGGCTACTACTACTACTACTACTATTTAGCACGTCTATAGCGCTACAAGGCATACGCAGCGCGCACAACATAGAAAAAATACAGTCCCTGCTCAAAGAGCTTACAATCTAATAGACAAAAAATAAATAAAGTAGGCAATCAAATCAATTATGTGAACGGGAAGGAAGAGAGGAGGGTAGGGTGGAAGCGAGTGGTTACAAGTGGTTTACGAGTCAAAGCAATGTTAAAGAGGTGGGCTTTCAGTTCTAGATTTAAAGGTGCCAAGGATGGGGCAAGACGTAGGGCTCAGGAAGTTTATTCCAGGCGTAGGGTGCCAGCGAGACAGAAGGCGCGAAGTCTGGAGTTGGCGTAGTGGAGAAGGACAGAGAGAAGGATTTATCCATGGAGAGGAGTGCACGGAAGGGGTGTAGGGAAGGACGAGTGTGGAGAGATTCTGGGAGCAGCAGAGTGAATACATTTATAGGTTAGTAGAAGAAGTTTGAACAGGATGCGAAAACGGATAGGGAGCCAGTGAAGGGTCTTGAGGAGAGGGGTAGTATGAGTAAAAGCGACCCTGGCGAGAAGATGAGACGGGCAGCAGAGTTTTGAAACCGACTGGAGAGGGGAGAGGTGACTAAGTGGGAGGCCAGCAAGAAGCAGATTGCAGTAGTCTAAACGAAGAGGTGACAAGGGTGTGGACGACGGTTTTGGTAGAGTGGCTCGGAAAGAAAGGGGCGGATTTTACGGATGTTGTAAAGAAAGAAACGACAGTTCTTGGCGGTCTGCTGGATATGAGCAGAGAAGGAGAGAGAAGAGGCAAAGATGACCCCAACGTTTCGAGCTGAGGAGACAGGGAGAATGAGAGAGCCATCAACAGAAATAGAAAACGGGGGGAGCGGGGAGGTGGTTTGGGGGGGAAAATGAGAAGCTCGTTTTTGGTCATATTTAATTTCAGGTGGCAGCAATGTCAGACAAGCAAGCCTGAAACTTTGGTTTGGATGCAAGGTGAGATATCAGGGGTAGAAAGGTAGATTTGGGAGTCATCTGCATAGAGATGGTAGGAAAAGCCATGGGATGAGATGAATGAACCAAGGGAAGAAGTGTAGATAGAAAAGAGGAGGGGACCAAGAACAGAAACCCTGAGGTACGCCGACAGGCAGAGGGATATGAAGTAGAAGAGGATCCACCAGAGTGAACACTAAAGGTGCGGAGGGAGAGGTAGGAAGAGAACCAGGAAAGGACAGAGCCCTGGAATCCAAGTGAGGACAGGGTATCGAGAAGTAATGCTGTGATCGACAGTGTCAAAAAGCAGCGGAAAGATCAAGAAGAATGAGGATGGAATATTGACCTCATGGATTTAGCCAGTAATAGGTCATTGGAGACTTTAGTAAGCGCAGTTTCAGTTGAGTGGAGAGGTGCGAAAACCAGATTGTAATGGGTCAAGAATGGCATGTGAGGAGAGAAAATCAGAGCAGCGGCGGTGAACAGCATGCTCAAGTAATTTGGAGAGAAAAGGAAGGAGGGAGATGGGTCGGTAATTAGAGGGACAAGTAGGGTCAAGTGAAGGCTCTTAAGGAGAGGTGTACCACAGCATGCTTAAAGGCAGCAGGGACAGTCGCAGTGGAAAGTGAGAGGTTGAGAATGTGACAGATAAAAGGAATAGAGTAGGAGAGATGGCATTAAGAAGGTGGGGTGGAATGGGATCAGAGGAACAGGTGTACATTTTGAGGAAGAAAGGAGAAGTGTAGTTTCCTCAATAGTAACTTCAGGAAAGGAGGAAAGGGAATGAGGGGAAGGAGAGAGAGGGGAACGGACTAGTGGAGGGAGAGGTGGTGAGGTAGAGAAAGCAAGGTTTATCTTTTGAACCTTGTTGTGAAAGAATTCAGCAAGGGTCTGAGGAGATAATGAAGGGGGAGATGGGGGAGGGGGCACCTTGAGGAGAGAGTTCAATGTGGTGAAGAGAAGTCGAGGATTAGAGCCAAGAGAGTTGGTCAGTTGGATATAATAATCCTGTTTGGCACGTAAAAGAGCAGATTGGAAGGAGGTCAGCATGAACTTAAAGTGTAAGAAATCAGCAAGGGCCCGAGATTTCCGCCGAGGCGTTCGGCGGAGCGGGTAAAGGAACGTAGGTAGCGATATTAGAAGTCAGCCAAGGTTGGGGTTTTGTACGCCTTACAGGGCGGGTCATCAAAGGTGCAAGAGTGTCTAAGGCAGAGGATAGAGTATTGTTGTAAGAAGAAACAGCCTCGTTGACAGACGTGGATGGTGCCACAGTAAGGAGGAGGTTTGAAACATGGGAGGATAGAGATGAAGGTCAATATCGTGAAGATTCTAGATAAATTAGATAGGATAGGACGGGACTGGGAGGGAGGAATTTAAGTGTGAAAGTTATAAGATGGTGTCAGAGGAAGGATGAGCAGAGGCAAGGAAACTAGAAGTGTGAACGGTTTGGAGGAGAAGATGAGATCAAGACAGTGACCATTTTGATGAGTGGGGGAGGTGGAGCATAGTTGGAGATTAAAGGACGACGTTAAAGCGAGTAACTTGGAAATATAAGAGTTGGAAGGATCATTAGCAGGAATATTAAAGTCACCAAGATGAAGAGGGGGAGGAAGGATCATGGAAGAAGGCACGCCAGGCTGTCAAAGTCACTGAGAAAGGATGAAAGGGACTTATCAGGGGACGAATAAATGACCGCTATTCGAAGAGGGCAGAGGAGAGAAAAGGCGGATAGAGTGGACTTCAAAGGAGGAAAAAACAGTGAGATTGAGGTGGAAGAAGGGGTTGAAATCTGTGAGGAGGGAGAGAGAGTAGTCCAACACCGCGCCCCCACGGCCAGCAGGGCGAGGAGTATGTGAAAATAGATAACCGCCATGGCACAGGGCTGCGACTGAAGCAGAGTCCATCAGGGCAGAGCCAGGTTTCTGTTCTGGAGGGGCGAGCAGTGGAGGTGACGCGAGATAAAGAGGTCCTGGATATAGGGAGTTTGTTACAGATAGAGCGGGCATTCCATAGGGCGCAAGAGAAGGCAGAGAAGAGGAGGGGAGTAGAGGAATAGAGATGAGGTTAGAGAGGTCACGGTGAGATCTGTAGCGTTTGGCTAATCGTTGGTGAGGAGGGCCAGATTGGGATTGATGTCACCAGCTGAGAGTAAGAGAAGGAGTAAAAGAGAGCGGAGGAGATAGGAGAGGTGTTGGCCACGAAGGCGTCGAAGGCGAGAGGTATTTAGGTGGAATGGGAAGGCAAATGGAGGGAAGAAAGAGACGGAGATTAAAAGCCAAGAGGGGGAGGAAGAGGGTAGGAGAGAATGTGAGGTGATGAAGTCAATGGATGGGAAGTGAGTTCCTGTAGCGGAGAGAGGAAGGGGGTGAGGAAAAGATAGAGGGACAGAGCTAGGAAGAGAATGTGAATAGGGCCATAAACGATTAAGGTACTTTAGCAACTGGAAAAAAACGATTAGATAGAAAGAGAAAAAATGCCCCGCGCGCCGTTAGGCGCACGGCACCTAGAGCGGAGGCTAGGCCCTGAGTGGATCGGGGGTGGACCTGGGTGTCACCCCGGAGAAGGCTGTAAGGATATGCAGATGAGCTGCAAGACCTCCACAGCACCTGAAAGGCAGCCGGTGTAGAGGTGGGCACCTCTCAGCTGAGGAAAGGCTTACCAGGGGTTAGGACGAAGCCAGCATTCCTCCCCTGAGGGTCGCCCAGCTGCCGGACCCACTCAGACTAGACAACCTTGTCTGTCTTTCCTCCAGAGGTACACTTATTCCTGTCCGGCTCCTAGGCTGGGTTAACTCTTTCTAGCCACCCAGTCCTTACACTCCAGCTAATGCTTTGTTTTTGTGATATTTGCTGTGGTTTCTTTTTTGGTGTGATATTTGTTGTGTTTGAGTAATATCTCTTTGATGTGCATGCCGTCTTTACTTTCATTTCTGGATTTCCTTTCCCTGTTTCATTATTGTATGTAAACTACTTTGACCTCACCTATCTAAAGGAGGTATATCAAGTAAAGAAATATACATAAACAAAAACCTCCTATTTAATCAGCCTTACTGGGCCTGCCCAGGACACCCTCTCTCCTTACGGGTCCTGGCGGAGGTGAAGGCAACCAAAGACTACGTGCTCACTAATCCTATCCCTTTTATAACCTTCTAACTCCACCCCAACTATAACATCTATTGTCAGTCACTCTTTACAAATCCTCCTTCTGGACTGGGCTTGCTCACTCCCATCCATGTTGTTCTCCCTCCCCCCAGTGACTCTGGAGAGTTCTACAGCAGGTCTAGCAAACCCCTGAGGAACAAACTCAATTTACCAGGGGATTACAGATATAATTTAGAGATCTTGAGGAGACTGAAAATAAATGTCCACAGGTACAAGTGTTTTAGAAAAAATGTTGGAACTCAGCACATTCTTGGGCTACAGTGTTGCATTTAGAATTGGCACCCAAAGATATGGAAAAGGACTTTGACTTTATCTACAAAAGTCTACCCAATTAATAATCTAAACACAATTTCTATTTCTTCATAGAGAATACATGGGTGAAGACAAGGGTGATAAAGTCAGGGCCTGATATTCAAAATGAGTTAAGCATTTGCCTGCAGCAATAAACACTTAGGGGTAATTCTCAAAAGGAAACCTAAATTTAAGTGCCAGGACATAACACGCTAAGCGTCGATTCTATATGGGCAACTGCATGTGCAACTGCCATTATAGAATACGTCCATATTTGCACACCTAACTTTCAGTGCAAGAACTTAAGAATACAAATGGCAATCACATGCATAACTGCTAATTAGTGCCAATTAGTAGCAAATATAGCCAATAACTGATTGTTATTTAGCAGCTAATTTTTAAATTAAGTTAGGTTTGCTACTGACTATTCTATAAAGTGTGTGCAACTTTGCACTCTTAAGCATAATCTGGTGCACAGGTTTACAGAATTAGGAGGTTAAAGGGCAATTCTCTAACTGCACATCTGTAGTTAGGTGCTCCTGGCATGAATAAATGAAGCACACAAATGTCACTTATGCGCACACGGACCTTAAGTGCTAGTCTATAAGGAAATGTATAATCGCATGGGGCATGATTCTATATATGGCACTTAAAAAATCCATTTCTGCCTAAGCATATTCTGTAAGCAGCGCCTAGATTTAGGTGAAGTATATAGAATTCACTTAGTTGATATCCCAGCACCTAGAACTATGCATGCCCATTTACACCAATGAAAACATGGCCTAAATCCCTGCGCATAGATTTACACGCAATGGGCCATATTCTATAACTGCGAGCGTAAATTTTGAAGCGCCCACAAAATGCCCATTTCCCCACCCCTAGCCACGCCCCTTATGAACTGCGTGCATTACAATTTAGGCGCAGTTCATTCCAGAATACAGTTAGCAAGTTCTGCACGTAAATTCTAATTACTGCCAATTAGTGCTTATTGCTTAAGTGCTGTAATGCTGATTACCTTTTTAAGCCAATTAAGTTAAGCACATTATGGAATACGCCTGGATTTAGGCGCAAATCTCTAGATGCGATATATAGAATCCAGCAGATGTTGTGTAACCTTAAGGGGGAGTACATGTGGATGAAGCATGGATGGGTGAGTCTCACATGCACAATTTACAGAATACAATAAGTAATGTGTGTTGCTAGCCTCACATAGGCATGGCCGTTTAGACTTGCAATAGTACTGGCACAAATGGGTGAACCTATATTAGGTGCTCTGATGCAAGTTTGCACTAGTGTTTATAATGGAATCTGGGCCCCCTAGATGCTGTTAGAGAATACGCACCTCCTGTGCTACATTGGGGCACCTACATCTAAGCGTAGCAACGTACCCAGGAGTTTTTCACAGGGGTACCTTCAAATCAGCTCTGCTCGAGTGTATGTCCGGAGAGCGGCAGTGGTACTCATAGGCTGCCTGCACCTGCACTGGGACTTTCTCCCTGAACCATCCTGCCCTTCACAAAACAGGAGGTTGCATCAGAAGGGGCAGGATGGTTCAGAGAGAAAGTCCTGGTGCAGGTGCAGGCAGCCTATAAGTGCCGCTGTCCGGGCGAAGACTGGAGCACAGCTGATATGAAGCATGAGCGGGGGGAGGGGGGGCAGGTGGGTGGGTGGGGAGAATTGCGTAGCTTTGCAGGGCCAGGAAGGGAAGTGAGAGATGTTAGACAGTTTATCTGCATTCCATTGCCTGCCCTCCACCATGGATAAACTGTCTCATAGGGGGTGCGTATGCAACACACTCACCTTGAATGGATATGCACTAAGAGCCCTTTTATACAATTGCCACCTAATTGCTTATGTGTCCATTTGCAAGCACTTCTACAAGTAAAATTGGGCCATTTAGCCTGGTAAATAATGGTACTTCATCTGTAAAAAAAGGGGCCAGCTTTAGGGCAGGGCAAAAGCGGAGCCAGCATTTATATACATAACAGCAATATTCTGTTAAATACAAGGCCTACTTTTAAATAGACAGATTAGGCATGGTCACTGATCAGATGAATATTCAGATGCACTAATTAAACAGATAGAGCCACTAAATAAACTAATAAAGAAGCACCAGTTTCTATACCTTTATAGGACCAGTTAGCCCTTAATCTTTCTGATTCCAACTTTGTCTGAATTCCAAAACAGAAAATTCCTAACAGTAACAGAAATAAAGAAAGGACTCTTCTGCAGTATTACAGTATTGCTTAGTTTGCAAATCACTTCTTTCTCAGCAGGTTCTCAAATCATCCATTTTTTAATATCCAATAATTATTTTTACTGTACCAGTTCTAGTGTTTCTTTCATCACTGTGTTATGTGAACTCATTACCTCCCAGGTAGCATTAGAGACTGAAGCTTCTACACACCAAGATGGCTCCCTTGCTATCTCCAGTAGATGCATTTTTAATTGGCATCGCTTGTCAGAAAAGTCAACAGGTGATGGTATTAAAAGACCAATGAGTGTCGAGAAATACTAGAGTCTATTTGTACGCTCTTCAGTTTTGAGAGACTTTCTTCAATAGCTACACTTACTGTATGTTTGATTTAGAAATATATCAGGGGCTTCAAGACACTATTTTTAGGAAATGGCAGAATCAACTAGCTATGATTAAAATGTTTGCTTTTTTTAAATTCAGTCTTACTATAGCGTTTCTATAACTGTAAAAAGAAAAATACTTGCAAAATACAAAAGAAAAAATAAAGAGAGGAGATCAGTTTTCCCATTTCTGTAAAAAGCTTTTCAGTTAAAAATAGACTCAATTATATATGCATACATTTTATCTTCCCTCACTACACAAAGCTTCAATTCAATGTCAGCAGCCTCTGAAAAAAATTATTTTAATTACAAGGATGAATGAGGGTGGCTCCAGGAATGCAAATGTGGCTAATAAAACTGAGAATTAGCTACACTTGTTCTTCTATTCATTTTCAGGTCAGTGGATTCATAACCTCCATGGTTTTCTCAATTTCTATTATAAATCTGTTAGATGTTCCAATTATCTACTTAGAACTGCTCTCTAACCTTCCCTATCTCTCTTTCCTGCAGGGTTCCCAAATATTTACCTAGACTTGAAACATGTGTTGCATCATAAAATAACTATATTTATATTTCACCATGTCTCCTTTCTGACAGTCTGTATTCACTGCCATTCTTCTAAATACTGTAGACGTGGACAAAGCGTAAAGTACCAATGACATTTACCTGAAATCATCTCACTAAAAAGAATCAGTAATTATCTAAAGAAAATATATAGTCACTATTATATCCCACCCATTGCAAGAGCTGGATTTAAGATTTCAATGTCCATAGGCAGGTGAAGGTTAGGGTCGACCCGTGTTAACGGGGGCAGAGTCCAAGGGAACGGGATGAGACAGAGCCTACGGGGACAGGGACAAACTTTGTCCCCCGTATCATTTTCTACTTTGAAGCCAGTGTAATGAACTAGACTGTTATTTATGGTTGAGTGATGCAGACGATGATATTTAGATTTATTTTTGAAAAACAGCAAACATATTGGCCACAACTAGTAAATTTGCATGAGGGATCCTATATATTCCTGCTACTAGGACATCTTCTAAGAAGCCATCTTCTATTGCAGGAAGGGACTGTAGAAGACAGGAGAACTACACTGAATCCTGAGATTGTTGATGACATATTCATCCACAGATTAGAAAATCATAACAGTGCTTCGTAGGGCATATTTCCTCCCCTGCTAGGGCATACAGAACAGGTTGAATTTTGTACCTACTCTCATCATCTGTTATCATCTTTAAATCCTGCACACCAGACCTGAACCTACATCCCAAGCATCATCGCTTATTTGATATTCTAAGTCACCATCACTCAGAAGCATATCCTAACTGGAAAGACTCTAATTTTCTGAATGATCACTTTTGGTGGCACTCTGTACTGCAAAGTCACAACTTATTTATTTATTTGCACTTTGTTCACACTTTTTTCAGTAGTAGCTCAAGGTGAGTTACATTCAGGTACACTGGATATTTCTCTGTCCCAGGAGGGCTCACAATCTAAGTTTGTACCTGAGGCAACGGAGGGTTTAAGTGACTTGCCCAAGATCACAAGGAGTAGCAGTGAAATTTGAACCGGCCACCTCCTGGTAACTTGAAATGGCTTCTGCAAAAATTATGGGTCATGCACAACAGAAATGTTCCATATGGTCTCCTTTGTCCTCTTACTTACAATGCTCATGATTTTACACTCAACATACTATACTGCAATAAATCAACACACTTACTCTTCTACAGATTTTTTCAATGTTTAATATTACAAGGCACCATATTACTCCACTAAATGCCCTGGGAACAGCAGTTTTAGTATTTTCAGTATTTTTACATTACCTCACTGTTGCATTTTTCTCATTACTAATATTTTGAGTATCTTTTCAAGATGGCACAAGTTTAGGTCTTTTACTGTCCACATTTATAACTGGTACCGTTAATAATACCATCATGTGCGATGTATTCTTGTATTCAATTTCTTGTACATCACTGATTCAAAAAGTGACCTGCATGCTGGCAAAGTGTGTGGTGGCATGGAGCTGGCATAATTTTATGATAACAGAGACTGACTGATGATCACCAAGAAATAAGGGAGTTGGGAAGGCTTCCAGGAGCTTTGGGCAACCTTGTAGTTGTATTGGGTAGCAGCAGTTAAGACAATTCTCTCTCTCTGTGTGTGTGTGTGTGTGTGTGTGTGTGTGTGTGTGTGTGTGTGCGCATGTGTGTTGTAGAGGCTACCAGTAAGGCAAACACAGTAAGCCTGTGATTCACAGCTGGCACATTAGCCTTTCTTCAACTACATGCCCAACTCTCACAAACTTATTGCCGGCCCACCTGCATTCGGAGCTCTCCTCTTTATTTATTTGTTACATTTGTATCCCACATTTGTAGGCTCAATGTGGCTTACATAGTATCGGAGAGGGCGTTTGCAGACTCCGTTGTGAACAAATACAAAGTGATGTGTGGTAAGATAAAGTTCATGTGGCACAGCCACATCAGTGTATCGTATAACAGAAGAGTTGTGGTATGTCCATTACGTACTTTAGTTTTGTTGTGTTGCAGATATCAGGCATTTATGTTGGATCGGCTGGGTATGCCTTTTTAAACAGGATAGTTTTAGTATTTTCTGGAAGTTTAGGTGATCGTACATAGTTTTCAAGACTTTTGGTAATGCGTTCCACAGTTGTGTGCTAATGTAGGAAAACTGGATGCGTAGGTTGATTTTTATTGAGTCCTTTGCAGCTTGGGTAGTGCAGATTTAGGTACGTTCGTGTTGATTCGGATGTGTTTCTAGTTGGTAGGTCAAGTATCCCAGGGCTTCACCGTAGGTAATTTTGTGAACCAGAGTGCAGATTTTGAAAGCAATGCATTCTTTGATTGGGAGCCAGTGTAGTTTTACGCGGAGGGGTCTTGCACTTTCAAATCGCGTTTTTACAAAGATAAGCCTAGCTGCCGTGTTTTGAGTGGTCTGATGTTTCTTTAAGGTTTGTTCTTTACATCCCGCATAGGTCCCATTGCAGTAGTCTGCATGGCTTAGTACCATTGATTGTACCAGGCTTTGAAATGTTTCCCTCTGAAGAATTGCTTCACAGGTTTGAGCTTCCACATTGAGTGGAACACTTTCATTGTCGTGGATGTCACTTGGCTCTCTAGTGTTAAGTAGCGGTCCATAGTAACGCTGAGGATTTTCAGGCTGTCTGAGATGGGGAGGGTGTAATCTGGGGTGTTGATGATTGTGGGGTTGTCCGTGCTGTGTTCGGATGAGAGGATAAGACAGTGTGTTTTTTCTTTTTTGAGTTTTAGTTGAAATGCATTAGCCCAAGAGTCCATGATGTACAAGCTGTCCTTGATTTCATTGGTGATTTCTGTCAGGTTAGATTTGTAAGGTATGTATATTGTGACATCGTCTGCACTGATGAAAGGGTTAAAGCCTTGGTTGGATAGGGACTTGGCTAGTGGGGTCATCATTAGGTTGAAGAGGATCGGTGATAGCGGTGATCAGTCTGCTTTCCACGGTGATGATATGTTTAAGTTTGATTTTACTTGATATGTTCTTGTGGTTAGGAAACCCTTGATCCAGCTAGGTATGTTTCCACCGATCCCGAGCTTATCTAGTAATCTTATTAATATATTATGGTTTACCATGTCAAATGCACTAGATGTGTCGAATTGGAGGAGGAGGATGTTTTTGCCTATTGCTATTTCCTGCTTGAATCTGGCTAGGAGAGTGAGTAGTACTATTTCTGTGCTATGGAGGGGGCAAAAACCTGATTGTGATTCATGTAATATTGAGAATTTGTTTATATAATCTGCAAGTTGTTTGGCTACCATGCTTTCCATCAGTTTGACTATCAACAGGATGGATGCTACTGGACGGTAGTTAGTGATTTCATTTGTTTTTTTCTTGGTGTCTTTTGGTATTGGGGTGAGTAGGATGTTGCCATTTTCCTTAGGGAAGAGACCTTGCTGAAGCATGTAGTTTAGGTGGGATGTGAGGTCTGCTATGAAAGGTCAGGGGCGGATTTCATTAGGTAGTTGAAACAGGTATCTAGTTTGCAGTGAGTGTTGGAGAACCTGCTGATCACTTGCGTAACTGTATCGACGGTAAGGAGGGCGAAGTTTAACCAGGTTCAGTCAGCCGGGTATTCTCCAGTGGTTGGGTCCAACTCATTAAGGAAGTTTTCGATGTCAGTGTTGTCATGGGGTAGCGTGTTGTGTAGGTTTACAATTTTTTCATTGAAATACTAAGCAAGTTCATCTGCAGATGGTATGTCTGTATTTGTTGTAGTGACCAAGTTGGTGTCTAGGAGTTTGTTCACGAGTTGGTATAATTTCTTTGTGTCTTTGTAATCTGTCCCTATTTTAGTTTATAGTATGATCTTTGGTCTGTCTTATTGCGTATTTGTATTTTCTTGTGGCTGTTTCCATGTGTTGAGTGTGTGTTTGGTTTGTTTGTTTTTTTTTCCATGTTTGTTCGAATTTCCTGGATTTTTACTATTTTCAGTTCATCGTTGAACCATTGTATCGAGTTATGCTTTCGTGAGGTTCTTGTTCGTAAGGGTGCTATTTCATCTAGTATGCATTTGCATCTTTTATCCCATTCCATGAGGAAGTATATGGAGTCTGTTTGTGATGTCCATGCATTGTTGTATATCAGTTGCCAGAATGTTTTCGTGTCTACTTGGCCTCTTGTGCTGTACAATGTGTGTTCTTGTATTTGGTGTAGTCCCTTCTTCCGCCAGTGTATGGATAAGTTTAGTTTGTAGTGATAGGTCCAGGGTGTTTCAGTCCAGTTAATATCCGTTATTATTAAGTTCTGGTCTGTTGAAAGTTTGTGTGAGATGAGATCAAGTGTGTGCCCTTTGACGTGGATTGCTTGCATTTGTGGCCATTTGAGATCCCATAAGTGGAGGAATCCTTACATTCCCATGTGTTGATTGAGTTTGGGTCTTCTAAGTGAAGGTTGATGTCTCCTAGTACTAAGAGCTCCTAGTACATTGGAGTCAGTTACACATGTGTTTGAGATGAAGTCCATGAAGTTAGTTTGGCCTTCGTTCCAATTACTTGGAGGTCTGTAAAATAAGGCACAATTCAAATGATCGCATAGGGTTTTGTTGTGGATTCTGATTGAGGCAATTTCAAGTTTTTATTTTTTATTTTAGTTACATTTGTACCCCGCACTTTCCCACTCATGGCAGGCTCAATGCGGCTTACATATACAGGTACTTATTTGTACCAGGGGCAATAGAGGGTTAAGTGACTTGCCCAGAGTCACAAGGAGCTGTGCCTGAAGTGGGAATCGAACTCAGTTCCCCAGGACCAGAGTCCACCACCCTAACCACTAAGCCACTCCTCCACTCAAGTTGAGGTGTCATGGACTCGGCCGTGGTTTCGGTGGTAAAGTGGGATCGATAGATTAGTGCTATGTCTCCGCCTCTCTTTTCCTTTCTGGTCCAGTGTGTGATTTTGTATCCTGGAGGGCACAGGTCTAGGATTATAGGGTCCTTTTGGTCGTGGATCCAGGTTTCAGTGATGAAGAGTAGGTCAAGGTCTTCTGCCATGATCCAGTCTGTTAGTATTGCTGTTTTGTTTACAGTGGATCTGGCGTTGATGTAGCCTACTTGGATTGTTTGGAATGGGTCTTCTGCGTTTGATGTTGTGTGGACTTTTATTAGTTGTAGTTTCTTTGTTGAGGTGGGTTTGTTTGGACCCTTCTTTACATTTTGTGGTGGTTGTCCACATGATGGTGTTCTTCCTTTCTTTAAGTTGTTGCCAGTTTGATGAGATGTGGTGTATCTGATCAATCTTTGATGATTGTAGAGTATGTGTATACTGTTACTTTCTGCGAGAGGGGTGGTTAGTGTTAAGTGGATCAGTGTTAAGGAGTAGATTATTAGGAGTAGTTTGAAGGTATAATAATTTGAAGGTATTCATTTTGGTTTCTATTCACTGTGGCCTACTAATAGACCGTGTTCTGATGACTGGATGCTTGGTAGGACTTTTGTTCTTTGGTGTGGGGTCTGGTGTTCTGGTCTTGTGTGTTATTACAGCTTGCCTTTCAGCTGTTAAAATCAGTACTGGATCAGGTTTCAGTGATAAGTTGATGAGCAGAGGAGATGAGAGGGAGGAGAGTAGCTCTGAGTCAGGGTCCTCCTTTAATCGGTCTCTTAGCAACTAATTGTTTCTCACCCTTCTTGCCTAGCGGATCCTTCAGGGCTCCTATTTCTGGCTTTGGCTGGAGGCAGAGGGGAGGGGGGAACTTCAGAGCACTTTCAAGGTAATTAGCAGGGAGGTGTCGTGCATGCAACACTGAGAACTCAGGTTTGAAGATTCCAAATTCAGAGCTCCTTCAAGGTAATTAGCAGGGAGGTGTTATGCATGCGACACAAAGAACTCAGTTGGAAGATTCCTTCTCACTCTGATATCCTGCTTCAGAGTTTCTGATCAGTTGTGCAATAGTCACTTTAAGCTACTCATCTCTCAATCCTTTTTACGCTTGCTTAAAATGTTAAAATGATCATAGCTTTGCCTATACAGAACCAGTTTCTCCCTCAGACATCTCTGGCTGTCTTTGATTACTGGCAAGTCGGTCCAGAGGGGAGGGGCTGCTCCCAATCAGGGAGAGGCAGGTGAAGGACAATAGGAAGGTACTTGACCCAATTGCTCATTAGAATGTGGTCAGGGAGAGATTCAAAATGGCTGCCGATTAGATCGGACGCTCAGCAGCTCTTGGAGAAGATGCCATAGAGAAGGGGCCGCGTGTCCTCCTCAGCTGCCCCGCCACGGCAAAATCCTCAATTAATACAATCTACCATGACCGCTCACCTCCTAAGAGCCCAGATGCCGAGGACGTCGAGAGCGGACCCGCTGAGTCTATCGGGTGGAGAGGGAAACACTCCGGAGACTTCTGGGTTGGAGCTTTCGCTCAGCCCCGACGCTAGACCACCTCCCACGCAACCCTCGGGAGTGAGCACGTCAACGCCAGTTTTTGCAGGGACGCCACCGACGAGTGAAGCAGTCCAACGGACCGAGGAGGGAAATCATCAAGCGGAGAATGCAAGCCTAGAAGAACAAGGTGCCTCCGGAGGGCTAGAAATAACATCTAGTTACCAGGATTTGATGGAAGCTGGAAGTGAAAATAGAAAGCAACAATCCACAGAAGCTGCAGAGGTACAATTTCCTTTTATTCAAAGACCCACTGAAATTACAATGGAATCTCTTTGGACATTAATTGTGGACCTTGGGAAATCCTTAAGCCCACAAATGAAACAAGTTTCACAGGACATTGTTAATCTTGACCAAAGGGTTCAAGTAGTTGAAACTAGGGCAGAGACTATGGTTACCCGACAAACAGAAATGGAGAAAGATTTGAAAATTGTACAGGTACACCAAGAGACCATGATAAAAGATTTATGTACTCTAAGGAGGCGAACTGAATTTCTGGAGAATGTAACTAGGAATAATAATATCCGCTTTTTAAATTTTCCTAAAAGTATGGGGGTCTTACCAAGAGAAATGCTTAGGAAATATATTATAGAGATTCTAGGTGTTTCTAAAGAAATGGTTCCTCCATTTACACAAACATATTATTTGCCCCCAAAAAACCAAGTATCTCAAACAAATGTCCTAGATATCTCGAGGATTCTAGAATCCTCAGATACTGAATTGGTAAGCCCTGCTACTTTAATTGCCACTGTAGCCTTATCACCGGATAAAAACTGGTTGATGAGGCTTTTCTTCCAAAACAAAGATAAAACATTTCTTGGTTTGAAGGTCCAACTCTTCCCGGATGTCACTAAGGAAACTCAAAAACGCCGTCAGAGATTTTTACTTATGAGACCTGCTGTACTTCAGATAGGGGCAACATTCTTTTTAAAGTACCCCCGCAAATGCCTAATAAAGTATGAATCTAATAAGTATGTATTCTATGACCCTTCTCAGCTATCATCTTTTCTGGTCGCAAAAGGGCAGGGAATAATTAGATCTTAGTACTAGGTTTAGAAAATAAAAAAGGGTATCTTTCATGAGTAACCGATCTAATGTGATTTCCCTTAAATTGTGTTTCCTTTATTCCTATCGTAAATTTTGAATCTCTGTAATGTGGACTTTAATTAACTTGCTGTAGGTACTTGTGTTAAAATAATTAATTTCTTTTTGTTTGAGAATGAACAGCATAGTTATTTCTTGACAAGTATTTATTCTTGTTTAATGATATATGTAAATGAATAAATATACAAATAAAAAAAAATAAAAAAAAGAATGTGGTCAGCGGAGAATGCTATCATTTGAGCACTGGTTTTAAACTTCCACAAAATCCTCTGCCCTTTCACAAACAGCTCTTCCAATTAATGCACTCAAACAGTCCCAAACATTGCTTTTCTTAGCTGAAAGCTCGCTTGTGTGCAGACCAGTCACACCCAGACTGATACAATCAGAGTCACAGAGTCCTTTTCTGTTTGATTGACTCACCGAAATCTGCTCTCCTCACAGCTTAACTTTTCTAGTTTGATCAAATTCAGTGTAGAAGGCTCTTTCAAGGTACGCTTGTCCTCACCCCTGCAGTAGCTATCCAGTTTTTACTTTGGTTTTTGCCGTCAGGCCTCACAAGACTTTTTTTTAATTATTTATTTATTGAATTTTTTTATACTTAAACAGAGAACATCTGTCAAGTGAAATACAGCCAGAATTACAAAAAGAAAGAAGAAACATGATGCTTATAAATCATCATTATCATTCAAAAGGAAATTATTTTAAGCTTCATTAGACCACAATAAATGAGAGCAAAAAAAAAAAGGGGGGTAGGAATTAGAGAAGATTATTGAGGAATTAAACATCACATAATAAGGCACCTTTCTTCCCAGTCTATAAACTAATTTTACTACTTTGATAATTTAGAGTCTAGAAAAGATCTTAGCTGTTCTGGTACATAAAAAATATATTTTATCTGATCTAGCCATATTATACATTTGCAAGGGTACGCTAGCATAAAGGAGCCTCCTATATCCTTAATTTTAGATCTCATATTCAAAAATTCTTTTCTCCTTTGTTGTGTCGCTTTCGTGACATCAGGAAATAACCAAATTTTTTCCCCTCCAAACTGAGAATTTGTAGTTTTAAAGTATAATCTCATAACTGAGTTCATGTCCTGTTCAAAGACAAAGGAAACTACCAAGGTAGCTCTTTCAGTCACATTTTCTAAGGATTGTTCCAAAATTTCTGAAATATTATTCACATCGATATCTTCTTTTCCTGTGTCTTTTCCTTCTCCTTCTGCTCCTTTAGACTTATTTGGAATATAATACATTTTATTAATTGGTGGAATTGCTTCTGAAGGAATTTTTAAATTTTCTAAAAGATATCTCTTGAACAAATCGAGAGGATTAAAACCCAGGAACTTAGGGAAATTGAGTACTCGTAAATTCAATCTTCTATTGTAGTTTTCCATATGTTCTATCTTCCTTCGTAATTCAGAATTATCTTTAACCACTACCGACTTGAACTCTTGCATTTGTAGTACTTCTTTCTGTAAATCCGTAACTTTTGGTGTTAAGTCCTGTTTAACTAGTTCTATTGATTCTTTAAGGCTTTCAATCTTATAGTTTAAAGTTTTTACCTCTTCAGACGAGTTCTGTAAAGTGGAATCCATTTGTACCAGTTTAAGCCAGATCCTGTCTAGCTTCATCTCCGTGGTTCCCTCCAAAGCTTGCGAGGTCTTCAATTCTTTGGGCTTCAGCGTCTCCAATGGCAGAGTCGTTTCCCCAACAGGCTTCCCTCCGAACGCACTTCCGGCAGACGTTTGGGTTGCTTCACGACTCGCCAGGGTCGCTGGACACGGAGGAATTATCGATGTTGGTGGAGGAGAAAGGGATGTTTCGATCTCCAGCAATGTTTCCGCTTCTCCGGATACCACTGCAGCGGGTCCTAATCTCCGTTGTTCCTGGGAGGACACGGAGAAGAAGCGCTCCAGGCCTGTTTGTATCGGGGAAGAAGATGAGGTAGGTTGGGGCACTATCCTCATCGCCCCTTTGCGTTTTGAATGTGGCATTTCAATAATGAAAATCTTCAAAAACAAGCCGAGAGTGTCTTACACTACTCGCGTTCACGGCGCCATCTTGACACGCCCCCAGGAAACTCTGGCAAGACTTTAAATATCTATTGTAAACCAATTATCAAATCTGCTATGACTTCAACTTTCTACACAAGCATATTAAATAATCTATACAGTTCCATAAAAATGGTGCCAGAACTAATAAACCCTCAGCATAGCATGCATCCTCTTAGCGATAGGTGCCAAAAGCTCTTTCCTCAGGTTGCATAGGTCAGACTAGATAAGCAGACAACAAGCAATCTGCTGATACCTGATAAGCAAACCCGCTTATCAGGGGGCGGGGGGGGGGGGGGGGGGGGGGGCAAGAGCATGCCGGTGTGAGCTGCAGGACACACAGAATTCCCTCTTTGTCCCTCAACTCCTATTACTTTGAATTGTCAATAATATTACTACTATAGTGAACCATTGTGAAGGTTGTCACTGAATGGCCATACATCATGTGGAAATAAACTTGGAAACCTGGGTGAATGTGAGATTCAAAGCTTATTATCTTTCTTATTTAAATAATTAACATATACATAAATTTGTTTTTGAGTTGCATGGCAGCAAAAGATTTCTGATGACCACCAACGTAAACAGTCACCCTATTCCTCTGGCACCATAACTCAACAAGAAACCTTGGCATCACAATAAGCCCTCTGTCACCACTACTCTTGCTACAGCTACCAATTACTCGGCATGGTAAATGTAGTCGTTCTGCCCCTACAATCCGACTTGAGAATAATGATCTCTTATTCTGGAAAATGGTAAAAAACCTAGTTGTATATACAGGTATTTGGCCAGTGATAGGACCACTTTAATTCTGCTATGTCTGAGTGAAGTTGATTGGGCTGGAAACATTTGTGTGTAAATAAGCAATGCGTTTTATAATTGGATATATATTAATCAATTTTTTGATGCTTTATTGTGAAATATTATTTTATTTATTTAATGTGACCCACTTTGAGGATGAAGTGAAAGTCAGGCAATCAAACTAAAATAAATAAGAGGTTTACCTTCCCACTCCAAGGGAATGTCTCCTGCTTCATATTCATATTCCTTTTTGTGCACTGGTTCCACTGTTCTTCTTTCACGAATGGTCTGACCTGTGAGAGGAAAAAAAAATATTATGTTTGGTTTTATGTGACAGAATGTTACTCATTTTTATCAAGCAGAATTATATCATGTACAAACACTTTTTACCAGCAAAAACACAAAAAGTCTAATATGATGCAGTGAATCTTGTTATGTAGAATGAATATTTAAACTCTGATGTGCTTTCAACTTAAGGTCACTTATGTTGCCTGTATAGAATGCATAGCTGTCTCTAGTCTTCAGAGTAGAGGAGTAGCCTACTGGTTATAGAAGAAAGGAAGGCAGGCCTCAAATTCCACAGACGCTCCTTGTTATCTTGGGCAAGTCACTTCACCCTCCAGTGTCTCAGGTGCAAACATAGAAGCCCTTTTAATAAAACTTAGTGCGCACTAATGGACATTAGCATGCGCTAAGTGCCATATAGCCTAAGGTGTAAAATAGGACATGCAGCATTTAGGGCACGTTTATGTTCGTTCGAGTATGTTAAAGATTAGTTAAAGGGCCCTTTAGATTGTAAGGGCCTTTTAGAGATAGGAAAATACCTCTTTCTTATTTCCCCTTCCCCATCTCTTAACCCCATCCAGACCCTCATCTTTTTTACCATTCTAACCTTCAATGTTTATTCACTTCTTAGTCCTTCATTTTCCTCTCATCCCTCTTGCCAGCTCCTCATCCACCCTTCCATAGCTTTCTTCCCATCCCAACTTTGGCTCTTTCTTTTCACTATTAGCCTTCCAGATGCTCCCTTAGCCTTTTATCTTCTACTTAGTCCCTCTCCCAGCCTAGTAGTCCTTTGACCCATTCTGCCAGCTCTTCATTGCCTTTTGTGTCGCTCTTCCAGTCCTTCACACTTCTTCTCCTGAAGCAGATACAACATTGTTTAAAAGAATAAATTATTATGGACTTCCGGTTGGGACATGAAGCACTAAGGCAGTCGATTTTTGCTGCTCCTAGTTTCCTTCAACTAACCTACATATAACTGCATCCGTGAACCCCAGTCTCCTCATCACAACTAGGGTATTTGAGAAAATAGCACAGTGAGTTCACACCTGTGTTGAATACCTGAGAATGGTGACCAAATCACTTAAGGACAGGGAGAAGGGCCACACGGCTGATATTAAGATGGTGGACAGACGTGCGCCTCCCTCTCCTACTGCCAGCTCAGAATGGACCATTGAGATCATGGCCAAGGTGTGCACAGCAATGGCGCACACAGTGGAGAAACAGCTTCAACTTATACTTGACAAGCTTGATGGCATGAATCAACCTTTTACCTCAATTTCCGTGGATCTTCAGGCAGTGCAACAGCAAGTAGGAGTGATAGAGGTGAGCGTCCAGGAGGTGCTGTTGGCCAGGCTGCAGATGCTGGACGAACTGGACAATACAGAAAAATCGCTCCCGCCGCAACAATCTCAGGCTGGTGGGTTTGACAGAGACCATCTTGGACTGTGACCTCCGGTCATTTTTAGAACCTGGCTGACGACTTCTCTCGCTATCTCAACTGATGCAGGCTCACTCCGCATAGAGAGAGCCCACCGCCTGGGGCAAAAGAGGGACACAGCTGACCGTCCGCATACAATGATAATCTGGGTTCTTAAGTACCACCACAAATTGGAAATCCTCCAGGCTCTCCATAAATGCAGATCTCTAGAACATAATAAGTGCATATTGTGCTTTCAAGAGTACTCTAATAAAGTGTCCACAGCCCACAGAGCCTTTACTCCTCTCTGTTTACACTTCATGCATCTGCAAATCTGATATAGCCTTCTCTACCCAGCAAGGCTAAAGATCATCTACCAGGGTCATGTACAATATTTTGACAAAGTAGCAAAGGCATCTAAATATGTGGATGGAATAGTGGCATCGAAAGAACCAGCAGGTAATTGACCAAGTTGATATGGTTCGTGCTGCTGTTGCCTTGTTTCCTTTTATGACCTGCAGAGGACACCCAAATTGCTATGACTGTCAGTTTACATTGGCACAGCAGTTTACTTATTGGCTGTTTTTTTGGCATATACTTTTGATGTTCTTGCACCGGGCTCAGCTTGTACATGTACATTGGCTACTGGTCAATTCTTATCTCCACTGGAGGTCTGTGTGAAGTTGCTTCACAGGAGATTCTACACATACTGTAATTGTGGTCTAATGTGGGCCTTATGATGTGCTTTAACTAAGAGACCCATGTTGTTTTGGGGGAAGTCACTCCAGAGACCTTGGTGCCTTAGAGTAGGGATCCCCAGCATGATGGGGGCCTCACCAGCGACACTCATATACTTAACTGCTTTGGAATCATGAAGCGCAATGATCTTTTTACTTTGGACACAGAGCTCTTTACGAAGACACTTTGATTACACTGCAAGATGGTTGGATTTATTGACATCTAATGTCCCGTTAGGCACTGTTTGTTTCTAAAAATTATTTAATTATTATCATGTTTTATATCTTTATATTTTTTATTCTTATCAAACCTATAAATGGCAAGTGACCGACTCACCTGCAAATGCGCAGTACAGACTTCCCTCTCTGTCCCGCCCCCGCGTCAAGATGTGATGACGGGGGGAGGGGGGCGGGACAGAGAGGGAAACTGCGCGGAAGGGGAGGGAGGGAACCGCTGACGTCGCTACCGCTCCCCCCCCCAAGGTAGCCGCTACCGCCCCCCCCCCCCCCCCCCGGAGTCGCCACCACCCCCTTTTCACCCGGCCCGGGCCCTCTCTTCGTTATTCAACTTACAGCAGCGCCGAAACAGCAGCAAGCAGCTCAGCTTCAGCTCCCGTCGGCCTTCCTTCCCTGACTGTGCCCCGCCTTCGCCGACGTGACGTCACACGAGGGCGAGGCACAGGCAGTGAAGGAAGGCCAACGGGAGCTGCTGCTTGCTGCTGTTTTGGCGCTGCTGTAAGTTGAATAACGAAGAGAGGGCCCGGGCCGGGTGAAGTGGGGGCGGGGGCAACTCCGGGGTGGGGGCGGTAGCGGCTACCTTGGGGGGGGAGGGGACATGGGAGGTCTCAGAAGGAGGGGGGGCCTTGGAACTGGGAGGGCTGGACTGAAGGGGGCCTTCCAGCTGGCTGGGAAGAAGGCACGGGGGGGGGGGGCAGGGGGCCTTGGAACTGGGAGGGAGGGCAGGGGGGCCCTTACAGTTGTGAGGGAATGGGGCCCCTTACAGTTGTGAGGGAGAGCAGGGGGCCTTGGAACTGGGAGGGAGGGAAGGGGGCCTTGGGAGCTGGGGGGGAGGGCCTGGGGCCTTGGAACTGGGAGGGAGGGAGGGCGGGCAGGGGGCCTTGCAGCTGGGAAGGGGGGAGGACTGGAGCCTTGGAGCTGGGAGGGAGGGACAGAGGGGGCCTTGGAGCTAGCAGGGAAGGAGGATGGCAGGGGGCCTTGCAGCTGCAACGGGAGGGGGGCCTTGGGAAAAAAAAAACATTCCAATACACGCCCATTTTAACGGGCTTAACGGCTAGTCTTTTATAGATAGACAGATAGAATTAAAATTATTATAATTATTCTCTTCTCTGTGACTTGATTTGCTTGTTGTGCTGATTGGGGAGATTGATGTAGGTTTTAGTTCTCTGTTTTATATAATTTGATTCAAGGGACACAGACTCTCAAAGGAAGATGCATCTACAGGTGCCTTTAGTAGGTATGGAGGGGGGTTGGGATAAGGTGGGGTTACTAGGCTACTACAGGCTGGGTAAAGGAATGGGTCCTTTGAGAGGGGTGGGGTAGGTATCTTATAAGAGGTGGGGATCCTGGTTTGCCTGAGAGTGCATGAATGTTTGATGCCTGTTCAAATACATTATCCAGGGTGGGGGGCAGTGGCTGGGATGCCCCTCTGGTCCCACATTCAATGTTTTCTTGTTACAATTTCATAGTGGAGGAGTGACCTAGTGGTTAGAGCACCAGTCTTGCAATCCATAGGTGGCCGGTTCAAATCCCACTGCTGCTCCTTGTGATCTTGGGCAAGTCACTTAACCCTCCATTGCCTCAGGTACAAACTTAGATTGTGAGCCCTCCTGGGACAGAAAAATATCCAGAGTAAGTGAATGTAACTCACCTGAAAAAGGTGTGAGCAAAATCTAAATAATTAAATTTATATATTTTGGGTAATAAATTCTTTTAAATTCATTATGTGGAATGTGGGCGGTATCCATTCCCTGATCAAGAGACTAAAGATCCTACAAGCCTTGAGTAATAAACAGGTGTCCATTGCTTTCTTACAGAAGACAAACCTTACTGAATCTGAACATGCTAAGTTAGGAAGTGGTTGGTGGGTAACTACTTTGAATCACCAACCGTGGGGTAAAAGGTGGATTTGATTATTTAAATAAGGAAAGGCATCCATTTGGTGACTAAGTGGTTCAGGATCCCTCTGGTAGATTTGTGCTTGCCTCTGTGACTCTGGATGGCCATTCATTTGTGCTTTGCAATTGCTACACTCCCAATGTTTTTGACAAACTTTTCATCTAGACTAGACCATAACTCAATCTCTTCACAGCTTTAGGGATGTCCCTGTGTTGTGGTGGGGTATTTGAATGAGGTCTCAGACCCAGCCTTGGACAGGTCTTTTCCAACTGGTAGAGACTTGTCTAGAACTCAACAGGGGGTGAACATGATGTGCTCTTCTCTGGACATAAGAACATAGCCATAATGGGTCAGACCTATGGTCAATTTAGCCCAGTATCATGTTTCCAACAGTGGCCAAGCCAGGTCACAAGTACCTGGCAGAAACCAAAATCGTGGCAACATTCCATGCTACAAATCCCAGGGCAAGAAGTTGCTTCCCCATGTTTGTTTCAATAGCAGACTATGGACTTTTCCTCCAGGAACTTGTCCAACCCTTTTTTAAACCCAGATACGATAACCACTGTTACCACATCCTCCGGCAAAGAGTTCCACAGCTTAACTATTTGTAGTGAAAAAATATTTCCTCCTATTTGTTTTAAAAGTATTTCCATGTAACTTCTGTGAGTGTACCCTAGTCTTTGTACTTTTGGAACAAGTAAAAAAAGAACTGATTTACTTCTACTCGTTCTACACCACTCAGGATTTGGTAGACCTCAATCATATCTCCCCTCAGCCATCCCTTTTCCAAGCTGAAGAGCCCTAACCTCTTTAGCCTTTCCTCATACGAGAGTAGCTCCATCCCCTTTATCATTTTGGTCACTCATAGTAACATAGTAGATGACGGCAGAAAAAGACCTGCACGGTCCATCCAGTCTGCCCAACAAAACAACTCATGTGTGCTACTTTTGTGTATACCCTACTTTGATTTGTACCTGTGCTCTTTAGGGCACAGATCGTATAAGTCTGCCCAGCACTAGCCCCGCCTTCCAACCACCGGCTCTGGCACAGACCGTATAAGTCTGCCCAGCACTATCCCCGCCTCCCACCACTGGCCCTGGCACAGACCGTATAAGTCTGCCCAGCGCTATCCCTGCCTCTCAACCTCCAGGCCCGCCTCCCACCACTGGCTCAGACCGTATAAGTCTGCCCCGCACTATCCCCGCCTCCCAACCTCCAGCCCCGCCTCCCACTACCGGCTCTGCTATCCAATCTCGGTTAAGCTCCTGAGGATCCTTTCCTTCCTCGTCTTTGAACCTTTTCTAAATTACCCTAAATGGTGGATGTATGGAGAATTATACACCTGACTAAGAGGGATTATATCCACCTATCTCATGCACATTCCACCATGTCCAGGAATGATTATTGGTTGCTTTCCAGGGATCTGCTCTTATCAGTGGTTGAAGTGACCATAGGTCCACTTATGATATCAGTCATGCTTGAGTAGAGATGAAATTAAGCTACGATTCTCAGCACTGTGGTACCCCACACTTATACAAAGATAGTCAATTTTTGGTTTCCCTGTGGAAATGTTTTGTTGATAACGATGGCAAACACTTGACCGATCCGATCCTGTACTGGAAGACAGCCATATTATGCAGAGAAATAATGTCTTATACTAGTCTTTGAGAGATCCTCCATCTGAAGAAATCGGTAACTCATTTACATCAGCAATAAGAAAGATTGTGAAAAATTACAAGAGGAACTTACGAGACTGTGAGACTGGGCGTCTAAATGGCTGATGACGTTTAATGTGAGCAAGTGCAAAGTGATGCATGTGGGAAAGAGGAACCCAAATTATAGCTACGTCATGCAAGGTTCCAGGTTAGGAGTCACAGACCAAGAAAGGGATCTGTCAGTTTCTCAGGTTCAGAGCCCGCAGGGCCGGGCTCTGGAGCAAACATGAGCCCTTGGGCTGCTGCCGAGGAGCGACAGCAGCAGGCAAAACCCACCAACCAACACTAGGCAAGCACACCAGCACCGGCAGGGACTGCAGGCACCGCCCAGCGAGCCGGAACACATAGACTGGAATCCCCCGGACTGGAGGTCACAGGACCGGAACACTGGACGGGAACACACCGGACTGGAACAGTGGACGGAAACACACCAGACTGGAGCACACCGGACTGGTCCGTACAGCTTCACCTGCACTTAGCCACTGCCCCCCAAGGGTTGAGCCCTTGGGTTCGAGTGGCCGGCAGGACTTACCGGAACCCGGATGACACAGGGACCAGGACTAGAACAAGCTTGAACTGAAGTGCTCCTAAGTACAGAACTAACAGACGTGCTCCTAACAGAAAACTAACAGACCTAAGCCCTAACCTACCAGGGGAGCTCCTAAGCCCTGCACAACAAAGGGACTTCCTAAGCCCTAAACTAACAGAGCAGGGAACCTAAACACAAAGCTAACACAGGTGCTACTAAGCACCAAGCTACCAGCAGTGCTCTACAACTCTAAACTAACTAAGGTGCCCCCACGCACCAAACAACCAGAAGAGTTCCTAGCACTAAAAGGGAAGACAGGGGAGCCACAAGGAAAAAAACAGGGGAGCTAAACATGTAAGCCAAAAGTGCTTCCAAAGCACCAAACGCAAACAGCAAAGACAGCAATGCTCCCAACAGCACAAACACCAGAAGTACTTCTAACAGCAAAATCTGCAGTGTTCCTAACACCACCAAACCCTGAAATACTTCTATCAGCAACAGAGCTTCCAAAGCCCTACGCACAGCAGTGCTTCCCAAGCACCAAACACCAACAGCAAAGACTGCAATGCTCCTAACAGTACAAACGTCAGAAGTACTTCTAACAGCAAACTCTGCAGTGTTCCTAACAACACCAAACCCTGAAGTACTACTATCAGCAACAGAGCTTCCAAAGCCCTACACACAGCACTGCTTCCAAAGCACCAAGAGGGAAAAGCAGGGGAACCACAAGGGAAAAGCAGAAAAGCTAAACACACAGTCACAAGTGCACACTGCACTAACACTAACCTGGACCTTTAGCAAAAGCAAGCAGGGAAACTAGACACAAAGTCAGAAGTGCACACTGCACCACCCTACCTAAAGCAAACGTTGCAAAGGCCCTGAAGGGAAGAACACCACTTCCTTATCAAGGCCCTCCCAGATGATGTCACACTCCCTAGAGCCAGGCAGACAGCATACTGAAACCCCAAGAGGCCCAACCCACACCAATGCAGCACTGTGAAGCTCTTGAAGCCAGTACACCCAGAGAGAGGTAGAGCCAACTCAGTCCACACACACAGCTGCAGTATAGTGAAACAATTAACCCCATGCTGGCAGCAGCCAGCACAGAGAGAGAGAGCGAGAGAGCGAGAGAGCTCAGAAAGGACAGACAGAAGGAACGGAAGCCAGCTAAGAAGCTGACCACCAGGAAAAAGGTAAGTTTGAGAGGGGTTCTGACCATGATCATAACAGGATCTAGGTGTAGTCGTTGATGATATGTTGAAACCTTCTGCTCAGTGTGCTGCTGCGGCTAAGAAAGTAAATAGAATGTTAGGTATTATTAGGAAAGGAAAACAAAAATGAGGATGTTATAATGCCTTTGTATTGCTCCATGGTGCAACCGCACCTCGGATATTGTGTTCAATTCTGGTCGCCGTATCTAAAAAAAAAAGATATAGTGGAATTAGAAAAGGTGCAGAGAAGGGCGACGAAAATGATAAAGGGGATGGGATGACTTCCCTATGAGGAAAGGCTGGAGCGGCTAGGGCTCTTCAGTTTGGAGAAAAGGTGGCTGAGGGGAGATATTATAGAGTTCTATAAAATAATGAGTGGAGTTGAACGTGTAGATGTGAAGCGTCTGTTCACACTTTCCAAAAATACTAGGCCTAGGGGGCATGCAATAAAGCTACAATGTAGTAAATTTAAAACAAATCGGAGAAAGGTTTTCTTCACTCAACGAGTAATTAAACTCTGGAATTCCTTGCCAGAGAATGTGGTAAAGGCGGTTAGCTTAGCAGAGTTTAAAAAAGGTTTGGACGGCTTCCTAAAGGAATAGTCCACAGACCGTTATTAAATGGACTTGGGGAAAATCCACTATTTCTGGGATAAGCAGTACAAAATGTTTTGTATTTTTTTGGGATCTTGCCAGGTATTTGTGATCTGGATTGGCCACTGTTGGAAACAGGATGATGGCCTTGATGGACCTTTGGTCTTTCCCAGTATGGCAATACTTATGTACTTAAGCCACGATGTGGGTATTACTACTACTACTACTACTACTATTAAACATTTCTATAGTGCTACTAGACTTACGCAGCGCTGTACAAATTAACATGAAAAGACAGACCCTGCTCAACAGAGCTTACAATCTAAATTGGACAGACGAACAGACAGCTAGGGGTGGGGAAATTGGAGTGGTAGGGGTGATAAGTGAGGGTGTTGAGTAAGAGAGTCATGGTTAGGAGTCGAAAGCAGTAGCAAAGAGGTGGGCTTTAAGTCTAGACTTGAAGACAGCCAGAGACTGAGCCTGATGTACTGGCTCAAGGAGTCTATTCCTGAGTATTAAGTATTAATACCCTGAGTATTAAGGGTATTAAGTCTCAGCTATTGAAAGCAGAGCAAGCTCTGAACCAATTTCTACATCTATTAGTTTCTATAAATATAGGCTGTATAACTGTGTAAATAAGAGTGGTAATCTCTTAGCGAAGCTGATTAAAACACAGCATGGGACCTAGCAAAATTGAGAGTTCCCCAGGTGAGGCTGTGCCACAAGGATAGTGAAATTAACGAATCATTGGCAACTTTTTTTCGTATCTTGCTAATTAAAAAATATCTCAACCAAATATGCAATAACTATACTATATTCTCACAACTATAAATCATCTTCAAACATTTATGTATTTCAAAATATTTAAAATCATATACCCTTACATCATTATTGTGCGGTCTATATAAATATTCCCATTTATAAAATTTGCACTAAACACACAACCCAATAAGCAGCATGTGACCCTGACACCCTCCTATTCAGAAATATAACCAGCTCTCATCATACAGTCATGTCCATTGAATCACATCGCAAATATCGCTGCATGGCAGCTCAGAGCGAGTTTGTTTCTGCCCGTTTGCTAAAACAGTGTTGTAAGATGTCCAACCTCTAATGAGGAGAGAGTAATCCACCTAAGTGGATGAACACTAACTCCCACGTAAAAATAACAGCACAGAAAGAGAGTGGGAAATGGACCAATGACTCCAGGAGAACGGGAGATAAGATTTCAAAGAGTCATTGAATAAAGTGGTTCTTTGAAATCTTATCTCCCGTTCTCCTGGAGTCATTGGTCCATTTCCCACTCTCTTTCTGTGCTGCAACCTCTAATGATGCATAGTGGAGCGAAACACGGAAACCGTGTTGAGTTCGGTATTCATGTGAAACGGGCTCTAACAATTTTGTGATGTGCATTTCAGTTGTAAGATCAACAGTGTGACTTTGGACCACACCTGGAACCTTGGAAGTATTTTGATGTGTTTAATTGATCCATTCAACTCACGCAGAGGTGGATTTTTTGGCTGGATAACAGATTGTTATGCCAATGGTGGAACAGTATGTAGACAGTTGATGTCACAGTCTTGATATTTACGATGTGATTCAATGGACATCACTGTATGATGAGAGCTGGCTATATTTCTGAGTAGGAGGGTGTCAGGGTCACATGCTGTTTATTGGGTTGTGTGTTTAGTGCAAATTTGTAAATGGGAATATGTATATAGACAGTGCTATAATGATGTAATGGTGGGAATGAGATTTTAAATATTTTGCAATACATAATAAATGTTTGAAGATGATTTATAGTTGTGAGAATATAGTATAGTTATTGTAAGTTACAACTATATTGGAATTTTGGTACCCCTATATTTTGTGTGAATCAAATATGCAAGAAATAATTAAACTGGTTAAATAAATGATGAATTTAAATAAAATGAGGAAAAAGACCTCAGACACTCAATGATGCCATATAAACACTTGCAATCTATATAACGTTGCTTAGATCAAGTATATTTTTCACCGGTCTTGAAAAACCTCCTGTAGGTTAGAACTTATTTTAATCTTTGTAATTTTATTATTCATTGCTTTCATTACTTCATTCTCATTAATTTCATCAATGGAAATAATATTCAACACTTAACTGGCATATCCGTTGCTTCTCCACTCAACAGATTGCTGCTGTTTCGCAAAGCTTTTTTCAAGAATGGTATTTACTGCATTGCCAGTTCATTAAGTCCTATTGTATCCTACTGACTGCTGAAAATTCCAAAGCCAGCTCCAAGTCTCGCCTGGTTATTATGAGACTTTGGAGCTGACTTTGGAATTTTCAGACATTTTGTCTGGCAACCTGCCATACTTGTGACTGCAACATTGTAGACTCCTGAGGAAGGCTATGTGCCGAAACACAGCCTGGGTAGGGTCAGAACTGTTTACTCATTTGGTGGGTCAAGACTATATATTTCTGTGGTATTCTGCTCAAGAATAAAGTATTTTGAGAAGCCTTGCACCTTTGGACTGTCATCCTTGGAACATCACCCTTCCACTCTTTTTATTCTTCTATAAAATCAGGACCACAATATATACAATTTGAAAACAGCAATATTACATAGCTACCTTCCAAGAGCCATTAAACCTTTCAGCAAAAGGAAACATGGCAGCACAAATAGAGTAAGACCAGTATATAAGCAAATAAAAGCTAAAATAAATTGGTGTCAGCTTATCAGAACACAGGAATGCACTTCAATTATTCACTCACATTACAGAACACATTAATTACAACTAGAAAGGGTAAAATTAGCACCAGCCAATTGGTAATCTGAGACCGTGTGTAATAACTGACAGCAGAAGCCTACTGAATTTTGCTTCTGATCTGACAATTAAAAAAAAAAACAACTAAAAATAAACGCATTTAAATGGCATCTATTTTTAAATTTCATTTTCTGTGGTCTTGGAAATGTGATTATGATTTTTTTTTTAATTATTTTTGTCTTCTCTTTTGTTCTGGACATTATCTCACACAGCAAACAGCCTAGGGCACACTACTGTTTAAGTAACCATAACCATGGAAAATAATATTGTAGAACGTACATTCATTTATCCATATACAAAAATGGCTTATTTGTCTTCATTAGGTTTCCTTATTCAATTTAATCCAGCAGATTCCTCCTCTTTCAGGCTTCCAGCTCAGTTGCAAACTGCCTCTTCTTAAGGGTAAGGTGCCCATGTGTCTTCCTCTGTAATCACACTGAGTTTTTCCTCATTTTAAACCTTCCCCACCATCCAAGGGACAGCTCCATTATCTGCAGCAAAATCTCCCATCCTCAGTGGTGCTGAAGAGGGAATTTTGTCTTCACAGTATCCTCAGTCCTGGATGATTCGAGACCCAAACTGGGTTTGGGAACTGAACCAGATCTTCTGCATGGCAGTACAGACTACTGTCACTGACCCCTCCAGATGACGCTCTAAATATATTTTTATAATCTATTTCAAAACTGTTGTGTTTCTTTAAACCGGAGATGGGCAAATGCCCATGAAGCCTCTCTCTCAGCTCTTGGAGGCACCATATGTCCTGGATCATGGGAGGTCAATGTGCTGCATGTCTCTTTCAGCCCCCCTTGCCCACCACCAGGTTTATAAAGGAATTGAAAGCCCACTGCTGCTGTAGTCCAACAAGTGAATACGGTATTGTCAGGCAAGCAATGCACAGTGGCAGCCAAACCACAGAGCAGGAAATGAGCCAGGACCAAGGATACTTCAACTGTTTCTTTCTTGGAGAGCACAGCAGCCATACAGAGCTGAGCTTACTACTACTACTTAACATTTCTATAGCGCTACTAGGGTTACGCAGCGCTGTACAGTTTAACAAAGAAGGACAGTCCCTGCTCAAAGGAGCTAGCTTAGAAGTACTTACTAATGAATCTCAAAAATAAACCAGTATCTTCCTATATTAGTGCCAGACACTAGTTGTGTGTTCCTTATTCTTCTGGAAATCTTATACCGAGTGCACTAACTACCCAAAAATAACATGAGAAAAGAGTTTCCTAACTATACTCTCTCTTCTTTTCAACAGAGAATTTCTTTCAAAGACCAGTCACACCAGAATGACAATAGAAGCAGATGCCACACTGTTAGAATGATCGAAAACACTTTTCACTCACACAGCTTACAAAATTTAAGAAAAAAAATATTTTCCTCTTAATAAGGAGCTTCAACTTTTCTGTTTTCCCCAAACTAGTATATAGGTAAATGAGACTTTAGAACAGAATACTCAGATGTTAGTACTTAATATCTTATTCTTATTTCTATATTGTTCTGCAAAGCCTCTTTTCTGTTTCTTTTCCTTAAAATTACCAATTATACTACAACCATCCAAACTCCACTGGTATTAAAGTCCTTATTATTTTTTTTTTAGATAAAACTAGGTAGGTTATCAAAGCCTTATTGATATCAGCTTTCCCAATATAGTTAAATGAGGGAAGTACTACTTTCAATGCTTCAGTATTAGCTATATCATATATGAAATTATCCACACAGTTCTGTAACTAATAATTAGCCGCTCAACCACAGCTATTTCTATCTCACATAACAGCTTTTTCTTTTCAGTCACAAATTTTTTTCTCCTAACCTAAGCTATGATTTCTAAACATTTAGCACAATAAATTCATTTTCCAGTCAGTTTTATCACTTTTCTACACAGTCCATCAGTTCTACAGCAAACCATCCTTTAAAACTCTTGCTTTCCTTAATACAAGCAGCACAGGTCTCCACTTTTAAAAGCAGAGATTTAGAAGCTGTTCTTTCAGAGCCTAAATCTAAAATAAACAAACAATCTTCTTGACAAAGATATATACATATATTTTAAATGTTCTACTTAAGGGAACATTTTCAGTCACACTTTTTTCTCAAGCAGTTGAACTTTCCTCAACTCAACATGGCAAGCTAAGGGGCCCTTTTACTAAGACATGCCCAAAAGTGGCCTTCGCTGGTGTAGGCGTGTGTTTTGGACGCACGCTGGTCCATTTCCTGAGTGTGCCTGGAAAAAAGGGATTTTTTTTATTGTGTCGGAAAATGGATGTATGGCAAAATGAAAACCAGCACATGTCCATTTTTGGCCTGCGACTACCATCACCCACTGACTTAGCAGTAAGGTCTCACGCGCTAACTGGGTGGTAAATGTCCAGCGCACGCCAAATGCCGATTACTGCCGGGTAAGTGTTCCGCGGTAGAAAATAGAAAATATTTTCCACTGCGTGTTTTGGGCATGCACCAAAAATGGAATTACCACCTGGGGAATAAAGTAGCCGGGCAGCAGTGCCAATTTGACGTGCGTTGGATACACATAGGCGCCTTAGTGAAACGGCCCCTAAGGTTCTCAAAAACCCACAGCAGAGGTGGACTGACCCAGTTCAGGCAACTGTGCAGTGCTTGAGGGCCAAGAGCAGTAGGGAGCTCATGGACTCTCCCTAAACAAGATCCCAGCATCTGTAAATCTGTCTCCTGTTTGCCACAGGGGATCCAATTTAAAAGGCTTAGCCTCCTCAGCCCCAAACATTAACTCCCCAACCTTCTTCCAGCTGCTACCTCTTCAGCTACTGTTGCTTCTCGAGACCAGCAGCAACAAACCAAAAGAAAACAGTCATACGGCCGCAGCCTGTATGGAGCTGCTGTCAGCTATTCCGGTCCTGCCTCCTCTAATGTTGACTTCCTGTTTTGGAGGGGCAGGGGCAGGAACAGGAACTGCAGAGCAGGCAGAGGTAAAAATAAAGGAAGAAATCCCATGACTTTTCTGCAAAGAGATTAGATTGAGAACATGAGACAGTACGAGGCAATCTAGCCCATTATATGGGTTGAAGCCAGTAGGCGGAGCTTGCTGGCAGTAGGTGGAGTCACAAGTACAGCCAAACCAATAGCAAACGCTATTGAAAGCAATAGTAAAAGATTATCCTCCTATATGATAATTTGCACCTCCAATGTTCCATGTCTGGTTGCCTGGGTTCGTAACATCTCCGGACGTCAGTCAGCCTCCAGCGTTCCATTCCCCCTCACTGTCCCACCCTCACGTCAAGACGTAATGACATCAGAGGGCGGAACAGTGAGAGGGAAGGGAACGCTGGAGGTGAGCTGACGCCAGAAGGGATGTTACGAACGGAACGGAAGCCAGCGCCAGCCAGCCAGAGAATGTTCAGGTATAAATCGAAGGGAGGAGAAAATTGCAGGACATCGAGGAGAGGGAAGGGGAGTGGAGAGGAGAATTGATGGACATGGATGGGAGGACAGGGAAGAGGAGAATCACTGGACATGGAGGGGAGGGAAGAATCGCTGGACATGGAGGGAAGGACAGGGGAGAGAGAAAAAAAAAAAGCTTACATGACAGCCTTCCTAGGGCCCGTTTCATTGTTCAGGAAATGGGCATGGTTCCACTAGTATATAATAATTTGCACCATGAACGTTCCATGAAGCTGCCTGGGTCCATTCCTCCAATCTGATTGGCTGTGCCTGGGACTGAAGCCTCGGATGACGTCATCCAGAGAGCCCAAGCAACAGCAGTGTGGGCCCACGCAGGTTCATCGAACGTACAGGGAAAATAAAAGCAAAGAAAATGAAAGGGCAAAAACCAGAGGACGACTCCCTGGCTCACGAGCCGCTCTCTCCTGTGCTGCCTCGAACCCTTCACGCGCCAATGGCCATCGCCACTGCTACTGCCCCGCGCTTCCTACAGCATGCAGCCCAGGGTCCCCGGCTCGGCGCCCACGTCTCCCTCTAGGCAGCGCGATACAGCATGCCAACGCCAGCCCGCCCACACAGGAGTGCGAGACAAACAAACCCAAATAAACCGCCAGATGGTCCGCCCAACCGCTGCAAGTCAAAAGCGGCAGCTGCCAAAAAAACCCCAAAGCTGTCAAACCGCCCAGCACTGCGAGTCCACCTGCAGCACGCCCCGCGAAACAAGAAACCGCCAGCCAGCCAGCCAGCCTGCTGCCACTAAAAAACGGCAACCACACAAAAAAGATTCACAACTGCAAACCAGGTAACAGGAAACGCGATCTTCAGCCCAGTGGCGTAGCCAAGGGTGGGCCCGGAGGGCCCAGGCCCACCCACTTTGGGCTCAGGTCCACCCAGTAGCAGCACACCTATGAAGTGTCTGACAGGGATCCCCAAGCCCCACCAGCCGAAAATTCCCAACTGTCCTTCCTGCATACCAGCCTTCCCTCTAATGTATTCCCGCCTATGCGGAAACAGGAAGCTGCATCAGAAGGAAGGCTGTGGGGCCAACATGAGCAGTGTGGATTAGTTGCTGCTCACTGCCAGTGAAAATCTGCTATTTAAAAGGTATGGGGGGAGGGTGATGTTTGAGAGACCATATGGCATGCAGGTGAGAGAGGAAGAGACCAAATCACTTGTGGGGCAGGGCGGAGTTCTTCTGCCCACCCATCTTGGGCCCAGGCCCACCCAAAATTGGGTGTCTGGCTACGCCCCTGCTTCAGCCCCACAAAAGATTCAACAAACCCATCACTCCAACCTCCCCCCCCCCCCCCGTCATTCTGACAGAGAAAAAAAAAGTAACACCCTGACTAGGTCTAGAATTTTTCCTTCTCTTGTTGGCTCCTGTACCAGCTGCTCCATAAAGCAGTCCTTGATTTCGTCAAGGAATTTTACCTCCCTAACATGCCATGATTTTACAGTGCTTCTTCCTTACCCCATATGTCCTGCAGTTGTGTCACTTTAATATTATTGTTTATATATAATGCAACACCTCCACCCTTTTTCCTACCCTGTCCTTCCTGAATAGATTATAGCAAGATATAACTATATCCTAGTCATGATTCTCCGTGAACCACTTCTTCGTGACCGCCACTAAATCCAAGTCAGCTTCTGTCATTGCAGCCTCTAGATCTAGAATTTTGTTTCCCATACTACGGACATTGGTATATAAGGTTCTCCAAATGTTACTTTTTTTTCCGCCTTCTGTAAGGATATTTAATGTTTTACCTTTCTGATGGTTATTAATGACTTTGTGAGGTCGTATTTTGCAGAATTTCCAACCAAATACAGTAGCTTAAACTGAACATAGTGCATTACTGGAAACCAGTGTACATGGAATAGGGTAATATTTTACAGTCCATGATAAGTCTTACCACCATATTCTGGGCTAATTAACCGTAGGGGCTTAAAGAACATTGCTGACAGCCCCATAAAGATGGAATTACAGTATCCAGGCCGAAAAACATATTGACCTGAAACAATAATATCACATCCAAATTAGCAGCTGATTTCTGTAAATTTTATTTTTCACTTTTACTGCTTTAAACACCTGCAAGGTTCGTCAAGTCAGTTCAGGCACATTCCTTATCATCCTGCAGAAGATTCTTTTCATGGGTAAAGGTTAAGAAAAATTCTTTGAAAAACAGATGCCCCCCCCCACCCCCCCACTCTGAGTTTGATGGAAACCATGCTCCTGATCATTGTTAACACAACGGGCATGCAAACTAAAGTATCAGCCTTTTTGGGTTCTAAATGATTTACTGAAAGTAGAAGTGAGGAGGAATACTTTTTTTTAGAAGTATTTTACTGCATGATTTTTTTTTTGTTACATTTGTACCCCGCACTTTCCCACTCATGGCAGACTCAATGCGGCTTACATGGGGCAATGGAGGGTTAAGTGACTTGCCCAGAGTCACAAGGAGCTGCCTGTGCCTAAAGTGGGAATCGAACTCAGTTCCTCAGGACCAAAGTCCACCACCCTAACCACTAGGCCACTCCTCCACTCCTGTGCCTGGTATTTTACTGCATGATTGTTATGAAGCAGGAAAGAATACACACTGCTTCAAATGAAGGCGCGGATGAAATAGCTGACAAATACAGTGGGTCATGCTGCTTTAATAATTTATTATTATAACAAATTGAATGTTTGCTCTCACAAGTAAATCTAGTACAGTATGTTATAGCAGCCAAGCTCTGCAATATGTACTGGCTTCAGAGTCTGTTGCAAAGATGTGCATTGTAATATATCTACATAAGTACATAAGTATTGCCATACTGGGAAAGACCAAAGGTCCATCAAGCCCAGCATCCTGTTTCCAACAGTGGCCAATCCAGATCACAAATACCTGGTAAGATCCCAAAAATCTGAAGGGTAGCAGTGAAAGAGATTAAGTAGAGGAGCATCCAAGGAGTTAGAGCAGTGGGCCGAGAACCAGAGAAGCCAGGGTTCAAATCTCACTAATGCTCTTTGTGATCTTGGGTAAGACACTTCACCCTGATGCTGAGCACCAGTTTTATAATGGCATCTGTATATCAAAATGCTGTTATGGAATACTGGTGTAAGCGGACATCGGTACACCTACATTTAGGTGTGCCAACTTACACCAGGTCTATGGCAAGGATACACAGGCATGCCTAAACGTGGTACTTATGCACATAATTTACAGTATTGTGTAAGTTGTTGCATGTGACTATTACATACACCTATGGCCCCATCCACGCTCCTCCCCTTTGAATGCCCCTCTTGCATTTATAGACAAAGCAAGTGGGCACCGACATTATAGAACAGCACTGACCATGAAACTACGATTTACACCCGCAAGTAGACACTTATACGACAGTATTCTATAAATATAGGCATGCTAACGGTACCTAAATTTAGGTGACTAGTTATAGAATGATGGGGTAGGTCCTCTGGGGACAGGGAAATACCTAATGTATCTGAATGTAACTCTCGAGCTAATACTGCATAAGAACATAAGAATAGCCATACTGGGTCAGATCAATGGTCCATTCAACCCAGTATCCTGTTTCCAACAGTGGCCAATCCAGGCCACAAGTACCAGGTAGAAACCCAAACAGTTGCAACATTCCATGCTAGCAATCCCAGGGCAAGAAGTGGCTTCCCTACGTCTGTCTCAATAACAGACTATGGATTTTTCCCATGAGCTAGGTCTTGTCCAGTTTGCACAGTATGGTCAGAGAGCAGGTGTTATATGTAGAGATCCACACCACACAGACATTATAAGGGAGTGTGGTTTGGATAGGACTAAAATCTACATAGATAGTCCTCATTTTACTAAGTGAATATATGTGTACAGTGAAAAATTCACTATGGCATTTTATACCAACTCAATGGCATGCATATGTTTTAAAAATATACATGCTGAAAAAAAAATGAATGGCGTGAATCTTCATTTCAACCAGTGCTTTACACGAGGGATTAATGGAGTCACTCTTTTTAATGTCACTATGGGGTGGAAAGTGCAACTCCCCCAAAAATGACTCGTCACCTGTTTGCTACCCCAGTTAGTTTTGGGGGGGGGGGGCAGGAGGGGAGGAGAAGCAGCAGAACTAAGTTCCCTGTCTGGCATCTTCCAACCACAGGAGGTCCAGCATATCACCCTAGTAGGTCTGGGTTATTTCCCTCTTCCTCCTTCCCCCTTCCCGCATGCAGTCTTGCATCTCTCTCCTTTCCCTCCTCCCCACTGGTCCTCCAAACGTCCTGTAGGTCAGCCACCAGCATTAACAATCAAGGTATCCTGCAAAAGCAGGACATAGCAAAGGGAAGGCTTATGGGGTTGGCTGGATGCCAGCTGACCTGTGGGAAAGTTGGAGGACCACTAGAAGGGGGAGAGGGAGGAGGGAGGAAGATGCTGGACTGTGGGGTAGGGGCAGGAAAGAAAGAGGGAGAGATGCTGGTCCTGGGATGTGGGGTTCCATGAGAAAGGAAAGAGGGAGATGAAGCTGGACATGGGGAGGGATAGGGACACAGACACGTGATACTGGACAGAACAGATAAGGACATAGAGATAATATTGGTGGACATGGAGAGAGAAGAAAAGTCAAATGGAGAGGAGGCATTAGGAAGAGCAGATGATCAATAGGTCTTGGGGAGGAGGGAAGGAATGTGCAAAAGACAACTTAGTCTTGTTGATTGAGTGAAAGAGTGTTGGGGCAGAGCACAGAATTATGGACAGGAGAGATGGAAAGGGGATAGTAGGGACCTGGCAATTGGGAGGTATGAGTGGGGGTGTGTTGATGGGTTGGGAGAATGAGTGAAGCTAAGAAATGAGGGGTAAAAGAAAGAGGATGAAGTGTAGGGAAAGTTTGAAGACATAGTGTGAATGACCTGGAAGACTAGATAGAGTATGAGGGGCATTGAAAAGGGATGGGGATCATGTAGAGGGGTATGAGAGGAAGGGGTGGATTAATGGCAGACATGGGGTTAAGAATATGGTGAAAAGGGTAACAGGAGATGGGGTGGAGCCTGGAGGCAAACGAGGAAAGAGGAGACAGGACTGGAGCTGGGGCTGGTTAGGGGATGAAAGGCAGTGAAGAGTAGATAAGGGCTGAAAGGGTGAATACAGAGGATGGAAATGGGAGACTAAGTAAAAAAATGAGGGGATTAGGAGAATAGGGAAAGAGAGAGGGGGGGGGGCAAGGGTGTGCTACAGGGGGGATGAGAGAGAGAGAGAGAGAGACGGGAAAGCTGGTAGATAGATGAGAGGTGAAAGGAAGCTAAGAGGGTGAGAGAAATTGAGAATGAGGGTAAAAGCAAATGGATGGATATAAACAGAAAAGTGGGGAAACAAATTCAAGAGAAAGATCAGTGCCAGACAGATGCACAGAAGGAAAAAAGTCATCAAGGAGGAGAGAGAAGAAATGGAAAGGCAAATCTGGAAAATAATTTTGAAGACTGACACAAGGAAAGTGGAAAAGAGTTTGGGACCAGCCCAATTAGAAAAATAAAATGTCCAGACAACAAAGGTAGAAAGAAAAATATTATTTAATACTTTAAGGACTGGGATGCGTCTGCTTTGGGAAATGTACATTTTTCCAATTTTTGTGTTTTGCAGAGTACAGGAGAAAATGCATTTCTGTTTGTCTTTTACCAGTACTGCACTGCATAGAGTCTGGCTTTCTTGGGTGCTTGGGGGTGGGTCTCTATTACAATATTTGTCTGCATGTTTTTTGTGGTCCCCTATTTTGTATCAGGTGAGGATTTGTCCATGTTCTACTATCAATTATAATGGCGATTCTGCCAATTAGTTGAAATTAGCTGGAGGGGGAGGGTTTCAGAAGGTCTCGGCATCTTATATTGCAAATTTAACAATGGGAGTGGGGGGAGAGATGTGTGATGTGATGGTGGGCACAATGTATGGAAGTGTTGCTTTAGCTTGCCCTCCTGTTGCTGCTCTATTTCTGTCTAGAGCTGGGGTTCTCAACCTAGTCCTCGGGTCACATCTAGCCAATCAGACTTCCAGGATATCCACAACGAATATGCAAGAGAGAAATTTGAATACACTGTCAGGATTGCGGGAGGTCAAAATTATTGCTGGACATACTTATATTAATATGAAATCAGTTTGACAACATACACTACCTCCATTCTATGCAAATCTCATGCATATTCATTGTGGGTATCCTGAAAACCTGACTGGCTGGGTGTGACTCGAGGACTGGGTTGAGAACCCTTGGTCTACAGACACCACTGAATGTCATGTAGTTTAACTCCATCTCCATAACGAATTAAGTTAAAATTGCGGCCTCACTAATTAATTGGGGGGCATTTACATGTACTGGTTTGTAAAACGAGGCGGAAACTGCACCACATCCATGTGTAACTGCTGACACCAAATTGAAGCTGCTGGTTTCATGTCACTCATTTTTTCAATGTGTTTGTTTGTAAAATGGCTGCTCCCATTGCACATGTCAGCAAATACAAGTATACCCCTGCAGGCATTGTAGAAAAGGCTCTGCATCACCATTTCTATAATACCACCAGAAGTGAACACATCTGACCTGAAAGTCTCAATGCCGATCTCTACATTCCATATAAAGTGGGGCTCAGTATACAATAGGCAAAAAAATAACTACTAATTAGAAACAAAATCACATTATATTTTGATCATTTTTAGTTTTGTGTGTAAGGAGAAGTATGTTTAAATTTTTAAGCATTAATGTAAGGAAAATGGATGCAAAACCTTTAGAGGCCAATTCATCAAGCACTTCTCCCATAAATAATGAGAACTTAGTGAATCAAACCCTTAATGAGATCAAAATGAGACAATGAATTTTCATTAATTATTTCAGCTTAATTTGGTTAACTCTTCTGTGATGGACAAGTGCAAAGTGATGCATGTGGGTAAGAGGAACCCGAATTATAGCTACGTCTTGCAAGGTTCCGCGTTAGGAGTTACGGATCAAGAAAGGGATCTGGGTGTCGTCGTCGATGATACGCTGAAACCTTCTGCTCAGTGTGCTGCTGCGGCTAGGAAAGCGAATAGAATGTTGGGTGTTATTAAGAAGGGTATGGAGTCCAGGTGTGCGGATGTTATAATGCCGTTGTATCGCTCCATGGTGCGACCGCACCTGGAGTATTGTGTTCAGTACTGGTCTCCGTATCTCAAAAAAGATATAGTAGAATTGGAAAAGGTACAGCGAAGGGCGACGAAAATGATAGTGGGGATGGGACGACTTTCCTATGAAGAGAGGCTGAGAAGGCTAGGGCTTTTCAGCTTGGAGAAGAGACGGCTGAGGGGAGATATGATAGAAGTGTATAAAATAATGAGTGGAATGGATCGGGTGGATGTGAAGCGACTGTTCACGCTATCCAAAAATACTAGGACTAGAGGGCATGAGTTGAAGCTACAGTGTGGTAAATTTAAAACGAATCGGAGAAAATTTTTCTTCACCCAACGTGTAATTAGACTCTGGAATTCATTGCCGGAGAACGTGGTACGGGCGGTTAGCTTGACGGAGTTTAAAAAGGGGTTAGATAGATTCCTAAAGGACAAGTCCATAGACCGCTATTAAATGGACTGGAAAAATTCCTCATTTTTAGGTACAACTTGTCTGGAATGTTTTTACGTTTGGGGAGCGTGCCAGGTGCCCTTGACCTGGATTGGCCACTGTCGGTGACAGGATGCTGGGCTAGATGGACCTTTGGTCTTTCCCAGTATGGCACTACTTATGTACTTATATGTACTTTTCAACAATTAAATGGGACTGAAACATAGGACTTATTTCGGCACTAGTAATATAATTATGCTACACACATTCATTCACTGTATAGAAAAGCAAAGGAATTCCCCACCACCGCCAACTCCAGACTCCGCCCTTTCTGCCTCACCTCACCTCATCCTATGCTTGGAATAAACTCCCTGAGCCCATACGCCTAGCCCCCTCCCTACCATCTTCAAATCCTTGCTCAAAGCCCACCTCTTCAATGTCGCTTTCGGCACCTAACCATTGTACCTCTATCCAGGAAATCTAGACTGCCTCAATCTTGATTGACTGCACTTTTTGTTCTTTAGATTGTAAGCTCCTTTGAGCAGGGACTGTCCTTCTTTATTAATTGTACAGCGCTGCGCAACCCTGGTAGCGCTTTAGAAATGTTAAATAGTAGTAGTAGTAGTATTAAATTCTCTACTTTAAGTATGGAGAATTCTTCTGTTCTAGTTCTGCTAGTTTAAAAAAAAAAAAAAACCTGACTGCTCATACAATCTCATTCTTTTGGCTGCAACTTGATGAAGTTCATTTGTCTTCTAGTTTTATACTATGACTCAAACATAGTAACGTGGTAACAGACGGCAGATCAAGACCAGCATGGCCCATCTAGTCCACCCAGCAAGGTGGCTAGATTTATTCCTGCCGCTCTGTGCAGAACATGCAGGTTACTTCCTCTCTGCTTTGTTTAGGATTGTACTTGCCACTCTGTGCAGCTTATACACCTCTATGTCATTTGCTTTGCTTTGATCCGATCCTATTGCTAGATAGGGATCCTCAGTGATGATCCTGCATGCAAATTTATCTCATGCATATTCATTGTAGGTATCATGAAAACCTGACTAGCTGCTTGGTGTGTCTCCAAGGACTGGGTAGAGAACCACTGCATTAGGCTATTAAGCACTTCTTTCCTTCACTCTTTTAGAATAGCAATGGGGATTTTCCTTCAACTAGGCATCCCCCCCACTGGGCTACCGCATAGCTAGGATTAAGCACCACCAGTGACATTCCATCCGGGGAGGATCGCCGCTGCGCATCACTTCCAACCCCCTGCGCATTGCTCTTACCTCCTGGGGGTGCTGGGAGCAGGCGCGCAACTATCGGCTCCGCTGGTTTCCCTGCCCCGGAAGGTAACATCAGAGGGAGCAGGGAACTGGCGGAGCTGACTATCTGTGGCTGCTCCCTGCACTCCCTTGAAGCAGGCAACCGGGGCGTACTGCCCCCACCACCCCGCCCTCAGAAAGCCATTGAGCACCACTCTCCTTCAGTAACGAAACGAGTCCTGGGGCATTCCTTCCAACTGACCCTGCCCTACTTGGCTTCTCTTATCAGCATTTAAACTATGGTGGCCTTCCTTTCAACTGGCCCTCCTCTACTGTGCTATTTTACAGCTCTACCTAGTTCCTCCAGAACTATAACACCCAAATTAGTTTTACGCTTCTTTTATTTCAGCACACAGAACAGTAAATGTAAACTGTTCTGGGGACTGACCATGAATCCTAAAGTTACTCTGAGGTTTCCACTTCCCACTCCTGAGGATTCCTGCTTCACTCTGCTGCAACTTTAACCTTCCTGCCCTTGCAAACCAGGCTAATTCTCAGCCTCAGGGATTCCTGCTTCTCTGTATCAGGTCCTGACCATTCCTCGCAGCAACCTAGTGAAGCACCATCCCTCATGTCTGCCTCTAGGGCCCTTGTTATCCAGGGAACACCTTCCTCTGTCCTGGTTTTCATTCCTTGCAATGGAGAGTTTCCTTTCCCACTTCTTGTCTGGCTGTGAGTCACTAGGGTTGAGCCCTCTATGGAGTGCTGCTCTCCACCTTGTGTGGCTGGGGAGTCTCTGGCCCTTGGCTCTCAGGCTCATCCTCTTCTTTCTCTCTATTCACCTATCTACTACCAAACTACACCCCTCTTAAATTCCTTTTTCTTTCTTCAGGGAGGCAGTGCTAAGGAGACCAGCTGGTGACCTGATGACTAGAGAGTGGCATGAGGACAAAAATTCATCCCCATTCCCTCCCTGAAAACAAAAATGTTTTCCCGTTCACACCTCATCCCGCAGACAAGCAGGCTTTGTAACTCCATCCCCTCACTGTCCCCGCATTCTCCATCCCCATCTCCTCTGTATCCCTACAGTCTTAATATTCTTCCCCATGTCTCCTCACTCAAAGCTGAAAGGAAGATTTTATGGACCTAACAGGCATTGTAAACAGACAGCTTAGGTCTACAGTTTAAAAGACAAATAATAATATTTAATACTGATAATGAAACACCAAGATATAGTTCATTTTTTTAATCCATGAAGAAACAGTAAATCATTGAGTGTCTTCGTGTTTAACTGAGTCAGCCAATCCTCAATTGTACGAGCAGCTTCATGGATTAAAAAAATGAGGATAAATGGCTTGCTATCTGGGTGTAGCTGAATTACTTGTTGGGCTGGCTGGGCGGCTTGGCTAGCCGGCCTCTTCAGGACAAGAAAGAAGCCCATTCTTTCCTGCCCACTGCTGCTGCACTGCCCAACTGTCACTTCTTCAAAATGGCTACCGAGTCTTCAAGTGGCAGTCTTGTGAGACTTCCGCTTGACATCTCGGCAACCATTTTGAAGAGGCAGCTATCGAGCAGAGCAGTGGCAATGGGCAGGAAAGAGTGGGCTTTGTTCCTGCCCAAAAGAGGCCACTAGACCACCAGGGCGAGTTAAGGTAGGCTCAGGGGTAGCCAGACCTCTATCCCCATTACCGCGGGCATAAAGTAATGGCGGTCCCCATTCCGGCGGCACTACCATGCAACGTCTTAATGTTTCCACTATAGTATTGCATAGTTTTTTTAAAATTCCCCATAGGTGGTCACGTGATGCAGCGAGCTAGGAGGCTATGTTTTCTCTAAGCTCCTCGGCTCCCCCTTTTCCTGTTCTCTTTTGGAGCTATAATTTTTGAGATAGTTGCCTCCCTTGTCAGCTGATTGGACACTCCACTCTCTATGGACAAATATCTTGTGAAATCTGGGGTGGAAATGCCAGGAAAAGGCAATAGAAAGGATAACAATAAAATGCACTATGCTATATCAGGTGAGAACAAGATGGCGGAGGGGCAAAATGACGGCCCCTGTAGTGAGCGATGTGCTGATTTCAAAGATTACTGAAGCGGTGGTGGTAGCCTTAGGCACTAAACTAGATGCATTTACTTCTAGCATCCAATCCTTGTCACAGTCAGATGTAGAGTTCAATACCAGGGTTGCGGAACTAGAGACCAGAGTCAACAAGAGTCAGCTCAACTGAGGATGTCCTGGAGTACAGGAGGAATTGGCACGGCTTAAGCAGGAAGAGGTGGGCTGCTCTGATAAACTGGACGATTTCGAAAATAGATTGCATTGGAATAATATTCGGCTGGTGGGTATCCTGAATCTTTCCAAGACGCAGACTTACCGGGACTGCTAGAAAAGTAGTTTACTGAAGAATTGCTCTTGGATTTGCCGTTGGGGCTTCTACATATTGAAAGAGCACACTGCGTGGGCAGATTCACAGAGGGCAAGTTTCGGCCTAGAATTGTGGTGGCTAAGATCCTAAATCTGCTCACAAAGAGCAGATTTTGCACAAGTATAGAGCACTGCAGAAGTTAAAATTTCATAATGCAAGAGTGCTATTGTTTCAAGATTATTCTGCTTCAGTGGCACAATTGTGGAGAGGCTATGTGGAGGTATGTTGGCAACTCGTGCAGACACAAGTGTGCTTCACTTTAGAGTTTCCAAACCAAGCTGCATGTGGTGAGAGATGGTAAAATCCATGTTTTTGAGACCAGTGCAGCTGCTAAGCATCAAGTGTGTCAATGGTTTCCAAATTGATCTTTTGACTGAGTGGTGTAGCTGTGTTTTATTTTACTGCAGGGATCCTGGACAATTTTTATTGCACTGCTTATTTAGCACTACTGGACAATTGTGATGACTGCAGGGCAGTAGTTTGGGGAGGCTGTTAGAGTAATATTCTATGCAATGTACAGTTATGCCTTTCATTGTCTATTTTGGTGTTATAACTTTGTCTACTATTCTCTGTGATTTTGTGGGGATAGATTGATGGGTGCGGGTGGTGTGTGTATGGTCTGAGTGGGAGGAGGGGGGGCTGAGTGCATTAATCAATGGCCTGTGTAGTGGTGGTGTATATTGACTTGGAAGGGGGAGCTTGAAGGGGTTTGGGTGGGTTGGGGAGGCTGGGGAGAGGGAGGGTGGGCAGGGTGTGGTATTCCCGGGAACATACACAAGTTTAAATTTGGCAAAGCATGACTCCTTTTACTCTAAAGCAGCTGTTATGTCATATAGATTGCTGAAGGGGAGGCTAGGCTTCCTGGTGATGGATTCTTATGTTTTTATTAATCTTTTGTTTTAATGTCTGTTTTCCTAATGTCACACAAAGAGTTAAGGTTTCTTGGAATGTGTCAGGCATTAATTCCCCTACTAAAAAGTCCCAAATCCTACAGACACTGCGTAGACATAGGGCTGGCATAGTGAGGTTATAAAAAACTAAGTTAAATGATATTGAACATCAAAAATTGCAAAGGTCTTGGGTGGCTCATATGCCTCCGCACCTAAAAATAAGGCAGGGGTGGTGTTGCTAATTCAAAAATCTATATCTTTCAGACCTCAAAAGATTACCAAGGACCAAGATGAGCGGTATATTATTGTTGAGGGTATTTTAGATTGGGCTAATGTCACCCTGGCTTCTGCTTATGCCCCCAGTGACTCCAAAAAAGCATTTTTTAAGGAGACTTCTGGTGAAATTATCTGCTATGGCAGGTACGTCTAAAATATTATTAGGAAACTTCAACGCTACCTTAGATCCTCAGTTATACACTAGTGCTAGCTTGCAACGGTCCCAAACCCGCTTTGATGATGGACTGGGAGCTTTTCTTACTAGTTTGAATTTAGTAGACCCTTGGCGGATTTTCCACCCCCAAGAGAAAGAGTTTACTCATATTTCTAAGGCCCACGCTGCTATATCTCGAACTGATTATATTTTTGTATCTAAAGATCTATTTCACACCATCTTAGCAGCGGATATCAGACCCTTGATGATCTCGGATCATATATCTATTTGGATAAACGCCGAGTTGGGGGATGCTCCAGGGGGACGAATGGGTAGATGGCGTTTCCAGGTATATTTATATAATGACTCGGGAGGCGTTTCTTCAAAACAATGAGACACATGCCTCTGACCCTGTGTTGATGTGGGATACGGGTAAGGCTGTGATCAGGGAGGAGATTACTGCTTATGTAAAAAAGCCGAAAAAGCACCTAGCAGACTGCTTCTTAGAATTGGAAAAGAGTGTGAGGGTACTGAAAAGATTGGTACAGTCCCGTCCCATTGTCTCCAACCAAAATTCTTTTAATAGAATTATTTTTATTTTATTACATTTGCACCCCGCGCTTTCCCACACACAGCAGGTTCAATGCAGCTTACATAGTAAATAGTATTACAAAGTATTGTAAGGAGAATATTACAAACTGTAATAAACATAGTAATAGTAAGGTTTTAATTGAATGATTTCCTCCAGGATCGAGCTCAGAAGAATATGTTTTATTATAAATATAGGCTCTGTAGATTTGGCAACAAACCTGCTAGGTTATTGGCTAACCAAAGAGTTGGTCTGGGCCGGTGGTGGTGTCTTCACTACACAACGCTCAAGGCCAGGTTGTTACTGAACTATTGGAATCTTTATTTGTACAATTTTATAGTTCTTTGACCAGACGGAGGCCCAAGGAACTCTGGAGCAAATTAGATCTTTTTTGTGGGACTGTGGAGTCCCAACTCTTTCTGAGGCAGACAGGGCACTAGTGAATGTGCCTATTTCTGGGCAGGAACTTCAGAAAGCGATTGGAGCTTTAAGGCTGCACAAACCCCCAGGTCCCCATGGATTTAGTGGAGAATTCTATAAAATCTTGAATTTTAGATTGGTGGGTCTTCTGGGTGCATATTTTGATTCTGCAGTGCAGTACGGGTCCTTCTCTGCTTTCTATAACCAGGCACTGATCACAGTTTTGCTTAAGCAGAGAGGGTTCATCTTTTACCAGAATCCTATAGGCCCATCTCTCTCATAAATGTTGAACTAAAAATTTTTGCAAAAATCTTTGCAGACTAGCTAAATATATCCCTCAATTGGTGGAGGAAGATTAAGTTGGCTTTGTTAAAGATAAGCATGCTGTTGTGAAATGTCCACAAATTAATTTTGGTATTGGAGAGGTGTGCTCATTTGTCCATTCCTGAACTTGCGATTAGCTTTGATTCAGAAAAGGCATTTATCGCTCTTATTATATATTCTTTTCTTGGAAACCTTGTTGATTCAGCTCCATACCATCCCGCATGTAACAGGGGTGGCTGTGCCACAGGTTCATACTCCCATAAAGTGTATGGCCTTCACCGATATTATGCTAGTTGTGACTAATCCTAAACTGAACCTGCCGTTTGTGCTCCAAGTTTTTTTTTTATTTTGGTCTGCTTTCAGGTCTTAATGTTTCTAAGTCTGAGTATTAAATTCGTGGACGAACTTCTCATTATGGGAAGCTGGAGGTTCGGTTAAATATTTGGGCACCCACGTAGTGGCCAACTTAAAGCATCTATACGAGTTAAATATCTGGATTGTTTGAAATTATGGTTGGACCTTCCCTTGGCCCTCTCAGGCAGAGTGCTTATTTATAATATGCTCATTGTGCCTAGGTGGCTTTACTTATTACAAACTTTGTCTTTTGTAGCTAAGAAAGGAAAACTTGCAGAGGTTTATGGAGCCCTTCGTATGTTTTTGTGGAGGGGCCGGAGGGCATGTTTGCCACTTGCCACACTTATGCTTCCTAAGTCAAAGGGAGGTCTGTGGCTTCTAGATTTGTTAGAATATAAATCAAAACAAAATCCCATATATATATAGGATAGACCCTAGCCTGGAGTTCTCTGACTCTGTAGGTCTCCGACTTGGAAGAAAAAAGGCCTCAAAGAGCTCTGGGATATGCCATATCTATAGAGCTAAACAGATCAATTCGATCCTCTCTTCATCATCGGCCAGAAAAAGCCTTCCAGTACTAAACAGCATCAAGCACCTTCCAATTGTATTCTTTATATTATATATTTTTATTATTACATCTAATTCTTATCAATTAACTTGTCTTGGAGAATATAAATAAACTGTAGTCATACAAGGTACGTTTACTCTCCTATTTCAATACTTCCAGGCTTGTCTATCCAACGGTGAGCTATAACAGTGAAAAGGACACTTATCTTTTCCATGTGCCTGTTCTTAGTCGTCGGCGTTAAGACTATTCTGCTGCTATCTTTATCTCATCAACACCTCGAAACTCTCGTGTTGTAACTTGCTGACTTTACTCCTCTGCCCCAAGCCAACAGTGGCCAGTGTTTCGCGCTGCTGCTTCAGGGTCTTGGCAGCAGGGTTACCATCGGGACAGCCACAAGTGCTCACTGTACAGCATTGTGCACGACAATAGGTTCCTTTCTCCCTTTTTACCTATAGTAGGGAATCCTGACTTTCCACCAGGTTTAGAGGGGGTGGGGGTTCCAGTCTTGGAGGCAGAAGGGCCTTCGTTGGGTTGGTGATACTCTTGATGCTAGGGTAAACTGCTATATTTTCTAGACTTAAAAGCTAAATATGCAGATAACAAGAATGTAAAAACACTGTTTAGCAGTGCTTGTGAAATATGAACAGTTTAATTGTGACACACTGAGAACTCTCTAGGGAATCAGTCTACTTTGAAATTCACGTCAAATCTAATTCATCATTTGAAGGAGATGTGAGAACTTCTTGGCTCACCTTTTCAGAACTACAGACTCAATTCTACCATGTATTTTATTTATTTTTGTTACATTTGTACCCTGCGCTTTCCCACTCATGGCAGGCTCAATGCGGCTTACATGGGGCAATGGAGGGTTAAGTGACTTGCCCAGAGTCACAAGGAGCTGCCTGTGCCTGAAATGGGAATCAAACTCAGTTCCTCAGTTCCCCAGGACCAGAGTCCACCACCCTAACCACTAGGCCACTCCTCCACTTTTTTGTGGCAAAAAAGTTTGTGTGGCAAACTTAATTAACAACATACTTAATTACAGAACAGACCTTTCACTACCATATTTCAGTCACCCTACAGATTTAGATAATGCCATCTAGTTTTGAAATTTTATTGCTGATTTCCATGTTAATTATGTGTTGCATGTCTTCTGGATCTAACAGATAGGGGAAAAAAAACAAAAACCCTCAATGTGCTAACACTACAATCACTCAATATGAGGACAAACCAACATTCTACATGTTAAGTGCTGAACTGGTATTTTATCAGACCACAGTTTTATGCTTCTATACTTGTTCCACGTGAAAGCATTTCTTAATACTCAGAGCAGAATTATAGAGCATCTGTATAAAAATATACACTACTACTTTAGAATAGAAATGCATGGTACTTTGTGAGTAATTTTTCTGAAGTTGGCTCCCTAGTGATCAGCTTGGATCACCTAAAGCAGTGGTTCCCAAACCTGGTCATGGAGGCCCCCCAGCCAGTCTGGTTTTTAGGATATCCACAATGAATATTTATGAGAGAGATTTGCATGTACTGCCTCAGCTGCATACGAATCTCTCTCATGAATATTCATTGTGGATATCCTGAAAATCTGGCTGGCTGAGGAGCCTCCAGGACCAGGTTGGGTAACCACTACCCTAAAGACTCAAAGATTAGATATTCAATATATGCTAAATATTTATAAGCCATATTCATTCATTTATATGTGATCTGGATTGGCCACTATTGAAAATAGGATACTGGGCTTGATGGACCATCGGTTTGTCCCAATAAGGCAATATGGCAATACTTATGTACTTAGTACTTATTTTCACTCATTTGATAGCTTGCATTTACATGTAACACAGGAGATAACATAGCAGTTTAAAAAATTAACAAACATACCAGAACTAATTAAAATACATATATTGAGGAGTTAATTATGAAGTAACTACCAAACATTTATTACATAAGTAAGTAATGCCACACTGGGAAAAGACCAAAGGTCCATCGAACCCAGCATCCTGTCCACAACAGCGGCCAGTCCAGGCCAAGGGCACCTGGCAAGCTTCCCAAACGTACAAACATTCTATACATGTTATTCCTGGAATTGTGGATTTTTCCCAAGTCCATTTAGTAGTGGTTTATGGACTTGTCCTTTAGGAAACCATCTAACTCCCTTTTAAACTCTGCTAAGTTAACCGCCTTCACCATGTTCTCCGTCAACGAATTCCAGAGTTTAATTACGCGTTTGGTGAAGAAACATTTTCTCTAGTTTGTTTTAAATTTACTACACTGTAGTTTCATCGCATATCCCCTAGTCCTAGTATTTTTGGAAAGCGTGAACAGACGCTTCACATCCACCTGTTCCACTCCACTCATTATTTTATATACCTCTATCATGTCTCCCCTCAGCTGTCTCTTCTCCAAGCTGAAAAGCCCTAGCCTCCTTAGTCTTTCTTCATAGGGAAAGTCGTCCCATCCCCGCTATCATTTTAGTCGCCCTTCGCTGCACCTTTTCCAATTCTACTATATCTTTCTTCAGATGCAGCGACCAAACACAATACTCAAGGTGCGGTCGCACCATGGAGAGATACAATGGCATTATAACATCCTCACACCTGTTTTCCATACCTTTCCTAATAATACCCAACATTCTATTCACTTTCCTAGCCGCAGCAGCTCACTGAGCAGAAGGTTTCAGTGTATTATCGACGACAACACCCAGATCCCTTTCTTGGTCCTTAACTCCTAACGTGGAACCTTGCAAGACATAGCTATAATTCGGGTTCTTTTTTCCCCACATGCATCACCTTGCACTTGCTCACATTAAACGTCATCTGCCATTTAGCCGCCCAGTTTCCCAGTCTCGTAAGGTCCTTCTGTAATTTTTCACAATCCTGTCACGAGTTAACGACTTTGAATAACTTTGTGTTATCAGCAAATTTTATTGCCTCGCTAGTTACTCCCATCTCTAAATCATTTATAAATATATTAAAAAGCAGCGGTCCTAGCACAGACCACTGAGGAACCCCACTAACTACCCTTCTCCATTGTGAATACTGCCCATTTAACCCCACTCTCTGTTTCCTATCCTTCAACCAGTTTTTAATCCACAATAGCACATTTCCTCCTATCCCATGACCCTCCAATTTCCTCTGTAGCCTTTCATGAGGTACCTTGTCAAACGCCTTTTGAAAATCCAGATACACAATATCAACCGGCTCCCCTTTGTCCACATGTTTGTTTACTCCTTCAAAGAACTGAAGTAAATTGGTCAGGCAAGACTGATAATCCCTCCCAAATTTCTAAGTCAACACCAGACAGAAAAATAGTAAACTCAGTTCTTAGTCCTCAAGTCAATAGTCTAGATCACAACTGACTCATTCTTCTCTCTCTTTCTCTGCACATATCCAACAGGCTGTTAAAACCTGTCATTTCTTTCTCTATATCACCACCAAAATTTGTCCCTTCCTTTCTGAGCACACTACCAAACCCCTTATCCACACTCTTTATCAGCTCTCACTTAGACTATTGCAACCACGGATAATGAATAACTAATAATAACACAAGTATATGCTATAACAGGACGTATTCATGTTTTATTTTTTATTATTTGATTTATTCTAACTACCCTCGATATTATGATCTTGTTCCATGTTCTCTGAAAATAGGTTGCACTGACTAGTAGGTATACTTTTAATAGTTGTCCTTTTGACAGGTACTACAATTGTGTTCTTTAGTCATTACGTGCATTTAGATTTGAACTTCTAGTAGACGTAAGGCTTTTAGCCCTAAAAAATGTTTTTAAAAATAAGTATATCTATTTCAATTTGGGTCCTTGACACCATCGCATTTAGGCTTTTAGCGCGAAATAAAAGTTGAGGAAATGGACGTCATTTCTATTCGGTTCCGTGACATCACCCTGTTTATGTTTTTAACCTAAAAATGATTTTGATTTGAATGGACGCCTATTTCATTTCGGCTTCGTGACGTACATTTCACTTTGGCCATTATGGAAAATTCACTTGAGGAGATGGACGTCCATCTAAATTGGACCCCGTGGCATCATCTCACTAACATCAGGTGACCTCATTTCCATATTTTTTGTGCCAAATTAGATTATTTAACTGTTGATATGTCTGGCAGACACTCTTTACTTTTTGCAGATACAAGGAGATACGTCCTGTTTTTCACTCCATGTGTTAGATTGCAAAGGTCTTTTTCAAGGTAAGCTCCCCCCCCCCTTCTTTTCAGGTAAAGCTCTATTCGATACATTTGTTTTCAGGTAAAGCTCCTTTTGAGAAAAGTCTTTGCACAAGTAATGAGGAGCTGATCAGAGTGGTATACCCTTTTCTTACATATATATCAGTCGGGATGCACACCGTGATGTCTGCTTAATCCATTTAATCTCAGATAGTCCAAACACTGCATAATGTTCCCAACATCTTTAAATTATAGTTTTTTAAATAAAAAAATATTACATATTTTTAGTTGCGCTACAAGTATGGTCACAATCATATCTCTTGATTCATATAGCGTTAAAAAAAAACCTCTTCTGAGTGATTCCAAGATGGCGTTTTGCACACACGCACCTGAGTGAGCTCCCTGAGGACGCTGTGGACTGTTGCCTCTTGCGGTTCTCTCATCTCGTCGTTGCCGATGGGAAAGCGGAGGGGGAAGGTGAGGGAGCTTCCCTCGGCTCCTGGGCCTTCGTCGGCATTGAGGCAATTGATTTTGCAGTTCCCCAGGACGCCGCCGGGTCCTCTATGTACGTCGACTCCTTCTGCAACTGTCGACGTGCCGACGTCGATGGGAAGCGGAGACGGGGTTTCTTTGAGCCCCGAAGACCGCAGGGATCCTCCACAGCCAGGAAGTGAATTACTCGCCGCAGCCCAGTCAGTATCCGAAACCGAAGGGGTAAACTCGGAGCTGACAGAGAGGAGGACAGCGGCGAATTTAAGTGGAACCTCGGACCCTGCATTTTCGACCGATTTGGCCTTAAAGGTACTGCCGCAAGGTATTGTTAATAGACTCTCTCGTACCGAGACCCCACCACACTCCCTTTTGCCATCAGGTGCAATAAGCAAGCCCTCTATTGTGACACTTGAGTCACTGTGGGATATGGTATATAACACTCACTCCTCTATGCAAAGTATGCTAAAAGAAAATACTAATGATATTAAAATTCTCTCAGAAGGAGTTCTGATTCAGGCACAGGTGACAGCACAGCAGTCCTCTAAGATTGAAAAAGTGGATACCAAAATTCAAGAAATGGGGTCTTTGGAATCCGCTCTGGTTAAGGACAATAATTTTTTACATAAACGTTTGGAATACCTTGAAAACCAGTCTCGGAGACTTAACCTTCGGTTTCTCAATTTCCCCAAGTCTCCCTTAATTTCTTCAATAGAGATGGTGAAAAAATATATGATTGACATTCTGGGAATGGACAAAGATTCATTGCCTCCCATAACTCGGGCCCATTACATCTGGAATACTACGGGGACATTGGGAGACCCCCCTAGACAAGAAATGGGTGAAGAAATGAACCTTACTTCTTTTCTGGAAAGTTCACTGGATGTGATTACCCATAGGACTACAATGTTAGTCACTTTTGTGCTGGAGCCGGATCGGAATGCAGTGTTAAGACTTTCCCTGAGGCATTTAGATGAACTGTTTATGGGCTCCAAGGTTAGGATTTTTCCTGATCTTTCTAGGCCGACACAAGCGAGACGGAGGGGCCTTTTTGGAACTCCGTCCCAGAGTAGAAGCCTTGAAAGCTAATTTTGTTTTACGTTTTCCTTGTATATGTACTGTTTTGCTTGAGGGCAAACAATTTCAATTTGTAGACCCTAAACAGCTTAAAGATTTTCTAGATGCTAGAGTTGAAGTGACTGTTACATGCCCTCCTACACAGCAGGCTGGAGTCTGAATTTAGAGGTAGCAAGTGTGTAATAATAATCTAATATTTTTCCTTTTTTCCTTTTCTTGGAATCGTTTTTCTTTAGTTGTGGACGAAAAAAAGTGTTTATTGTTTCCTTATATTACTTTGTGTAAAGAATTTCTTTTGTTATTTGAATGTGAATTGCATAATCACATTGTTGTGTGAACTATTAAATATTAATAAAGGATAATTTAAAAAAACTCTTCTGATAAGATTACAACCCTTTAGATGAGAAACCTCTGGCCACCACATAATATTTTATAGAGGATATCGTTCCCGCAGAGTCAATCTTTGTTTGCAGTTTTTCGTTAACCCCTCCACATTATTTGCATGCATAGCGCCCCTGTATAGTTATCTAGAACCCATACTCACAGACTTTAAATTTTCATTCCAGACCAGCTTATGTTGAGATTATTTATCCATATATCAAGACCATCAAAGGTCTGTTAATTGGTCTAGTTTTGATTTTTCACTTCATTTGTAGGTCCGTCCTTTACATGATTCGCCACCTCTAATTTACAGATAACTCATCATATCACATCAGCAGAATTTTGCGACATAACTCATCATATTACAATAGCAGTATTTTACGACATATATCGCGACCGTATTGGTGTTTTTATTTTCCAGCACATGAATCGAAGGATATATGATGTTTTAATTACGTTGCACTTTTATTTTGCACTGTTGGTTCTTTAATGCCCGTACTCATGTTTTTCTTGCTGCAGCATATTTATTCTTTGGATGATCTATTTCTAATTAAAAAAGTTCAGTTCCCATTCATTAGAGTTAATTGTCTAAATATATGCAAATCCCATATGAAGATAAAAAAGGTTTTGTGAATCATACTAGCTTATGTTTTTTTGAAATACATTCTATTTAGGTACTGGTCAATATGATGTGATACTTATGTTTATGTTACTGTGAAACTTTTCGTTGCTGTGTTTCACAAAGTACTTTTATTATAATGCATATTTATATATACATTTTTTGATGTTTTCACTCAAATATGTTTATACCTGTTTTAATTTATACATTGTTCATATATATTTTGATTTTTCTTTTATTTATATATGGTCATATATGGCTTATGTGATTATAGTTTATATATTTTTATTTTCATTTGATGTTGTCTACATATGTTTATGCATGGCTCATGTGATTATAATTTATACTTTGATGTTTCTATAGACATATGTTTTAACATGGTTCATAGGTATTATATTTCCTGTTTAATTTATGTCTTTTTAATATGCTTTTTAGACTCCTGAGACTGTGTCAAGTCTACATTAAAGTTTGTTCATCATATACTACCATAGTCACAGCTTCCTGGAATCATTGGTCCACTTCCTTGCTTGCGTTTTGATCCCGTGGGATTTTGTGTTCATCCACTTAGGTGGATTGCCTACTCTGATTTAAAAATTACCTTGTGTGTTTACAGAAGCTGTAGAACTGAGTGAAAGTTCTTTCATTTGAAAACATCATTTGCTCCCTCACATGTCCTTTGTTTATACTTTAACAGAAAGTGAGCCGATCTGATATTTTTTGGCAGACAACTATAGTTTGAGCAGGCCGATAAGACTGAAGTCCAACATCAAATCTCCTGCATATTGACCTATTGCTTCGTTTCTTCAGTGGACTACCTGCAATTCTGGTTCTGATAACACTTGATGATGCTCCTGGGGAACAATTAGCTGCCTTTATATCCATTCGTACATCCATAGCTCTTGGTCGACCTGAGCGTGGCCGAGACTGAAAGCTGTTCAGGTCTTCATTTCATCTGACAGTTGCTATGACAGTTGAATGAGCAACTTTCAGATTCTTTGCAATTGCTCTTATTGGTACCTTTTTCTTTGTACAGAATTACAATCCATGCACATTTCTCTGGGGTAAGCTCTTTCCCATGTACCATGCTGCCGTACGCAAACAAAAACCTGAAGCAAATCAAACCAAAGACACCAAATATGTATAAATGCCTTAGATTTCTATTTTGTTGCACTTTGTAAAACAAAATAATGTATATTCAAGTTTGTTTCTTTAACACAAGTTTGTTACTGAACTTGAGATCAAATTTTAATGAATCTGATTCTTTGCTATAGTCAAGTTAATCAAACAACACTAATACAGTTGTCTAAGAGATCATTAAACCTTTATTTGTCACTCACAGCTATAGTTACTATCTGTTCTTAGACTAACAAAAACTTTAAAACTATACACGGAATATTATAAGACAACTCATTCTTTTCACGTGGGAATGCAAAATCCAACATGTAATTATGAAAAAAAATAAATTCTTACCTTCTACATGAAATTTATTAAAAAGATGACTGAAACTAAAAAATAAATATTTAGCCCAGAACTACTACTACTACTATTTAGCATTTCTATAGCGCTACAAGGCATACCAGCGCTGCACAAACATAGAAGAAAGACAGTCACTGCTCAAAGAGCTTACAATCTAATAGACAAAAAATAAATAAAGTAAGCAAATCAAATCAATTAATGTGGACGGGAAGGAAGAGAGGAGGGTAGGTGGAGGCGAGTGGTTACAAGTGGTTACGAGTCAAAAGCAATGTTAAAGAGGTGGGCTTTCAGTCTAGATTTAAAGATGGCCAAGGATGGGGCAAGACGTAGGGGCTCAGGAAGTTTATTCCAGGCGTAGGGTGCAGCGAGACAGAAGGCGCGAAATCTGGAGTTGGCAGTAGTGGAGAAGGTAACAGATAAGAAGGATTTATCCATGGAGCGGAGTGAACGGGAAGGGGTGTAGGGAAGGACGAGTGTGGAGAGATACTGGGGAGCAGCAGAGTGAATACATTTATAGGTTAGTAGAAGAAGTTTGAACAGGATGCGAAAACGGATAGGGAGCCAGTGAAGGGTCTTGAGGAGAGGGGTAGTATGAGTAAAGCGACCCTGGCGGAAGATGAGACGGGCAGCAGAGTTTTGAACAAAGACTATAGCCCAAAGTAGCACAAAACAATGTTAGTAATCAAGAACCCAGTGTGGTACAATTAACAACTGCTTGGTCGCAAACTTTTGCCCATAACTATATACACTCCTCTCATGCGCACACCCAATGTCAAGGTATGTGCCATTGTGTTGACACATATTTTTATGCTGACCATTAATGCACTTATGTGGCCAAATGAACCACAAAGTATGCACATCCCTATAAAATTACCTCCTAAATAAGTACAATGGATCTTTGTTTGTGTGAATACACAAAAAGTAAAGTTCTTTTTAAAATACAGCTTAACTATAAACTCTTTACATATATAATTAACTCCTGAAGGCGGGGTTGAACACACACAGTTTCTCAACCAAGGGAAACACTTACAACTCGTTCCCCTGAAACAACTTCTGTGTTAATGGGCTCAGAATTGGCCACCAATTTTTCATCAAAGATCTCCTTACTTAGATCTCCATTCATGTCTCCACACAATAATGCCACTGCTTTGTCTTTAGCCCCCGCTTCTCCCCACCACTTTCTCTTAATATACTGATTTTTCCAGTGTTGTCACTACTATACATGGAACTTGGGCTACAATTAATTGTCCTTCCCCTTAAAGCCTTCTCAAAAACGATCTCTACTACCAAAAAGACATGTTCCTTGGATCCTACCCCCCCCCCCCCCCCCCCCTTGGACAGGTATTACCCATTCATTAATTCCTTCCTTTACTGTTGTCCATTGTGAACACTAGTTTTGCTGCTGGTGTTGTTGCCCTTTAATTAAAGTTTGCCATTATTAGGCCAATATAAAAGGATTTCAATTCACTCATACTTTTACTGATGATATTTTGCTTGTCTCTTACCAAGATCTAGACTCTCTGAACCTCCCCTCATTGCAACAATGGTTAGATGCAACTGGAAACTGGTTTCACTCAAACCATCTAGTACTCAATTTGCAAAAGACTATTGCCTGCTGGATGCCTGAACACCCGTGACCATTAATCTCTCCCAATATCTTAATCTTATATCTTAATATCTTAAACTTAATTGTAAGCCACACTGAACCAAAGCTTGTTTTTTGGACAATTGTGGGATATGAGAATGAATAAATAAATAAATTGGGCAGTACAGTCAAACTAGTTGACTCATTTCGCTATCTTGGAGTTTATCTGGACTTTCACTATCTTCTGAAAAACAAATAGGTCATGTGGTTAAATCAAGTTTCTATGCGCTATGCCTTATTCATTGCTACTTTGATGATTCCAAATGTGCTTCATTAATATGTGCGCTAGTTGCATCAAGATTAGACTACTGGAATATAGTCTACTCAGGCATCTCTTCCACGCTCCTAAAACAACACCAAACAGCCAAACATATTTCCATCCAAAAGATGGCCACTAAACACGAGCTGACGCAATGAGCTCTCTGTCAACCATCAGAACAAATCTAAATCCGGTAAGGAAAAACCAAGGTGTGATCCCCAGATGAACCGTGATGCGAACCTTCCCAGACGGAATCTGAGAGCGCCGAACGAGACACTGGAGAAGCTTCCCAGCAAGACACCCCGACCATCACCCTCATGGCTGACCCAGACCAGAGGTCTGAGAAGGCGCAAACACTCGGATCCAAACCAGGTGAGTAGAGGCAAAAACCCTAGAGGGCTCGGAGGGGGCACAGGAGAATGGCACAGCCACTCGCCGGCCAAATACACAGAGTGGCTCCGGACAGAGAGACTCTGAGGCACTTGAGATGAATCCACTGCAGGCAGTATCCCAGTCACCTATCCTTCTGGCCTAGTCAAAGGTAAGAGAATGGGGGGGGGGGGGCTGGGGAGGGAATGCTGAACATGCAGTGAGACAGGATGGAGCCGAGGTATTGGGAGGAAGGACGAGAGTGGAGGTCAGTCACACTCGTGGTGGACAAAGTACCCTCCCCTCATCACAGGGGACAGTAAGACAGACCCGGAAGCCGACCAGCGTGAGCTGTTCACTGCCGCACACCCACTCCAGAATTCTGCTGCTCCCACTGCCGACCAGAGAGAGACGGGAGACAATTGCACACCCCTGTGAGAACCCGACACTATCACTAACTAGCGAGGGAAACAATGCGGCAAGGTGCACCACAGACCATGAGAGCCAAAGCAAGCCACACACCCACCACTGCATGCAGCTGCACCCCCCAGAGAGGGATGGGAGGCACTACACCCCCATGCGAGAACCTTGACCCTACAGAAAACAAACAAGGACAGTGGAGGGCAACAGAGCAGAAAGGGGGCCTACAGACCGCCGACTGAGACAGCTCTATCGCAGCTCCTAATGTCAAGGTTGGACAGGTGAAATCGCCGAGAATGAGAGCAGAGAGAAAAGGAACCTTCTACTAGGCAACAAAAATCAAACAATTCTTCCACATAGGAAGTCATGAAGGGACGCATTAAGGCTATTCCCAAGCAGCGTACACCACTGCCTAAGTAGCTGCGTGCAAGAAAACACACACACTAAATCCATTTGATTTGGATATTACACTACAGCACATTTTAAATCTACCGTCCACTCTCCAATCTAGAAGAACAAAGCTGAAGTGTACTACATTGAACCTTACACATCTTTAGGGGAAACCGTTACAATAAATTCAAGACAAAAGCAGGAACAAAATGTGTAAGTCAAACTAAGGTCAGTGATAAAATAACACGTAACTTAACAATTGTGTCTTAAGACAGTCAAAAATGGCTAATATAAAGGAATATTTATTCTACTATATGATAATACTATGGATAATAGGGCTGCAAGCTGCAGCACTTAATGAATGGAGCAAAATCCCTAGACGACGCTCCTACAATCATTTAGATGAACCAAACTATAAACTCTACAAAACAGAAAATAAGAAACAGCAAAAATATAAGTCCAAATAATCAAAATGAACATGTCGTCAAAAAAGACAGAATGAACAGACAATTACAAAAATTGAAGTATACAAACACCAAAAATGAAAAGTATGTTCCAATTCCCATAAGTTATATAAATGCAAGGTCTGCAGTTAATAAGTCAGCTATAATAAGAGACTGGATTGAAAATGAACAACTAGGTTTATTATTCATAACAGAAACATGACTGACCCGGCCACAATGGCTTATGCCCACCAGGCTATAAAATAATACACATCAGCAGAATCAAAATGAAAGGAGGCGGGGTAGCATTAATATACAAATCTTTCTTCAAAATAAAACCTGTTGCTGAACACAAATCCTCCAACAATTGAAATTCTGGCATGCAAAATCACAATAACAACACTAATAGGTCCACTATGCTGCACTCTCTTCTATTGTCCCCCAGGAAGCTGGTCAAATGTTCAAGATGACTTCATGGACTTTGTATCAAACATCTGCATTAACTTCTATGATGTCCTTCTTTTAGGTGACATCAACCTGCACCTAGAAAATGATCACAATCACGCCACCAGAAACTTAACATTCCTGAACCAATGGGACCTCAAAACACCACAAGGTACCTCATCTCACACAAAAGGTCATCTACTAGACATACTAGCTTACCGGTTCTCAACAGATAATAATCACGTACTAGAAAATCATAACTGGGAAGAAGTGGTATGGTCAGATCATAGCAAACTCACATTCACACATTCGATGGAAAGAAAATGGAAAGAACAGAGAATCAAGAATACCACACAATTTTATAACTGGAGGAAAGGTGAACAATCACGTCCCTGGTTTAATGAAGGGCTACTAGAGATGAAAAAATTATGCAGGAAATTAGAAAGAAACTGATCCAAAAACAAATCAGACTTGAACAAAATTACTTGAAGGAAAGCTTTAAGAACATATAAACACAAGATAAAGAGAGCCAAAGCGGAATACTACAGCACATATGCAAGCCCAGAACAAATAAATACAAAAAAAAGTATATGAATTCATGAATAGTTTACTAAACACCAAAGACTACTATCATCAAATGAAACACCACCAACAGTGAATGAGCTTGCAAAATACTTTGTGTTATAGCAAGATTTGATTGTATGTTTATTTTTGCGCAAACATCCCTCACAGATTTCCTACATGAGTGAGATATCAGCAATAAGCACATCAAGGCAGACAGAACCTGGTTCTCATTTAAAATACCTACAACCAGCTCAGTCAAAGAACCGTTAACAAAATATTCACATGCTAACTGCCTACTAGACAGCTGCCCAAATTACATGATGAAAAATCCACCGGATTGGTTCAATGAATGCGTCACTGAACACAAAGAATACATGTTTTCGAATGGTAATCTCCCTACTGACATGGGCAATATCATACTCACTCCACTCCCCCAAAACACCACAAACAAGATCAATGAACTCACAAATTATAGACCAGTGGCCTCAATACCATTACTGACCAAAACAATGGAGGGCCTAGTAGCACAATAACTAATGGGATATCTGATGCACTTCTCAATCCTTCATAACTCTCAATCAGGTTTCAGACCACTACACAGCACTGAAACAGTCATAACTACTCTGTTAACAAAATTCAGAAGACTGATCAGCCAAGGTCAGAAAATTCTACTACTACAAGTTGATATGCTGACGTAGTAGACCACACAGCACTAATGAAACTACTTGACAACATGGGAATTAGTGGTGCAAATGGCAGCCTGGTTTAATGTTGTTTTTTTTTTTTCTTTTTAAGAACTAGTAAAGATGTCCAACCAGCCTCCTGGACCCCAGAATGTGGGGTACCACAAGGATCATCAATATCACCGATATTATTTCATATTATGATAGCCCCAGGCGGCAAGAAACTTGGAAAAAGGGGCTTTAATCCATTTATATATGCGGATGATGCCACTATCTATATACTGTTCAATAACAATATCACAGAGAAAGCGGACAAGTTTAAAAAAAGGACTGGGCTTCACGGAAAATTGGGCCACAATTTTCAAATTTAAACTAAACAGAGAAAATACCAAATTCCTAGTTCTACCTAGCTCGCACAATACCATTTCTGACCAAAAATCATACCCAACCAAATCACAACTAAAAATACTGGGAATCATTCTCGAGAAATATCTAACTCTTGAAAACCAAGTTTCAGCAGTCACATCATAGAGTTTCAGAGCTCTATGGAAACTGAGAAGTATTATAGACTACTTCCCTAGACAAACTTTCTGGCTAATAGTACAATTGATGATATTGTCCCAAGTGGACTGTTGTAATGCGGCATATGTAGGATGTAAAGAAAACATATTAAAATCGTTGCAGACTATGCAAAACACAGCAGCACGACTCATATTCAAAAGATCAAAATATGAAAAGAGCAACTCCACTGCTTGAACTGTTACACTGGCTCCCGATCAAGGCCAGATTGTTCTTTAAAACTGCTACTCTTATTTTCAAAATACTGTTTGGTATGATGTATCCTGATTACATGGTAGACTTTAGACTTGATAGAATTATCACCAAGAAATCCAAGAGCAGAAAAAGAGGTTACTTACTACTCCATTTATCCAATTGTAGAAACATAACCTACAAATCCATCTACATGGCTGGTTTCAGTTATCTGGGTTCTAAATGGTGGAATTCAATTCCCAAGCCCACAAGAAGCAATACCAACTATTTTCAGTTCAGAAAAAATCTAAAAACCTAACTTTCAAGAAATTTTATGGCTGACCATATGACACAAATGTTCAATAACACCTGTAACTGTATTTGTAAATGTAAGTGTAAAACAACACTGTAACTTCTCCCAACTGTTAACTGTAAGTCACTTTGAACCAAAACGTGCTTTGGGAAAATTGTGGGATATAAGAATGAATAAATAATTAAATAAATAAAAATCTGATGGACACTTTGACCACCTAACTCCTCTTTTCCATCATCATCATTGGTCACAAATTACTCAGCACATTTTAACCTTAGCACACAAGACACTTTACACTAATCAACCTCCCCTACCTTGCCTCCGTAATCATCCCCTATCTACCTATTCACACTCTGAGATCTAGTTCTCAACACCGGTTATCTATTCTTTAAATTTATTGTATGCAATTTTCATCAATTCATGAAAACTGCTTTTTTTCTATTTAGAGCCTTCTCTCCAGAACTCTCTTCCATCTCACCTGATCTTTCTTAGCTTAAATTCAAGGCAGACCTAAAAAAACTCACCTTTTTACTCAAGCATTTTCAAGTTAGGTGGAATTGGGAAGGAATGGCAGGCAGCAAAAGAGCTCTGATTTATGTTACTATTTTTCTCTATTTTATTTATGACTTGTAAGTTCTTTTCATATTTCTATTTTAGTAATGTAAACCATTTTGATTGTTCCCTCTTGAAAGGCGGTATAACAAGTGAAGAATAAACAAAAAAAACATACAGCAAAGGAGACATGATTATGACATTCCAGAGGCAGTGCAAACTATATATATAATCTGGAGCTCTGAGTCAAACATATAAGCTGTAAGTATAGGGTCGATATTCACCACTTCTTTGTGTTGTAGCTTACAGGTTAAAGCACCGATATCCAGTGGTTCTACATATATATATATATAGGTTTACCTGTAAATTTAGCGGCATCACTACTTCGGATTATATGACATTTCAAATAATTTTCCAAATGATTTTTTCAAAATTGGGCTCCACATACCTCTGAGGATGGAACTGACTTGCAGATGTCATCAAATTAAGAAAGCATCACAATTTCATACTCAACCATTGAATCAGCGTCTTTTGAAACTGTCTACTTAAATCTATTTTCTACATATGCTAACAAACAAAATAAACTAGACAGGCCAACCAATTATGTGAATTTAATTAAAATTAAAAGCATTTATCAAGACGAAAGCCTAAATATTTAAAAATTCAACACAGAATTGATCATAGAATTATTACAATCTTCATCAGTTATACCACTAAACATAAAACCCACTTCTTTGAATATCAGATGGATCCAAAACACTATGGCATGTGGTAGCTTGGTCCTTGCTGTATATTTTTATACCTGTCAACTGTGAGAAACGCTTTTCTACCAATTAGTGTCAGAATATGAATACATTCAAAACCCGGGGATAAGTACTGAATATTTTCTATAAATTTGTCAAAAATGCTGTATAAAAAAATCTGTATTTATAATTCATCAGGGGAATTCAGAAAGCAAGAAAAAACAAACCCAGCAGACCTTGTCTTCTGCAAAGAAAGAAAGTAATGTATGTAGATAAACAAAAAATAAGTCATGCATAGAAGAGAAACTGACAAATGACGGAAGGAGAATTTACCAAAAAAAAGAAAAATAGATTAAGTCATATGTACTAATACTGCAGAATTGAATTGGCTTTAATAAGTGATTTATCTTGGATACTATCAAGGGCTTAGTAGGCTCATATACATTTAAAAGAGAAAAAAAGGTTTAAATCTGTGTGAGGGAACACTTTTTAATCCCTACAAGCAGTTACAGGCCAGATATTTATTTTAAATATCTAAGTCTCCAGTTTCCAGCTACGAACAATCAAGACAACAATTCCATACGGGAATATTAACATTGGATATACCTCACCTATCTGATAAGCCTATAGGTATCAAAATCCAGCTGGAAGAGAGGTTTCTGTGAAAGATGGTGTCATTCCTTGCTTCACCTCATCCAATCCAAAAAGCGACCAAGGTCTGTTTTGCAGATTAATTTTTCTATATTGAGATTTGCATAATCCTATATATAACATAGTAACATAATATAGTAGATGATGGCAGAAAAACACCTGCATGATCCATCCAGTCTGCCCAACAAGATAAACTCATATGTGCTACTTTTTGTGTATACCCTACTTTGATTTGTACCTGTCCTCTTCAGGGCACAGACCGTATAAGTCTGCCCAGCACTATCCCCGCCTCACACCACCGGCTCTGGCACAGACCGTATAAGTCTGCCCAGCACTATTCCCGCCTCCCAACAACCAGCCCCGCCTCTCAACACCGGCTCTGGCACAAACCGTATAAGTCTGCCGAGCACTATTCCCGCCTCCCAACAACCAGCCCCACCTCCCACCACCGGCTCTGGCACAGACCGTATAAGTCTGCCCAGCACTATCCCTGCCTCTCAACACCGGCTCTGGCACAGACCGTATAAGTCTGCCGAGCACTATCCCCGCCTCCCACCACTAAGCTCCTGAGGATCCATTCCTTCTGCACAGGATTCCTTTATGTTTATCCCACGCATGTTTGAATTCCGTTACCGTTTTCATTCCCACCACCTCCCACAGGAGGGCATTCCAAGCATCCACCACTCTCTCCATGAAAAAATACTTCCTGACATTTTTCTTGAGTCTGCCCCCCTTCAATCTCTTTCATGCCCTCTCGTTCTACCGCCTTCACATCTCCGAAAAAGGTTCGTTTGCGGATTAATACCTTTCAAATATTTGAACGTCTGTATCATATCACCCCTGTTTCTCCTTTCCTCCAGAGTATACATGTTTAGTTCAGCAAGTCTCTCCTCATACGTCTTGTAACGCAAATCCCATACCATTCTCGTAGCTTTTCTTTGCACCGCTAAAATTCTTTTTATATCCTTAGCAAGATACGGCCTCCAAAACTGAACACAATACTCTAGGTGGGGCCTCACCAACGACTTATACAGGGGCATCAACACCCCCTTTCTTCTGCTGGTCACACCTCTCTCTATATAGCCTAACAACCTTCTTGCTACGGCCACCGCCTTGTCACACTGTTTCGTCGCCTTCAAATCCTCAGATACTCAGATTGCCAAACCTTAAACCATTCTTCTAGCTTCCTCAGATCCTTTTTCATGTTTTCCACTCCTTCCCGGGTGTCCACTCTGTTACAGATCTTAGTATCATCCGCAAATAGGCAAACTTTACCTTCTAACTCTTCGGCAATGTCACTCACAAATATATTGAACAGAATCGGCCCCCGCACCGATCCCTGAGGCACTCCACTACTCACCTTTCCCTCCTCCGAGCGAATTCCATTCACCACCACCCTCTGGCGTCTGTCCATCAACCAGTTCACCACTTCGGGTCCTATCTTCAGCCCATCCAGTTTATTTAAGAGCCTCATGTGGGGAACCGTGTCAAAAGCTTTGCTGAAATCTAAGTAGATTATGTCCATAGCTTGTCCCTGTCACCCAATCAAAGAATTCAATGAGATTCGTTTGGCACGATTTACCTTTGGTAAAACCATGTTGTCTCGGATCTTGCAACTTATTGGCTTCCAGGAAATTCACTATCCTTTCCTTCAGCATCACTTACATTACTTTTCCAATAACCGAAGTGAGGCTTACTGGCATGCTAAATGATAAGATGCCCATAGGTGCACCTTTTACTTAGGTACACCTATGGGCGTCTTATCATTTAGTGTGCTAATCGTTAGCTTACCTTAGTAAAAGGACCCTTTGAAGTAAATCCTCACGTCTAAAATTAGGAACCGATCCTGGTGCTAAGTGTACTCTACAAACAGCACCTAACTTTCAGCATCATTTATAGAATATGTTACAAGAAATGATTTATCTTGGGGGAAAGAGCTCTAGAGCACTCGCTACTGTTTATAATTTAAGCGCAGGCGCTGTATTTATAAGTTTTAGGATATTAATTTCTCCACCAATCACCAAAGGTGATAATTGCAATAAATTAAATAAATTAGGTATATATAAAAGATACCATATACTCAGAACACAAAGAGACCGTATTTTTAGCTTCAAAAAGGTTGATTTAATATATAATTAGAACAGAGAATTTGTGCATAAAATAGAACAAAGTAGCAGGTAGGTTAACTTACAAGTCCTTGTTACAAGCATGCTGTGGTCCAGCTGATTGAAGAGCACATGTTCAGGACAGGAGGCATCAGGAGACCCCAAAGAGAGCAGCAGGTCCCAAGAGGAGGCAGGTTCCAAGAGGACGAGCTGGGCTGTTTCCAGGCCTTTTATAATGTTAGCAGAGAAGCATGGTGTGTGCATGTCCTGGATATTTTGCAAGGCATTATGGTTAATGTAGTCTGTTCACATGACCACATTATAAGTCCTTCTTTCCTGCACATGTCTGAAAGCTGATGGGAGGGGCAGGTATACCTTTGACAAGCAAATGTCCTGTTTCTTTGTCTTCAATGGCTTCTCCAGACTTTTTGTCTCTTGGGTCTTTGGTTTTCAGAGATGTCCTGATGAGCGTCCAGGTACCCACCTTAGTCAAGCTTTTGTTCAGTCTTTTTAGGTGGGAGGGCAGAGAGAGTTATATATCTCTCTTTTGTCTTTGTTAAGTGTTTGTAATTGACTATCCCTGCTATCAGAAGTTCCCAGAAAAAGGGATAGGGAGAGAGGGACTTGAAATGAAACTATTTTCTCTGCTGCAGTGTCAAATATATAAAAGCTGCACAAATATATTGGTGTATATATATGTATCTGATCCAACACAACATCATGCTACACATTTAATTCTGATGATTGGCTTATACCATAACAGAATAGCAGTTTTTTTCGGTGCCTATTTTTCAGCGCTGTTTATAGAATTTGGTCCCATATCTACATTTTTCTTTCTTTAGTCCCTATAAAAAGTTTATTCTTTTTATTGGGGAATTAATTCCTGCCACATTCCAGGAACACAATTTCAGGGCAGTGGATTCCATGATAATTTAACTTCATATCCTTTTGATAAAATCTAGTTTACCAAGGGGACCAAAGTGCACAGCCTTCACTCTTAAAGAATAGGGTCCCGATTTCAAACATTCACTCAGAGCATTTTTTCCTCCCCCAACCTCTTCCCCCCTTTAACTGGTCTACCATTATGGTCCATTTCCCTACCCAATATTATTTCTCTCCCCCCACCCCTGATAACCTCTACTTCTCTTTCCCTGTCTTTCCGGACTTTTACGTTTAGACACCCCGTACTCCCTTTCCTTATCAAATCCTCAAACAGATCATCTTGTTTATCTTTATCCAGATATTATAAACCTTTTATTTATTTTCCTCTGCTAACAGCTTCCCACGACAGAACTGACATTAAACAGATGTTTGATAACATATAATACAATAAAATATATACACACATTTTATTTATTTCTTACATTTGTACCTCACATTTTTCCACCTCTTTGCAGGTTCAATGTGGCTTACATAGTGCCAGAGAACAGTTGCAGACTCCGGTGTATACAAATACAAGGTGAAGTTGTGATAGGGTAAGGTTCATGTGGTAGGACCACATAGAGGAATCGTTCGACGGGAGCGTTCGGTGATGGCCATTACAAACTTTTGTGTTGTTGTGTCACAGAGATCAGGCATTTACATTGGATCTGTACAGTATGCCTTTTTAAACAGGTGGGTCTTGAGTGTCTTTCTGAAGTGCAGATGATCGTATATGGTTTTCAAGTCTTTAGGTAGTGCGTTCCATAGTTGTGTGCTTATGTAGGAAAAACTGGATGCATAAGTTGATTTGTATTTGTGTCCTTTGTAGCTTGGGTAGTGTAGCTTTAGGTACGTTCGTGTTGATACGGATGAGTTTCTGGCTGGTAGGTTGATTAGGTCTGTCATGTAATCCGGTGCTTCACCATATATAATTTTATGAACCATAATACAGATTTTGAAGGCAATGCGTTCTTTGATTGGGAGCCAGTGTAGTTTTTCGCGAAGGGGTTTTGCACTTTCAAATCGTGTTTTTCCGAAGATGAGTCTTGCAGCCGTGTTTTGTGCAGTCTGAAGTTTCTTTAGGATTTGTTCGTTGCATCCTGCGTAGATTCCATTGCAGTAGTCAGCATGGCTCAGTAACATCGATTGTATCAGGCTGCGGAATGTTTCCCTCGGAAAGTACTGTTTCACGCGTTTGAGTCTCCACATTGAGTAGAACATATTCTTTGCTGTGGATTTTACTTGGCTTTCTAGTGTAATGTTGCGGTCCAGTGTAACGCCGAGGATTTTCAGGCTGTCTGAGATACTGTTTCGCTAGAGGAACCTCTTAGATGCAACCTCTTTGCCTTGTGATCAACCTTCTCTTACAAACCACAGTGAGTACTGTCTTAAAACTTCATACCCCCAAAACACATCTCACCAGCCAAGTAAGACTTCTCCTTCATGTTAGGAGGCTAGTACAAAAAAAGGCAAAAGTTCTCTCCACCTTTGCAGAGAAACATGGTCTGGAGTTCACCCCCAGGGCACCTGCTGGAGACGAGTGGATGTGGTCCCTTTTCACAAAAGCTGGGACAGAGAAGAAATGGGAAACTATAGGCCAGTAAGCCTCACGTAGATGGTAGGAAAAATAATGGAGTTGCTACTGAAGGAAAAGATAGTTAACTTTCTAGAATCCAACAGGTTGCAGAATCCAAGGCAACATGGCTTTACCAACGGAAAATCCTGCTAAACGAATGATTGATTTATTTTACTGGGTGCCCAAAGAACTGGCTAAAGGATGTGTACTAGATGTAAACTACCTGGATTTCAGCAAAGCCTTTGATATAGTTCCTCACAGAAGGAAGCCTTTGATACAGTTACTCACATACTCTTGAAAAAGCTTAGAGGGCTGAACTTAGGACCCAAAGTGGTGAACTAGATTAGAAACTGGTTGACTGACAGGTGACAGAGGCTAGTAGTAAAGAACTCCCTAGGAGGAAAGGAAGGTGAGTAGTGGAATGCTTCAGGGGTTTGTACTGGTGCCGATTCTGTTTAATATATTTGTGAGGCATTTGTGAAAGGTTAGAAGAAAGTTTGCCTTTTGCAGATGACACAAAGATAGCCAAAACAGTGGATACCCCAAAAATTAGAAGAATGGTCCAAGGGTCTGGCAGTTAAAATTTAATGCAAAGAAATGCAAAGTGATATTCATGGGGTGCAGAAATCCAAAGGACATGTATGAGATAGGAGAAGAGAGATTGATAACCACAGCTCAGGAGAGAGACATTTGGGTGATGGTGTGTCTGAGGATTTCAAGGTAACAAAACAATGCGACAAGGTGGTGTTCTCTATGCTAGGCTGTATAGAAAGGGGTATAACCAGCAGAAGAAAGGAGGTGTTGATGCCCCTGTACAAGTCGTTGGCAAGGCCCCACTTGGAGTATTGTGTTCAGTTTTGTAGGCCGTATCTTGCTAAAGATGTAAAAAGACTTGAAGCGGTTCAGAGAAAAGAGACAACAATGGTATGGGGTTTGTGCCACAAGACATATGAGAAGACACTTGATGACCTGAAGATGTACCTATATTTGAAAAGTATTAATATGCAAACTTTATTCCAGAGGAGGGAAGGTAGTAGAACTAGAGAACATGAATTTAGATTACAGGGGGGCCAACTCAGGAATAACGTCAGGAAGTACTTTTTCATGGAGAGGGTGGTAGATGCCTGAAATGCCCTCCTGCAGGAGATGGTGGAGATGAAAATAGTAACAGAATTCAAAAATGCATGGGATAAACAGAAAGGAAACCTCTATGAAAGGCATGAAACCAAACAAGCTGAGCAGAGATTTGATGGCAACACCAATAATTAAGAAGCAAAACCAGTGCTGAGCGGATTTCTACGGCCCGTGCCCTGAACGTGGCTGGACAGATTCAGCTTCAGTAGTTGGAGAACAAGGCCAGTGCTGGGCAGACTTCTACAGTTGTGCCCTGAACAAGCCAGTGCTGGGCAGACTTCTACAGTTGTGCTCATGGCTGGAGAAATTTGGATGGGCTGCAGTGGGCTTCAATGAAAGCTTTGGTAGTTAGAGAATAAGGCTAGTGCCAGGCAGACCTCTATGGTCTGTGCCCTGAAAATAGCAAGGACGAATCATGATCAAGTATGCATATATAATATCACATCATACCTTATGCTATGTAGCATTTGAAACAAACAACAAAAAAAAAAAAAGCAGTCACCTCCGAGACTTTATCTAAAAATGTTGTCTGCACTTCATAGACTATCCTCAGTTTTGCAGAGTAGCACAAGGCAAATTTTTCCATGTAAAGTTTATTAAAGTTTTCAGGCTATTACACAAACAGAGGCACAAGAAAAAGCAATATGTAAACATTAAAAACCACTATTAGTATAAAAGACATAACACCGATGCAAATGCCTTACGCTGTGCTTGCACTGAAGCTGGAAAGTATTGGAAACAGAACACTTTTTGTTGTAATATGTCAGCGACTTCCCAGATCGAATAGCATTTAAAACAGCTTGTTTGTGAGAAAAATTAAGCACTTTGAAGATTACTGGGTGAGGACATTCATCTTCCACTCTACTAGACCCAATTCTGTGAGCCCTTTCAATATAAAAAGGCTTAGCATACTCACCCAGTTGTAATTCTCTTGGGATCCATGTTTCCAGAAAACCATGGAGTTCACCCTCCAATAATTATTCTGGAAGCCCAGTCAAGCATAAGTTGTTTCTGTGTGATCAATTTTCTAAGTCATCAGTTTTTTGTTCCAAAGCCAACATTTTTTTCTGTAGCTGTTCCTGCAGTTGAGTCATGCTGCTGGCCTGTTCTTCCAAGACTCCTGTTAGGCGCTGGTTCTAAATCAATATTATGAATTCTTTCATATGCTTCTTCTGCTTTATCATATATTTACTGTGTTTTTTTTTTTATCGCTGCTTCCCTAACTTCTGCAATTATATTCGCAGACATGTGGCGCTGATAGATGGACTGAGAGGGCTGTGTGCGTCAGCCATTTTGGAATCCACCGTACGCTGCTTCTCTCTGTCCTGCCTTTGAGTTTTGAGGTTATGCTGATTTGATCTTAAGCCCTGCGAGTTTTGCCCAACATGCCTCTAATGCAAGAACAAATTCGGAAGGGCCAATAAAGAAGCCGTAAACTGGCAGGTTTATGGAGGATACAGAGGGGCTCTGCTTTTCAGGTGTTGCTCCGTTGCATGGAATCAAATGACTCCTTTTTTTCAAATTTTGCAAGCGGTAATGGTTTCCACCGGAGTTAACATCCCCTTTCTGCATTGCTATCCTGCAGTAAAACTTAGTTAAACCCACGGTAACCATGCAGGAAGCTTTCTGCATCGGCCCCTCAGTACCCAGACTAAACCCGTTTCACCAAAGCCCTATTTACTTCCCTCTTCCCTTTAACTTGATCGTTCCTATAATTTCCCCTTCTGACCAAAAAACTGTTTGCTTCTCTCACCTTCAGACATATCCTCCTTCAAACTCAACTGCTTCCTGGTTACCGCCGGATTGACACAGGAGCTTTTATCGCCACCTCAATGGGTGGCGATATGTGCTTATCCCCACATGGCCACGTTGTAAGTGCAATCTTACTGCATGGCCATTTCTTTTTTTGGCTTTTTTAGCCACTGCGGTAAAAAGCTTCTCAGCATGTGGCAAAAACAGCCACCACCTCTAGCACAGGGACCCTGTTACCACAGCTTAGTAAAAGAGCCCCTAAGTAAATGTAATTAATTACTGTACTTAAGTAAAAGTTTTGTTACTTGTAAAGTACAGGATAACATTTGTTACTTTTACTGAAGTAATAATTTTGCCAAGTTTTACTACTTTTATTCATTTACATCTGATGCTTGCAGTAAAAAGTAAAAGCAGAAGGAAGATGTAAATGATGACTCCTCAGTAAATCAAATGAAATAGCGAAACTGGGAGCAGGTTTTTGCTACTGCAAACCTAGTCACACAAACAGTGATCATCTCATCTTAAATTTTGCTGTTCCGTGAAAATAACCTATAAGAATAGTGGAGTTGCCTGTGTTTGTTGAACTGGTTAGTGGCCTCCAGCCAAACAGAACAGTGATAAATTGGGTCACTTTAAAGTGGAGATGCAACTGAAGCTGGTAGCAATTCTTGGTGGACAGACATATGTCTCTATCACAACATCATCATGGGAAATTTTACAGTGGGGTGACGGCCCACTGAACTGATAAGTCTTTAGGGAGGAAATCTGCTTGTCTGGCCTTAAGAATGAAGGGTTCCCCACACATTTGATGTTCTCGCATCAATTCTCAAAGATATTCAAAAAGAGTTTGCTGTCAGATGAAAAACTGTCAGAATAATGCAATGATTCCAACTTTGTGAAAGCCGCCTTTGTAATTGGACAGCATGATGATAATGAAGATAAAGATGAAGATGCAAATGAAGAATTAGACAGCACTACTTTTAATGCAGATGATGACAACAATGATGATAAAGTACTCGTTTTTTAGAGATTCTCTTAAGCATAACTTGCAGAACTTTTTATCAAACTGAACAATCCACTTTCTGCTAGTGCGGTTGTTGAACCTTTTTAGCTGTGCTGGATTAATGACTCAAAGACTCCTGAAGAAATTGCAGAGTCATGGAATCGGAGGTAGGGTATTATTATGGATTAAGAACTGGTTGAAAGATAGGAAGCAGAGAGTAGGATTGCGTGGCCAGTATTCTCAGTGGAGGAGGGTAGTTAGTGGGGTCCCGCAGGGGTCTGTGCTGGGTCCGTTGCTTTTTAATGTATTTATAAATGACCTAGAGATGGGAATAACTAGTGAGGTAATTAAATTCGCCGATGACACAAAATTATTCAGGGTCGTCAAGTCGCAGGAGGAATGTGAACGATTACAGGAGGACCTTGCGAGACTGGGAGAATGGGCGTGCAAGTGGCAGATGAAGTTCAATGTTGACAAGTGCAAAGTGATGCATGTGGGTAAGAGGAACCCGAATTATAGCTACGTCTTGCAAGGTTCCGCGTTAGGAGTTACGGATCAAGAAAGGGATCTGGGTGTCGTCGTCGATGATACGCTGAAACCTTCTGCTCAGTGTGCTGCTGCGGCTAGGAAAGCGAATAGAATGTTGGGTGTTATTAAGAAGGGTATGGAGTCCAGGTGTGCGGATGTTATAATGCCGTTGTATCGCTCCATGGTGCGACCGCACCTGGAGTATTGTGTTCAGTACTGGTCTCCGTATCTCAAAAAAGATATAGTAGAATTGGAAAAGGTACAGCGAAGGGCGACGAAAATGATAGTGGGGATGGGACGACTTTCCTATGAAGAGAGGCTGAGAAGGCTAGGGCTTTTCAGCTTGGAGAAGAGACGGCTGAGGGGAGATATGATAGAAGTGTATAAAATAATGAGTGGAATGGATCGGGTGGATGTGAAGCGACTGTTCACGCTATCCAAAAATACTAGGACTAGAGGGCATGAGTTGAAGCTACAGTGTGGTAAATTTAAAACGAATTGGAGAAAATTTTTCTTCACCCAACGTGTAATTAGACTCTGGAATTCATTGCCGGAGAACGTGGTACGGGCGGTTAGCTTGACGGAGTTTAAAAAGGGGTTAGATAGATTCCTAAAGGACAAGTCCATAGACCGCTATTAAATGGACTGGAAAAATTCCTCATTTTTAGGTATAACTTGTCTGGAATGTTTTTACGTTTGGGGAGCGTGCCAGGTGCCCTTGACCTGGATTGGCCACTGTCGGTGACAGGATGCTGGGCTAGATGGACCTTTGGTCTTTCCCAGTATGGCACTACTTATGTACTTATGTACTAAGCACACGCGCATAAGTGACAGTCATTTTCAAAAATTTAGCTTTACTAAAAGCAAAGTGGACTGAATTGTAGAGCAATAAAGTTGTTGGGTAAAAATGTTTCTAACAGTTGCATTCATTGTAGTTGTCATACCTTTACTTTTTAATCAAAAGTTATTATATTAGGCAATAACCTTTTTACTTTTACTTATGTACATTTTTAAATGTGGTCTTTAGAGTTCCAGGGGAGGAGTGTAGGGAGAGATAACACTGGAGAGGTACTGAGGAGCTGCAGAGTGAATGCAGCCAATAAGAGGAGTTTGAACTGTATGCAGAAATGGATAGACAACCAATAAAGTCACTGGAGGAGAGAGCTAATATGAGCGTAGCGACACTGGCAGAATATAAGTCATGATGCAGAATTTTGAACAAATTGAATGGGAGAGAGAGCGCTTACTGATAGACCTGTCGGAAGCAAGTTGCAATAGTCTAAGCATGAGGTAATAAGAGTGTGGAAAAGGGTTTTGGTAGTGTGCTGAGAAAGGAAGTGACAAATTTTGGTGATATTATAGTTTTAGCAGTGAGTGAGCGAGAGAACAAAGATGACCCCATGGTTATGAGCTGATGACACAGGGAGGATGAGAGTGAGAGATAGAGAATGAGGAACAAACTACCCAACCTAAAATGTGATGCTCCATGGTGTCATCCACACCCACACTACTACTACTTATCACTTCTATAGCGCTACAAAGCATACGCAGTGCTGTACATCATACACGAAAAGACAGTCCCTGCTCAAAGAGCTCACAATCTAAATAAGACGTAAACAGACAGAACATAAAACTAGAGCAGCTGAGCATTACTACCTATAGAGATTCTGTGTGTGTTTATAGCCTTACATTAAAGCAAGCAGAAAGAGTGAATTATCCTCCTACTTCTCTTTGGAATCATCAGATGCCTCACCAGATGTTCAGCACATGTCTTGGAAGAGTCCTATGCCTTTAGGCTGACTCTTCCACCTTTGCTTTTCTCAATACTGTTTTTCTGTATATACCTATTGCATCCTCCATCCCAAGATGTAGTCCAAGCCCAGATGCTCAAACTGGGGCAGAGCTGCTGCAAAACTATTATTAGCCTTTGCTTACTCTCAGCCCTAGTTATCGACAGGATGCTCCCAACAATGAAAACCACAACCTCACTCTTAGATCCAATGCCTGCATGGCTAGTTAAAAAGCAAAAAGGAAGACTTTGTTCCCTTTATTCTATGGTATGTTCCAGCCTTGACCAAGGTGTACTTCCCTTTCTATGGGAGCTGGTAAGTTTTTGCCCATCGTTGTAAAATACAAAAGTTGATTCTCTCTCCATTGATACTATCTATTACCCAATCTCTTATTTGTATTTTGTATCCAAGGTGGTTAAAAAGACAGTAGCTGTCCAACTTTATGACACACACTGCACCCAAGACAGACCAGGTTTCATCCCTAATATAGTACTGAAACAACTTTAATACAGTCGGTGAATTCTATCAGAAAGCTCTTGGATGCAGGAACTAATGTTGTTCTAATATCCTTGGATTTATCAGCAACATTCAACTTGGTCAAACATGAAATTTACTTCAAAGACTTTCTCACTTATGCTGTGAGAAACAACCTATGATTAGTTTTGCTCATTTTTAAATAGGACTTTCATAGTTTGCGTGTAGTTAGTAATTTGTAACCTGTCATTAAAATTGTCCGTAGTACCTGAAGATTGGAGAGTGGCCAATGTGACACCGATTTTTAAAAAGGGTTCTAGGGGTGATCCTGGAAATTATAGACCAGTAAGCCTGATGTCGGTGCCGGACAAAATAGTGGAAACTATTATAAAGAATAAAGTTACAGAACACGTAAACAAACATGGTATAATGGGACAGAGACAGCATGGGTTCAGCCAAGGGAAGTCTTGCCTCAACAATTTGCTTCATTTCTTTGAAGGCATGAATAAACATGTGGATAAAGGTGAGCCGGTTGATGTAGAGTATCTAGATTTTCAGAAAGCTTTTGATAAAGTTCCTCATGAGAGACTCCTGAGAAAATTAGAGTCATGGGATAGGAGGCAAGTTTCTGGTGTGGATTGGGAATTGGTTATTGGACAGAAAACAGAGGGTAGGGTTAAATGGTCATTTCTCTCAATGGAGGAGGGTGAACAGTGGAGTGCCACAGGGATCAGTACTGGGACCGGTACTATATAACATATTTATAAATGATATGGAAATCAGGACGACGAGTGAGGTGATCAAATTTGCAGATGATACAAAACTATTCAAGGTTGTTAAAACACATGCGGACTGTGAAATATTGTAGGAAGACCATAGGAAACGGAAAGACTCGGCATCCAAATGGATGAAACTTAATGTGAACAAATGCAAGGTGAAGCACTTTGGAAAGAATAATCCAAATCGTAATTTCCTGATTCTAGAGCCCACCTTGGAGGTCAGTGCTCAAGAAAAAGATCTGGGTGTCTTTGTAGATAACACGCTAAAATCTTCTGCTCAGTGTGCGGTAGCGGACAAAAAAGCAAATAGGATGCTATGAATTATTAGGAAAGGGATGGTAAATAAGACCAAAAACAGTATAATGCCTTTGTATCGCTCCATGGTACATCTGTACCTTGAGTACTGCATTCAGTTCTGGTCGCCATATCTCAAAAAAAGATATAGCAGAATTAGAAAAGGTTCAAAGAAGAGCGACCAAAATGATAAAGGGGATGGAACTCCTCTTGTATGAGGAAAGGCTAAAGAGGTTAGGGCTCTTTAGGTTGGAAAAGAGATGGATGAGGGAAGATATGATTGAGGTCTACAAAATCTTAAGGTGTGTAGAACGAGTAGAAGTAAACCAATTTTTTACTTATTCCAAAAGTACAAAGACTAGGGGGCACTCAAGGAAGTTACATGAAAACACTTTTAAAACAAATAGGAGGAAATATTTTTTTCACTCAACGAATAGTTAAGCTCTGGAACTGCTCTGGAACTCTTTGCCAAACGGCGGTTAGTGTATCTGGGTTTAAAAAAGGTTTGGACAAATTCCTGGAGGAAAAAGTCTGCTATTGATACAGTCGTAAGGAAGCCACTGCTTGCCCTGGGATTGGTGGAATAGAATGTTGCCATGATTTAGGTTTCTGCCAGGTACTTGTGACTTAGCTTGGCCACTGTTTGTAAAACAGGTGTTACTATTGTGGCCGTGACCTCTCCCAGACTTACCTTTTTCTGGTGGTCAGCTTCTGTGCTGGCTTCTGTTTCTTCTTTCTGTGTTGCTAGAGCTGGCTCTGTGTCTGTGGGCTGGTTGCTCCCAGCATGAGTCTAATTGCTTTACTATACAGCAGCTGTGTGTGTTATCTGAGCTAGCTGCCTCTGTGTGCTGGTTGCTTCCAGCGTGGTTCTAATTGCTCTGCTATACTGCAGCTGTGGGGGTTAAGCCTGAGTTAGCTCTAGCTCTGTTTCAGTATGCTGCCTGCCTGTGTCTGGTAGTGGTGACATCACCAGGCAGGGCCTTGATAAGGAAGTGGTGTTCTTCCCTTCAGGGCCTTTGCAACGTTTGCATTTGCACTTGCTATAGGGCCAGGTCAATGTTAGTACATTGTGCACTTTTGACTCATGTGTGTTTAGCTTTCCTGCTTTTCCCTGGTGGTTCCCCTGCTTTTCCCTTTTGGTGCTTTAGAAGCACTTCTGGGTTTAGTGCTTTAGAAGCACTTCTGTGTTTGGGGCTTTGGAAGCTCTGTTGTGTTTAGTGCTTTGGAAGCACTGCTGTCTTCTGTGTTTTGCTTCCCTGTTTTTTTTCCCTTTTGGCTCCCCTGTCTTCCCTTTTAGTGCTAGGAGCTCTGCTGGTAGTTTGGTGTATAGGAGCACTGTAGTTAGTTTAGGGTTGTAGAGCTGTTGTGCTTAGTGCTTAGGAGCACCTGTGCTAGTTTATGTGTTTAGGTTCCCTGCTCTTTCCCTGTGGCTCCCCTGCTTTTCCTAGTGGTGCTATTGGTAGCACTTCTGTTAGTATAGGGCTTAGGAAGTCCTTTTGTTGGTTTATTGTTAGGAACACTTTTGTTGGCTTCTGTTTGGAGTTCTTCTGTTGGTTAGGGCTTAGGAGCACTTAGGTCAGTTTATGATTTAGGAGTACTGCTGTTTCCAGCTTGTTCTTGTCCTGGTCCCTGTGTCATCCGGTATCCGGTAAGTCCTGCCAGCCACTCGAACCCAGGGGCTCAACACTTGGGGGGCAGTGGCTAAGTGCAGGTGACGCTGTACGGACCAGTCCAGGGTGCTCCAGTCCAGGGTGTTCCGGTCCGGTGTCCTCCAGTCCAGGGGATTCCAGTCCTGTGTCCTCCAGTCCGGGGGATTCCAGTCTGTGTGTTCCGGCTCGCTGGCCGGTGCCTGCAGTCTCTGCTGGTGCCGGTGTGCTTGCCCAGCGTTGGTTGGTGGGTTTTGCCTGTTGCTGTTGCTCCTCGTCAGCAGCCCAAGGGCTCACGTTTGCTCCAGAGCCCGGCCCCGTGGGCTCTGAACCTGAGAACTTGACAACAGGATTTTGGGCCTGACCCAGTATGGCTACTCTTAAGATCTTACATTCTCATTCTGTTCCTTGTGGCATGCAACAGGGATCAATTTTGGAACCCATTATTTTTAGAATCTATATGGCACCATTAGCAACTCTAGTTCAGACCTTTGTATTTACAGTTCTTATGCACATATTACTAAGTTGTTGACAACTCTGGATTTTTTATGACTAGGAAGCAATGAACGAAATCTCGAGTAAGCTCACAATCACTGCTTACCAAAAACAGGCTAAATTTCTGATCCATCTTTAACAAGAACATTACATCTTAGGCATTCTGATCCCATAATACCCTCTGTCAATATCTTGAGTGTTGTACTTGATGATGAATTAAATTTTCATCTATACATTCTTAGTGTGGTGAGAACATGCTTTTTTTTTTTTTTGGGGGGGGGGGGTTCTAAAATTAATGTGTCCTATTCATACAATCTTAGATTCAAAAGGACTAGCACTGACTGCACATGTTGTAGCAGCACTTGCTTTACTCATTCCTATCCTAGCTGAGATTATATTCAAGCACCATTCAGACTTCACGTGCACATTTCATTATAATTAGTCCCCTTATTTTCTAAAACCTGTACTCTATCTTGTGTTCCACCTTTGCTTACACCCTATGCTGTCCATTAAGATGTTTTTTTGTGTATTGTGTTAACAAATTAAGTAGCATACTGTGCCATTCAATGTACTATTTGAATATTTTTACTGCTGTAATTGTCTGTTACCTATGTTCAACTTATTCTTCACCTTAGGTGAATTTTTTTCACAAAGGAAGTAAATAAATCCTAATAAACAAATAAAAACAATCTGCATTCTTATAAAACATATTTGTTACCAGATATCTGGATTCCTGATATATGCTTTTCCAAGGTATAGATGGAAATCTCATTACTGGAGACAAATGCTTTGATCTTGTTACATCCTTGTTGAAGGAGGCGTAATGGCTGCCAATTTCATTTAGAACTGTCCTCAAAATTGTAGTGCTGGATCATATAATTTTTTTTTCTACTCTGGACTGCCTGCTTTCTTACCCAGCTAATTCATTCCATACACTCTCATGTGCTTGCTGTGTACCTTGCAAAAGAATCTTAGCGATCCATCTTACAGTTAGAAACAATACAGACTGATATGGGGGTGATGACTCCTCGCTTAAGAAATGAGCTACCTTTGAGCTGCACTTGGAATCTTCTCACAAAAACTAAGGCAAACTCGAAAACCTAAGTACATAAGTATTGCCACACTGGGACAGACCAAAGGTCCATCAAGCCCAGCATCCTGTTTCCAACAGTGGCCAATCCAGGTCACAAATACCTGGCAAGATCCCTAAAAAGCTCAATATATTTTATGCTGCTTATCCCAGAAATAAGCAGTGGATTTTCTCCAAGTCAATTTAATAATGGTCTATGGACTTTTCCTTTAGGAAGCCGTCAAGACCCTTTTTAAACCAGGCTAAGCTAACAGCCTTTACCGCATTCTCTGGCAACAAATTCCAGAGTTTAATTACATGATGAGTGAAGAAACATTTTCTCCGATTCGTATTAAATTTACTACTTTGTAGCTTCATTGCATGCCCCCTAGTCCTAGTATTTTTGGAAAGAGTAAACAAATGAGTCACGTCTACTCGTTCCACTCCACTCATTATTTTATAGACATGATTTTTTTCATCTTGATTCCCCACCTGGATAAGTTTCTGCATGTATGGCCTGCCAGGAGTGGGGTCTATCTGCATGGAACATTGAGATCAGTTTGCCTAGTCTCCCAAATTTTCTCAAAATTCCTATTTCCTGGAAAGCCTTAACACGTTCAGCATACCAGGCTGGGGATAGCCTCAGGGACATACAGATTAAAAAGTTTTTTTGTCTTGCCTTCTTCCCATTCCCTTTTTTTGCTCACGTTTTTATTAACCATTTTGTTTTCACATTCAGTTTTTACACTCCTGTAAACCACTTGGATGGCAAATAAATTTGTGGGATAACAAAATAAATTTGAAACTTGAAAAGAAGGATGCAAAGTGGTATCAAAAACTAGCAGTGAAATCCAGATACAAGGGGTGGTGTGGTCTGTAAGGAGAAAAAAAGTAAAATGAGTCACGTGGAGAAATTTCTGAATCCAAGAAGGAAGAAAGAATCCCAAAAGGCTGAACAGAAGGCAAAGAAGCCCAATTTTTCCTGTCAGATGTCTAATATGGAAGTTTCATCATGCAAATATAACAGATGTCAAATAATTTACAATAAATGAGTTTTACAGTAAAGAGATTATTTTGGAGCAACATCTTAGTGGTAGAACTCCTTACTAGGAAACAGAAACAGTCCCAACACAGCAAAACCTGTAGGTGTAGTCAGTTGTGTGGGTCCTCAGACACTCCTCTACCTCAGAATACCAAGAAAGATGTGTGTGTGTGTGGGGGGGGGGTTATATCCTATATAATAATTTGCACCATGAACGTTCCATGAAGCTGCCTGGGTCCGTGCCTCCATTCTGATTGGCTGTGCCTGAGACTGAAGCCTTGGATGACGTCATCCAGAGAGCCCAAGCAACAGCAGTGCGGGCCCAGGCAGCTTCATCGAACGTACAGGGAAAATAAAAGCAAAGAAAATGAAAGGGCAAAAACCAGAGGAAGACTCCCTGGCTCATGAGCTGCTCTCTCCTGTGCCACCTCGAACCCTTCACGCGCCAATGTCCATCGCCACTGCTACTGCCCCGCGCTTCCTACAGCGTGCAGCCCAGAGTCCCCGGCTCGGCGCCCACGTCTCCCTCTAGGCAACGTGATACAGCATGCCAACGCCAGCTCACCCGCACAGGAACGCGCATGCAAATGCCAGCCCGCCCACCCAGGAGCGCGAGACAAGCTGCAGTCCGCCCTGAAAAAAAAAACCAACCCAAATAAACCGCCGGATCGCCCGCCCAACCGCTGCAAGTCAAAAGCGGCAGCCGCCAAAAAAACCAAAGCTGTCAAACCGCCCAGCACTGCGAGTCAACCTGCAGCACGCCCCGCAAAACAACAAGAAACCGCCAGCCAGCCTGCTGCCACTAAAAAATGGCAACCACACAAAAAAGATTCACAACTGCAAACCAGGTAAGAGGAAACGCGACCTTCAGCCCCACAAAAAATTCAACAAACCCATCACTCCAACCTCCCCCCCCCCCTCTGTCATTCTGACAGAGAAAAAAAAAAAGTAACACCCTGACAGAAAACCTCCTCTGTCTCATACACACACACTAATGCAACATCTAAAACCTCCCCCCACCCTCTGTCATTCTAATAGAGAAAAAAAAAGTTACACCCTGTCAGAAAACCTGCCGTCTCACACATACACACACGATGCTTCTCTGTGACACACAACACACACAGTTCACCCCCCTCCCACACACACACAATTACTGACTCACACATACACACTCTCATGCAACATCAATAAACCTCCACCCACCCCCTCTGTCATTCTGACAGAGAAAAAAATGTAACACCCTGTCAGAAAACCTCCCCTGTCTCACACATACACACACGATCTCTCTCTGTGCCACACAACACACACAGTTCACCCCTCCACACAACACACACAATTACTGACTCATACACACACACTCTCATGCAACATCTAAAAACTCCCCCTTCTGTCATTCTGACAGAGAAAAAAAAAAAGTAACACCCTGTCAGAAAACCTCCCATCTCACACATACACACACCATCTCGCTCTGTGACACACAACACACACAGTTCACCCCCCCCCCCCGACACACACACACTATTACTGACTCACACACACACTCTCATGCAACAGCTAAAACCTCCCCCCCTCTCTCACACACACTCTGTGTGAAACACACTCACTGTGGCTCACATACGCACTTGCACACACTCTCATTCTCACACACACACTCTCTCACAGACACACTCGCACCCACACTCACTCTCTCTCCGTCACACACACACAGAGAACAGAATGTTCTGTTCTCTGAGTCTGACGTCCTGCACGTACAACGTGCAGGACGTCAGCATGCAAGGAAGAAGACTTTTCTCTGCCAGTGCCGCTGCGTTCTACGGGAGAGGACGTCGGCTGGCGGGGAGTGGGGTCCCCGCCAGCAAAACGGAAGGTAGGCGGTGGCGGGGAAGGGTTCGCGGCGGGAGGGGGGTCAGCAGAGACGGGGGGGACGACAATGGCGGGGGGGGGGGGGGGCTAAAATGTGCCCCCTCCCACGCAAGTCTGGCTACGCCCCTGGTTCAAACTCCTCTTATTGACCTATAAAAGTGCATTCACTCTGCAGCTCCTCAGTACCTCTCCACTCTCATCTCTCCCTACATTCCTCACAGAGAACTCCGTTCACTGGGTAAATCTCTCTTATCTGCACCCTCCTCCTCCACTGCTAACTCCAGACTCCGTTCCTTTTATCTTCCTGCACCATATGCCTGGAATAGACTTCCTGAGCCGGTACGTCAAGCTCCATCTCTGGCAGTCTTCAAATCTAAGCTAAAAGCCCACCTTTTTGATGCAGCTTTTAACTCCTAACCCTTATTCACTTGTTCAGAACCCTTATTTTATCATCCTCACTTTAATATTCCCTTATCTCTTGTTTGTCCTGTTTCTCTATCCTAATTAAATTGTAAGCTCTGTCGAGCAGGGACTGTCTCTTCATGTTCAAGTGTACAGTGCTGCGTACGTCTAGTAGCGCTTTAGAAGTGATAAGTAGTAGTAGTACTGTTTAATATTTAGTAATTTTCCATGATCATATCATCAAGGAAATTTCTAAACAAAGGCGCCTTTGTGCTTTTAGCACATGCTAAAAATAAGCACAGGCTAAAAGTTAGAGTCGCCCATATATTTCTATGGGCGTTGCTAGCATTTAGCGCATGCTAGCATTTGTAAAAGAACCCCTAAATAAAGAAAGAATAGCAGTAACGAAATACGTCCCTAAAGGGCCCTTTTACTAAAGCTTAGTGCACTCTAATTCTGTTAGCTCATGCTAAATGCAAAGCAGCCCATAGGTATAAAATGTGCTTTTTAGAATTTAGTGTGCACTAAGCTTTAGTAAAAGGGCACTTAAGTCCATAATCTGGGAAGAAGGCCACCAATAATATGAATAGACACAAAAAAAAATATGATAACTGACAATTTCCTCTCCAAACAACATCCACAAATAAGCTTATAAATGTTGCTATACTAGGACAGACCGAAGATCCATCAAGTTCAGCATCCTGTTTTCAACAGGCTACAAGTATCTTGCAAGATCTCAAAACATTTATTTATTATTTAGATTTTGTTCACACCTTTTTCAGTAGTAGCTCAAGGTAAGTTACATTCAGGTACTCTGGATATTTCTCTGTCCCAGGAGGGCTCACAATCTAAGTTTCTACCTGAAGCAATGGAGGGTTAAGTGACTTGCCCAAGATACCAAGGAGCAGCAGTGGGATTTGAACCGGCCACCTCTGGATTGCAAGACCGGTGCTCCAACCACTAAGCCACTCCATACTCCAAATAGTACAATACATTTTATGCTGCTCATGCTAGAAATAACCAGTGGATTTTCCCCAAGACCATCTTAATAATGGCTTAAGGACTTTTCTTTTAGGAAGCTATCCAAAACTATTTTAAACCCCACTAAGCTTTTACCACATTCTCTGGCAAAAAAATCCAGAGTTTAATTACACGTTGAATGATGAAATATTTTCTCTGATTTATTTTATATTTACTAATTTGTAGATTCCTTGTGTGCCCCCTAGTCCTAGTATTTTTAGAAAGAGTAAACAAACGATTCATATCTACCCGTTCCACACCACTAATTATTTTATAGACCTCTATCACATCTCCCCTCAGCCATCTTTTCTCCAAGCTGAAGAGACCTAGCTACTTTAGCCTTTCCTCATAGGGAAGTCGTCCCATCCCTTTTATCATTTTCGTTGCTCTTCTCTGTACCTTTTCTAATTCCACTATATCTTTTTTTGAGATGCGTTGACCAGAACTGCACACAGTATTCGAGGTGCGGTCACACCATGGAGAGATACAAAAACATTAATAATGTCCTCATTTTTGTTTTCCATTCCTTTCCTAATAATAACTAACATTCTATTTGCTTTCTTAGCCACCGTCGCACACTAAGCAGAGGGATTCAACATATCATTAAAAAAAATGACACCTAGATTCCTTTCCTGGTCTGTGACTCCTAATATGAAAAATTGCATCACTTAACTATAGTTTGGGTTCCTCTTTTCCACATGCAACACTTTGCACTTGCTCACATTAAATGTCATCTATCTACCATTTGGATGACAAGAATCCCAGTCTCGTGAGGTCCTCTTGTAATTTTTCACAATCCTCTTGCAATTTAAGAACTTTGAATAACTTTGCGTTGTCAGCAAATTTAATTACCTCACTAGCTACTCCCAACTCTAGATAATTTATAAATATGTTAAAAAGCAACAGTCCCAGCACAGACTTCTGAGGAACCCCACTATCTATCCTTCTCCATTGAGAATACTGACCATTGAACCCTACTCTCCATTTTCTATCTTTTAACCAATTTTTAATCCACAATAGAGCACCACCTCCTATCCCATTACTCTCAGTTCCCTCTGGAGTCTTTCATGAGGTACTTTGTCAAATGCCCTTTGAAAATTCAGATACACAATATCAACTAGCTCACCTTTATCCACATGTTTGTTCACCCCTTCAAAGAAATGTAGTAGATTGGTGAGGCAATATTTCCCTTAACTAAATTCATGTTGGCTTTGTCTTATTAATCTATGCTTTTGAATATGCTCTGTAATTTTGTTCTTTATAATAGTCTCTACCATTTTGCCCGGAACCGACATCAGGATCACCAATCTATAATTTCCCAGATCACCCCTGGAACCTTTTTTTAAAAATCAGCATTAGATTGGACACCCTCCAATCTTCCGGTGCCATGCTTGATTTTAAAGATAAATTGCATATTACTAACAATAGTACTTTATTTTATTTTATTTATTGCATTTGTATCCCACGTTTTCCCACCTCTTTGCAGGCTCAATGTGGCTTACAAAACATCATGAACTTCAAGTTCATTTTTCAATTCTATCAGTACTCTGGGATGAATATCATCTAGTCCAGGAGATTTGCTACTCATTGTCAAATTGCGCCATTACGTCCTCCAGGTTTATAGAGATTTCATTCAGTTTCTCTGACTCGTCAGCTTTGAATACCGTTTCTGGCACTGGTATCTCTCCCAAGTCCTCCTCGGTGAAGACTGAAGTAAAAAAATGCATTTAATCTATCTGCTAAAACTTTGTCTTCCCCGAGTACCCCTCGGTCATCTTGCGGTCCAACTGATTCTTTTGTCAGCTTCTTGCTTTTAATATAACTACAAAAGTTTTTACTATGTGTTTTTGCCTACAAAGCAATCTTTTTTCGAAGTCCCTCTTTGCATTTGACTTGACATTCCTTATGCTGTTTCTTATTATTTTCAGTCAGATCCTTTTTCCATTTTCTGAAGGATTTTCTTTTATCTCAAATAGCCTCCTTCACTTACTTTTTAACCATACCAGCTGTCGCTTGGCCTTTCTTTCTCCTTTTTTAATACATGGAATATAACTGGCCTGGGCTTCCAGGATGGTATTTTTGAATAGCATCCACGCCTTATGTAAATTATTGACCTTCGCAGCTGCTCCTCTAAGTTTTTTTCTTCACCATTCTTCTCATTTTATTATAGACTCCTTTTTGAAAGTTAAATAGATTTCCTGCGTGTACTTACTCCAGAGCTGACATCAAATCTGATCATATTATGATCACCGTTATCTAATGGCCCCAGCACCACTACCTCCTGCACTAGATCATACACTCCACTAAGGACTAGGTCAACAATTTATCCTCCTCTTGATGGCTCATGCAACTGCTCCATAAAGCAGTCCTTGATTTCATCAAGGAATCTTACCTGCCTAGCATGCCCTGATGTTACATTTACCCAGTCAATATCGGAGTAAAGAAATCACCATTATTATTGTGTTCCCCAGTTTGTTAGCCTCCCTAATTTCTAATAACTATAACTACATCTGTCTGTTCGTCGTGGCCAGGTGGATGGTAGTACACTCCTATCACTATCCTTGTCACATGGAATTTCAATCCATAGGGATTCCAAGATATGTTTTGTGACCTACCCAATTCTCAATCTTTTTGATTCAAGGCACTCCCTAACATACAATGATACCCCTCCACCAATTCGATTCACCCTATCACTATGATATAATTTGCACCCTGGTATAACAGTGTCCCACTGGTTATCCTCCTTCCACCAGGACTCAGAGATGACTATGATATCTAATTTTTCATTTAGTGCAATATATTCTACCTCTCCCATCTTATTTTTTAGGCTTCTGGCATTCACATATAGACATTTCAAACTAGGTCTGCTGTTCCTATTTGCAACTATGGTCTCTATTGCAACCTCTTCCCCATTATGGTGATACCTTTAAAAGATACCTTGTTCCGAACCATGCGCTTCTGAACAACCGTCAGCCTTCCCCCATTTCTAGTTTAATAGTTGCTCTATCTCCTTTTTAAATGCTGATGCCAGCAGCCTGGTCCCATCCTGGTTAAGGTGGAGTCCATCATTCCAGAATGCAACTTGCTGAAACATCCCTACTCTTTCTAGGACCAGATTATGAACTGACTCCTCTCTGGCCTCCCATGGAACAGACAAGCTCATGTTTGGGCATCTGGTGCAGGAGAATATCATCAGATAAACAGGGCCAATCAGGAATCAGCTTCCTCCTGCTTACCTCCTCTCTCAACTTCAAGCAGCATCAGGATTCCATAAATGCCAATTCACCCTAACTTGCTACCACACCCCATCCAACTCCTTCCAGGGCCACCTGGTGAGTCGCCTTCTTCCTGCAACTGAGATTACTAAATCAGATTTTAAAATCTTATGGAGCTGTATTACTGGTAGAATATAATCATCCATATAATTTTACTTCTTAATGTCTTCATAAAGCGTCTGTGGCTCAGCCCTAAGGGAGTTTCAATCCAGCATGCAGCCACTGGAGGTGTAGAACAAATTTGATGGTGGTTCCTCCTGAGGAAGATTTGTGAAATGCAGTCCTGCATTGAGGAGCCGGCATAACATGAAACAGATATGGTGGACTGTTGAGTTAGTCACCGAGCACACAGCACCTGTATTGTGATGCATACTAATGACTGGAGGTGGCGTATTTGAACAGCCAATGGAGGTTTAACGGACATACAGAGTTTGTCCATGAAGAACAGTCATCCAGCGTTTATGTGGAAACATTTTCACTGCGTCCATGCGGAAGGCGTGGCGGTTGTAGGAAAAGGACCATTTAGCTGGCAGGACTGAGTTTTGATTATTTGAGTATGATATAATGTATAAGCATGGTAAAACATATGCACAATATGAAACAGTATAAGTATGCAGTTTAAAATGTAAAATCAACTGTTTTGTATTTAAATTAAATACAGGTGTGCAAGGTGAGCGGAGGAGTGAATGTGTGAGGTTTTAATAGTAGGCAGCAGTGCTAGTGAGGTTAGCGGGCATTGCAATATAATAAAATGTTTTTGTGATAAAGAAAAAATACTGGAGTCTTTGTGTAGTCGATATTAAAAGTGACTCTGGAATTAAAAGAGTTATCCCCTGATTAGTAATTTTGGTATTTTATCTGACCCAGAACCGTTACCGAACTAAGGCCACTTTCATCATTGCTGTAAAATGGCCACATTTTCTATTTCCCTCATTAACAATTACGTGCTAATTTCCAAATCAGTGTATGGCCATTAGCACAGGAGCCCTTATCAACACCTATTTTCTAAGTGTTAACCATGCACTAATCGGTTAGTTCATGGAGAAGAAGCTGCGCTGATTAATACTGGACACGCCTACTCTCCACCCTCATATTTTTATATTTTTTAGTGCATGGGAAGTGTACGCAGATGTCAAAACTACCACAGGATACCTGAGCAAGGCCCATGGTAGTGATTTTTAATCTGCGGTAAGCATGCATTAAGTGCTCACTGCAGCTTAGCAAAAGAGTCCCTTAGTGATGAGACTGAGGATTCATAAGTACCAGGCTCTTGAAAGAGCTGCAGTCTATAGTTACAAATTCAGAAAAAAAGAAAAAAACAAAACAAAATCAAAATCACTACAATGGTTGGGACACATTAGGAAGGGTGTAAAAAAACAGAACAAAACAAAAAAAAAGACAGGTGGAAGCCCTGGGTGCCCGTTCAACCAGAATCCCAAATAAGCAAAAAGAAAATGCAGATCCAAAAAAGAAAGAAGCATCCGGAAAGGCATCCTTTTTCAACGTTAAAAAAAAAAAAAAAGCAATAGAATGATTTTATATGTAACCTTTGTTTGCCTGGTGAGCATCGGGGCAAGTTACTTTTAGTAAATTGCAGTGTTTTTGAATTTAGGGCTGGGACCAGCAAGAGCTGGGAAGCTAATTAGCACAGTAATCCACTCAACACTCTACTTTTCATCCAATAAAAGTCAGTCCAGGCCAAAAAGTTACAGGTCTGAACCAAAAGGTTTAGTAAAACTTAGATGATACAGAATAAACATAGGACATAATCAGCATTGACTTTATAGTCAGTAGAACAATAAAAATGTTTCAGTCTCTAGTAGGTTTCCCTTATGAATGTGGTGCCTTGGTAGAGTCCTAGTACAAGTCTCTCCTCAGGCCCCTCCTCTAGAGAACAGCTACTTCTGTATGTCTTTATCCTGCAGTAGAGCTCTCTGAGCCTTCAAGTACAAAGTCCTTCTGATGGACCCCTTCCCCAGTGGGTACCATTGCTACTAGGATTCTCTTTCCCATTTCTGCTGGGACCTTCTGGTTTCTTTAGACTTGATCTTGTTTTTTTTAACTCTTTTCCCTTGGCAAGATATGTGTGATGGAGAGCTTGTCTCCTGTTTCAGTTTCTCCTTGTGCAAATTCAGCAGCTTTGTTAAGTGCATTCCATTCCTTGTCTCTCAGTATAGTGGCTGTGGTAACCAGAGACCCTCTTTCCTCTTAGCAGATGTATATTAGGGAGGTGAATGTCAAGCCTTTCCCTTTGCAGTAAGCGTGAAAGGCCAGGAAGCTAGAGCTAAAGACAAGGCTACTCCCACTGGGCCTGACAGTTATACCAAGACAGTTTTCCTTCAAAGTCTGTCTCCTCCTACCACTGTCCATCACAGGCCTCTGTTCCATAAGCTGTAAGAGTATTCTAAATCAAAGATCAGCACTCAGAGATCTCTGCTATTCCTTAAATGAGCAGAACTTAAGGATCTCATTTTATGTACAGTAAAATTCAGTATGAAAGCCAAGAAACAATTATCTGCTTCAGAAAATAAATCATCCTTTCTTCACCTCCTCATTCTGCAGAAATGACTGGAGACAGATATATATCCAAAAGCACTCATAGTACTGAGATTACAGAGATCACAGCCAAGAAGGAACAACCATAAGGGTAAGATGGCAGAGATTCAAAATCAGCTGCCATTGTACTTATCAATGACGACAGAAATAATGATAGCATAATGAGAGGATAAGATGGCTCTGGGAATAGTCACACTATTACAAAGATTTACTCTTGTAAAAACTTCTAAGGTTCTGTCTAGCTTGGATGGCAGACTTCTAGAGGCTCTACTATGGTATTATAGTATGACCTGACCTGTATATCGCCCCACAGTTACCAGAACAAGAGAAAGACTCTCCTGACCAGTGAGGTTGTGGTATGAGAAGACCTGTTATGGAGGTAAACTGGGACTGATATACAACTCCAGCTCAATCTCAAATCCATTGTCTTTGATTCCTGGTTCCTGATCCCTCAGCCACTGTACCATTCTGTGAAGGAATCAAGGTCTTTAGCTAGTCCGGCCATTGTACCAGGAAAACAAAAATAGTAAGAAGGTTTCTGCATGTCTTTGATCCCATGATCTGGCTAACTGCACCAGCACATCACTGCTTCTAAGGAGAGAGAGAGAGAGAGAGAGAGAGAGAGAGAGAGAGAGAGAGAGAGAGACACACACACACACACACAGAAAGAGAGAGAGAAGTTAAGTAGCTTTGGAGTACAAAAGAGCAGCAGTGAGCCATTAGTCTTGGAAAAGAAGAACAAAATACAGTGGGCATTCTTTTGGATATGAGCAAGGAAAGCTGGGCATCCAAATGAAACTACAGCCATCAACCATTATCTGAATTCAATCCAGCTGTAAGAGGTATTCAAGAGAAGAGTGACAGAGGAGTCTCTTGAGATTGGAGCGTCCTGGGAGAATTAAGGGATTTTAAGCATCTGCTGATTTTTTTTCTCTCTGCCTATATTTTTCTATTATTGCAAGTCTGTCCCTTTTTGCTTGAAGACTATTTTTTTTTTTAGTAAACTTTAGGTTCAGAAATCCAATTCTGGCCTGGACTGAATCATTGAAGTGACAGCTCTACCAGTGGACAACTCCTTGTAGGTACCCTGATGCTGTGTGGTGAAGGCCTATTCTATAATAGCATCTGGGCATCCAGATTCCATTATAGAATACTAGTATAAACCTGGTATTGGGGCACCTTACATTTCGGCACCCACACTTACACCAGCCATAGACCTGGTCTAACTGCGGGTACCTAAATGCAGCTGGTTCACATGTAATGTACAGTATTAGTAAGTTACATATGTAACTGGGAGCCCCACTCACGCTCCACCCACACAAACATTAAAAGAATGGTCTAATGTTTTGCAGTTAAAGTTTAATGCAAAGTGTGGAGTGCATCCGAAGATGCTATATGTGCAAGTGGGTGAGAAAAGCTGATATGCACAAACTGGGACAGGGACCTTGGGGTGAAAGTATCCGAGGATCTCGAGGCTGCGAAACAATGTGACAAAGCAGTGGCCATAGCCAAAAGGATGGTGGGCTGCACACAGAAAAGAATCACTATCAGAAAAAGGGAGGTGTTAATGCCCTTGTATGAGTCGTTGGTGAACCTCTACACTTGGAATATTGTGCTCAGTTCTGGAGGCCGTATCTCGCTAAGGAGATAAAACAACTTGAAGTGGTCCAGAGGAAGGCAACCAAAATATCAGGATTGCAGCAAGAGACATATGAGAAGAAGCCTGAAGACCCAAATACATATACCCGAGAAGAAAGAAGGGATAGAGGTGAAATGATACAGATGTCTAAATACTTGAATGGTATCAATCTACAAACAAATTTTTTCCAGAGACAGAGAAGCAGTAAAACTAGAGGACATAAATTGAGGTTGTGAAGTGGTAGACTAAGGTCAAGGAATACTTTTTCACAAAGAGGGTGGTGGATGTCTGAATTGTCCTCCCAGTGGAAGTAGTGGAGACAAAAACAGTGAAATAATTCAAAAATGTGTAGGATAGACACAAAGAATCCCTAATAGAAAGAGAATAGTAACAAAACAAAACTTAACACATTAACAGTTAAATTCAATTGGTAGCTTCAGAAGTGGGGAAGTGAAGACAATGTCGGATGAACTTCTATAGTCTGTATCCTGTACATTGCAAAGATAGATCAGGATGGGCAGGAGTGGGCATCGAGAACAACTCCAGCAATGGAGAAGCGAGGTCAATGCTGGACAAACTTCTACCATCTGTGTTCTGTATATAGCAAGACAGATCAGGATGGGCTGGAGTGGGTTTTGACAGCAACTTCAGAAGCTGGCCTATAGGGCCAGTGCCAAGCAGACTTTTATGGTCTGAGCCATGAAAATGGCAAGGACAGATCAGGATCAAAAAGGAGTATTTTATATCACATTCATATCATATGCTATGAGAGCAGGTGCTGTATATATCCCAGTGGAGGAGGGGGAAGACATCATGAAGTGAAACCTGGCGAGGAAAATGTTGTAATAATACTATTGTTTAACTGGTTCAATACCAAATTGATAATGAATATTACTGCTGGGCAGATTAGATGGACCATGCAGATCTTTATCTGCTTCTGTTTACTATGTTACATACAATCATTTTACTTATGTGCTTACACACGCCTTTATGGAATAGTGCTTATGCGCATACATGCTCATTTTCTGTGCATTTACGTGCTCAATGGAACATGCAACTGAAAGCGTCTAGTTATAGAATTGCTCTGAGTGCTCGTATTGGAGAGTGTGGATTAATTTGCCAATGCCCCCCCCCCAGTTATACTGGCTCCAATCTGGCCCAAAAGTACTATATCCAGCATGTCAGTGTTTCAGCCCTGAAAGGGTGACCCCCAGTCTGCCAAGCAGTGAATAAAAACCTGTGAGGACAGCCCCAAGACCGGGAAAGGTTACATTTCTCCAAGTCATTGGTTCCAATCCAGATCAGATCAGTACAGACCTAAAATGACTGTCTATCTGAAAAGAACTGATGGTCTTAGTCCAACTCCAGGGACCGTAGCAGACGCGTTCACATTATAGCCTTTGTCAGATTCATACAAATCTGCACATTCTGCTTCACAACTTGTCACTGATTTGAGACAAAAACACAAGGAGTGACAGATGGCACTATTAATCCAGCTTTCAAAACCATCACGTCCAGCAGTGATGCAGAAAAGCATGGACAACTAGGGGAAGGAAAGACTAAAATAAAAGTTACCTCTAGTTAGCAGAAGTTTATGTTTTTTTTAATTAAACAATAACCAGAAAAAACACTGACAAAGATCACACATAGCATAATTTGCAACAGAAGTTCAATCTAAGAACATCTAGGCACTGCCAGCTTTTGTAGCACATAATTAAAGTGCATCTGTAGTGGAGTTTGCCAAATAAAGAAACAAATTTGCCAGAAATGATTCTCTCACAAGTAGCAGCATGAAAAAAAAAGAAGAACAAAAACAAGATCAAATGCAAACCAAACTCCTCATACTCTTCATTAACACCCTACAGAGGAGATTCAAGTGTCATTTTTCCCAAACAGCCAGAAATGCAGATACTTTGACTACAATCTTTTGTTCACTTCCTTATGACATTTATTACTAATCAAGTCCCCCAGTTTCTTGCAATTTCGTTGATGTGGCAACAGCTGCAGTATTAACCCCCTGAAGCCTCTTGCTAGTACCCCTAATCCTTCTAAAACTTTATTTCTCTCATACTAGTTCATACAGGACCACTTCCATTGGCACCTGCAGGCCTCTCCCACCAAAGGTTCTCTTGATGGTCTTTCCAGCTTATCCATAGCCTCTTTAAAGTGTACCTCAGAGGCCTCATCTACCATATATGTGCTTCAAAGTTTGCGCAGTCAACACCTGAAGTTAAACTGTTTTGCTCCTCAAATAGGGGATAGGACCCATAGGAGCCAACTTTTCGTAATTATTGGAGGTGCTAAGCCCAATGGAAATAACCCCTCCCTCAACAAATACAAGGAATTTTCTCGATATTGGGGGTGCTCAAGCACCCACAGAGTCGGCTCCTATGATAGGACCTATGAGTAGCAGTCTGGTAGCTAAATTGCCAAGTTTTAGATGTAATGATTGTGAGGGGGTTTATAGAACACTGCCCCTCACCCTTAAGAAAAGGCCCTCGCCAACCAGCCTGGGCCACCTTAAGAGCAATGGTCCTGTCCTGGGAGGAAGTGTGCCGGGAGGGTGGAGCCCATACTTGGATGTTTAAAAGACAGGGCCAGGGCCAGGCTGAGGTTAAGGAGGTCCAGGGAAGGAAGACTTGAATCCCCAAGCTGCTGAAGCTCCTGATCCAGTATCACGATCTGGCTGAGGTAAGCCACTGTTACTGTTGGATTGAATCTTGCAAATGTTGCTTTGAGGTCTGGCTAGAGCCAGACCAGGACCTCAGAAGAAACCAGAGAAATTATAGGCTGTGTTTGGGGCGTGGCAACCCCTGCAACTGCAGACTGTTAGGTCTGCCACCGAGGCCTGCTCAATACCGTGTTCTGAACTGCAGAGGTTTTCCTACTCTATGCCTTGAGCCATTTCAGCTTACAGAATTCCTTGTAACCAAACGCTCTTAGGGGTTGAGAGAATGTTATTATTGGCATTTATTATAGCTCCGTTAAATAATGTCACTTCGATGTTAGACAGGTTTCTAAATCTTTCAGGAAAATGTGTTAAGTTTTCTCCACGAATGGTAAACTTGGATTCAAAAATGAGGACTTGAGTATATTTACACACTAATAATTTTTACTTTGTTAGTTTTGTTCTTCATATAATTATGTTTGTATTTCATACTTTTCTGTACAAGCTTAGGCTTGATAAAGATTGTATATCAATTATATTTGAAATAATAAAAAAAATAAATTCCATGTGAAAATTAATTTTTACTTCTTTTAAATATTTTCTTCTGGCCTATAAGAGGGCCCAGAGAGCCTAAGTTTGAGTGGGAGTGTCTGCTGATGCACATTAATAGGAAACATAACCACATCTCCTGTATTTTCATTTCAGTCTTGAATGCTTTAAGCCCTCTGCTCCTTTGTACATTGGGAGAGCAGTTTCCAGCACGCAGAACAGGGAGAAACCTGCCTCTGTAATGCATTGGTGGGTGACTTCACTAACTGTATTGTTATTTGAATGTGTTCTGCCTTCTGAGCTCTTAACCTGCTTCAAGTCCTCTGCTCCTTTGTACATTGACAAAGCAGTTTCCAGCACTCAGAACAAGAAGAAAACTTGCTTACTTAGTTACTAGAGGGCTCACAATCTATATATCTCACAGTGCTGGGGCATATATCTGGTTTCAAACAACTGAATGCTCCCAGTTAAGAAAGCAATGTACATATGAAGGCAATAGATGTGGAAATATCTTGAGTGTATTTTAAGACTCCTGTAATACTACAGTGGTTCCAGTAAGTTGAGTCTGCATTTCATACAGAAAGAGGAGAGGAGCCCCCATCATCCTAACTAAGGTAGCAAAGTGAAATCATAGTGGGACAGTCCTCAGAAGTGGTGCAGAAAAAGATACAAGAACCTTAGCCGCTAATCAAATGTAGCACATCTCCCCAACCAAATCGGAAAGCAGGACAGACAAAGAAACCACTATACTGCAAAGGGTGGAAAAAGTGCCAAATCAGAGGATAAGATCCTTACGGGACAGGTCTCTACCAAGGTCATAGAGGAAACGGAAGGGAAGACCTGAAAATAGAAGGTCTGATACTTGCAGGATTGTCCAAGTTGCAAATGGAGCCTACAACCTTGGACCCACGAGCAAAGTCCACGACTGACTGTCCTTGAATCACATCAACACTCCAACATACTCTCACCTTCATACATTCACACACTAAACGGCACAATTACCAGTCGACTGGATACACCCTTAAGAAGCAGAGCATAACTGGGTACCATATCATAAACACCCAGAAAATTCATATACCCTCTTCCTTCATCATTCTCATACTTTTACATGCACACTCCTTTACTTCACGAACTTAGTCCAGATAAACATCACTTCATAAAAAACATTACCCCTAACAGCACTCCACTCTCCCTCATGAGTTCATTCTTAGAAGTCATTTAACATGCAACAGATCACATAGGATCTCCTGAGAAAGTGCAAAACCGAAAGCACTCGCTATTCCCAAAGGAGCCAGAATGAACGTAATGAAATTACTCCTAGAAATCCACTCCTTAACATTGGTCCAAATAATGTTAGCCACACCTCTCAATACTACACAGCCGATTCAGGATTACCAGACACACCAACCTCAGCCAAACAGGCAACAGAACTTACAACAGCAAATCATTATCCCACAAACAAACTGTACAACCAACACAAAAAAGCTCTAATAAATCCAAATTGACATACAAACAACAACTAATAAAGGTTCCCACTTTCACCATTACAGAAGATCCATACCTTACAATTCAAATAGGTTAGATCAATGCCGATCAACAGTAAACAAAACAGAAATTATAAAAGATTGGATCACATCGGAAACCTTAGATTTACTCTTTATCAGCGAAACCTGGATCCATGACCAAAAAGATCCCATAATACTGGACCTTTGCTCTCCGGGATACAACATTACACACTGGACCAGAATAGGTAAAAGAGGCGGAGGCATTGCCATAATCTACAGATCCCATCTCACTTTAGAAACCACTGCTGAATCAATCACACCTCAACTAGAAATTGCCTCAATCAGATTGCAACATAAAAGTGTAACCGGCAATCTAAATTGCGTCCTATTCTACAGACCGCCAGGCACTTGGAGCGAAGCATATATAACCCTAATGGATTTCATATCAGTCACTTGTACATCTAACTCAAACATACTAGTCATTGGGGACATAAACCTTCATTTAGAAGACCCAAACTCAACTGGTGTCCAAGATTGTAAGGAATTCTTCCAACTATGGGATTTCGAATGGCCACATCCGAATGCCACCCACAGAAAAGGCCACACACTTGACCTGCTAACCCATAAATTTGCATCAGACCAAATCATTGAAGTCATTGACCACAAATGGATGGAAATTCCATGGTCAGACCACTTCAAATTAAATCTGACCCTACATTGGATGAAGAATGGGCATCTCAAAGCTGATGAAAAAAAATCTTACCAAACCGGAGGTAAAGTGGACACAACTGCATTCTGGCAATCAATTTACGACAACAACTGGTCTATTCCATCTGATTCCATCAACTATCTTGCAGATTGGGAATTGAGATGTATCACCGCTCTAAATGAATTAGCTCCTTTACGAACAAAAACCATTCACAAACCAAACAGGACTCCATGGTTCAACGAAAATCTGAAACAATTAAAATCTAGAACCAGACTTGGAGAAAAAACAAAAATGATCAAAATCTAAACGCTTGGAAAGAATCACATAGAAAATACAAATATGAAATAAAAATATCCAAACGGAACTACTATAATGAACAACTAGGTTCTGACTACAAAGACATGAAAAAGTTATACAAGCTACAGGATAAATTACTAGACACAAAACCAATGTCCTCAACAAAATCAGGAATCCCAACAGCAGACCATCTTGCTAACTACTTCAAAGGCAAAATTGTTGATCTACACAAAAATATGTCCCAGGACTACACCAACCTTGATACCTTCCTTAATGAGCTAGACCCACGCTCAGAAGAATACCTAGCCGACCGAACTTGGACAAATTTCGCCCAGATCACACAAGAAACAATAGCACTAGCAACCAATAAGATCTCTACAGCCTACTGTCAATTGGACACCTGCACCAATTATCTAATGAACCTTCCCCCCACCCCCCGCTCAAATCATCACTGAACTTACCTCCCACCTCAACTTCTTGTTCCAGCATGGCATATTCCCCAAAGACAAAGGTAATATACTACTCACACCATTACCAAAAGACACCAAAAAGAAAACTAACAATATCACCAACTACCGACCTATGGCATCCATCCCACTTACAACCAAACTGATGGAAAGCATTGTAGCTAAACAACTAACTGAATACATCGACAATTTCTCAATCCTTCATGAACCATAGTCGGGCTTCAGATCTCTCCACAGTACGGAAACCATCCTGATAACTCTCCTAGCCAAGTTCAAAAAGGAAATCGCATTAGGTAAAAACATACTCCTCTTACAATTCGACTTGTCAAGTGCATTCGATATGGTTGACCACTATATACTATTAAGAATACTCGACAAGATAGGCATAGGAGGGAATATACTCAAATGGATCAAGGGTTTCCTAACCCTGAGATCTTATCAAGTAAAAGCAATCTCAAGCATATCACCATCATGGAGTACCGATTGCAGAGTACCCCAGGATTCACCTCTCTCACCCATATTATTCAATCTTATGATAATCCCCCTTGCTCATGCCCTATACAAGCATAATCTTAATCCTTTTCTGTATGTGGATGATGTCACCATTTACATACCGTTCAACTCTAATCCAACAGAAATCACTGTTGCAATAAAGACTAGTTTAAGCTTAATGGATGCCTGGGCATTGGCATTTAAACTCAAACTCAACAAGGAAAAAACTCACTGCCTTATTCTATCTTCTCTCCACAAAACAAACCTCCCTTCACCCATAAAAATCCCGGAACATACTCTTCCAATATCGGACAAACTGAAGATCCTTATTGACACCAACCTAACCCTGGAGAGCCAAGCTTCTGCCACCACAAAGAAAATATTTCATGCAATGTGGAAACTCAAACGGATCAAACAATTCTTCCCAAGGGAAACTTTCCGAAACATAATTCAAACAATGGTACTATCACATGTTGATTACTGTAATGTTGTATATGTGGGATGCAAAGAACAGATCTTAAGGAAACTCCAGACCGCGCAGAACGGCAGCTAGACTCATTTTTGGAAAGACAAGATTCGAAAGTGCTAAACTCCTAAGTGAAACACTGCACTAGCTACCAATCAAGGAACAAATAGCCTTCAAAATTTGTACTCTGGTCCACAAAATAATCCATGGTCTGGCCCCAAACTACATGACCGAACTTATCGACTTACCAACTAGAAACATCATTGAACCATCAAGAACCTTTCTAAACCTGCATTACCCAAACTGTAAAGGACTAAAATACAAATCAACATATCCATCAAGCTTTTCCTACATTTGCACTCAGTTCTGGAACGCTTTACCTAGAAACATTAGAACTGCGAACACCCATCTAAAATTTCAAAAAGACCTCAAGACTCACCTCTTCCGGAAAGCCTACCCAGCACACCCGAACTAATTTATGAGCAATGCATCACATCTTTCGATCTAAGAAATTAACAATACCCCTTCCACATAATCCTATTACCTCAAACCGTACGAATTTTACCACTCCAGTTATAATTAAGTGCACTTCTACCCTTATCCTACTCTGTATTTCTCACTAGAAGCTGTAGTCCCATCCCCGGAGACTTATCAGCCTCATTGGGATTACTTCTCTCTATATGCTGCTATATATTCATCCCAGAGTTGTATTCTCTTTTCCGGAACCTTATCAGCTTCTTTGCACCTACTGTTACTCTATTTTCCACTCTGTATATATTCCTAGAGTTGGTACTCTCCTCTCCGGAACCTGTAAGCCACATCGAGCCTACTGCTATGCGGGAAAATGTGGGATACAAATGAAATAAATAAATGCTTTATGTATTCATTTATTTATTTAGCTTTCTATTTAAGATCTCTGCTAATTTGGCAAAGTCTAATACTGTGGCAATCTTGAATGTAAAAAGGCTTTCCAGTTTTAATTTATATTTTCATATTTAGGAGAACAGCTTAGATACTCTATTATCTATAACATTTTATGTTTATTAAAATTCTTGATATACCACCACTACTACAAAAGATCACAGCAGTTCACAACAAAATAAATCAAAAATATTATAAAACAGAAAATAACTCCATATTAAATAGGACAGAACAATCACACAAGAGTAACAAGTCAATCAAATAGCTAACTGCATAGACAACTGGTGACCAACAACCCACAGTTAAGTTAGGGAAGGTGAAAACCAAATGCTAAAGAAAACAAAAAAAAAAGAGAGATTTCAGTAAAACCTTAAAACGAGAGCACAATTGAGAACATAAAACTGGAGGAAGGTCATTCCAAAGTTTAGGTGCAAGAAAGTAAAAAGCAGTGTGACATGTCAACTCATAATGAGCCTGTTTTGGAGTAGGAAGAACCAAACAATTTGAGCCAAATGAGTGAAAAGCGCGAGAAGAGGTGTAAGGAACAAGAGTGGAAAGACAGGCAGGACTACTGCAGTGGAGTGTTTTGTGAGTTAAACAGAGAATTTTGAACCAAGATCGATATTTGATTGGGAGTCTGTGAAGTGAAGATAAAAGGGTAACAGATTCAAATCAGTGAGTGTTACAGAGAAAACGAGCTGCTGAATTCTGTAATTTACCAGTATGAGCAACAATTCTCGACACTGCATTCTGATCTTGATATTAGTGTTGCTCAATTTCTCGGCAGCCTTCGACACCAAGGATCATATCATAATTACAACACTGGCAGAAACAGGTATCAGTGGCACAGTATTTACTTGGTTCAAAACCTATTTTGTCAGATAGACAACAACCAGTTCTGTTCAGCAACAGCACATTATTACCTTGGGGTGTCACAAAAACCATACTGTCTCCCATTTTATTTAATATCTACCTCAAGCCCCTGGCTGAGCTGCTTTGGTCAATGGACACAAAATTCTACATCTATGCTGATGATGTGCAACTACTCATACCCATTGAACCAGATCTACCCACAGCTCTGAGTAACCTGACTTCCTGCCTAACCGCAACTCAGGAATGAGTGAACAACAACAAACTTTGCTTGAACCCAAATAAAACAGAGATTCTTTGGATACCAAACACAAGTACCTTTTGGGAAGTATGAACTCCCCCTGAAATCACAGGTCATGAATCTTGGGATACTGCTAGACTCATCACTCACTCTGATCACACAAATTCAAACAACCTTCAAAAATTGTCTATCACCTACGGCACACACAAAATCTCTTCCAAAAATATATTGAAAAGGGTCTGACCACAGTAGTCCATGGCATGATAACATCACGACTAGACTACTGTAATGCCCTGTACACTGGTCAAACCAAAAATAGTTTATACCAGCTCCAGCTAATTCAGAATGCTGCAGAACCACATCACACCCTTCCTGCAAAAGCTACACTGGCTACCAGTATCTTACAGAGCTAAATTTTAAAAACTATTTGATTTTCAAGGTCCTCAGACAAAATGGGCCAGAGTACTTTAAAGAATAAGCTAGCCCATACACACTTTTGAGACCTCTAAGGTCCTCTCATGGATCATCACTATCTGTACCCTCGTCAAAAGAAATTGTATGATATGATACCCACTAGCATGACTTCTCAGGAGTAGCTCCCACGCTCTGGAATTTACTCCCAGAGGGGCTACGTGTAACTCAACACTACCTCTACTTCAGGAAGCAGGTGAAGACCTGGCTCTTCTCCCAAGCCCTTAATACATAGGGTGACTGACTATACACTCATTCTGCACCTGGACTAGCTTAGATCAGTTTCTTATCACTTGCTTAACTTTACAAAGAACTTGCCTTGAGTTTAGCCATCAAATTATCCCACATGACTCTGTACCATACATCTTGTTCCCATCATATATCTGCTCTTGGTCCCTCGGCTTTATGGTAAGCCATACTGTAGAAAATCTTTAGCATTATATCTATGTTAGTTTCTAATGCATGCTTATTAGGTATATCATTAGCATTATGCTAACATTGTATTATATCTCTGGTATTTGAATTCCAGTGTTGTTAAATGTGTATATTTTTGATACTGTCACAGCAGTTCTATTATTAGGTTTTAATTTACTGTTGTCAAGTTTACCTCATTTATTGTATTTAGTTTATTCTTGGTTATTTTACTATTGTTATGCTATTAACAAATTGTAAGTGTTATGTTAAACCGTACCTGCTGTACACTGCCTTGGGTGAATCTCTTCATAAAGGTGGTTAATAAATCCCAATAAATAAATAAAAACAAATAACCTGGCATACCCCAAAATAATGCATTGCAATAATCAAACAATGGCATTATTAAGGCATGCAACACAGTTTCAAAACCCTCTCTAGACAGTAAGTCCCTTGTCCTCCCTCAAGACCTTTAAATTTCAACAAATCATCTTCATCAGATTTCTAAGATGCCCCTCAAATGTAAGTGCAGAATCCAATAAAACCTCCAAATACTTTATTTTCTGTACAATCAGAATGACAGTATCCCCCATTGAAAAATTCAACGGCCGAATCACATCTCTCTGATTTGGCAAAAATTGAAATCGCGATTTTGACACATTGAACTTCAGTCTATTAGCTGACATCCAACTCCTAATAGCGGAGAGGCACAGTTTCAGGAAATGTAAACGAAAGAATTTTCCTATAATCCCTTAATGGGAAAAAACTGTATATCATCCACATACAGACGATATCCCCAGTCCTGCAAGTAATTTACTTAGCAAAAACATGTAGATATTATGTTCAAATATTTTTATTGAAGTTTCATAGAATAAAACAACATAGAATATGAAACAAATAATAAACAACCCCCACTAGATGCCATCCAAATCTAGAATCCTCTAGTAGTAGATACTATTCCTAACTTCAGGCAGTGCAACGTCACATACTCTGAGTTGAAGCCTAAATAAGCTCAGTCTTCTAATAACATTCCTTTTCAGATACAATTCTTCCAATTTTAGTTATGCAACAATCGAGGGGAATTAAAAAAGAGGGACTACCCGCTATTACAGGCAATTCCTCAAAAAAAAAAAAAAAAAAAAAACTTCTAAAGGCTATCAAAACTCTCTCACTGAACCTCATCAACGTTGTCAAAGTGGAAACCCTTCCCCCACCCTCCCAGCCCTAACCCTTATTCACCACACCCCTACCCTTAAGACCCAAACCCCAACGTCCCTCAACCAACGTCCCCCCCTTTAATACCACCCTATCCCTACCCAGGAAAATACCCCAAAACAGCTCCAATAGGCTTGGACTCTGATAGCCCCTGGGATCTTAAAAGAGATGTGTAAACCCCCTTCCCTCCATTCCCTCCCCCCAAATACAAGCTTACTGGATATAGAGGATCTTAATAATCGTTCAATCCAACGAAAATCCCAGAAAAATCCCAGAAAATTTTATTGATTAACCAGCAAACTATGCCCTCTAGGACTAAGGATCTGTAGATAAGGAGACCAAATTAGGGTTAAGGTCTTCCTGTGCCTGGGGGAGTCCCTTGCCTCCCTAGCCTCCCAGACTGCTAAAAGATGCACCTGGTTCCTCCAGTTCCAGTAAGCCGGGGGCTCCAGCAAGGTCCAATATTGGAGGACACATTTCCGGGCCACCAGACTCAATTTTTGGCACAGAAGACTGGGATATCGAGGCAGGGGAGCGAAAGCTTTAGGCCTATCATGCAGAAATTGATCCACTGTCCCTTGAACTGTATCTCCCAGCAGCCTAACCAAAAAACCCTGTATTTTTACCCAGAAATTGTGAACCCCAGGACATAACCAAAACACATGGTAAAATAAGTGGGGACTATAACCACATTTTAAACAAGTCAAATCTCCATGTCACCCCATTGGGCTCATTTTCAAAAGAGAAGGGCGCCCATCTTTCGACACAAATCGGGAGATGGGCATCCTTCTCCCAGGGTCGCCCAAATCGGCAAAATCGAAAGCTGATTTTGGGCGCCCTCAACTGCTTTCCGTCGCGGGGATGACCAAAGTTCCCAGGGGCATGTCAGAAGCATAGCGAAGGTGGGACTGGGGTGTGCTTAACACCGATAACGGAAAAAAGAAGGGCGTCCCTGACGAACACTTGGCCGACTTTACTTGGTCCTTTTTTTTTTTTACGACCAAGCCTCAAAAATGTGCCCTAAATGACCAGATGACCACCAGAGGGAATCGGGGATGACCTCCCCTTACTCCCCCAGTGGTCACTAACCCCCTCTCACCCTAAAAAAAAAGTTAAAATATTTTTTCCAGCCTCTATGCCAGCCTCAAATATCATACCCAGCTCCATGACAGCAGTATGCAGGTCCCTAGAGCAGTTTTAGTGGGTACTGCAGTGCACTTCAGGCAGGTGGACCCAGGCCCATCCCCCCTACCTGTTAAACTTGTGGTGGTAAATATGAGCCCTCCAAAACCCACCAGAAACCCACTGTACCCACATCTAGATGCCCCCCTTCATCCCTAAGGGCTATGGTAGTGGTGTACAATTGTGGGGAGTGGGTTTTGGGGGGGGGGGGGCTCAGCACACAAGGTAAGTTAGCTATGCACCTGGGATCTTTTTATGAAGTCCACTGCAGTGCCCCCTAGGGTGCCCGGTTGGTGTCCTGGCATGTCAGGGGGACCAATGCATTATGAGTGCTGGCTCCTCCCATGACCAAAGGGCTTGCATTTGGTCTTTTCTGAGATGGGCGTCCTCAGTTTCCATTATCGCCGAAAATCGGGGACGACCATCTCTAGGGACGACCATCTCTAAGGTCCACCTAAATGTTGGGATTTGGGCGTCCCCAACCGTATTATCGAAATGAAAGATAGACGCCTATCTTGTTTCGATAGTACGGGTTTCCCCACCTCTTCGCCGGGATGTCCTGCAAGGACGCCCTCAGGAAAACTTGGGCGCCCCACCCCTTTCGATTGTGCCCCTCTACGTGGACAAAGATTTTCTCTTTTGAAAATGAGCCCAGGAGAATTTTACAGTCTGCTACCAGATGTGTTTTTGAGGTCCCTGGTCGAGATACAAAGCTTGTTCAAAGGAGAAAACAGTCTTTTAAAGTTATTGCTCCAGAGGACTAGAATTGTCTCTCTCAGAATTTGAGAAATTTTGTTGTCTTTTTAGGAAGAAATTGAAGACCTTGCTATTTTCTCAGGCCTATGGGGCCCAGCCTTGATTTTAATAGTTATCTGATATATTTTTTTTCTCTGCTGTCTTGTTTTCCTACTTTTATTGTCTTTTTATTTTTTTTAAACACCATTTTGAATGGATTTGTTTGTGTAACAATTGTACAACAATTTTAGAAACAAAAACATTAGTAGTAATGGAAGTATGGGCATATATCAATGAAGCAATAACTCATACAAGTGTTAGTATTTTGCAACTCTTGTATTCTTTCTGTACTACATGATATTAATTGCTGTCTTATTGACAATTAAACACTTCAAAAGAATAATATGCTCAATCCAGTTTTGTAGGACTGGCAAGGTTTTTAAAAGCAGTGACCTTGCAGTTCTCATGACAGCGATTTTATTTTGAAAGTTCTTTATGGTATTTTATGCTAGATGGGGGGGGGGGGGGGCGCCAACTGATAGTCTGCAGTGGGGCACCAGAGACCCTAGGCACAGCCCTGGAAAGACCTCAAGTAATGATCTGGAGAATAAGGGGATTCAAGTGATCAGACAAGTAGCTTGGAATCCCTAAATAAAACCCCTTTAAATTTAACTCTAGCAGATTGGCAACAACGGTAATTCATGGGTGCGGGAGCAAAACATTTTACCATCCCATGTGAGCAGTAAAAGGTCTTGCTCCCACCATTAAAAAAAAAAAAAAAAAAAAAAACACGGGTCTGGCATCTCTTCCTCTCCTAGGCATGCTAGGAGACGTAGTTTTTTATGTCAACGCTTTAATGGGGGTGGGAGATGTCCAGTAGGAGGTATGAACTATTCCAAATATTTATTTCCCTGCTTACTTTATTTGGTCAATTTTTCTCTTTTCAACGCACAACATTTTTACGCACTGGCCTGGTCTACTCTAGTGGGAGTAGACTCCGCCACATTTTGCGAGATGGAGGATATACGATTGGTTGAGGAATTCCTTGAGTGAATGGCGAACGTTCCTCCCCCACGTGAATTCTACTCGCTTGTTCTCAATACAGGAGAGTAAAGGCTGACTGCTTGCTGAGTGGGCGAGAGGGGGCAGGTAGTGTCTCAGGCCTGCGTGCGCTGGGCGGAGAGAGCACGTCTCGAGACCACGCGCTGGGCGGGAGGCTGCAGCCTGTGGGATTTGGAGGAGCGATGAGAGGGCGAAGCTCCACCCTTTGCCTGCAGAAGCCCCTCCTCGCAGGGCAGATTAACGCTGCTACAGGGCCACGTTAGGCACGTGAAAGCGAGCAGCCAATCAGCGGTAGCCACACAATGTTTGGCGAACGCTAGAGCAGTTATAAAAGTCAGCTGTTGGGGGTGGGAGGGGGGCTTGCTCATCCTTCAAAGGCTATAACGCTGTTATGAAGAACTTGTAGCGCCCGTGCTTGACGCACGTTGTGGTTTCCCAAGCAACACGGTGACGTCACCGGAAGGCTTCAGACATTATGAACTGGGCTTCAACTTCCTGGCAGTCAGCTTCAGAACATTGGAGATGCAAATTATTATAGCAGATACGCCTGGATTTCTGCGTTGATCTCTAGGCATGCTATATTGAATCTGAGAAGAGTTACCCTTGCTTTAAAGCACTTATAACTTTATGCAGGAGCTCTTGGGTAGGCTGTTTTATCAAGCCACACAAATGCATAAGTTGTCTTTATAAAATAAATACAACATATGCTTCTAAGTACCTTCTCTGCCTAAGCTCCCACTTATAAAATAACCCTTCACAAGTGCATATATGGGTCTTTTATCTCAAGTCTATTAGTTTTAATGTAGCTTTGATCAAACATGACTGAGCATCTGTTATCATCTAAAAATACATTTATTAGCTCATTTGAAGAAGTTTGGACCATTGTTCGTGGATCATGATTAGTGAGCAACTGTTCATGTCATTGAAATTTGTCACAGCTGGCATTTTGGTGGGCAGTGTCAACAAAAGAGGTTAACTGATTGAGCATGATAATTGAATTATTTTCTCAATCCCTAGAGATGGCCTGCTCTGTAGACAATTGAGCCACATTGGTAAAACAGTATAAGGAAGCTTGTAGTATAAATTCTGTAGCTCCTCTTTATATAGGCCGATATTTTTTATTTCTTGTTTTTGCTATTGTTTCATGAGTTTCTTGATCTAGTATTAGTAGTCACTCTTTGGGGGGGGGGGGGGGGGGGGAGCAAAGGAACAGATTCTTTTAAATGCTGTTATACACTCCAGGGGATCCTGGAGGCAAGAGCCTCCTCTCCACGGCTGGCTGGCCTCTGGGACAACTAGGGTTCAGACCGTGGGGGAAGGGGGTTGGGCAGTGCTTGGGTTAAAACCGCAGAGCAGTAGCAAACAGTGGTGAGAAAAAAAAAAAGTATAATTTTCTCTTTACCAGTCGAGCTGGTGCAACCCACTCTGCCATACTTAAAGCGGTGTCAGGAATCTAGGGTGAATTAATCTCCAGTACTTCTCAAACTGAGAGATGCTTGCATTCCTCTCTATGGATGAGCTAAGGAAGTCAGGCAGTGGAGGGGGAAGTCAGGCAATGGAGGAGTCATGGAGGGGGGGAAAAGATAAGGAGGCAGCTTTCCTCTTAGGTGTAGCAAAATACTATTTCCCTGCTCTCTCCCCAACATCCCTTCCCTTTCTTTGTTGCAATGGGCATTGGGATTGAGGGGGAATTTTTTTTTAATGAAGATATATGAAGCCTATTGCTTCTAGACAAAAGAAAAAGAGGCCAGGCAGTACACAAATAATAACCGAGAAAAGCAATGTACCTACTGCATATATCATAAAATATTAAATGAAAATAAAGCAGCCCTTCAGTGCCATGTTTTGGCTCATGTCTAAATCAGGGGTCACAATCTTCAGTAGATGGAGCATAAACCTCCAAAAGGAAGGGTTTTTATAGTGTCGCTGCCTTTCTACTCAGTATGTTGGACTGTTTTTTTTTTTTTTTCCAAAAATACATCAAAAGAACAATTAGCAGTGCATATAGGCACATTTTTCAAAATAGGAACAGATAGTTCCAATATCAGCACACCAAGAGTCGATTGTAATTGTTTCCTGTAAGCGATAGCAGTCGGCTTTTCTGCCTGGATCTCTATATAGACCCAGCCCTGACTAGGCCTCTTTGCCAAAGTTTGATCTGCACTTCCTGGTGTTGCCTTGTGCTTTGGATGCCTGCTATGCTCTGGATCTTTACTTGAAAACTCCTTCATCCTATGTTAGTTCCTACTAGACCTCAGTCTTAAGAAAATAAGAATATCCATACTGGGTCAGAGCAACAGTCAGGGCCGAGGCAAGGCCGCCCCCCCGAGGTCGCCGCCACCGCTCCCCCCCCCCCCCCGAGATCATCGTCGCCATCCCCCCCCCTCCACCACCGGGCTGGGCCCCCTGCACTGAAATCACATCACCTCTCACCTCCGTGTGAAGGCGCTGCAGGCAGCAGATCACCTCCCTTCGGCCCTCCTTCCCTCCTTGTGTCCCACCCTTGTGGAAGTTACGTCAGACAAGGGTGGGCCACAGGGAGGGAAGGAGGCCTGAAGGGAGGTGATCTGCTGCCCTGCTGCCTGCAGCGCTTTCATACGGACGTGAGAGGCGCTGTGATTTCAATGCAGGGGGCCCGGCCCGGTGGCAGACGGTCGACGACGGACGGCGGGTGGGACTACGGCGCTGGGCCCCCCTTGGAGGCCCGGGGAATTTTGTCCCCTCTGCCCCCCCCTCGGTGGCTATGCCAATAGTCATCTAGCCCGGTATCCTGTTTCCATCAGTGGCCAACCCAGATCACAAGTACCTGGCAAAATCCGAAAGAGTAGCAAGATTCCGTTCTACTTATAAGTAGTTGTTTTCCCCATGTCTATCTTAATAGCAGATTATGGACTTTTATTTCCAGGAACTTGTCCATACCTTTTTTAAGTCCTTCCTCCAGCATTGCGTTCCAGAGCTTAACTTTGTTGAGGGGAAAATGCTTTCTCCTATTCATTTTAGAAGTATTACCATGTAACCTCATGGAGAGTCCCAGAGTCTGTACTTTTTCAAAGAATGAACAATTTCATGTTGATCCATTCCGTTCCACTCAGGATGTTGTAGATCTCTATCGTATCCCCCCTCAGACGTCTCTCTTCCAAGCTGAAGAGCCCTAGTCTCTTAGGCCTTTACTAATACGAGAGGAGTTCATCACCTTAATCATTTTGGTCGCCTTCTTTGAACCTTTTCTAATTCTGCTATATCTTTTTTGAGATATGGTGACCAGAATTGCACAAAATAATCAAGGTGAAGTTGCATCATGGAGCAATGCAAAAGCATTATAATATTCCTGGTGTATATTCTATCCTTTTTTTCCTAATAATTTCAAGCGTTCTGTTTTGCTTTTTTGGCTGATGCCTAGGCTATGCTTTGATACTGTCTAAATAGCTGCTGAAACGTGATCAGCGAGTCTATCAGATCCTTGATCACTTTCTTTTTAATTGCATAAATAAGATAGTGAACATACAAGTAGAAACTTGAATGGAAAAAAAAAAGTTAGATACATGGAACTCTTCTAATTTAATAAGAAATAGAAGAAAAAAAATCTATACAGGCTCAAGCACTTTAAATCCACAGTTTAAGAGCAGGGCCTATGAACTTAGGAGAGATATACCTAAAATAAAGAAATTACTGAAAATAAGCATATTTGAAAAATAGCCCCTTAGTTGTTTCAGTATGCAAAGAACTTAGACTTACAAAGTTCCATAGGTTACTATGGGGCTCATTTTTGAAAGAGAAAAACATCCAAAAAGAGTCACAAAGCACCATTTGGACGGATTTCTTCTCAAAATGTCCAAATCGGTATTTTTGAAACCTGTTTTGCAGACGTCTATTTATACATTTCGTCTGCAGTGCATCCAAATCACAAGGGGGCATGTTGGGAGCATTTCAAAGGTGGGATTAGGGAGTGTTTAACAGCCATAATGGAACAAAACCAAAACGTCTAGGGCAAAATCTTCAACATTTTGGTCTAGACCTGTTTTTCTAATGAATAAAACACAAAAAGGTGCCCTCAATGACCAGATGACCACTGGAGGGAATCAGAGATGACCCCCTCCCACCCCCCAAAAATGTGAATAAAAATAGTAAACTAGTCTCTATGACAGCCTCAGATGTTATAGCCAGGTCCATTAGAGCAGCATGCAGGCCCCTGGAGTACTGGTGGGTACAGTGCACTGTAGACAGGTGGACCCAGGCCCATATCTCCTCCTATTTGTTACACTTGTGGTGGAAACTGTGAGACCTGCAAAACTCAGAAACCCATTGTGCCCAAATATAGGTGACCCCTTCACCCATAAGGGCTATTTTAGTGGTGTATAGTTGGCGGTAGTGGGTTTTGGAGGGCTCAGCAGACAAGATAAGGGGAGCAACAGTGAGATGTGTACATGAAAACATTTATATGAAGTCCACAGCAATGCCTACTAGGGTGCCCCACTGCTCTCCTGGGATGTCTGGGGGGACCAGTCTGCTAAAAATGCTGGTTCCTCCTACCTCTCAGTGGCTTGATTTTGTGCATTTTTAACTTGTGCAGTTTTGTTTTTCCAAAAATGGCCTAAAAAGATAAACGCACAAAACTTGTTAAAACGGTATTTTGGGAAAAAAATGGATGTTTTTCTTTTTTTGAAAATGAGTATATTTCCTATTTGGATTTGGTACATTTAGCACTATTGAAAATGCCCCTCCATATAAGTTTGTAATTCTAAGTGCTTTGAATATTTACCTTCAAATGACATTCTTATTCTAGCAGACATCACATTGAAGTATTAGCCTGGAGTGGAGAGCTCTCCATAGAAAGTGTAGTAGGGGCTTTATCACTATGAAAAAATGAAAGCTGTGAGACTTCAAAAAACACCTATTTCACACCCTTATAACAGATCAAATTTTTACATGGCAATTGTAAAAGATATGTGGCCTGAATCTGGTGCATTTGTGGTTCAACAACAAAAACTGTTTCCTCTTGCGTAACCTTTGAGACATCAGGAAACACCCACAGTTTCAAACTATAAAACCACTTTTGCCTGTTCTTGAAGAATTTTCAGAACAAGATCTCCTTCATATTTTGAGGCAGAAATCACAGTTACAGTGACACAAATTGGCCCACCAGCCTTGTGATGTCTTGAGTCATCCAAACTATCCAGTGAAGCTAAGAGTTTCTAAGTTATGATTCCCAATTACAGAAAGTAGAATATAAATCATTAGAGGAAAGAGTGTATCTGGATCAGTTTAAAGGATTAGTAGATAGTAAACTCTTGCTGAAGAATAGTCAGTCAGAAAAATCTGACTCGGTGTCTTCAATTTTGTTTTTGGCAAAAAGTTTAGAAAAGATAGTTTTATATCAGAAAACCAGATTTTGGATGATTTTCAATTTGGCATTTGCCCCAAGTTTTCAACCGAAACAATGCTGGTTACAGTTTGTGACAGAAGAATTTGATAGAGGTACTACGTTTTTCATTGTACCTTTAGATAGCGCAACCACTTTTGATACTGTTCATCACAGTTTGCTGCTAGCTAGGCTAAGAAAGGTGGGGATTGAAGGAAAAGTGTGGGACTGGTTTCAATCTTATTTGGAATCCTACTCATTCTGGAATTCCACAGGAGTGTGCCTCTTTTTCTGTTCTTTTTAATATCTACATGTTTATCCGTGGACGGTAGATCGTGGCGAAAAACCTTTGGAAGATCCTGGCTACCCTGGAACACAACCATCGGTATAGCTTACCGTCGATGCTAGTTAGCTTTGACGCAGAAAAGGCCTTTGACCGGATACACTAGGATTTTCTCTTTGCCGCCCTGGCGGCTTATGGGTTTTCGGGACGCTTTGTTTCGGCCATTCGAGCTCTCTATTATAACCCTAGTGCTAAGATTTTCGTCAATGGAATGGAGTCTCAGAGTTTTCCTATTTTATGGGGAACGCGCCAGGGCTACCCCATCTCGCCTCTTCTTTTTGTTCCGTCACTGGACCCCCCTTATTCGAGATATTATGGAGAATCCTCAGATTAGGGGAGTTCAGATCAGCTCTCAGTGTTTTAAGGTCGTGGCTTTCGCGGACGACCTGTTGGTATATCATACGAATTTGAAGGAATCGCTGCCAATGCTTTGAGGTTGTTTCGGGAGTATGGAGATTATGTGGGATTTCTTATCAGTTTAGCTAAATCTGAAGCACTGTCCTCTTCACCAGCTGCGTAGTGCTTGGGGTCAAGATTTTCCTTTACGGTGGGCGGATAGATCTTTTAAATATTTAGGAATTTGTCTCACTATGAACGTGTCATCTTTATATCACCTTAATGTCTCGGCCCTACTAGAAGATACTAAAAACCAACTGGATTGCTGGATGGGCCTCCCTTTATCACTAATGGGCAGGGTAAACTTGGTAAAAATGGTTGTCTTCCCGCGGTGGTTATACGCCTTGCAGATGCTGCCCCTCCAAATCTTGCAGCGAGATTTAAAATCCGTGAATTGACTATTTAGTCGCTTTTGTTGGGCCCACAAAAAAAAAACAAAAATTAGGCTGTAATGAACGGCAGTTGCACTTATATAATCAGGCATGCCTTCTCCGCCACCTGGGACATTGGTTTGGACACTCACAGACATATACATCTGTAGGGTTAGAACAAATGTATTTTGCTCCCCACAATTTTTTCTCTCTGCTGCATCTTACATCAAGTCAGCTACCGGGGCATTTGAAGGGTAGTGTGTTGCTTAAGCCTTTATGTGAGGTTTGGCGGCTGTTGTTGCGGAGACTGGGTGGGGGAGCCCACATGTCTCTGATCAAATTCCTATAAAAGGCAATCTAGCTTTCGCGGCCGGATCAGACAACCCGATCTTTTTCGTTTGGGAAAGAGAAGGTCTCTCTAAATTACAGCATTTGTTAAATAAGTGGGGTGAGCTGTTTTCGTTTGAAGAGATACAAGCATGAGTGGGACCCTAGTGGGAGACTTGTTTCACATATGTGCAAGTTAAACACTACATAGGCTTTTTGGACGTCATCTCTGAGGTTTCACTTAGGAGCGCAGATACGTGCCTTTTTTCAAGAAGTTCTGGATGAGCAGATTTCAATATCGGGACTCCATAATTCATTGGTCAAGCGGGAACCTTGTAGAGAATATACATACTTAAAGGGCAGGTGGACGGAAGATGTGGGGGTCTTTTTGGCGACTTGGGATGTGGCATCTACACTGAGGGGTATCATCCTGGGCTCATCCTCAACCTCCATAGGGAAGGGAATAGCCGCGGACATTTCCCAGACAAAGGAGGTAAAGGATAGACTCTCCGGTGGAGAAAGTCTCCTTTCTGGTGGAGGGGAAGTTTCAGAAAGAATCCCATAGGACTCATCAGAAGAAAAGTACCTTGGATCCTCCCTCCCATGAACGCTCATCTTCAGTATCGGACAAGACATCTCTCAGAGCAGTCCGAAACTGAGCCTGCCTCAACGCCGAAGAACGATGTCCTTGATAGCGGTGCCGAGAAGTCAATGCCCGCCTGGACTCCGGTGAAGCTTCCTCCACCGATGTCGAAGGGGAATCTACCTGGGTGGCAGCCGACACCGATGCCATAGGCGGCACCGAGGTCGGGGACCTCACCACAGGCGAAAGGCCAGATACCACTGCAGCAGACAGTACGGGAGGCGCAAGCACCCCTGACACCGAAGCAGACTGGCACAGTAACCCTTCCAGAAGCTCTGGAAACAGGGCCCTGATGTGCTCGGCGAGAGCCGCCGTCGGACAAGGCTGCGAGGTCGGTAAAGGAGCCGGTGGCAGAATCTGTCAAGCAGGTACTGGGCTGCTAGACCGATGCATCGGCACCTCCTGAATAGAGGGAGAGCGATCCTCTTGCTGCCGACGCTTCTCGGGTGCCGAATCCCTCAATGCCCCAGAGCTCCCAGCACCGTGTGTCGAAGAAGAACGATGACGGTGCTTCTTCGCCTTCGCTCGACGCCCGTCATCGAGACTCTTCGGCAGCGATGAGGAAGACGTGGAACCCTCATGTCTCCTCAGGGCTGGGTCCAACGAAGGTCGGTCCCTGGGGGCCTGCATAACAGGAGGTGTCGAAACAGGTGGAGACCCGCTCGATGCCTCACTGCTCCCAGCACGAGTTGGTCGTTCCGCAGCCATTACCGGACCTAGCCCCAAAAAGCTTCTCTCGTTGGGCCTCTCAAGACGCTTCAGTCCGTTTCATCATGCGAAGACACAGATTAAAAGCAGCTGGGCTATGGTTGGGCCCAAGGCACTGGATACACCAGACGTGGGTATCAGTCCCCAAGATGGTCCAGTTGCACCGAGTACAACGTTTGAAGCCGCTGGGTGTCTTCGATGACATGGAAGGAAAAACAGCTTTGGCAAAATCAAAAGATGCAATCGTGTCAAACGTGCTGAAGGAGGACAGTAATCCTAATGAAAAACAACACATTTGATCCCAGTAATTATTTTCTTTGCACTGAACTGTTTCAAAACGTGTTTATATAAAGGTTTAATAAATTCCATCCTTTTTTTGTAGTTTTAATACTTACACAGAGATGAGCTTATTACCCCACCTTGTTGGTTTTGTGGTAACCTGGGGTTTTTATTAGGTGGCATACTGAAATGATCTCTGCATTGTTTAGCCTTTTTCATGGCTGATTTTATGATCACTGAACCATTTGACAGTCGACTCTGGGGCAGGCTGAACCTTATATATCAATTCTCTTAGACACCAGCTGTACCAAAATTGGATTTAGCCACATGCTGGCCTGTTGCTCTTGAAGCAAAATTGGTCCAGTACAGTTATTTTGGTCTCAGGAGCTTCAATATATTTAAGAAGACCAAAGACGTTCAATCTTGGTTCCTACTGAGAGGAAGAGAGACCTCCTTTGCTATCTTCTGCACACATCTTGATAGGAAATCTCCTCATAGGAAAAATTCCTTGTTAGAAGAAGGGATGGGTCAGAAGGTATTCCTGTTGATAGATCCTATTTTTCAGGAATGAAAATTATCTGGTTGTGACTGAGGATCTATGAACTCTTTCAGAACAGTTTGAGACTATACAGAGAAGGGATGAAGGCGTTAGAGAATGGTCTTCTTGGGACTCTGCATCTGATAATAATAGATGAGAAATGACTATCCTGTAGACACCATAGTCCTTTCTTCAATGGAGTAATCCCGGAAGACTAAGTTTTGGAGTGCAGACTGGGATTATTTTGATATGAAAGACTTGGAATGTCCTTGCAATAGCTTATCACAAAATTCTGGATCATCTTTAGGAAGAAATGTGGTTGTTCTAGAAGAGGCAAGGAGACTCATCTGTCATCGCACAAGAACTAGAGTTGAGGTTGGAGGCTTTTTATCTTGACTGCTCTGTGGAAGCCTCTTGTCATTGAGCCAAGGAGACAGCAAAAATCTGGAGCCCTGTACAGAAAAGAGATGAAGACTGTGCTTGGTCAGCACATTGAGTTGCTGCTGCTGCTCAAACCAGTATGAGTGCACAGAGTTAATTTGAACCTTCAGTTGAAAAGTCTCAGTCGAGACTCATACCTCACAGGCAGAAAGCACCATTTTCCAAGACTGCACTCTTGTGGCCATAGTATAAAAGGATGGAGACAACACCGAGAAAAGATGACTTTACCACAAGGCTAGGCAGCTTCTGATATGAAAACACTTTTCTGCATCTCTAAAAGTCTCTCCTTTGCTTCATAAATGTCCCTGAACTGTTAGAGATAATGTCTCCTGGTTCTCATGGACATTCTGCCACATTATTCCCACTAGGAAGTACCCCCCAAATCAGATACTCCTAGAAATTATATCACCACAGGTGGGGCAGAGCTGAAACCCAAGCTTGTTATGTGCCATGGATTCACAACTGGAAAGACAGGTAAGCAAAAATTAAACAATTTTAATCTTTCTCACAGAATACAAGACTAGAAAAAGAGTAAAAAATAGCAAATGTATAGATAAAAGAAGAATTGCTTCAAATTTTCTGGGAGAGCTTCATGTTTATTCAGCAGAAATGGAAAGATCAAAACAGAGGATACTGCATGTGGGAAAGACCACAGATGCTCAAAGCTTTAGTTCTGATATCTGGGTATCTTGTTTTGATCCAACTGAAACTGGAACAGATCCCATTAGCATGCTTGATTCAATTCTGTTTTGTTAGAGAGTAGCTTTTAACTACTAACAAGCCCAAGAAATTGAGATGAAACTGAGCATGTGGGAGCCAAGGATACAGACTCACAAGCTAAGTAAGGAAGTACCTCAGAGGGGAGAGAATGAGAACTTGGTAGCAGAAAAATTGTTATACTGTGACTGAAGATTGAAATAAAGCATGGCTGTACCACAAAAAGGTGGTATAACAAATCCATGACCCATATTAGGAAGCTAAGGATATTTTACCAAGGGTGTACAGCCCAAAAAGCTTTGGGGCTCATTTTCAAAGCACTTGGTCTTACAAAATTCTATAGGTTACAATGAGGCTCATTTTCAAAACAGAAAAACATCCAAAAAGTATCATCATTTGGACAAATTTCTTATCAAAAAGTCCAAATTGACATTCTTTCAAAACAATTTTGCAGACGTTTATCTATGCAATTTGTCTGCAGTGCATCCAAATCACAAGGGGGTGTGGTGGGAGCGTTTCAAAGGTGGGATTAGAGCGTGCCTAACACTTGGACATTTTACAGCCATAATAGAACAAAACGGTCTAGGGCAAAAACTTTTGGTCTAGACCTATTTTTCTAACAGATAAGTCAGAAAAAGGTGCCATAAATGACCAGATAACCATTGGAGGGATAAAGGGATGACGCCTCTTACTCCCCCAGTGGTCACTGACCCCCCCCCCCCCCCCCGCCCCATAAAATGTGAAAAAAAAATAGTACTCACTAGCCTCTATGACAGAATCTGATGTTATAGCCAGGTCCATTAGAGCAGCATGCAGGTCCCTGGAGTAGTGCAGTGGTGGGTGAAGTGCACTGTAGACAGGTGGACCCAGGCCCATACTTCCCCCTACCTGTTACACTTGTCAAAAGCTTACTAAAAACCCATTGTACACACATATATATGCCCCCTTCACTCTTAAGGGCTATTGTAGTGGTGTACAGTTGGGGGTTTGGAGGGCTCAGCAGACAAGAAATGGAGCAACAGGTGAGATGTCTACCTGAGAACATTTATATGAAGTCCACAGCAGTGCCCCCTAGGGTGCCCCACTGCTCTCCTGGGATATCTGGAGGACCAGCCTACTAAAAATGCTGGCCCTCAATACATCCCAATGGCTTGATTTTGTGCGTTTTTAACTTGTGTGGGGTTTTTCCCCCTAAAAATGGCCTAAAAAGATAAACATACAAAGCACAAAACCTTGTTTAAAATGGTATCTTTAAAAAAGATGTTGTTGTTTTTTTTAAATGGTTACATTTGCTATTCAGATTTGGGACGTTTAGCGCAAAATGTCTAAAGTCCGACTTAGATGTTATATCGAAAATGCCTCTCCATGTAACTTTGTAAGTCTAAGTGAATTGAAAATATGCCTCCATGTGTCATGTCGTTTCTCACATCATTTCTAGGAGTTTTCATTTTGTTTGGGGCTTCCCCCCCCTCACTATTTTTCATTACAAGAGCAATATCATTAAGATGGCCCATACACATACATGCATTATCAGGAAAGAGTGTGACACCTTTGGTAAAATGTGCATCCTTTCAACAGAGTACCCACTATTAACAATACATAAAAAACACACACATTTTTTGGGGGGGAGGGGCTTTTCCCATCGTTTCAGGAAAAAAAAAAAAAGACACGACAACATAGGAAATGTCATTGACTTTCCCATGTCATTTCAAACGAACAAGCATCCCTAATTTTTACCTGTTTGCATCTTGTACAACAGCAATGAAGCAAAGCACACCACATAAAAATAAATCCAATAAATAGTAAGCAAGAAAACACAGCCAAACCCTATCCTTATTTTTCTACAGTTTCTGAAAAACATTTTAATTCAAGAAATTAAAAACTAAAGGGGTCCTTTTACTCGCGTTAAAACTCAGTTGGTGCTAAACACTGAGACACCCATTATATTCCTATGGGCATCTCAGCATTTAGCGTCAGCTGATTTGTAGCATGAATTAAAAATGCTAGCACACCTTAGTAAAAGACCCTCTAAGTTAAGGGATCATACAAGGGCAACTGATAAAAGTATGCCACAGAGATTCCAATCTTTTATACATTCAAACCAATTTAAAACAACAACAAAAATAATCCTTTTAAATTCAACAGTATGCACAGCAAAACACATATCACGAAACAAACTCTTATTAAATCAAAAGAAAAAACTTCCATTAACCAGTCAGGCATCAGTGTTGACATCGCCATGAAAACAAACAGCGTTTCAAACAGCAGGTGCAGTCTGCTGGAATAAAGCCAGGGGAACTACCATTACGTTAAGCAACATCCCTTACATTAGTTGACCTTTTTGGTAAATGCCTATGTCATGGGTGTGAACAGTAACTCCTTCAATAAGGAGTTGAGATATTTTAAAAGCCATGGTGAGAATATGAATGTGCTTCTAAGAATCCTTATCAAAGATATGAGCAAATGCTTCCTTGTGCTCCCCCTAATAGTTTTCTGGGCTTGATTCCAGCAGACTGCAGCTGCTGTCTGAAATGATTTTTTTCTTTTTTTCATGACGAAATTGATAGCAATGCCATCCTGAATAAGGGAAATTTAAAGTTTCTTAAGCCTTTAAAGGTTTAAATACATAGCCATTTTCTTAATTTTCTGGATGCCTGAATAGGTTGAATTTAATGAAGTTCATACTGTCATGGGCAGTTGAATTTGTACCCAAAGTCTGCCCAGCAGGGTTGCTGAAGAATTCCTTCTGTTTATTCCTCTGTGAACTAGTTCACAGTTTTTCTACAAAACATCCATAGTTCAGCATTAGAACAATTAGACTGGAGATTTTTCAGTACCAGTAAAGCTCAGTTTCACTTCATGGGGGCTACTCTAAGATCAGAAAGCCAGGATTGAAACTCAAGGTACTGTCTCTCTCATAAGCAGATGATCAAAAACCCCGCACTGTTCCAAACAGTGCTCTAAAAATAGCGCTGGAACAGCACGGGGCAATATTGGACGTATGATCAGAAATAATGACATGCAAATTTAAGCAAGCAATTCTCTCTGATTATGGGGTAGAAGTGCGGGAGGATTGTGCCTGATCATGCGCTCAGACCAAAATCCCAGACCTGTCAGTCAAACACAGGGGCTAGAGGTCCATGGGACCACCAGACCCCAATTATACCTACCCCGAGCAAGGCACAACAGGGGCTGAGGTCTGGTGGACCTCTGGTCCCCCGACCCCCCCCCCCCCAACACAGGATCAGGGAGGGCTGGAGATCCGATGGGTCTCTAGTCCCCCCCTAACTCCCCCCCCAGCATTTTCTAAGAAGTCCCTGGTGGCCCAGTGGGCAACCGATGACCCGACCCCATCCCACCCCCCACGACAGGGGCCTGGAGGTTCAGCGGACCTCCAATCCCCCCTAACCCAGGTTCAGGGTAGCTGGAGATCCGGTGGGTCTCCAGTCCCCATAACCCCCCCCCCCCCCCCCAGCTTTATCAAGAAGTCCCTGGTGGTCCAGTGGGCTGCTGTCAATCCCCCCCCCCCACTCCTCCTTCCTTGATTTGAAGGAGGGAGGCGGCCTCCCTCTCTTCCTTCAACGCCGCCTGCAAAATGGCGGCGCCCAGCCCTGCCCAGTGTATCCCAGGATGCGCTGGGCAGGGCTTCACACCATATAAGGGAGCTTCTCTTATATGCTAAGGTTGAATAGGAAGCCTTGCACAGTTCCAGCTACCCTGTCCTCAATTACAGCCAGTAAGTTACTTCCCAAATTTCTTTTATCCACAAATTCCACACATTATCGAAACAAAAGTCTTCTCTTTTTGTGAACAGTTCTGGTCTTCAGTCCTGAGCACTGGGGAAACTCCCCCCCTCCTCTTGGTTGCCCAGCAATGTTGAGTAGCTTTGTTTTACTCCTTCAGATAACATGGTGTGTCCTGAGCTGGGACCCTAAAAGTAGGGACCTCCTCCTTTATTCCCCTCTGGCTGCTGTATCTCACAGCCTAGCAGATCTTGTGGCCTCTTCCTTCTCCATTTCTAACCACCCATGGAGATGTTTGCGCCACAGTACTCTTACTCTTTTGATAGTTCTTTAATTACAATCTCAAAAATCTCTTCATTTGCTGCCCTATTATGATAACTAAGCTGAAATTAAAAATTCTTGGCTACAAATTTTTTTGTGATAGCAATTATAGTGTGGAGTACGAATAGATAAGGATGAATTTTGGCTAGCTTTACTCACTTTGACTGTGCTTTGTCTACCACAGCTACACTGGCTTTTCGATAACTGGAAAGTGCACTGTGCATCAAAAAAGAATGAAGACTCAAAGCCACCGAAAAGGGAACAAAGCAAAACCAACATTGGCAAGAAGACCCCAAAGCTTGGTGATGGGGTGAAGCAGTATCAACCTTGACAAAAGACCTCATGCCACTGAGAGTAACATTCCTGCTAAGCAGCTAGAAGCTGCATGGTAGACATCCAAGAATTCAGACTCTCCCATGTAATTTCCCACTGCTTATCAGGCACGTTGATTAGGAGAAAGGTAAAGTGGTACTAACATTGTTAAGACGACATCAGATCCTCTGAGCACTAGTAAAGAAGCACCAAAAAGATTGAGTTAGGATTGGAGTTTTGTGGAGAAACAAGTCCAGTATATAAAAGCACATCTGCATGCCTTCACAGACAGATTTGCCCAGGAGAATTTGACACAAGAGCCTATTTCTTTTTGCACTGCTAGAAAGATGATCACATGAGAAGAGTGCCAATTTTCTAAATTTATGTATATTGAATTTCCGTAGAATTTTCTGTTTTATTCCAGAAGCTGCATTCCAAAATTATTTGCAAGTTCTAAATATCCCTGAGGGTGCTCCACTCCCTGTTAGTAAAGTATATTATCTTCCATTTCTGTGCCAAGGAGATGGCAGTGAAACTGGGCCTGTTGCCCTGGAACATTCTATAGACAGAATGTTTCTCTTCTTTCCTCCCTGAAATACTGTGGAAGAGACAAAAAGGGATACTGCTTGTGGCTCTGATATTCCTGCAAGATCAGGAGCATGTTCTCCAGTTATGCGTTCAGAAACACACTCTTTATATGAGTGCTAAATATGGATATTTCCAGTCTTTAGTAGAGATACACAAGTCTGGAGAAAGAAATTGAAAGAGATGCACCAAGAAACTTCACACTAGGGGCATCTCTTTTGTGCTTCAATAGCCTTGTAAATATTTACTTAAAGCAGTGGTTCCCAAACCTGGTCCTGGAGACATCCCAGGTTTTCAGGATATCCACAATGAATATTCATGAGAGATTTGCACACACTGGCTCCACTGCATGCAAATCTCTCTCATGAATATTCATTGTGGATATCCTGAAAACCTGACAGGCTGGGGTGCCTCTAGGATCAGGTTTGGGAACCAATGACATATTACAAAATGTTAGGTATATTGTTTTGGAGCCATTACAGTTAACACTTTTTTAAGTATTATTCAAAATCTGAGAGTGCTGTTGCTATTTTGTAGAGGACAGAGGGTTAAGGGGTATGTGATCTGCTGTTTTTGAGGGGTTATTTGCATGGTTTTCCCTTTTGCATAATGTACACAGCCTGGGTCTTACTCATTGTTCTTCTGTTTTTTATGTTCTGTTTGTTTCATCTCATTGTTCTTCCGTTTTTTATGTTCTGTTTGTTTCATCTCACTGTTACTGTAACTTGGCATTCATTCTTTGAAATTAAAAAAAAAACGCTGATCCACATCCAATGCTTTGATGGTATACATTATTATAATGTATTTTTATTCTTCACCCAATAGATTATTTCTGTTTTGTTCCATTTATGTGCATTCAATTATTTCTCTTGCTCTCAGTTAACTTATTTCTTACCTACAAGGAAACACTTTTCATGTGGACTGGAGCAATGATTCAGAAAGACAACAAGCCCCAGTAATACAGTCCTTAAAGCTAATAACAGCCTGCTCAGGTCTCCTGGGTATCACCGGCTTAATTACAATCTCTCTTTATGCAATCATATACCTCTTGACTACTTTTTAAGTGTTTGAACTAGAAAATAATACACTTACAGAATAAAGGAACTGTTGATTGGACTTCTATACTCTGTCTTAGTGAGGACTGAGGTTTTTTTTTTTTTTTTTTTTAAATCAGCTCATAAAATCATTATAGAAAATCACTTAATCTCTCATAATTGCTAGCTGCCTACCTCTGTCAGCTTTCCTAATGGCAGTCATTAGTACTGATTTTGCTGTCCTGATTAGTGAGATGCACTGCACTGGGGCAGAGTTCACTTACTGTATATAACCTCAAAAGGAAAAGGGAGTCTGGGTAAGCAGTGAAAGCCGCAGGAACAAACTCTCAAGACGACAGTGAAACTTTTCAATTGGTAGTAATCTTTTTTTTTTTTTTTACAGCAGGCAAAGTTATTTAATTCCTCACTGCTATGATAAACTAGGATTGAAATGCCTTTTACTGGGACAATAAAAGCATACCAAATTAAACAATTGCTTCTTAGTGCAGGAACTTTCAAGTCCATGAAGTACTCTTTTTAAAATGTGTAACCCAAATATTTTATTTGGCAAAAAGCATCAATATTTGGTTCCAACCCCTCTATCCAGGGCCTCTTTTCCATAACTATATTATAAAGTTTACTAACTTGCAGTGATAATTCTCATAAGTGAACCAATGAATTACTCCGGGTGCTAGAAATGAGTTTTACACGACTGCCTGGCGTGTTTTGTAGCTCGCAAAAAAACCCAAAACAATAAATGTAGCTAGCTTCTACAGTGTATGTTTTGGCAAGCATATGAACGACTTGAAAGTGGAAACACGGTGCTATATAGCACCCTAAGCACAACACTTAGAACATGACTTATAAAAGGTCTAAAAGAAAAACAATCAAACCCTAAGCTGATTTTCAAACATCCAATGACTATTTGCAGATCCAAACATCCTGCTTCTGCACTATTCACCTCATCCGAACAAGCTCAATAAACATACAATATGACTTGTATTTTCTTGACATGCCCCTTTGTTTTTTTCTCCAAACCTTGGGCTTTAAGTCAGAAACTGCTTTGTCTTAGAGAGCTTACCTATGTTTGTTTCAACTTTAAAATAGTTTTATAAGGGTGTGCCTTGGCACTTATTAACTTCCTAGATTTAACTAGACTAGAAGAGAAACTAGTTAGAGCCATGTCAGTCTGGATTCAGACTTGGTTATGGAATAGAGACAGTCTTCATATCCATAGCAACCGGGATTCAATTTAGTGTTAGTATGGCAGGATTCTCAGCAATCTTAGACACTGAAGACCACAATATATCATACCTGGTTTCTGCCAGTCATGCTAGCATTAGTGCCCTAGTAGTTGCCTGGTTCAGTTCCTATTAGATAGGCAACAGTCCATACTGATAATCAGCACCTCATTGCCACCTTTGGCACTAACCTGCAGGGTACCACAAGGATTGAAACTGTCACCTAATTTTGTTTAATATCTACCTCAAGCTACTAGCGCTGCTGATTTCATCAATAGATTTTCAGTTCTTCATATAAACAGGTGTGCAGCTACACAAACCCACTGAACTAGTCTCAGTTACAGCCCGGAATAAACTGACTGCCTAGGCTAAACAAAATAACTTTGAACCCAAGTAAAATAGAGCCCCTGTGGGCCTCAATACAAGTGATCACATACCTGACATCAAAATCTTTTGGAAGCTATGAACTATCCCCTTAAGAAACCTTGGGGTACAGCTGGACTCAACACGCTGATTCCCCAAATCCAAGCAACTTTCAGGAGCTGCCTTTAACATCTGCAACAACTACGCTGTCTCTTGCCATACATCAAGAAAAGTCATATCACAGTGATCCACATCATTACATTAAGGATGGATTACTATAATGCACTCTACATTTGACTGACTAAAAAGGGTCTACCCCAGTTCTAACTGATTCAGAATGTCATAGCACCACTGGGAGAATATTGTAAAGCCATGTGATCACATCATTTCTCCAACAACTTTACTGGCTATCAGTACGATACAGAACTAAATTTAAAACTCTCTGATCTTCAAGGTCCTTAAAGGTACAGGCCAGAGTACTTGAAGCATAGGATCTTCCTCTAAAAAAACCCTCCAAGTTTCCTAACGTCCTCCCAAGAAGTATCCCTAACCACACAATTTGACACTAACCAACAAGCAGTTTTTTAGAGAAGCCCCCAAGACTCTGGAAATCTTGCATTAGACATAAGAATAGCCATAATGGATCACCATTATGATCCATCTATCCCAGTATCCTGCTTCTATCCGTGGCCAATCCAGGTCACAAATACCTGGCAGAAATCCAATTAGTAGCAGCATTCCATGCTACCAATTCCCAGGCAAGAAGTGGCTTCCCCCATATCCATCTTAACAGACTATGGACTTTTACTCCTGGAACTTGTCCAAACCTTTTTGAAATGCAGATACACTAACCGCTGTTACCACATCCTCTGGCAATGAGCTCCAGAGCTTAACTATTCGTTGAGTGAAAAAATATTCTCTATTTGTTCTAAAAGTATTTCCATTTAACTTCATTGATTGTTTCCTAATCTTTTTTTGCAAAAGTAAAAAAAAAAAAAGCCCACAATTCACTTTTACCCATTCTACACCACTCATGATTTTGTAGACCTCATATCATATTGCTCAGCCATCTCTTTTCCAAGCTGAAGAGTCCTAACCTCTTTAGCCTTTCCTCTTATGAGAGGAGTTCCATCCCCTTTATTGTTTTGGTCGCTCTTCTTTGAACCTTTTCTAATTCCACTACATCTTTCTTGAGATACAGCAACCAGAACTGAACGCAATACTCAAGATGAGGTCGCACCAAGGAGTGATACAGAGGCATTATAATATTCTTCATCTCATTTTCCATCCCTTTCCTAAGTCCTACTACCCTGTTTGCCTTTTTTGCTGCCGCCGCACACTTAACAGAAGATTTAAGTGTATTGTCTACAGTGACACCTAGATCTTTTTTTTGGAGGGGGCCGACTCCTAAGGCTGACTCCACATGTAATTTTTTCCCTTAAGGTAGTCACTTTATCATCTGTCTATCTCCTATTACTCTATGTAATCTTCCTACCTCCACTTACCCCCTTACCTTGATGTTTCAATATATACTGTGTTGACATTGTCAGCGGCATACTAAGCCACAGTATAAAATATTTGAATATTTTTATTGCTACGTTTGTTGCTTATGCCTGGTTTATACTTGCATAACTTGATCTCATATGGCAATATTATTATACATCTGGCTTGTTCCTAGTAACAAACACCACCTGTCATTATCCAATATGTATATCTCTTTTATTAAAGACCCTCATTGGTGTTACTCAGGGTATATCAATCTCTCTCACCTCCAAGCTTTAGACACCTGCATCTTCATCAGTTGTTCTAAATATTTTACTATTTTTTAAAACAATTTAAAGAGTTTTTAAATACTTTTTAAATAAATACTCATCTTAATATAGGTATCTTTTATAACTGTCAGCCTGGGGGGATTCTTCCAACATGCATCATGTTTTGTTACTGCTGCTTAAAAGAAAACCCTCTACAAAAAAAACCCATCAAAATTAAGATGGTACTCTTTTTTTTGTTTCACAATAAGCATATTTACAAAAAATGGTTTCTCTCATATTTAGCCTGACCCATCCTGCAGACTGTTCTAATTCTTCCAGTCAAGATGGCGGCTATTCAAGCAAACTCTTATATACTCACCCGACTACAAACCCACCAATCACAATCTTGAAGTCAGTTCCCCCCAGGCAGAGCTAGAAAAGATGAGTATTTAAAAAGTATTTTAAAACTCTTTAGATTGTTCTAAAATAATAGTAAAATATTTGTAATAAGGGAAAGGGGAAAAGGAAATGGGACTTGATATACCGCCTTTCTGAGGTTTTTGCAACTACATTCAAAGCAGTTTACATATAATCAGGTACTTATTTTGTACCAGGGGCAATGGATGGTTAAGTGACTTGCTCAGAGTCACAAGGAGCTGCAGTGGGTATCGAACTCAGTTCCCCAGGATCAAAGTCCACTGCACTAACCACTAGGCTACTCCTCCACTAGCAACGTTCCATGTAGAAGCCTGCCCTTGCAGATCAGCAATGCGGCCGCGCAGGCTTCTGTTTCTGTGAGTCTGACGTCCTGCACTCAATAGTAGCAACATTCCATCTAGAATCTCCAATAGTAGAAACATTCCATCTAGAATCTACAAATAGTTTCAACATTCCATGTAGAATCTCGAATAGGAAAAGGGAAATGGGAATTGATATACCACCTTTCTGAGGTTTTTGCAACTACATTCAAAGCGGTTTACATATATTCAGGTACTTATTTTGTACCAGGGGCAATGGAGGGTTAAGTGACTTGCCCAGTCACAAGGAGCTGCAGTGGGAATTGAACTCAGTTCCCCAGGATCAAAGTCCACTGCACTAACCACTAGGCTACTCCTCCACTAGCAACGTTCCATGTAGAAGCCTGCCCTTGCAGATTAGCAATGCGGCTGCGCAGGCTTTTGTTTCTGTGAGTCTGAAGTCCTGCACGTATGTGCAGGACGTCAGACTCACAGAAACAGAAGTCTGCGCAGCCGCGTTGCTGATCTGCAAGGGCAGGCTTCTACATAGAATGTTGCTAGTGGAATAGCAACATTAACATTCCATGTAGAATCTCAAATAGTAGCAACATTCCATCTAGACTCTACAAATAGCAGATCAAATAGTATCAAAGTCCGCTGCACTAACCACTAGGCTACTCCTCCACTGATGAAGTAGGGGCCCCTTTTACTAAACCGCGTTAGTGATTTCCGGTGTGGCAAATGTGATGCAGCCCAGGCTTCATCGCAGTTGCCACGTGGGAATCACTAGTGTAGTTTAGTAAAAGAGGCCTAAGTGTATAAAGCTCAGAGATGAGAGAGACTGATATACCCTGATTAACACCACTGAGGTTCTTTAATAAAAGAGATATACATATTGGATAATGACATCAGGTGTTTGATTGCTACTACAAGGATGGTTTATAATTTCTGCACACCACCATGGATAAATAAAACTAAGGGGCGCTTTTACTAAGCTGCAGTAAAAAGTGACCTTAGGCTAGGGAGAGGGACCAGGCGTCAGGCTCAAGTACCCAAAACCTTCAATCACAACCACCAGTGTTTTACCTTTTTAGGCTCGATTTTCTCCCATCCATTTTGCCCCTTCAGTTGGTCATGGAGCAGTCAGCAATAACCCCAGAGCACACCTTCTGGAGCCATCAGTTCCTGCCACTAATTTTGACTGAGAGATCTTGATAGTATGCAATCTGCAATTCTGTTTCCCCTGGGACACAGCACACCGTCTGTGAACTGCTTCCACTCCAGCCAGCATGAATAACAGGAGTGAGATTGGATCTCACACCTCCCATCTCTTACTTGCCAATACATAGTGCTATGACTGAATCTTAAGGCCAGCTATTTCTCTTAATGTTCACTAATGATCTTTAATCACAGAACTGAAAAGTGCAGGAAATATGTAAAATAATGTCATATGTGTATGAAAAAGTTCATGTTAAACTCCTACTCATTTCTAAATTGGATTCTAGAAAGAGTAAAATAAATAAACTCCACCATCAGGTACTTGAGTAACACACTACCTGCTCAAGAGACAAAATGTTTCAAAATGAGCTTTCAAAGCTAAAATGTCTTGCACCATAAAATATTTGTTAACTTTATCAAGATCTCTAACCAGACATTTTGTTGATTTTTTTAGACTAGATTAACTTTTGCAGTGTAGAAATATCTATGCAGATTTATGATCAGTAAAGTTTATGGACAGGTCAGTAAACTGACCTACAGTTTATCCATGCTTACAGAAACCGTCCAAAAATGTGAGCATGTACATGTTTATACTGGTTTACATGTGAAAATTTCTCTAATATAAGACTTGGCAAATGTCCTTTAAAGCTAAGAGCTATCCCAAAAAAGAAGCCAGTCATTTCAGATGCGATTTAAAGACTTCTTTTACTAAGATATGGTAAAAAGCCGTCCTTAGTGTGCCCTTACACAAGTCTTTCCTGTGTGTTAAGACCATTTTTATCACAGCCATAAACATGGCTATTTTTCTATTTTTGTACTAATAAGCATTGTGCTAATTTTGTCAGTATGTGGCCATTTTGAAAAATTACCGCTTGCGCACTTACTGCCGACCATTCTGTAGTTAGTAAGGGTTTACACGGTACCCATACGCCAACCAGTTAGTGTGTGGTAATGTAGCTGCACCAACTGGTTAGCGCAGGAACATTCACCCTCTGCGCCTGACACACACACACACTTTAAAAAATTAGAAAAATATTTTAGGGGTCCATTTACTAAGCTGCAGTAAAAGGGGGCCTGCACTAGCATCAGTGTGCATTTTTGGTGGGCGCCAAGGCCCCCCTTTTACCACAGCGGGTAAAATGCTGTTTAGTGTTTGGAAAAAGAAATGGCCAAGTGGTAAGTGAACCATTTACCACACAGCCATTTTGGTTGGCAGCCCTTACCGCCACCCATCAAGATGGCGGAATGGGCTCCAAAGCTAACCCAGCACTGCCCGATTACTGCTGGTTAAGTTCCGGTGCTACAAAAATAGGACATATTTTTGTAGCACTGGAAATGGCATGCACTAGGGGTAGGAACTACCACCGGACTCCTGCAGTAGCGTGACGGCAGTTCCGGCTTACCGCTGCTTAGTAAAAAGGCCCCTTAGAGCGCAGTTAGTGCACTCACAGTTGGCAGTTACTGCAGGATGCCTGAGGGTATCCCACAGTATGTCATTGGTTTTCCCAATCTATATCAATGGGGGAAAAAACATAATAAATCATGCTTTTACTCTCTTATTCTATAATCTTGTATGCACAGGTTATAGAATACCTACAGTTATGTGCTTAACTTAAAGTCGACAAGTTAGCTGCTAATTGGTACTAACAACCAATTACTGGAGTTAACTGATGCTAACTGGCACTAATTTGCAGTTACATGCGTAACTCCACTTAGTCAGTATTATATAACCGTAGCGCACAAATTCTATAGCACATAAATGGCAGGGAGTGTGGATGTGGAAGATGCATGAATGGGTCTGGAGTGTGGCCAGGACGTATGCACTAAGGTTATAGAATACTAACAGTTACGCATGCCATGATAATATTTAGTTGCAGGCCATTGATGGTGTAAGCGGCCATGCCTAAAATATTGGTGCATAAACACCAATTTAATTTCTCCTTATAGAATACAAACGTATGTCTCATCTGATTTTCTTTTCTTTGGTCAGTGACATTGTTCTAAACAAACAGGTGTTATTCCTTCTTACCAGCAGGTGGAGGTAGAGAAAATGCTAAATCCTACTAGTGACATCACTAGTATATTTATTAGTATTCATTTACCACCTTTTTGAAGGAATTTGCTCAAGGCAATGCACAGGAAGACAAAGTCAAGTATAAGCAATAGGTAATTACAGCAGTAAAAATATTCAAATAAAACAAAGTATGGCATACTATGCTACATTACAATACCAACACAGTATGCAATAAAATATTTTAATAGCATAGGGTGAAAGATGGAACATATAGATAGATAAGATAGAAAAACAGGAGGAAAAAAATAAGGGGACTAATTTAAAATGCAAGTGAGGTCAGAAAGGTGTTTGAATATTATCTTAGCTAGGGTAGAAGGGGATAAAAGGTCCTGCAATAGTATGTGCAGATGGCGTCAGTGTGAGTGTGTGAGAGAGTGTGTGTGTGAGTGAGTGAGTGTGTGAGTGAGTGTGACTTCTTCCATTAAAGGCCTGGTTGAACAGCCAACCTTTCAATCTGCTTCCTTAAGTACAGATAATCTTGTGTTAAGCGAAGCCTTTTAGAGAATGCATTCCAGAGTGTGGGGGCTGCTCCACAGAAGGCTCGCTGGCGGGTATCACATCTTGTGATGTTCTTTGAAGAGGATGCAGTTAAGAATACTCCTTGGGAGGACCTTAGTGACCTCAGAGGTGTGTAGAGGGAGATCCTGATCAAGTATTCTAAGACATTTCCTTTAAGGACCTTGAAGATCAAACATAGGGTTTTAAATTTAGCTCTGTATTGTACTGGTAGCCAATCAAGTTTTTGCAATCAGCCTCTGATTACCTTCCATAAACAAATTCATCATTACATCCAGATTTTACCATGGCAGGATCTTAAGGAAGATGTGCAGGAAACTATAGAAGATGTACACCTTAGAGTCCCAGATGTTTGTGCCCTTGACTTTTCAACACAGGTATCGACAGAATATGACGCTGAATATACACTATGCTAAATTAGCATCTCAATGGAACAATTTAAATTTAACTATTTCAAGTGAACAGCTGCAATCCTTTGTTGTAGTCAGCCAACTATACAGACTACGTTGTACAAGTTTGCACTGCATCTTTATAAATCACCACACAGGGCCTAACGAGCAGGTATTGCCCCCAGCAGTACTAGTCCAACGTGTCATTTTTATGAATCCCAGTTAGGACACATATTTTGGCTTTGTTAGTTATCTCCAAACTCTGATCCTGTATGGTTCTTTTGACCCTTTATTGCTCTTCTGCTTTTATACCTTGGATATTCCTGCCCCCAAAGGCTTTAAATGCTTTTTTCGTCAGGCAACGTTATTCACCCTTAAGATGTTGCTAGTTTGGCTGCTTCCTAACGGGCCAACGGAACAGCAGTGGCAAACCTTGATGATCAACCAAATGCATATGGAATGTTTACAAGTGCATGATTTTTCTCAAAGAGCAGGTGTCCTTTTTCAAGAAACTTGGGAACCATTTTGGATGACACTGACTCCACCAACTCGAAGTCACGTGTTAAACTTTTGAAGGAACCTAACTAGACCATTTTCAGAAAGTTGTACTTATCTATCATGGTGTTGGGTGGATAGGGAGGGGTCTATTGCTTAGAATACCCACTATTTTTGGGATGGTAAAGTTTCTTTGGCATTTCTTCTTATTGGATGCATTTATTACTTAATAAGGTTAAATTTGTCCTTACCTGATAATTTTTTTCCATTAGTTCCAACAGATCAATCCAGAGACTACTGAGTTATGTCCCTCTACCAGTAGGTGGAGATATAGTAAACATCTAAAGTTCTCTCTATGTAGACATGTGCAACCACCTTAACCTCAGTATTGGTCGATACCAAAGCAGTGGAAAAAGAAAGAGAAAATCCAACATGCAAGCTTCCTCCTGCCTGCAGAAAGCCCATGTAGGCTCCTCCTCCTCGGCTCCTGCGGGAGGGAAACATCCAAAGTGGTAAATTGTAGCATGTTCGGGGGTTTTTTTGTTTTTGGTTTTTTTTTGTAACAAAAACCAAACGAAGGAACCTAAGGGAACTGAAACAGAAAGGAAAAAAACAGAACAAGAAGGGGAAAACCCTCAGGCAAGTTCAACAAAGGGCAGGCCTCTGGATTGATCTGTTGGGACTAATGGAAAGAAAATTATCAGGTAAGGCCTCATTTTACCTTCCATAGCACTCCATAGATCAATCCAGAGACTAATGGGATGCATCAAAGCAGTCCACAACTAGAGCAGGACACTACAGCCCTCGAAGGGAGATGCACCTCGGTCTGTTGACCATTAGCAAACAACCCTAGAGGCTGCTGCAAAGGAAAAACCAGCGATCAACACCGAGCGGCCTCGTGCAACCGCAGAAAATATAGCATCCAATTCCAAATCCTAGGTATGATAAATCTAAGAGAAATCTGATTAATTATAGAAAGATAGGATACTGCTTTATATTTTATTTTAGCACATTTATATCCTGCTTTTTGACACTGAAAGCAGCCTCAGAGCGGTTTACAATGAACTGTGAAAAATTACAATTACAAAGATAGGGGAAGGGAAAGAGGAAGAGGAACAGAGGAAGAAAGGAAGGGAAGTGAAATCAATTACAATTGCATTAGATATGGGCGAAAAGGACAGGGAAGAAGGGAGAGGGGAAGGGAAGAGAGACAAAGACGGACGGCGGACAACCAGACGGGATGACAGAAATCCAGGCAGACCAGAGCTGCTCTAACAGGTGCAGGCATGGTGATCTGATTTAGGGCCCTGTTTACTAAGCAGCGCTGTAGGTATGCAAACCTTTTAGCGCATGCTAAAAATTAGCACGCGCTAATGGTAAAGACACCCATAGGAATATAAATAGGTATCTGTATCGTTAGTGCACGCTAATTTTTAACGTACACTAAATGTTTGCGTACCTATAGCGCAGCTTAGTAAACACAGCCCTTAATTATTCTCAGAGCAATATCTCAACACTAACTTGGATCAGTGGCAAAAGCAGTACTCACCAGGGTAATATCTATAACAATTTCAGGATATAACTCATTTACCAGTACTTTAGATCCAGGACAAAAAAATATATATACAGGGAGAGGCAGAAAAAAAGTAACCCTTGGTTTGTTCTGTGAAGACTGGTTTCTTCTGTTTTTTTTGCATCAATCACCCCCCCCCCCTTGGTTTTTTGCCATTTTCTCAGTGAGAAACTTTATGTACTCATTCAGTCATCATATGAATTACTATTAAACAACATTTAATTATCTTAAGCTATGTTGATGCTACTGATGTTTTTTGCATTACTGCCTAGCAATTTTTGCACGTTAAAAATGAGCTAAAACACAGTACTACAACGTCATTCAAATGATACAATTAACAATGTGCCAGAATTTCACAGTCATTGTGAATGCTCAAAGTGTCCACCCCCAGCTTTAACATAGGCCTTCAGTCGCTTTGGGAAGTTCTTAAAAGCCTTGTCAGTCGGGTCCCTGTGGCAGGCTGTCCCAGATCATCTGCAGCACTTCCTTGAGTTTGGTGACTGTTTGTGGCTTTGGGTGGAGCTTGTGATAGGCCTCCAACATAGCTCCCCAGACAAAAGTCTATGACAATATGATATGTAAGCTGGTACCACGATTGTTTTTTCAACAGTCCTGAGCCCAATGGGATACAAGATCCAAGGCAACATGGCTTCACCAAAGGTAGATAAAGGGCACATAATAAAAGGACTAACACGGATCCAAAGGCCAAAAATGAAAGGAAACGGCAAAAGATTAGGGAAAGTCCTAGTCAAAGTTCAATGTCACCAGCCTGAATCCTGCAGAAAACGTATCAGATTAAAATTAGCCTAATGCTGCAATGTATGTACTCAGACTAGATACTGTGCCAGAGAATAATATCATTTACCTGCCTTATTATTATTATTAGCATTTGTATAGTGCTACCAGACGCACGCAGCGCTGAACAACTGATACAAAGAGACAGTCCCTGCTCAAAAGAGCTTACAATCTAAATAATACAGACAGACAAGACAGTTACAGGTGAGGGAAGTAATGTGTGAGAAGGGAGGAAGGGACAAGGGGAGGGCAATTGTGGCTAGGAACTAAAAGCAGCAGTGAAAAGGTGGGTTTTCAGCATAGATTTGAACAAAATAAAACATGGAAAAGAAAATAAGATGATACCTTTTTTATTGGACATAACTTAATACATTTCTTGATTAGCTTTCGAAGGTATTTGAAAACAGGTAGAGATGGAGCTAGACGTATAGGTGCAGGAAGTCTATTCCAGGCGTAAATTATAAATTATATTAATTATAAATTATATTAGTGCATCTTGCAGCACTTTGGTCTGTTTCTGGTAACAAACCTAAACATTAGTATTTAGAGCCTGCTTATTAAAAAAAAAAAAAAAAAACACATCATCCTTTAGTTAGAATTGCTTTAGACGGAAATTCTGCAGTGTAATAACTCTATTCAGTCCACACCCACACAGAATGGCAAAGCTAGCATTCTAAGAATCCTACTTCAGTATACTGACAATTTGTGATTGCTGCATCAGATTTAATTAATGAGAAAAGGGCAGAAGCTTATTTAGCAATAGGGATTGGTTTCAGTGTATGTCAAGATTAGTATCTCAGTAAGTAATATTTAGACAATGCTGCCCCCTCCTGGCCAAAGCTATAATTGTTTTCAAAACACATGATTCTGACAACATACAATTATAAAGGCACCTCATTAAGTCTATATTAGCAGAAAACTTAACTATGTTATCATCGTAACTTGCTACTGGTAGTTTTAACTAGCACTCCCTCCCCCCAATTGTCTTTGCCCTTTTGGGATAGGACATAAAGAAATGGCAGATTTGTTAAGTCTCCATTTTTCCAGATATCTCTGGGCTCTGCATGTCGTCTTCTCCAACTGATGGCACCCCAGACAGCAACAGGAAAATGCCACTTTTTAGTAGCTTTACTGTGAAATAGATGCTGAGAACTAGAAAAACACTGCATTCTACACACCGCTAATTATCATGTTACAGTGGAAAACCACTATTTGTTCTTGCACTAACATGAGCAGGATGATGTATCCTTTTAAAGAAAATAAGTCAACAGTTAATTATATATGAATTTCAGGACTCACGGAAAGTATGTTTTTGTATTCAAACTGAAACCATGCCCTAGTGGTTATTTTGACTGCTTATTTTTTTTTATACTGCAAAAAAGAAAATCTTTACAATCTCTAATTTCTAAAGTTGGCCTTTCCAGATTTTTGGTGCCGCCTCCTTTTATCACATCATGTGTTCAATTTTATTGCATGTTTTTATGTGCTACCATCTGGTTTCATCTCTTTTCTTTCACACATAATTATAGTTCACATTTAGAACTGTAGCCTAAAAGAAAAAATAAAAGCTTTTCCTTCTCAGCTTATCAGAACTGCCCAACAACCTTCAAGACAACAGCTAAACTGGTAAAACATCAGGGACTCAATTCATACAGAAACTCAGGGCTTGGAATTTGTGGATAAGAAAAACTATTTGAAGAATAGAACAAAAAAGGTAACTATACAAATTCACAAGCTATATAAACAAAACCAAACATCACGAGACTGTATTGCTCATTTCTAGATGATGGAGAATTAAACACTGCCCTGCTTTATCTTTATCCCCACAATCAAAAAACATAACAACAGCAATACTATCTGGTGCATTCTACACACTGCTTATAAAGCAGGAACAAGATGGCAGCAATTCCATGTGTGTGTGTTAGAAATTTAACATTCAAATAAAGACAAAACACAAACATGTTGGGCTGAGTCAGTTAAATAATATAGTTCTTATTGACCACTATTATCCAAAATAAGGGTTCAATGTGGTATACAAGAGAGGCAAACTACAAAGTACAATATAAAAACACAAAATACAGAGTGCAACAAGAATCAAAATACATAATAAAATGACAATGTTACAAAATCAATCAAATTAAGACCTGTTCAACAAATGAGTTTTAACTTATTTCCAAAATTTCTGATAACTTTGTTCTAGTCTTAAGTAGAGAGGAAAGGAATTCCAAAGCAACACCCCCACAGCCGAGAAGGTGGTCTTAGCCACACTAATAAAGCATTGGAGCTGGCTTATGAGTGCAGCCACTTGAGAATCTGAGCAAGAATACTAGGCAGAGTTCAACTGAAGAGAAGGACCGCCTATCCAATTTTGAATGAGCAGGAAAGAAAAGTTTCTTACCTGTATGTAGCATGCCTTCTCTGAGGACAGGAGAACATAAATCTTCATTCATGGGTGGCACCCCTGTCAGAGCCTGGCATGGGAAGCTCTACTCGAGCAACTCCGCCAGGAGCTTTTGAACACGTTTGCTTTGCATATGCGCCTGTTCCCACCTGCTGCTGTCATTTGTGGCATGTATTTTTGTTGTTGTTTTTCAGGCACTGACTGGGAAATTGACATTTTGCACCAAGCCACAGATTACTGCCACGATTTTAACACGGCAATAATTTGCATGCTTATTAGTTTGAGCATGGTGCAGCTATTTTTTATTTTTTGTGCCGAGTTCACGGTAGAGTGAGGACTCATGAATCTTGGCGCATTGGACCCTAAAGCAGACATCAAATGAAATTTTAAAAAAATTGGGGGCTGGAGAACCCAAAGGGGGGGGACCTATAACCCACTGGCTGACAGACACTAATCAACCACACTATGCTGGAGACTGTGGACTAAACCTCAGTGCTACAGATGTAGGTTCGTCTCTGGCTCATCTAGGGTTAAGTGCTATGGTCCAGACCCCAGAAACGGTTACACAAGTTAGAAACTTTATGCTTCATACTACCTATCCTATATAACATTCTAGGATTCTCATACAAACACCCACTATAAATAAAAGTAATCTAGTTAGAGGACTAGACTATGACTCAGAAGTAGGCCTGTGTCATGAATTCAAAATCTGTGTATGACCATGAGAATCCAGTTGTAAACCAGGTATGTATATTGCTTTGAGACTTTTCTGTTTAAACAAATATTTATTGTTCCCCAGCCCAATGACAAAGGGAAGCAATCCAGCTTGATTAAACAATTTTTAGTTCACAAAACATTTGGAACGATTGCTGCATACTGTTCTAATTAGATTGTAAGCTCTGTCGAGCAGAGACTGTCTCTTCATGTTCAAGTGTGCAGCACCGCGTACGTCTAGTAGCGCTTTAGAAATAAGTAGTAGTACTTGCACTAATTTCTAGGTGCGTCTTTCTATTGCAAGTTTTACCATATGAATATACATTTAGAAGGAATTACTAGAAAATGCATATCTAAATGAAAGATGAGTTTCACATTACATACATGTTAACTCTGAAATAATCATCATTCTTACTACTACTACTAATCATTTCTATAGTGCTACTAGATGCATGCAGTGCTGTAAACATTATATGCAGGTACTTTTTCTGTCCCTAGAGGGCTCACAATTTAAGTTTTTGCATCTGGGGCAATGGAGGGTTAAGTGACTTGCCTAAGGTCACAAGGGGCTGCGGTGGGAATTGAATCCAGGACACAGGATCAAAGCCTGCTGCATTAACCACTAGGCTACTCCTCCACTCCAGTCTTCTATCACATGCACTGCATAAGAAGAATATACGGATAATAAAGCAAAGACAAAAACCAAAAAATATTAAGGTGTGTGTATAGGGAGAAACAAACAGAACGAAAAAAAGGGTACAACAATACCTCTATACAGTGGTGTGCTGGTAAATTTTTAACAACAGGCTCTCTCCCCAGTCCACCTCGGCGCCCCCCCCCCCCCCCCCCCGGTCCACCACTGCGCCCCCCGTCCACCTCTGCGCCCCCCCCAAAATTGCAGAGCTGGCTATAGCCAGGGGGGGGGCAATGCATTACTCTCTCCAGGAAAAAAAATTAAATGATCCCAGGTTCCAATCTAATTCATGTTTATTGTGAGATAAAATGCCATAAATAAGTAAATAAATATAAACTTTTAACGTTGAGCACCTGATTCTCAAAGTGAACATATTCCAAACACTATAATGAAAATAAAATGATTTTTTTTTCTACCTTTGTTGTCTGGTGACTGTTTTTCTGATCATGCTGGCCCAGTATCCGATTCTGCTGCTATCTGTCCTCTTAACTCCGTTTTCAGGGCTTCCTTTCCATTTATTTCTTTCCTCCTTTCTTCTTCATTTGTGGTCCACAGCTTCTGCCTATTTTCTTCATCCATGTGCAGTTTTTCTCCTCTCTTCCTTTTCCCTCATCTCATCTCCTTCCTCACTCTTCTCTCCCCTCCATCCATGTCCAGCATTTCTTCTCTCTCCCCTCCTCTGCCGTGCCCTGCATGCACCCATGTCCAGCAGTGACCCTCCTCTCCCCTGCCCTGCATGCACCCATACCCAGCGACCCTCCTCTGCCGTGCCCTGCATGCAACCAGATGTCCAGCAGTGACCCTTCTCTCCCCTGCATGCACCCATGTCCAGCAGTGTACCCTCCTCTCCCCTGCCCTGCATGCACCCATGTCCAGCAGTGACCCTCCTCTCCCCTGCCCTGCATGCACCCATACCCAGTGACCCCCTCCATCCACCCATGCCCAGCAGCGACTCCCTTTTCCCCCCTGCCACCCCTCCGGAGTTGTTTTGCGAATTTTTCTCCTCCCTCCCTCCCTTCCAATCCGGTCCCTCACCGCCCGCTTGTTTTTTGAATTCTTCGGGGCAGGCAGCCTTGCCTGCCTGCTTCCAGCGCCGACTGTCCTCCCTTGCCGATTCGCGCTTCAAAATGGCCGCCGAGACTTCAGCTGAAGTCTCGCGAGGCCGCCTCTGGAAGTCTTAACAAGACCCTCTAGAGAGTCAGCCCAGCCCAGGAATAAGTTAAAGAAATGCAATCTGCTAGCTAATAAGAAATTGTGCGTTTGCTGATGGCTAGCCTTATCCGGTTTGGGTCAAAAGAAACAAAGCTGGGTGGATAGTCTACGGGCGTCCACTTCAGATAGAAAGCTAAGGCTCACTTGCAATCTAAAACGTGCAGTACACTTTTGCTAGGATGGGCACATGGTTTTGAGAAAAATGTTGGCAGAAAGATTGACTGATTAAGATGGAACTCCAATACTACCTTAAGAAGGAACTTAAGGTGCATGCAGAGAACTATGTGGTGAAACTTAGTGTAAGGTGGATCAGCTCCCAGAGCTTAAAGCTCACCGATTCTGCAAGCTGAAGTGACTGCCAGCAAAAACACAACTTCATAGGTCTAATACTCCAGATGACAGGAATCAAGTGGCTCAAAAGGAGCTTTCATCAGCTGGATAAGGACAACATTGAGATCCCATGACACAATTGGAGGTTTGACGGGAGCTGTGTTAACATCAAACCTCTCATGAAGCAAACAATTAGAGACTGTACAGAGATGGGCTTACCTCCTACATGGAGATAAGCACTAACTGAAATGAGATGAACCCTTACAGAACTGGTTTTCAAACCAGACTCGGAGAGGTGCAGGAGGTATTCAAGCAGTTTTTGAGTAGGACAAGTGAGGGGATCTAAGGTACTGTCCTCACATAAGAGGACAAACCTCCTCTGCTTAAAATGAGTAACAGCGCAATCTTTTTTTTTAAGCCAGCAAGATGTGAGACACCCTCCAGCAAATCTAAGGATTCAAATTCTTTGTTCTCTCCATGATAGTAACAATATATGTCTGCCTTTAACAACAGGGCTTCCAGATCATGAACTTTGATGCTTACAATGCAAGCATTTGTGGTCCTTGCTATATCTTCCAGACAAACTTACTACAAAATGAACTCAGTTCCAGGCAGTACAGTACTACATTCCCAACAGTGTATCTGTTAAAAGTATATTACTCACACTATCCACTTTTCTAGGCAAGGTAGAAAGTTACATACATAAAATATAAACAAAACATGACATTACATAACATTTATCACAGATAATAAGCTTTCTTCCTTTCAGAACTTTCACGCGTTTTTATGAGCTCCTTCTGGAAAGAACTGTTGTATTAGCAGCACCAAGCTGCCCAATATCTCACAACTGGCATAGCATAGAAACAACCGCCCAAATAGGCAGACAATTTGACTATGTCAAATTGCAGTGAAAGGGAAGGTAGATTTTAATCTGCCACATGCTGTATGAATCAGTTATAAGCAGATCCAGAATTCTATTCAAAGGGCTCTACTAAAAATGCTAGCAGAATTCATGAGGGAGGGTGTGATATTATAAATGAAGATATTATTTCTAAGATCCAGGTAGTTGGTCATCTGAACACCAGATATTCATCATGATATAATATAATCCAGTGGTTCCCAAATCTGGTCCTGGAGGCACTCTAACCCATCAGGTTTTCAGGATATCCACAATGAATATTCATGAGAGCGATTTGCATGCACTGCCTCCACTGCATGCAAATCTCTCATGAATATTCATTGTGGATATCCTGAAAATCTGACAGATTGGGATGCTTCCACAACTAAGTTTGGGATCACTGATCTAATCAAGAACCAAAACAGAGAGGGAACATACAAAAGTCCTGGCCTTCTGGAGTACCATTTTTGTTAAAATGGGGAAGCACTTTATGGATAAGCTGAGAGAGTAGTTTTTGATGAAGTAAAAAAAAACAAAACAAGAGATAAAGAGATGAGTAGGCTGAATTTAAAAATAAAAACTGGGGGAAAAAAGGCTGTCAACACTGCCCAACAACAAACCGTTCATCTATACTACTGAGCAGTAAGGTTTGCTATTGAACAGTCTTGGCAGCCTAGTTTTTAGCTGTACGAATTACCACTTTGTTCTAACCACTGCATGTGAAGAAACAAAGGACTTACACTGATGACCCCTGACACAGGCACTTTGCCAAAACACAGCCCATGTCAGGTCCTTTAATAAACTTTAGATGCTAACCCATCCTTAGAGGCCCACTGTGCTTTTTTTCGCTTGGCTTGGTTTCTTGTGCTTTAGACTCCCTCTCTCCTGTTTGACAAAAAAAAGGACAGGAAAATCATCATTCAAAATATTCAGGTGACTGCAAAAATAGCATGGGGAAGACTATCTAGTAAACCTGAAAGATACAGGGGAGGTAGTCAGGCTGGCAAAAGTGGGGACAGAAGAAAATACTGCAAACACAAGGTAGTGACAAGCAAAACACTTTCAGATGCATCGATAATAATAATAAACATAGAGGTGGTACTGTAAAACCAAAGGAAGGAAGAACTATGAGAAGGCTGTTAAGAAATATTTTTGGTCTGTATTCAATGAACAGACTGAACAACCATTTTTATATACTGTCATACATAGGAGTTCTATAAATAAGATGGATGAACAACCTAGAGATGACTGGAATAGATTAGAATCTTGCTGACAAATAGTCATGATAAATGGACTTCCCTCTAAGAAAAGAACAGCAATTAGTTTAGCGCATTATGGAAATGTCCTTGGCCTGGTTTTGCCTAACATCTTTGAGAGTCAGCTTGCAGAAGGAAACATTCATTTTCTGTAGATGACTATCATCAGCACAATGGACGCTCCTGTAGGAATGGACAGAATGACAAGTGGATCTAAGAAAGCTTGACTGGTCAATTGCTTGCTAGTTAAGGTTCAATGCAAAGACGTGCAGAGTCAGGGAAAGAAGCAGTAATAAGCAACAGGGGACGAGATACATTGTATCTTGATGTTAGCTGCAGGGTGCCGGGGGGGGGGGGGGGGGGGGTTATTTGTCCTATAGTGATAAGGAAGGTGGAAAAAACATAATTAATTTTGTATTTTAATATATTATTGCACTAGTAAAAAAAGGCCCGTTTCCGAAACCAATGAAACGGGCGCTAGCATGTGGTTTTTTTGTGTGTGTGTATATGTGTCACAGAGTTATTTTGTGTGTGTGTGTGTGCAGGTTGTTGATGTGTGTCTTTTTTTGATTTGTTTTTTGCTTGGGGGTTGGGGGATGTGCTGTGCTGGCAAAGTGGGTTGGATTGGTGTGTGGCTTTGAGGGTGTGTTTCTGTTGTATTGTGTGTGTGTGGTTTTGTCTGTCAAGGAGGTTTGTGGAGGGGGGTCTTTCTGTTGGTGAAATGTAAATGTGGTTGTAGGGGGGTCAGTCTTTGTTGAGTGTTTTTTTTTTTTTTCCATGTTTTTTTTTGTGTTGTGCTGAGGCAGCAGTGTTGTTTTAGATGGGCGGAAGGTAGAGGAGCACGTTCTTTGTCTGTCGGTATTTTTTGGCCGTTTCAGGGCTGCTGTAGGGGATTGCTGGAAGAGAAATGTGCTGTTGGAAGCAGCGCCATCTTTTTCCATTGGGCTGGGGTTCTGGGCATCCTGGAGGTGGGTGACGGCTTGCCTGAGGATGGGGATGGTTGTTTTAAGTTGGCAGAAGGGAGAAGAGCACGGTCTCAGGCCGTCGGGGGGGGGGGGGGGGGTGATCCGGTATGTTTGGTCCATTTCAGGCCGGCTGCAGGGGAATGCTGGAACATTTATGCGCTGCAGGAATCAGCGCCGTCTTTTTCCAGGTGCTCGGGGAATCCCCGAGGTGGGAGACTGCTTGCCTGAGGCTGGGGATGGTTGGGCACGTCCTTGGCTGCTTCGGCAAAAGGGGAAGAGGAAGGGGGTGGGGAGTTACCTGTAGCCGCCTGAGAAATCATGTATTCTTTGTTTGTTTTGTATTATTAGTTTGCATTTCTGTTGAAGAAAGAGTGGATGCCTTTCGAATGATGGAGGTGGTGCGTCGGTGTGCGGTTGTTTCGTTAGTTTGGCAGCCAGTCTCCAGCGATTCCTAGGCAGGGAAGGAGTGCTCCTCCCCCTTCCTTGGTCGCTGTTTGATGCTGGCTGGGTCGTGGGTAATCCTTCCAGCTGGGCCGCAGCTTGTCCTGTTCGCCCACGTCCCAGATGGTGACGGGCACATTGTTTTCCGGCTCCTCTGACTCCATGTCAAGCGATCCCAAATATAGTCTGTGCTATAGGCCCTCTGGCACTCTTCAGTACTGGCATTAGGCATTTAAAAATTTCTCCCCCCCTCCCCCGGTCTATTTTTGCACATACCCACAGCAAGAATATTCTTCTCTCGTTCCAGCGGTTGTTCTGCTCTCTCCGTGCTGCACAGATAATAAGCCATTCTGCTGGGGAATGCTCCTCCCTTATTGTCACGTAGTTTCCTCTGATTGGTCCATCTTACGTTGCCTAGTGTTGCCTGGGAACGGTGTTGTGATGGTCCTTTGTGTTTCAGAATGTTGAGGGTATTTTTTCTGATTGGTTCGTCATGCGAGGGCGGGGCAGAGAGACATGGTCAGTGTTGTGGCTTCACCACCATGAATCCATGAACCCTTCAGTGAGTGACTGAGTGACTTCAGAACGTTGTCTTCAGAACGTTGAGGGTGAGTTTTATTATAGTAGATTTTGATATATTAACTATTTAAATATATTGTATTTTGTTGCTGTTGTAAGCCCTCTGGGTTCTTTTTGGAGAAGGGTGGCAAAAAGATACATATAGGCTATAAAAAAATAGTGTGGGGTCTACACCAGAAGTTATACAGCATCAGATGTGAGGACATAAACACGTATACTCTATAGGAGATCGGAGACAGGATGGCTATGATAGGGACATTCAAATATGTCAATGTTATAGAGGCACATGAAAAATTTTTTTTAGAAAAAAAAGAATGCTCTAGAAAATGGAGGCCAAAGTATGAGATTCCAAGGGGTACACCAAGAAACATCAGAAAATGTCTATCAAAAACAGTAGTAAATTCATGGAATGGCCACTTAGTTGAAATGGTAGAGACAAAAATGTAATCGAGTTCAAGAAAATACGAGATCAACACAGAGGATCTCTAGTTGCAAAGTGATGAGTAGAACACCAGAGACCAACTAAGATCTATGGCATTGCACCAGGGATGAAACCGGGACAAAGTCAAAGAACCAAAAGATGTTTCTCTACTATTATATTCTCTGTTTCTAGATATCCTCTAGGTCAGTGGCCAGGAGGGAGAGAGATCAGACAGGCATTTAAATACAGCAAAGACAACTACTGAGGACTTTCCATTTTCAAGAACATTTATTCTGACAGGCATGGAGGTTTAGAGACGTTCAAGGTGTCAACTTACTTTCCTATTAATATGTGCAGCAGCAAGGTAATTTCCTAAGATTTTGGATCAAAATAAAAATCCACCTGTAAACCAGGTCTGCCCTTAAATTTAGCTCAGATCTATTCCTTCTACCTATGACCCAGGTCACAGACATACAGTTACTTTTACTATACCACACTCTCACTCAATTTGCACTCTCCATTCAACATAGTCCTTCCAGTTCAAGCTTGGGACAAGACTTGTTCTTCCTGGATGGACTTTGGGATGCTCCTAGGGAAGACTGTCGGGAGAGCTAGGGAGAGTTTCCCAAACTTCTGAGTTCTATGGTCCCGACTGCTGTTTGGAGGTTTTAATACTACAAGAGACCTGGAATTTCGAATGAAAGAGGCCTGAGACATTGACTGGCACATTGTTATTGGACTGAATGGTTTATACTTCTCATGACAAGCAGGCTTTTTTTTCCTCTTCTTTTTCTATCTTCGCTGCTTCCTCTGAAGTAGGGTTCGATATTTCATACATGTATACACTGCTGTGATGAGGGGAACACAGGGGAGGTGTTAGATGTGTCAGTTCCCATAGGGGGAATTCTATTCTTAGGGTGCAGGGATGGGCGGGGTTGGGGGGGAATGGGTGTCCCAGCTGATTGGATTACTTAGGACTAAGTTTGGAGTGAAAATAGAGGTTGCGATGGAATGGAGGGCTAAGATTTTTTTAGGCTATGGTGATCTCGAAGAGGTAGTCGCCAGGGAGGGATGCTGGCTGGGACGTCCCTCCTGGTACTTATATATGAATATGGCTCTTGTATACACCAATTTCGCACCCTTACAATGGTGAAAATAGTAACATGGAATGTAGGGGGGATTAGCTCGCCGATAAAGAGATCCAAAATTTTACAACATTTAAATACGCACAAAATAGACATTGCTTTACTTTAGGAGACACATCTTAATAAGTTGGAGCATGCCAAGATGAAAATCTGGTGGGTAGGAGAAAGTGTAGTGGCCTCGGCCCCGGAAAAGAAAGGTTGGATTGCAATTTTAACCAAAATAGGAATAGCAGAAGTAGTTAGGCCCCTCTCAATAGACCCGGCGGGAAGATACCTCCTCATAGAGGCAGTAATCAATCATCAGAAATTGCTCATCTGTAACTTGTATGCTCCTACCCACTCCATTTTTTTGACTTGTATGCTCCTAATCATTATGATAAGAATTTTTACCAAACGGTGAATAATCTTATACAATACCACCACACTGCCCTAGTGGTGGGAGGGGACTTTAATGCAGTCTGGGATCCTCTCAGGACGCGCCATATCATATCACCTTAACAAAGGCTTGTTACCCGAGTCAATTACTGGACCTGGTGGATATCTGGAGGGTGTTGCATCCCTCGGATAGAGATTACACTCATCTCTCGAGAGCACATTCTACCCAGGCCCAAATAGACTATTTATTGGTCTCGAGACAGATATTTAGGGTGGTCTTTAAGGCAGAGACAGATCCCTATGTAATATTGGATCACGAATGGGTATGGATAGACTGGACATCAAGTCCTACTGATGCCCGTCACAAACACTGGATGTTCCCACTGGATCTCTACAAAGATCCGGTCTTCAGGGAAAAACTTAAATTGTTGGAGGTCATACGAGTCCCAAAATGCAGCACATGCAGCAGATTCCATATTATACTGGGAGGTAGTGAAGGCAGTATTACAGGGGGAAATTATACGTTATTCTCACTTTGTTAAAGCTGCATGGGATAGGGAAATCTTGCAGTTCGGTTCGCAGCTTAGCTCAAATCAAACGTTACATAGCTTCTCTAGATAAGTCACTCTTGGGAGGTCATTTGGGGACTCGGCTTTTTTTCAGGTGTTAGATGGAGAGCTTTCTGTATCAGGGCTTCACAAATCACTTGTTAAAAGAGAGCCTCATAAAGATTACACAGTTCTGAAGGACAGATGGGCAAGGGATGCGAGGGTCTCCTTGGAGGATTAGGATGTAGCAGCTATGATAAGGGACATCCCGGCCCTAATGACAGATGAGCAACTAAGAGAATGTGGCAATAGGGTGGTGTTTCAAGTCTATATGACTAAAGCTCAGCTAGCCCATGTGGGGGGGGGGGGGGATTTGAGGACCCTGCCTGCTCCAAATGTGGCCATAGTCCCCACTCATTTTTTCATGCCTTTTGGTCATGCCCCTGTATTCAGAACTTCTGAGCTCAAATCAGGAGATTTCTGGCTGTGAGTGTGAGATTCAGGGTACAATGGACCAATTTTTACTGATTAAATTTGCTGACACAAAGTTATTCAAAGTCATTAAATCAAGGGAGGATTGTGAACAATTACAAGAGGACCTTACAAGACTGGGAGACTGGGTGTCTAAATGACAGATGATGTTTAATGTGAGCAAGTGCAAAGTGATGCATGTGAGAAAGAGGAACCCGAATTATAGCTACGTCATGCAAGGTTCCACATTAGGAGTCACAGACCAAGAAAGAGATCTAGGTGTTGTCGTTGACGATACGTTGAAACCTTCTGCTCAGTGTGCTACTGCGGATAAGAAAGCAGAATGTTAGGTATTATTAGGAAAGGAATGGAAAACAAAAATGAGGACGTTATAATGCCTTTGTATCGCTCCATGGTGCGACCGCACCTCGAATATTGTGTTCAATTCTGGTTGCCGCATCTCAAAAAAGATATAGTGGAATTAGAAAGGTACAGAGAAGGGTGACGAAAATGATAAAGGGGATGGGACGACTTACCCATGAGGAAAGGTTGAAGTGGCTAGGGCTCTTCAGCTTTGAGAAAAGGCAGCTGAGGGGAGATATGATAGAGATCTATAAAATAATCAATGGAGTTGAACGGGTAGATGTGAAGCGTCTGTTTACGCTTTCCAAAAATACTAGGACTAGGGGGAATGCGATGAAGTTACAATGTAGTAAATTTAAAACGAATCAGAAAAATGTTTCTTCACTTAACGTGTAATTGAACTCTGGAATTCGTTGCCAGAGAATGTGGTAAAGGCGGTTAGCTTAGCGGAGTTTAAAAAAAGGTTTGGACGGCTTCCTAAAGGAAAAGCCCATAGACCATTATTAAATGGACTTGGGGGAAATCCATTATTTCTGGGATAAGCAGTATAAAATGTTTTGTACTTTTTTGGGATCTTGCCAGATATTTGTGACCTGGATTGGTCACTGTTGGAAACAGGATGCTGGGCTTGATGCACCTTTGGTCTGTCCCAGTGTGGCAATACTTATGTACTGGACAAACCTAAGTCTTTCATCCCCTGCCAAAACAAGCAAACCTCCTCTGTCGCAAATTAAGCTTAGTAGCCCGGAAAAGTATAATGCAATATTGGACCTCCACAGAACCCCTGGCCTTCTGGCACTGAAGGTATCAGATTCATCTTTTGGCAACTTGAGAGACTAGGGAGGCGAGGGGATCCCCTAAGCGCAAGAAGCACTTTACACTAATGTGGAATCCTTACCTACAGATCCTGAGTCCTCGAGGCTGTAGCGTAATTAACACATTATAACTGCCGGTTATAACATCCAATAAGATTTCTCATACCGTCAGCTCTTAATAGGATGGTGCTTATTTTTTTTTAAGAATAGAGATGTGGGGGACCTAGGGGGCTATCAGAGCCCAAGCCCAGAGGGTCCCTAATGTTGGGAGGTAATTAAGATGGGTGGGGGACCGGATGGGCATGGGGGGGGTTAGTAGGTGGGAAGTTAATGTTCCTGTTGGTTTGCTGGTACTAACCTTTGGTCTCATTTAAGGGACATTGGTATGGATTTTAAGTTTGAGGTAGGGTTGGTGGGGGGGGGGGGGGGGGAGAATCCAAGTTACCTTATAAAGTTTATGATGTCTTGCTGTATTGTCAAAATGGCTTACTCAGTTAATCATACATTGGCTATGTGAACGTATGCCTGTATCTTTATTTTTTTCCAATCATCAATAAAAATAGTTGGAAATTTAAAAAAAGTTTACCATGTGAGCACTTATTGCCATCCATTTTGTAAGCGGTAAGGGCTCACACGCTATCTATGTGCTAATCAGTTAGTGCATAGTAAGGTAGCTGCAGGAATACCTACTCTCCACCCCTTGGCACAACCCCTCAAAAAAAAATTTTTTTAAGTTTTACTGCACGGTTAACATGCACACATTTGGCAGTTACCGCAGGGTGCCTAAATGTATCCTGCAGTACACCATTTTAAGCTGCATTAGGCACATGTTTACGCCAAACACAGCTTAGTAAAAGAGCCCCATCAGGCTGGCCACAACATAGGCAGTCTGAGAAGAAGCACTTCCCATCATGCTCCTGAGTCAGCAAGACAGAAATCCAGAGGTCAGGCCCCAGGTAAGGAAAACCAGGGACAACGAGTACTGCTCTCTGCTCGTTCTTGCTTTTCTATACCTCTCCTCTAAGTCTTCACCCTCTACCTCTCCAACCATTGCTCCATGGGAGGAAAGGCGGGCACAAATAGGTGCACCTTATGGCCTCCTTGTATCTATCAGACACGTACTAAAGGCCCTTGTGTTCTTGGGACTCCATTCTCTATTCTCCTGCCTCTAGAACTCACATCTAGCAGATTAAATCCAAAGAAAAAGAAGGCAATCATTTTAAACATGTTAATCCTCTAACCCGGACAAGAGAAATATTTATTCAACTAATTAAAACTTTTCAATTTTTTGCTAAGACAAGTAATTTTGAATACATCTAATGACAAAATTATAGCAACCAATAAAGATCTGATAATTTTTTTAAAGACTGTTGCTGTGGCTACAGAAGCCTTACTCTTCACTGAGGTATAAGCAAATATACTCAGGGCTAATGCTACTAAGGTGTTATATTAGCGAATATTAACAGAGCAAAGATTTTAGGCACCCCTCTAAGGCACCATCCCCAACTTACTGGTAAGTAAACTTAATCTAGATACCCCCCCCCCCCAAACACCACCCTTTCCAGAACAATCTTGTAAAAATGTACAGATTAAAAGATATCACATCACATATTCTTGTGATCACACTGCATCTTGTCTAACCCCAATTTTTCAATGCAGCGTTCTTAACTGTTAAGCCAAAACGAAATACACCTAGGCATACTCTATAAAGTACACCTGAATTTAGGCATACTTTATAGAATAAGCCTAAATTTGCGCACAGTTTATAGAATATGTCAAGTGCCCATCCGTGTAACTAAATTTAGTCACAGGCAATTATGCCAAGTTTTGGCATAAATGGTGATGCCTAAATTATGCTCCGACCGGGTGAATTCTATAACAACATGCATAGATTTTAGAAACACCTACAAAAACATCTGCTGCCTTACAATGACACTCATCAACCTGCCTCTACTGCAGGGTATTGTGTAGCAGGAAAAATGGCCTCAAAGAGCTTCCAGATCCAAGTTTAATCTGTTGAAGCTAATGCGGGTCCATTGACCCTACCTTCATCATTGGCCCAAAAAACCTGATAATGTACTAGCTTTCCTGCTGATTAAATTAGTCTCATGTGCATCTACACATTCTATTTAAGCACCGCTACTTATCTTTTCGGTAGATGCTTCTACAGCGTTGCGTACTGTGCTGTGCTCCACTCTCTTTTGTTCATATACCGAGCTGAGCGATTAAATCAGTTATGGTTCCTTTGATCGCTCGGCTCGGTATATGAACAAAAGAGAGTGGAGTACAGCACACAACGCTGTAGAAGCACCTACCAAAAAGATAAGTAGCAGTGCTTAAATAGAATGTGTAGATGCACAATTAATTTGCATGAGACTAATTTAATCAGCAGGAAAGCTAGTAGATTATCAGGTTTTTTGGGTCAATGATGAAGGTAGGGTCAATGGACCTGCATTAGCTTCAACAGATTAAACTTGGATCTGGAAGCTCTTTGAGGCCATTTTTCCTGCTATACAATACCCTGCAGTAGAGGCAGGTTGATGAGTGTCATTGTAAGGCAGCAGATGTTTTTGTAGTAGTAACGTATATTATAGCCTGTCTGCAACCGAACTTTGTATAGTGTAGTAGATTTTAGAAACACCCACAACCTGCCTATTCCACGCCCCCTTTTCAATTGTGACTTAGAATTTACACGCATCACTTATAGAATATGCTTAGTTCTACGTATAAATTCTAATTAATGCCAATTATCAATCGCTTAAGTGGCAATTATCGGCACAGACTGGCTTGTTAAGTAATTAAGTTGCACGCACAAATCCAGAATATGACTGGATTTGCACACGCAACTTAAGCTGTGTTATATAGAATCCAGGGTATATGTGCAATTCCCTATTATATTGGTGTTCTGACCTGGTTTTACAACCTGCTTTACTGACACAGACTACTCCGTAATTACTGTGGATTCTTTTGGATTCATATTAGGTAAATGAGACTTTTATTAGAGGTTCTAAAATACACAATGATTAAGATATATATATATATACAATGATTATAACTGAAAAGAAACAATACCTATAAACAATCATTACATCACTGGTCCCTACATCCAAGCAATGCTAGGAGTTTCTAGACCAGGAAAAGAAGCAATAAACAATCATTATACATACATCCATCACTGGTCCTTAATCTCTACATCAGCTGAGAGAAGCCCCTTTTTCAGCAAAGCCGGAGTCTGACCAGGAGTCTGGTTCTATGCAATGCGTCCACGCATAGATGAGCTTCTGCCTTCACTGTTCAAAGCTCCCCTTTTTATTAGTTTTTTTTCAGTCATGGAAAATTACAAAGATGTGCAAGAGAATGTAGTCACATGCTCTTGGTTTCAATTAAACAAGCCACTGGCCAGACGGCTTATCTCTTGACCCTTAAACATCCTCCACTTCCCTTCTGCACCAAATAAATCAAAGACATGACTTCATCTTGTTTTGCAAGAAAAAATTAGTTTTGGTCACAAAACAGGAACTTTAAAACAGACTGTCGGTTAGAGCAAAGTTGAAAAACAATCTATAAAATCTTCCATTACAATTGGGGATTACTAAAAGAGAGACCTCTCTTCAGAGTCACTGGGGATGGGGGATGGAGTTCTATAGGCGGTAGGAAGCCCAGTCCCAAGAGGAATGTTTGAGGTGAAGGTGCTGAGGGAAATGATTCTGGTTATTGAATGACATAGACATGGATTACTGAGACCAAGTCAGCACGGCTTTAGTGTGGGGAAATCTTGTCTGACCAATTTACTTCAATTCTTTGAAGTCGTAAACAAACATGTGGACAAAGGGGAGCCGGTTGACGCTGAGGCATATTTTCAAAGCAGCCTTCCAAAGTTCCATAGGTTTCTATGGAACTTTGGAAGGCTAAGTGCTTTGAAAATATGCCTAACTGTGTATCTGGATTTTCAAAAGGCGTTTGACAAGGTACCTCATGAAAGGCTACAGAGGAAATTGGAGGGTCATGGGATAGGAGGAAGTGTCCTATTGTGGATTAAAAACTGATTGAAGGATAGGAAACAGAGTGGGGTTAAATGGGCAGTATTCACAATGGAGAAGGGTAGTTAGTGGGGTTCCTCAGGGGTCAGTGCTAGGACCGCTGCTTTTTAATATATTTATAAACGATTTAGAGAGGGAAGTAATCAGCGAGGTAATTAAATTTGCTGATGACACTAAGTTATTCAAAGTCGTTAACTCGCGAGAGGATTGTGAAAAATTACAGAAGGACCTTACAAGACTGGGAGACTGGGCGGCTAAATGGCAGATGACATTTAATGTGAACAAGTGCAAGGTGATGCATGTGGGGAAAAAAGAACCCGAATTACAGCTACGACATGCAAGGTTCCACGTTAGGAGTTACGGACCAAGAAAGGGATCTGGGTGTCGTCGTTGATAATACACTGAAACCTTATGCTCAGTGTGCTGCTGTAGCTAGGAAAGCGAATAGAATGTTGGGTATTATTAGGAAAGGTATGGAGAACAGGTGTGAGGATGTTATGATGCCATTGTACTGCTCCATGGTACGACCGCACCTTGAGTATTCTGTTCAATTCTGGTCGCCACATCTCAAGAAAGATATAGTAGAATTGGAAAAGTGCAAAGAAGGGTGACTAAAATGATAGCAGGGATGGGACAACTTCCCTATGAAGAAAGACTAAGGAGGCTAGGGCTTTTCAGCTTGGAGAAGAGACAGCTGAGGGGAGACATGAGAGAGGTATATAAAATAATGAGTGGAGTGGAACAGGTGAATGTGAAGCGTCTGTTCACGCTTTCCAAAAATACTAGGACTAGGGGGCATGCGATGAAACTACAGTGTAGTAAATTTAAAACAAATATGAGAAAAATGTTCTTCACCCAATGCTTAAACTCTGTAATTCGCTTGCCGGAGAACGTGGTGAAGGCGGTTAGCTTGGCAGAATTTAAAAAGGGGTTGGATGGTTTCCTAAAGGACAAGTTCATAGACCGCTACTAAATGGACTTGGGAAAAATCCACAATTTCGGGAATAACTTGGATAAAATGTTTGTACGTTTGGGTAGCTTGCCAGGTGCCCTTGACCTGGATTGGCTGCTGTCAGGGACAGGATGCTGGGCTCGATGGACCTTTGGTCTTTTCCCAGTATGGCATTACTTATGTACTTATGACAGTAGGAGTGGTTTAATAAAGTTTATAAAAAGCATTGTTATGCTGAGCACATGGTCTTTGGTTACCTTCACCCCTACGAAGCCCCGCGAGGAGACAGAGTATCCTGAAAAGGCTTAATAACCCTAGGCTGAGTCAAAATGGAAGTTACAGCCCACCAACAGCAGTAACTAGAAGAGAAGAGTGCTTCAGATGAGTGAGAGGTAAACCCAGCCCGAGTGCAAGAACAGGAAGGAGCCTGTTTGAAGCCAGAGAATGTAGCTTGTGTAAGTGCAGCTCAAGTCCTAGGTGGTTTTGCCAGTTAGGGAAGTCATGCTACAAGCACAGCCTGGGATTATCTCACCCAAAGGGATGGGTATGGGACTGGAGGAGCTATAAATATGTAAATGCCATAAGAGACATACAGAAGCTGGATTAAGAGAATGGGAGTTTAACCAGTGGTCTTGGCTGGACAGAAACCTCTTGAACCAATATTGACCATTTGTTATTAGAAAGTATGGAGTAGAATAGTCTGCCTGTAGTAGCATTAAGTAAAATTGCTATTGTTTCATAAAACCCCTGGAGTGGAGTGCTGTAGAGGTGTGTGTGTGCAGCCCATTTGCTGAAGAAACTTTGGAGTATAAAAGAGTAAATACTGAAAGTGGCTTAAAAACCTGTGGTCTACTGAGGTCCGGCCCCGGCCTGCACCCAGCTCAAGAAAGAAAAAAAAAAAAAAAACCTATTCATGGCCCATGTCAAAGGTGCCCGAGGATCCTGGTGTGGGAGTGATATCCAGATTACATATGCAAGGGAAATTTGCTAAACTTTTTAATGAGATAAATAAGTATTTTAAACTTATCCATTCTCTCTGTGGGTTGAAATGCAAACTAATGGTTCTTTGAGTTAGTGTGACTGTCAGAACCTACTGTTTTGCTTTGAATGCAATCGCTCTTTGCTGCCTGAGCCACTGCCTATTGGTTAAGCTAGACCTGATAATGAGGTAAGTATGTTTGAGTGAATGAATCCTGTGTTGGGTAGGGTGGGGGGGGGACTGATGGTGTTACAGACATTTTCATACATATATGTTGTATAAACCCAAATATCTGTGAAGCCAATATTTAAGGATTAAAGATCTTAAACCAACCCTTGTGAAAATGTACTACAGCCAATTTACTAAACTATTAAATTTAGATCCTGAAAAGTGGGGAAGGAGCTCAGCACTGATTTTCAGCACCAGGCACCGAAATTAGGCTCCTAAATCTAAGAAAATGTAATTTATTTGTGCTTTTATATAAACTGAGTGTTTGTAACCTTATATACTGTACTGGATGTTAATGACTGAATAAAAAAATACCTAAACACAGAATCTCAGATTTCTTTGAATAAAATCAAGCTCTATATTTTGAATATAAATGTGAAAAAACAACAACCTTCCACCTCAAAATTCAGAACAGCTTTTCACCTTCTGAAAGCCAAAAAATTTGAACAAATTTAGAAGCATGAGATGGCAGCCTGTATAATCCCCCATTGGTCTTCTCATCAAAGCAGAACCTCAAACAAGCTAGCAAAAAAAAAAAAAACATTACTGCACTCACCATTAACCTCACAATTCATTCTTGAATCCTGGGCTGAGCATTTCACATGCTAGCAGTCTTTCTAATTAGAGCCCTAGTTGCTTCAAAGTCACGTAGGCAGGAATACCGGCCCCATTGTTCTTAGCAACATTCACAAAAAGCTATAGAAGGCTAGGTTTCATTTTCACATTTTCTTATTTATTGATACTCTCTCCTCTCACATACTGCCAAAGCCGAATCTACATCATCATTCAATGCATAGCCCATTTCAAATTAAAGACACAAAGAATGACAGCAATTATAGCCATGTTAAAGGAAAATGATCAACTCTGGGGAAAAAAAGGAAAACCAAACTGAGGTAGAATTATACCAAAATACTTTTTCTCAGCATGAACACCTAACAGTCTATGACAGCAGATAAAGACCTGTACGGTCCACCCAGTCTGCCTAACAAGATAAACTCATTATACGTGATATGTGATACTTTATATGTACACCCGAGTTTGATTTGTCCTTGCCATTCTCAGGGCACAGACCGTAGAAGTGTGCCCAGCACTCTTTTTGTACTAAAAGTTCTGAAGCCAACGTTGAAGCCCCTTAAAATTTACACTCAAGCCCATCCATATCTATTCTGTCACAATCAGGGCACAGAATGTAGAAGTCTGCTCAGCATTGGCTTTGCTTCCGAATTACTGGTGTTGCCATCTAATCAACCTTAAGCTTGTTTGGTTCCATGCTTTCTATACAGGACTCCTTTGTGTTTATCCCACGCATTTTAGAATTCCGTTACCGTTTTCATCTCCACCACCTCCAGCGGGAGGACATTCCAAGTATCCACCACCCTCTCCATGAAAAATACTTCCTGACATTACTCATGAGTCTGCCCCCCTTCGACCTCAATTCATGTCCTCAAGCCTTCCCATCTCCAGAAAAGGTTTGTTTGCGGATTAATACCTTTCAAATATTTGAACGTCTGTATCATGTCACCCGTTTCTCCTTTCCTCTAAGGTATACATGTTCAGGTCGGCAAGACTCTCCTCATACGGTTTGCAATGCAAATCCCATACCATTTTTGTAGCTTCTCTTTGCACCACTTCCAGTCTTTTTACATCTTCAGCAAGATGTGGCCTCCAAACTGAACACAATACGGCAAAGTGGGGACTCACCGATGACTTGTACACCTGGAAGCTATATTGGAAAAACACAAAGCCAGGTGTAATGTTAACACTAAGGGCCCTATTTACTAAGTTGCGCTAGCGATTTTAGTGCACGCTGTGTAGACGCCCATAGGAATATTATGGGAATCTACACAGCACGAACTAAAAACATTAGCGCACCTTTAGCGTGCTTTTGTAAATAGAGCCCTAAGAATTCAAAGTTTTCATTTAATAAATAATTTCCTCTTGTAATCACTCTATACCTTCAGTAATTTTGTGCATTAGGCTTAACACAGTGATGGCCAAAACACAATCACTAATTACTTAAGCCGTGCAAGAGAAGCAAATCATCATCACCAGAATCCTGCAGCACTGAATATTTTACAGTCTGTGATAGCAAAGCAATTGAGCATAACTGTAGGAGAAGACAGAATATCAACCACAAATAAATCCATCAGTTCTTGAGGAATTAGACCGCTAACTTACTTCAAGGAAACTATCCATATGGCAGCTCATCACACATTTAAGACTTATATTCCAGTTTCTAAAGAAATAAATCTATGCTTGATGCAGATTAAACACACCATAGGTTTATTAAATATCATACACACTCAAAGGAAATAATTTTAAAATGGGTGTCTATGTGTGAAGGTCCATTTTATAAAGGAAGGGGGGGTAAATCGGCAGAAATTGTAATGATAGTGAAGCTACAGACATTTACCCCTCTCAGGATCAACATAAATGTTAATAAGTACAGACAGAAATGCACAGATAAATTGTGACTGTCCTAGAATATGCCTCCATACACTGGTTGTAAAATACAAGAACAAGGGAAGAAATTTCCACCAATATCGTATACTCAACACATTAAAGTAGAATTAACATAAACCCTTCAAATTTTTTCAAACAAAACCACTACCTAATAATGGAGGAAAAAGACCTCAGCTTACTGTGACTGTATCACATGCAGTGTAATGGCTGGTACTGCACCAGAAACCAGCTTCTCTCTGCTCACAGCTCACCATCTCTATCATTGGTAAAAAAAAAAAAACTCCATATAAACATTTTACTTATTTATAGCATTTATATCCCACATTATCCCAAATAAGTTCAGGTTTAATAGTGGCTTATATCAAATTTTAAAACAAAGTACAATAATGATTAAATAAAAACTAAAAGACAATAAGAGGTATAACATCATAGCAGCAGAATGACTCATTTGAAAATAAACTAAGAGAATTACAATGGTCAACAGAAGCAAGGAATTTTTAGGTAATCAGAAACACAACTAACTTTGGGAGGGAATTCCATTGCTTAGTAGCTTGATATAACAAACTGGCATCATGAATTGATTTGTAACGGAGATTCTTACAATTTGGAAAAATGGAGAAGTAGGTAGTCTCTCCACGCAGGATGGGCACTGTGTGACAGTAATTGCAGCAAATGTTGCACATAATCAGGTAGAAGACCGAACAAAATTTGAAAAACAAGGGAGTGCAATTTAAAGGTGACTCTTGCATGTATAAGAAGCCAATGCAACTTGATCTTAAGGGCCAATTTAATAAACTGCGGGGCTTTGCATACAAGATGGGTCAGTGTTCTGAGCTATTTGAATTTTTTTGATAAGGCAGATTTTCAAACCTGAGTAAACAGCATTACAATAATCAAAATCTTTATTTTATACTTTTAAAAAAGCTTTGTTTTCTGAGGGGAGAGGTTAAGTTTTCAATTTGTCAGTTCAACATTGCAACTTGTACTAAACAATCAGTTCAGCTTCTTCAGGGGATTCCTATTTTTTGAAACAACATCATTGATCAAACAGTCTCATACGCACAAGATAAACAATGCCATGTTCATCAAATATTACAAAAGAAAAAACATTTTGACGCTGAAATTGACTTACTGTGCACATTTCCTCAACAAACATCCAGCCTTCTATGTATGAAAAAAAAAGTTTATAAAGGAAACGCTAACGCAACGCAACCCTTTAAACATGCTGCCCACTGTCGGGGAGTACACATCACAGAAATGCTTCCCACTCTATCATATTATTCAGACCATGGGGTTCTACTGACTTCAAATCGATATATCCACTGTTGTTCTTGCTGTAAAAGTCTCTTGTCAGCATTACCAACACAAATACTCTCAGGAATACTATCAAGAACCCAGCAAGACATATCATTGAAAAGATGTTGTAGGGATGGTAAAATCTACTTTTCTAAAACAAGAAACAATTGCAAATCAGATCACGTTTTTAATTGTTCTAAAATGCCCCTGCAACAAAATATGCATTGACAAAACCATCAGCAGTTTTAAGTTTATGTATGAATGAACACATATTTAACATTAGCCAGCAAAAGCTGGGGGCACCCTCAGTAGCTCACTGTATGGCCCTACAAAGCGAATGCTACATACCTGTAGAAGGTATTCTCCGAGGACAGCAGGCTGATTGTTCTCACTGATGGGTGACATCCACGGCAGCCCCTCCAATCGGAAACTTCACTAGCAAAGGCCTTTGCTAGTCCTCGCGCGCTCCTGCGCACTGCGCATGCGCGGCCGTCTTCCCGCCTGAACCAGCTCGTGTTCGTCAGTCCCATACGTAGCAAAACAAAGCAAGGGAAGACACAACTCCAAAGGGGAGGTGGGCGGGTTTGTGAGAACAATCAGCCTGCTGTCCTCGGAGAATACCTTCTACAGGTATGTAGCATTCGCTTTCTCCGAGGACAAGCAGGCTGCTTGTTCTCACTGATGGGGTATCCCTAGCCCCCAGGCTCACTCAAAACAACAACCATGATCAATTGGGCCTCGCAACGGCGAGGACATAACTGAGATTGACCTAAAAAAATTTACCAACTAACTGAGAGTGCAGCCTGGAACAGAACAAACAGGGCCCTCGGGGGGTGGAGTTGGATCCTAAAGCCCAAACAGGTTCTGAAGAACTGACTGCCCGAACCGACTGTCGCGTCGGGTATCCTGCTGCAGGCAGTAATGAGATGTGAATGTGTGGACAGATGACCACGTCGCAGCTTTGCAAATTTCTTCAATGGAGGCTGACTTCAAGTGGGCTACCGACGCAGCCATGGCTCTAACATTATGAGCCGTGACATGACCCTCAAGAGCCAGCCCCGCCTGGGCGTAAGTGAAGGAAATGCAATCTGCTAGCCAATTGGATATGGTGCGTTTCCCCACAGCCACTCCCCTCCTATTGGGATCAAAAGAAACAAACAATTGGGCGGACTGTCTGTTGGGCTGTGTCCGCTCCAGATAGAAGGCCAATGCTCTCTTGCAGTCCAATGTGTGCAGCTGACGTTCAGCAGGGCAGGAATGAGGATGGGGAAAAAATGTTGGCAAGACAATTGACTGGTTCAGATGGAACTCCGACACAACCTTTGGCAAGAACTTAGGGTGAGTGCGGAAGACTACTCTGTTATGATGAAATTTGGTGTAAGGGGCCTGGGCTACCAGGGCCTGAAGCTCACTGACTCTACGAGCTGAAGTAACTGCCACCAAGAAAATGACCTTCCAGGTCATGTACTTCAGATGGCAGGAATTCAGTGGCTCAAAAGGAGGTTTCATCAGCTGGGTGAGAACGACATTGAGATCCCATGACACTGTAGGAGGCTTGACAGGGGGCTTTGACAACAGCAAACCTCTCATGAAGCGAACAACTAAAGGCTGTCCTGAGATCGGCTTACCTTCCACACGGTAATGGTATGCACTGATTGCACTAAGGTGAACCCTTACAGAGTTGGTCTTGAGACCAGACTCAGACAAGTGCAGAAGGTATTCAAGCAGGGTCTGTGTAGGACAAGAGCGAGGATCTAGGGCCTTGCTGTCACACCAGACGGCAAACCTCCTCCATAGAAAGAAGTAACTCCTCTTAGTGGAATCTTTCCTGGAAGCAAGCAAGATGCGGGAGACACCCTCTGACAGACCCAAAGAGGCAAAGTCTACGCTCTCAACATCCAGGCCGTGAGAGCCAGGGACCGGAGGTTGGGATGCAGAAGCGCCCCTTCGTCCTGTGTGATGAGGGTCGGAAAACACTCCAATCTCCACGGTTCTTCGGAGGACAACTCCAGAAGAAGAGGGAACCAGATCTGACGCGGCCAAAAAGGAGCAATCAGAATCATGGTGCCTCGATCTTGCTTGAGTTTCAACAAAGTCTTCCCCACCAGAGGTATGGGAGGATAAGCATACAGCAGACCCTCCCCCCAGTCCAGGAGGAAGGCATCCGATGCCAATCTGCCGTGGGCCTGAAGCCTGGAACAGAACTGAGGGACTTTGTGGTTGGCTCGAGATGCGAAGAGGTCTACCAAGGGGGAGCCCCACACCTGGAAGATCTGTCGCACTACACGGGAATTGAGCGACCACTCGTGAGGTTGCATAATCCTGCTCAACCTGTCGGCCAGACTGTTGTTTACGCCTGCCAGATATGTGGCTTGGAGCACCATGCCGTGACGGCGAGCCCAGAGCCACATGCTGACGGCTTCCTGACACAGGGGGCGAGATCCGGTGCCCCCCTGCTTGTTGACATAGTACATGGCAACCTGGTTATCTGTCTGAATTTGGATAATTTGGTGGGACAGCCGATCTCTGAAAGCCTTCAGAGCGTTCCAGATCGCTCGCAACTCCAGAAGATTGATCTGCAGATCGCGTTCCTGGAGGGACCAGCTTCCTTGGGTGTGAAGCCCATCGACATGAGCTCCCCATCCCAGGAGAGATGCATCCGTGGTCAGCACTTTTTGTGGCTGAGGAATTTGGAAAGGACGTCCCAGAGTCAGATTGGACCAAATCGTCCACCAATACAGGGATTCGAGAAAACTCGTGGACAGGTGGATTACGTCTTCTAGATCCCCAGCAGCCTGGAACCACTGGGAAGCTAGGGTCCATTGAGCAGATCTCATGTGAAGGCGGGCCATGGGAGTCACATGGACTGTGGAGGCCATGTGGCCTAGCAATCTCAACATCTGCCGAGCTGTGATCTGCTGGGACGCTCGCACCCGGGAGACGAGGGACAGCAAATTGTTGGCTCTTGTCTCTGGGAGATAGGCGCGAGCCGTCCGAGAATCCAGCAGAGCTCCTATGAATTCGAGTCTCTGCACTGGGAGAAGATGGGACTTTGGATAATTTATCACAAACCCCAGTAGCTCCAGAAGGCGAATAGTCATCTGCATGGACTGCAGGGCTCCTGCCTCGGATGTGTTCTTCACCAGCCAATCGTCGAGATATGGGAACACGTGCACCCCCAGCCTGCGGAGTGCCGCTGCTACTACAGCCAAGCACTTTGTGAACACCCTGGGCGCAGAGGCGAGCCCAAAGGGTAGCACACAGTACTGGAAGTGGCGTGTGCCCAGCTGAAATCGCAGATACTGTCTGTGAGCTGGCAGTATCGGGATGTGTGTGTAGGCATCCTTCAAGTCCAGAGAGCATAGCCAATCGTTTTCCTGAATCATGGGAAGGAGGGTGCCCAGGGAAAGCATCCTGAACTTTTCTTTGACCAGATATTTGTTCAGGGCCCTTAGGTCTAGGATGGGACGCATCCCCCCTGTTTTCTTTTCCACAAGGAAGTACCTGGAATAGAATCCCAGCCCTTCTTGCCCGGATGGCACGGGCTCGACCGCATTGGCGCTGAGAAGGGCGGAGAGTTCCTCTGCAAGTACCTGCTTGTGCTGGAAGCTGTAAGATTGAGCTCCCGGTGGACAATTTGGAGGTTTTGAGGCCAAATTGAGGGTGTATCCTTGCCGGACTATTTGGAGAACCCACTGATCGGAGGTTATGAGAGGCCACCTTTGGTGAAAAGCTTTCAATCTCCCTCCGACTGGCAGGTCGCCCGGCACTGACACTTGGATGCCGGCTATGCTCTGCTGGAGCCAGTCAAAAGCTCGCCCCTTGCTTTTGCTGGGGAGCCGAGGGGCCTTGCTGAGGCGCACGCTGCTGACGAGAGCTAGCGCGCTGGGGCTTAGCCTGGGCCGCAGGCTGTCGAGAAGGAGGATTGTACCTATGCTTGCCAGAAGAGTAGGGAACAGTCTTCCTTCCCCCAAAAAATCTTCTACCTGTAGAGGTAGAGGCTGAAGGCTGCCAGCGGGAGAACTTGTCGAATGCGGTGTCCCGCTGGTGGAGCTGCTCTACCACCTGTTCGACTTTCTCTCCAAAAATGTTATCCGCAAGGCAAGGCGAGTCCGCAATCCGCTGCTGCATTCTATTCTCCAGGTCGGAGGCACGCAGCCATGAGAGCCTGCGCATCACCACACCTTGAGCAGCGGCCCTGGACGCAACATCAAAGGTGTCATACACCCCTCTGGCCAGGAATTTTCTGCACGCCTTCAGCTGCCTGACCACCTCCTGAAAAGGCTTGGCTTGCTCAGGGGGGAGCGCATCAACCAAGCCCGCCAACTGCCGCACATTGTTCCGCATGTGTATGCTCGTGTAGAGCTGGTAGGACTGAATTTTGGCCACGAGCATAGAAGAATGGTAGGCCTTCCTCCCAAAGGAGTCTAAGGTTCTAGAGTCCTTGCCCGGGGGCGCCGAAGCATGCTCCCTAGAACTCTTAGCCTTCTTTAGGGCCAGATCCACAACTCCAGAATCATGAGGCAACTGAGTGCGCATCAGATCTGGGTCCCCATGGATCCGGTACTGGGACTCGATCTTCTTGGGAATGTGGGGATTAGTTAAAGGCTTGGTCCAGTTCGCCAGCAGTGTCTTTTTTAGGACATGGTGCATGGGTACAGTGGACGCTTCCTTAGGTGGAGAAGGATAGTCCAGGAGCTCAAACATTTCAGCCCTGGGCTCGTCCTCCACAACCACCGGGAAGGGGATGGCCGTAGACATCTCCCGGACAAAGGAAGCAAAAGACAGACTCTCGGGAGGAGAAAGCTGTCTCTCAGGAGAGGGAGTGGGATCGGAAGGAAGACCCTCAGACTCCTCGTCAGAGAAATATCTGGGATCTTCTTCCTCTTCCCACGAGGCCTCACCCTCGGTGTCAGACACAAGTTCACGGACCTGTGTCTGCAACCGTGCCCGACTCGACTCTGTGGAGCCACGTCCACGATGGGGGCGTCAAGAGGTAGACTCCCTCGCCCGCATCGGCGAAGCTCCCTCCGCCGACGTAGTCGGGGAGCCTTCCTGGGAGGCGACGGCAGCCGGTGCCGCGTGACGCCGGAGACCTCACCTCCGGCAATGGGCCAGCCGGCACCACGCTCGACGGTACCGGTGGCGCAAGCACCGCCGGTACCGGAGGGGTAGGGCGCAACAGCTCTCCCAGAATCTCTGGGAGAACGGCCCGGAGGCTCTCGTTCAGAGCGGCTGCAGAGAAAGGCATGGAGGTCGATGCAGGCGTCGACATCAGAACCTGTTCCGGGCGTGGAGGCTGTTCCGGGCTGTCCAGAGTGGAGCGCATCGACACCTCCTGAACAGAGAGTGAGCGGTCCTCTCGGTGCCGATGCCTGGTGGGTGCCGACTCCCTCGGCGACCCAGAGCTCTCGGTGCCGACCCGGGAAGGAGACCGATGACGATGCTTCTTCGATTTCTTGGAACGAAGCATGTCACCGGAGCTTCCCGGCACCGACGAGGAGGACGTAGAATCCAGCCGTCGCTTCCTCGGGGCCGAGGCCGAAGGAGGTCGGTCTCGGGGGGGCTGTACCGCAGGAGCCCTCAGGGTAGGGGGAGACCCACCCAAAGGCTCACTGCCACCAGCAGGGGAATGGACAGCCCTCACCTGCACTCCAGACGAAGCACCACCGTCCGACGACATCAGCAGACGAGGTCCCGGTACCACCGACGTCGATGCAGCTATCCGATGTCTCGGCGCCGATGCAGAGGGCCGATGCCTCGATGCACTCGATGCACTGGCGGCCGAGGATGAAGCTCTGGACGCTGAAGACGTCGATGCACTCGATACCCCCGGTGCCGATGCCGACGAAGAGCCCGAGAACAAAACGTTCCACTGGGCCAATCTCGCTACCTGAGTCCGCTTTTGCAAAAGGGAACACAGACTACAGGCCTGAGGGCGGTGCCCAGCCCCTAAGCACTGAAGACACGACGCGTGCCTGTCAGTGAGCGAGATGACCCTGGCGCACTGGGTGCACTTTTTGAAGCCGCTGGTAGACTTCGATGTCATGGGCGGAAAAATCACGCCGGCGAGATCAAAAGTCGAAATGGCGGAAAAGGCACCGAAAAAACAAGGGGAAGAAAACTTCGACCCGAGGCCTAAAAGCGGCCTACCCCGACGACGAAAGAAAACTTACCGGGGCGAAAGCTGAAAATAGCAGGGGGGGGGGGGGGGGGGGAAAGACCAAGAGTCTTTTCCCACACAGAAAGGATTTTTCTTTTTCTTTTCGAAAAACACACGACGAACGCGCGAGGTCGACTTTGCGGGGCCCGACATGGCGAAACACGACCGTACCGAGCGCGGACAAAAGAAGACTGACGAACACGAGCCGGTTCGGGCGGGAAGACGGCCACGCATGCGCAGTGCGCAGGAGCGCGCGAGGACTAGCAAAGGCCTTTGCTAGTGAAGTTTCCGATTGGAGGGGCTGCCGTGGACGTCACCCATCAGTGAGAACAAGCAGCCTGCTTGTCCTCGGAGAACATATTTTTAACGTCTTGCCTTGCTGGTAGAACCCCACAGTCTCAATAATACGAAAGAGTGGGAATTGTTTTTTGGACAGAAAACAAAGGGTAGGGTTTCTTGTTTGTCCTGTTTGTCTGTCCTAATTAGACTGTAAGCTCTGTCGAGCAGGGACTGTCTCTTCATGTTCAATTGTACAGCGCTGCGTATGTCCAGTAGCGCTTTAGAAATGATAAGTAGTAGTGGACAGCATTTCTGTGACGTGTTCTCCCCAACAAAGGGCAACATGTTTAAAGGGTTGCTTTGAACATGCATTAGCATTTCCTTTATAAACAGTGCCATTTTCCCCCCTACACAGCAGGCTGGATTTTTGTTGAGGAAATGTGCGCAGTAAGTTAATTTCAATATCAAGATGTTACTCCTTTTTGTGATATTTGCTGACTGTGGCATTGTTTATTTTGCAAGTATGAGATTGTTTGATCTGAGAAGTTCTGAGAGGAGAGGACATTTCTGTGGGTAAGTGACATTATTTTATTCTGTGCTTGGTAACAAAGATTGGGTTTAAAAGAGGAATTGTAGGATATTGATAAACACAGTTAAATTTAAAAAATAAAAAGCAAACTTTAATAGCTAGTCTCCTTACCCCTTTTCCCCATAGTTGTAAAACTTAAATTTTCTGCCATAACATTAACAGATAGTCTCTAGAAGGCACAGTAGGGCCTAGTTCAGTCTTAGAAAAAAAAAATAATAAGAGAGAGAGAAGCAAGCATTATTAACTAGTTTCCATAGTGTACAACCCTTTACCTCCTTCCTCCCTTACTTAACCTTGGCACAATATTAAATGGATTTGTCACCCTGCAATGACTATGTTAACAAAACTATGTAAGCCACATTGCGCCTGCAAATAGGTGGGATAATGTGGGATACAAATGCAATAAATAATAATAATATTAGTTTTAAAACTAAATTTTCTGCCACAGCATTAACAGATAGTCTCTAGAAGGCACAATAGATGGGTGCTTCTGAGGTACTTGTGACCTGGATTGGCCACTGTTGGAAACAGGATGCTGGGCTTGATGGACCTGGTCTGTCCCAGTATGGCAATATTTATGTACTTATGATTTTGTTTCATAGATAACTGAAGCACTCAGCAGTAAATAAGGATTCCCTGAATAAGCCGTGGGAGGTAAAACGGGTCCCCAAAGGGATCATTCTAACAGCCAAAGTTTTGCTTCCTTTTTCCTGCCTGATCAATGATATAATTCAAGAGGTCTGTTCAGCATAAGCGTGAAAAGTTGAACTGATTGTTTAATACAAGTATGCAACATTGAACAAATTGAAAATTACAGAACACAAATAAACATGGTTTAATGGGACAGGATCAGCATGGTCTCAGACAAGGGAAGTCTTCTCACAATGTGCTTCATTTCTTTGAAGACATTAATAAACGTGGTTAAAGGTGAGCCGGTTGAGGTAATATAACTAGATTTTCAGAACGATTTTGACAAAGTTTGTCATGAGAGACTCCTGAGAAAATTCAAGAGTAATGGGATAGGAAGCAATGTTCTGCTGTGGATTAGAAATTGGACCCCCTCCACCTAACTTCTGACAGGGGACCAGTGGGGATAACCCTGAACTGGAAGGAGAACAATGATGACAGAGGACTTAGCCTGGGTGGTAGTGGCCACCATAGTACCACTGCAGAATAGGCTTCTTCCAAACGAAGCCTAGAGGCCTTGCCCCAGGATCCCAGAGCTACCCATCACCAAGGCTTCAGGAAAACCAGGATACAAAGATACTTGCCCTGCCACCCCCAATGAAAGACAGCTGAAGAACCTCTGCCAGTACACCCCACTGATTGAGAGCTGCTAGGTGGAGGCTCAGGGCCATGGAGGGAATGGAACCTTCGAGCTCCACCACGGGAAGATCTGTGGACAGATCCTTGGGTGCCAACCACAGCCAAGGGGTTGTGGCTTGTATCTTTTAGTCAGCCCTGCCTTAGAATCCAACTGCAACAATCAAACTGCTCCATTAGCTAAAGGCAGAAAAATATTGGTAAGTTCCAGAACTGCACTACTTCTTATACTGTTGATGTTGTTACTGAGTAGTCAGCGTTCTCTGCCTCTAACTGAGGGTCACAAGATGTAACCCATTTATCTGTGCTTGTCTAGCAGGATAAGGAGGTGTCTCACAAGCATCCCTAACCTTGGCTCTGCTGAAAATAAGCTTGCTAATAAAGGTCGAAACTGAAACTGCCCCCTGTCAGCGGAAACCAAAACTCATCGCCTGGTTTCGGACAAAACCAAAAACTCAAGTTTGGTTGTGTGAATGTGAACCAGTGAAGGCTAATGAGGATTTTCAGAGCTTGCAGTCTGCATTCCTCTGCTAAATCCATAGTATCCAAGCAAGAATAATTTAAATAGTGAAAGATCATATTTTACCTCAAAGCAAAAAAACTTCCACACCCTGAACCACAGCTAATGAAAACAAACTAAAATCCATGGTGCTTTTACAGTGGCTGACTTTCTGCCACACTCTGAATGACAACTGATGTCATAACTCCACAAAGAGGCTAATTCCTAAGGAGCTAGGAATTTTAGCTTAGATTTGAAGACGGCCAGAGATGGAGCTTGACGTACCGGCTCAGGAAGTCTATTCCAGGCATTTGGTACAGCAAGATAAAAGGAACGGAGTCTGGAGTTAGCGGTGGAGGAGAAGGGTGCATATAAGAGAGATTTACCCAGTGAACTGAGTTCTCGGGGAGGAGTGTAGGGAGAGTGGAGAGGTACTGAGGAGCTGCAGAGTGAATGCACTTATAGGTCAATAAGAGGAATTTGAACTGTATGCGGAAACGGATAGGGAATCAGTGAAGTGACTTGAGGAGAGGGCTAATATGAGCATAGCAACACTGGCTGAATATAAATCGTGCAGCAGAATTTTGAACAAATTGAAGAGGAGAGAGATGGCTAAGTGGGAGACCTGTGAGAAGCAAGTTGCAATAGTCTAAGCGAGAGGTGATAAAGAGTGTGGATAAGGGTTCTGGTACTGTACTCAGAAAGGAAAGGACGAATTTTGGTGATATTATAGAAGAAGTTCATAAATGCAGTATATTAAAAAAAAAAAAAAAAAAAAAAAAAAATACAAAGAGTAGCCCCCTCCAAGACTACCAGGTGGTCTAGTGGTGTAATCATGGCAGGAACAATTCCCCAGTCGCAGCAGCCATTTTGAGAAGACAGCCAGAATGGGCAGGAGTAACTGGGCACAGCTCCGGCCCCAACTACACCTCTAAACCATCAGAGATTGTAAACTAGGCCCAAGGGGCCTACAGATGAAAGGGAGAAGGCACTTGGGGGGCAGGGAGGGGGGTCCAGGAGGAGAAGGAGCGACTCCTATTCAGGGGGAAGGAAGGAGACAAATGGGCCGAAGCACAAATTTTCAGCTTCCACAGAAAACACATGGTCATTTTCAGCCCAAACCGAAAACAGAGTCAAAAATTAAAATGACCTTTCGGCTGAAACCAAAACTCATTATGTTTATATTTATATTCCGCAATTACCTCTTGGTTCAATGTGGATTACACTAAAAGTAAACCAGTCCATCAGAATGGGAAGTTACAAAATAAAAACAGCCCACAAGTTGCAACATTATAGCACTGCAAGCAACACAATGTTTAATTATCCAAGTAAATAAACAGCCTTTCAGCCTCTACTTGGTAAGAGAAACACTTCCAATTTGCCATTTCTGTATTAGTATACCATAGTACAATCACATTATCTACCTTTGGGTCTTGAGGATTTACATGAAAGACTGACAAAGTCAATAAAGTATTAAAATGATACTAAGCAAAGGACAAGGAGAGGATAACCAGTCTGCAATTTCCTCCAGGCATCCTGTCTATGAACTGTCAGAACTCATGGACATCATGAATCTGCCTTCTGCCAGAGTCGCACAGCTACTTGGCTGCCTTCTTACTAAAAAGCTAAAAGATTAGACCTTGGAACTGCCAGACTCACTTCAGCAAAAGGGAGAGATGCCTGCTTCCAAGGACATAATAATGCTGGTCTAACTAATCTGAATTTTTATATACCATCTTTCTGATCCAAAAGGTTGGCCAGTGCAATTTAAAGTTGTACAAAATACATATTTTCTATACGGGATATTGAAATTGCAATGTAACGGTAAAGTGGAACTTAAGGCTAATGCGAACCAATGATGATTTAAGATTATATTTTCATCTAGAATACAGTGATATAAACTAGAGGCAACTCCTTACATAATTTGCATCTGCTGCAAGTTATTTTCTGCCACAATAAACTCTAATGTAGCATTTCTCCAAACTGTGGGTCACAATTCCAATCATATGCCATATTTGGGGTTGTGACTCAAGTGGGCACTACATAGACAAATCATTACAGTGTGCCTCAGCAGGGTTGCAGGCATTGCTGCAAGCACAATAATGGGGCCTCAGCCAGAAAGTTTGAGTAGCACTGTTCTAATGTGAGCTTAACAGATTCTTGAAATCTGATGAACTGCATGTGCAATTTGCCAAATTAAACATGGATAAATAAGGAGTCCTGAAAAAGATAAAAAAAATTCAGGTGGTTTTAAGAAAGGGATATTTTGTGTCTGTAAATACTTTGTAAGTCTGCCTAATGATGTAGTAAAATGACCTAATTAAAGTATTTGGTACTGTAAACTCCTGCTTCAAAAGTCTGTGTTTAAACTATTTAACTTCCGTGAATCATACAAAAGTTACACTTGAACAACAGAGTGTGAATGTTGATTTTGATAAAGGGTATTGCTATACCAGGTGTTGGTTCTCTAAATTCAAATATGCCTCATAGGGCCCTAGTTGTGGATGTAGTAAATGTGTTTATCTTACAACTGAGCCCAAATGCAGTTGCTTGCCTAGGGCACACCAAAGGGTTAATCCTACCCTACCAACTGAATAAAACAGGACCTGTACTAAAGGGGGTGTTTTATTAAAGATTAGGACATTATTTGAAGCAGTTTCCATAGGAATAAAACAAGTCCTATGACAGAAAACATATGCTAATCTTAGCAGCAGACCCTCAATGTTAATACATAAGGGCCTCTTTTACTAACATGCATGAAAAACTATACACCCCTTAAGTGAAACTTGCAGTTCCATCTAAACATAAGACCTATATGTTAAAAAGAACAACCCAACATTTTACTACACCTTATATTAACAAGTGAGAAAGCATTTCTTTCGACCAGAACATGCCTACAACTTATCTGAACTCAAGTGCATTACCATTATTTTAATAACAGAGCCAACAAACAAGATTCAGGTGATACTACAATATTAATTTCTACTTAATTAGGCTCCAACATTGAGTAGAAGACAGGATAAGCTTCCACCTGCAAAGTAGCAGTACATGCCTCTCCTCTTCTACCATAAAGAGTGCTGCTTTCCAACAGAAACACAACATACCACTTAATTGAGGGGTCCTTTTACCAAGCTGTTGGAAAAAGGGCCCTGAGCGAGCAGTGGGGGCCGTTTTTCCCACACACCAGGGCCCTTTTCACCGCAGCAGGTAAAAAAAAGCCCCCAGCACACATGGCCATGCGGTAAGACAACATGTGCCAGGGAGCCCTTGCTGCCATCCACTGAAATGGCGATAAGGGCTCCTGCGCTAACCCAGCAGTAACCGGGCAGTGTGCGGCGATGCCCGATTACCACCAAATTATCACCATGCAAGCCATTTCCTGGAGTTTTCTTTTTCCCCTGGAAATGGCAAGCACTCGGGGCACAACTACCGCCGGCGGCTGCATTGGGCCAACTGTAGTCCTAAAAGAGCAAGGCTTTACCACCGCTCTGTAAAAGGGCTCCTAAAGGAGTGGAGTAGCCTAATGATTAGGTCAGTAAACCGAAAAACTGGGGAAATGCATTAATTCCCACTGCAGCTCCTTGTGACTCTGGGCAAGTCACTTTAACACCCCTCCCTCCCCACTGCCCTAGGTACAAAAACAAAACCAATCATCAGGCCTTGCTTTATTCATGAGCAGAATACAAACACCGCGTGACCACAGTAACATACTACTACTACAACTACGTACTCGCTTCACATCTCCGCCTTTCAGTGACGCCACGACGTACAAGATAGGCTCTGCCTCTATCCCACGTTTTGGATGTACACACGCTGTGCAAGTTACCTGTCCAGGTCCGCTGCTCAGGGATGTAAAAATATTTGTTCCCAAACTGATCGGTGCCCATATGGTGCTTGACAACTCCAAAGGTTCTCTGAAGAAGAACGCGGAGCCAGCCCATGGTGCTTCTTGGGTACGGTTGAAGAGCTGACTGACGTCACTTGCAGTGGCCGGCTGCCGCCCGGCCGCTCAATACACTGTAGGCTAACTGACGCAAAGGATAGCGTGTATTAGCGCCGTCGCCCTAGCTTGCGCGTATACCTCCAGTTACCGGCCGACGCCCCGCCTCCGGCCTATCTAGGATAGTTTTTGATTCTATGGTTACCACCTAGACTTGTGTTCAACCTCATTGGTCCGCTGTACGTTATTTGTGGAATGTCTATTGCAGCAGGCAGCTAATCTTCATCAACTGCTGCTCTGAAATGCTTAGGTGCACGATGGGAAAGATAGATTGTTTGACTTCCTTCCGTACTAGTTTGATGATGTAGTTTAGTTTGAGCAGTCTATGTGGTTTTAATGCTTGTTAGACGGGGATTTAAGAGTTGAAAGTGGAACGGTGGTCGTCACTCCTAGTCCGATTTAATTTTCTGCGGATGATAGGAGAGTCCCTTGTGATGTCGCGATGGCACTTCAACTTCCTATTTGGAAAATAAAAGTGCTGGACTGACATCACAAGAAAGCTGTCTTAAATTATTTGTCCTGTAGCCTGTTCATATCGTCACAGGCATTAGAAGGAAAGGAGGGTGCATGGATGTCAAACGTTGCTGTTGGCTAGGGTTACCATTCGTCCGGATTTCCCCGGACATGTCCTCTTTTTGAGGGCATGTCCGGGGCGTCCGGCGGGTTTTGGCCGCACGCACGTTTGTCCGGATTTCTGGACAAACGTGCATGCGGGAGGGCGTGCACAGCCTGCACAGACCGGCAATAGCGCTCCCCAGTCCGTCCTCCCCACCGCTGTCGTAGAGAACGCCGCTAACGTCAAGTAGGAGCCTGCGCAGGCCTCGCGCTCCAACAGCCCACTTAGCTACAGCCTACAATGATTCCCCCAGGACCTTGGAGAAGCTGCTCCTATTGGTGGCCTTGAACATTGCGTCCAATCAGAGGAGAGGAAGGCGGGAGCTGTTGTGTGATTGTCCGGCTGCTGTAAAGTTTGTGTAGTCGTCGCGATGCTAGCGGGTCCGACTCCCGGACTTTGGACGCTTTTAGGCTGCAGCAGTGCATTCTAAAACGCTTCAGAGAGGCAGGCAGTGTGAGAGCTCCGGGGTTAGGGTGAACTGTCTGAGGGGTGTCGGTAACGTCAGTAATCAACAGCAATAAAACATAGAAACGAAAATTAAAAGACACCTTTTTGTTGCTAAAATAACACCGTTACTGCAAAGCTGCCAAGTTACCCAGTAAAGAAGTGATACTTCTTGGAGATGACGGGGGAGGGAAGGTGATGGGGGGAGGAGGGGGGTGACCGGGGGAGGGGAATATGCGTCAGGGGCGGGGCGAGTGTGTGAAAGGGGCGGGGCAGGGGGACGTGAAAGGGGCGGGGCAAGTGTCCTCTTTTTATGAGGACAAAAAATGGTAACCCTACTGTTGGCCGTGTTTTGCGCTTGTGGGGTCCCCGGGGAATGATTGATACTGAGGAAGAGAGATCCAACTAGTAGGGGGAGGGGTAACAATAGATAACGGAAGATAAAGATCTGAACTGTCCATCTAGTCTGCCCAACAAGATACCATATGATGCGTGATACTTTATATGCATATCTGGTCTTGATTTATCCTTTCCGTTTTCAGGACAAAGACCACAGAAGTCTGCCAGCACTGGCCTTGTTCTAAAATTTCTGAAGTTAATAGTACATAGTACAGTAGAGGCGATCGCCAATACCAGTATGAACAAATACAAAGTGAGGTTCTGGCAGAGTAATGATCAGTGTGATAGATACATTGGCGGTCATAAGAAGGAAGAGTTGGGTTAAGTCCAGTACAAACTTTTATATTGTTGTGTTGCAGGGTTAAGGCATTTAGGTTGGATCGTTAGGGTATGCCTTTTCAAACAGGTTAGTCTTCATATCACCCCTGTTTCTTTCCCTCCAGGTATACATGTTCAGGTCAGAAAATCTCTCCTCATACGTCCTGCAACACAAGTTCCATACCACTTTTCTCTGAACCACTTCAAGTCTTTTTACATCCTTAGTAAGATATGGCCTCCAAAACAACCCAGTGGGGCCTCACCAACTATTTGTAGAGGGGCATCACCTCCTTTCTTCTACTGGTTATACCCCTCTATGCAGCCTAGCATTCTTCTGGCAATGACTACCGCCTTGTCACGTTTCATCACCTTCAGATCCTCGAACACCATCACTCCACAGTCCCTCTCCTGAGACGAACTTACCAGTCTCTCCCCTCCTATCCAGTATATCTCTTTTGGATTTCTGCACCCAAAGTGCATCACTCTGCACTTCTTGGCATTAAATTTTAACTAACAAACCACAAATTTTGAGATAAAAGGAAAAAACTGGAGTACATATACCTCGAATATAAATACTCCAGAACATTTAAAACTATATCAAAATGTTAATTAATACACAAATTATCACTCCTATCACATCCATACCACTCAATCATACTACTGACAGCTTAACCTAGTAGAAGTACTGAAAACACTTTTTCTATAGGTCATAACAAAAGCACAGAAAAGTGTTGTTCACCATAATCACTCATAAGGCAAATAGTTGTTTTCTCAAAACCATTTGGTCTACCAAGTCCCAGGAGCACAAGATCACAGCAGAAAGCTCCACATAAAATGTCATCAAGCAGTTAATGTCACTCCCACGGCCTGAATGCTGATGCTCTCCACCTTTTTAAAAACTGTTGATATACAAAATGTCCTCCCAATGGGCTCAGCTTCTTCACATCCAAGAAAGCGGACAAATAGTGCAAAGTTGACACAGCCACCATTAGACAACCATTAGGTGAGCTGTCAGATATAAAATTCAGTTGCTCCTCTGCTCTCCAATGCAAGACTGCATTTCATGTGTCTTCCTCAGAAGAAGCAAATAAAATCGCTGCAGACAAAACACCAAAAATAAACCTAACTACTAACAAAGTATCTAGAATCAATCGATCAAATAAAGTAAAGCTCAAATAATAGAAAAAGCACTACATGGCTGCTTACTGGAGCTCCAGACATCATCCAAGCCATGCCAACGGTGTCCTGACCTCCAGGCGGAAGTGCCCTTACAATTTACATCGGGGTTTAAATAGAACCCTGGCATGCTGATACAGGCAAAAACAATTAGCACTGCTAAAAACAATTGCCATTCCACCTCTGAATTTAACCCTCCAGGAGCCACCGTATTCCAATAGAACATAAATCTTTGTTCTAAAGACACTAAGGCATCGCCGACATCGCCACCTCTCCTTATGACCACTGTGAAAGCACAACAAATCACAAGTCATTGACCGAATCACCCTTAGCTACCCAATGGGCCACCAAGGATGCCTCCAATTTCAGGGGCCCTTTTACTAAGCTGCGTAGGCGCCTATGTGTGCCCAATGCACACCAATTTAGAGTTACCGCACGGCTACCACATGGCCCTTGCAATAATTTCATTTTTGACGTGCATGTGCAAGATGATTTTTATTTTCTGACATGTGTCAGGTGGCATTGTACACTAGTAGATCAATACCACCCGATTAACGCGTGAGACCTTACCGCTAAGTCAATGGCTGGCGGTAAGGTTATCAATGAATCAAACCAAGTTAGAAAATTCACAGTTTAGCTCAGTTGGTAGCACTCCAAAAGTCTTTAATAATTTCTGAAACACAGAATAATGTTCTGTATGCCTTAAAAAAGGAGGAAGACAATTCCAACTAGTAGCTGCCTGGTAAGTCAGTGAGGATCGTAAAGGACGCAAAAGCCTTTGCTTTACGAACAGTGGGAAAATCTAACAGAAAAAGATTTCTAGTAACTCTTCCATGGTTCCTATTTAAAAAAGCAAAATGCTCAATTAGATAACCCAGAGATTCCCCATGAAATGCTTTAAAGATTAGAACCAGATTAGTTAAACTATAATGTAGCCTCCCCTGGCAACCAGTGCAACTGTAACATAAAGGGGGAAATAGAATCATATTTATTTGCTGAGAAAACAACTCTAACTGGGGCATTTTGCACTCTTTGCAACTTCATTATTAAAGATTTTATACAGCCAATATAGTTAGAGTTGCAGTAATCCAGTGACAACAGTATTAACGACTGCACCGCTGAGCGAAAAATTACTGGTTCAAAGTATTTACGGATGACCCAAAGTTTTTTTTTATGTTAACCACCTTATTAACCTGAGTGTTAAAAGAAAGTTGACCTATTCCACACCTAGAACTCTTGAAACTAAATCAAGAGTCAAATCAAAATTTCCAAGCTTAATAATAAGATTATCTTTCAAAAAGGTCAGAGGACCAATCCAAAGAAACTTAGCTTTTTAGTTTCAACTTATATGAACATACCCAGGTATCAACTGCCTGTAAACAGCGCAGCACACAACACTATGATATCCGCATATATATAAAACTGCAACTGAAGTGAGTCTAAATATTCTGCTAAGGGTTACATTAATATGTTAAAAAACAAAGGTGAAAGAGGAGACCCCTGGGGTACTCCACACACTGCGTCTCAAGGGTCAGAAAATTCACCTTGCATCTTTACCTTATATGATCTGGATTAAAAAAAAACCCTGAAACCAGGATAAAACAAGACCTTGAATCCCTAATGAGTCAAGAAGGGAGAACAAGACACCATGATCCACTAGGTCAAAAACACTGGACAAGTCAAATTGAACTATGATGAAACTTTGACCTTGACTCAGTATTTTCTGACCATGATGTCACCAAAGAGCCAACCACACAGTCTCAGAGCTAAAGCCCTGACGAAAACCTGATTGAGACCCATGCAATAATTGAAAAATTTCCAAAAAAAGATTAACTTTTCATTTGCCCATCCTTCCATCTTAATGAACAAAAGGATGGATGCCACTAGTCTATAATTTGTCAGATCTAATACACTACCTTTAGAATTCTTTAATATTGTGGTCAAAACAATACCACCTCGTGAAGGAGGAAATCTACCTAGTTGAAACTGCGTATTTAACCAGTTAGTAAGAAAACATAAAACTAGGGCTAGGAGTCCTCATAAGATAAGAAGGAGAAATATCCAGAGAACAGTGAGATGATGCAAACGTTTTGAATAACTTAGTGGCATCTGTAGCTGTTATTGGTTCAAAAACTTCCCATAATTGGTCAGATGGTATACCTATATCCTTAATATTCAAATAGGGTTCAATGTCTTATATATCAGGTAAACTATTCCAAATAAAACATATGTTTTCCTTAAAATAAACAGCCAAATCAGAGGTGGATGGAAGACAACATAAGTAGTACAGTCAGTAACTGAAGAAAGTAAATGAACTAATTTAAACAATTTAGATATATCCAGTCTATCTGGCTCTACTAATTTAGAAAAATACTCCTTTTCTGTTTTAACCAAAAGTTGTCTATAAGAATTAATTTTCAGCCCCCAGTTTTGCCTATTATATGCAGGGGCGTAGCCAGACACCCAATTTTGGGTGGGCCTGGGCCCAAGATGGGTGGGCAGAAGAACCCCACCCCATCCCATAGGTGATTTGGTCTCTCCTCTCGCCTGCATGCCATATGGTCTCTCAAATATCCCCCCTCTCCTGCACACCTTTTAAATTTCAGATTTTCACCTGCAGTGAGGAGCAACTAATACTACTCATGTAGGCCCCACATCCTTCCCACTGATGCAGCTTCCTGTTTCTGCATAGGCGGGAATACATCAGAGGGAAGGCTGTGGGGACGGTGTAAGCAGTATGTATCAGTCGCTGCTTCCTGCAAGCGAAGATCTACTATTTATAAGGTATGCAGGAGGGACAGTTGTTGGGAGTTTTCAACTTGGGAATCTCTGCCAGCCACATCATAGGTGTGCTGCTACTGGTGGGCCTGAGCTCAAAGTGGGTGGGCCTGGGCCCACCCAAGCCCACCCTTGGCTACGCCACTGATTATATGTAGTAGGATTTTTCTTCCATAACCTCTTTAACTTCCTACACTCTCTCTTTATTAGCAGAAGTTCCTTAGTAAACCATTTATCTGACTTCCTAGCAATTTTACATTTACCTCCTGTTTACTAAGCTGTGCGGCAATGCAGACACAGCCCATTCAAAGTGAATGGGCTGTGTCGGCATTACTGCATGGCAGTAGCTTAGTAAACTGGGGGGTTAGCTTTTAATGGAGCAATCTCATCTAATACTTGAACAATAACAGAGTCCCAATAATTAATTGAGATATGTTCCTCACTGATATCATCAGATAAAAACATATCCACCCTATTCCAAAAATCAATGGTATAAACCTTTCCCCTCATAGAAACAGTTCACTTAATAATAGGGGAAAGGATTTTCCCTTGATCTTTCCAATGTAAAACTAAATCAAACAAAAAAAATGATCCGATCAGGGAACATGAACACACGCAGTTTCTTTAATAAAGAAATCCTGTGAATGAGAAGATGCTACCACATCTAATAGATGACCTTTTCATGAGAACAATTAAACTTAGTAAAAGTTAAAGCCGTAGAATCTAAAAAAATCAAGAAAATCCTTGACTGCTACTGCATATTTATCCTTCATATGCAAGTTTATGTCCCCAACCAACAAACTATCATATCAATGCCATTGGTCTGGTTTCAGAAATCCAGGTGAACGGCTTCTGAGCTGATTAAAATAGGGTTGGGTAGAATAGGAGATCACAGTGTGCAACAGCATAGCTGTCCAGGTGCAGAGTGGATAGGGGCAAGGATAATGAGAGGGAATGCACTGAAGAGTAAGAGAATGGAGGAGGTTAGGAGGGAATAAGTGCAGCAAATGAGCCATAGACAAATTGTCAGATCTCTGCATTGCTCAGCCTCTAGGAAATAGAGCACTTGCTGGAAACAAGCTGCTGAGAAATCAGAGAAGTGGAAGTAAGATATTGAGGGAAGGTAGATGATGAGAGATTAAAATTTAACAAACCATTTCATGACCAGTTATGCAGCAAAAGTTGCAGAAGGATGGCCCTAGCCCCCTCATTCCCCAGATGTGTCCACATGTTCCACGCCCTTTCTCCAATGTCATTTCTACCCTTGCTCAACATTCCATGCCATTCTCAAGCTGACTACTGGAGCATTGGTTCCCCTGCTTTAGGGGCTAAGGAAAAAGAGAAACATAAGGGTTGGCTGTTTGGTCCACAGCTATCCCCTGGTGCATACTGAAAGGAAAGAAGCTTGTTCCCAAGAAAGAATTATGTAATCAGGGGTTGCTACTCTTATCAGCAGCCATCCCTTGAAGCACAGTACCATAAAAGAAGAGGGACAGTTCATTGAAACACTCCGCCCCCCAAAGATATTGATACTTTGAAGGAGAGAGTGATAGTTGCTGCCAAACAGTCCTTATGGGGAAAGGACCTGAAGTGTTGGATGCAAACAGGGAAATTGTCCTTGATCCCTCTGCTATAGGGGGCCCCAAGTCTGCTCATAGCTAAAGACAAAGCCAACTAGCTTTGGGGCCCCATTTCATATTGCTGCTCTAGGCCTCAATGTGTAGTACCAGCCCTAAGTGGAGTGGATTGATACCTTAAAGAGAAAGTAGATAGAACCCAACCCAGGTACTAATTAACTTACTTGTTCTATGAGGGGAAAAAAATCACTGGGAAACACAAAGCCATAAAGCAGTAAGAAAGTGTGGTTGACAAATGTCGAAACTTACCACTATGAGAAGGGGCCGCTTAATGTTATTTAATAAGCTTTGGCAAACTTATGAACAATGGAAATCTCAATCATCAGCACCACCTTGATACCAGTGGGTGGGGGGGGGGAGGGATATTAGATAACATACAGGCTTATTTTCAAAAGAGAACGACGCCCATCTTTTGACACAAATCAGAAGATGGGCGTCCTTCTCACAGGGTCGCCCAAATCGTCATAATCGAAAACCGATTTTGGACGTCCCCAACTGCTTTCTGTCACGGGGATGACCAAAGTTCATGGAGGCGTGTCGGAGACGTAGCGAAGGCGGGAATTGGGCTTGCCTAACATATGGGTGTCCTTGACCCATAATGGAAAAAAAAGGGCGTCCCTGACGAGCTCTTGGACGACTTTACCTGGTCCTGTTTTTCCTACAACCAAGACACACAAAGGTGCCTGAACTGACCAGATGACCACCAGAGAGAATCGAGGATCACCTCCCCTTACTCCCCCAGTGGTCATTAACCCCCTTCCACCCTCAAAAAAACATCTTTAAAAATCTTTTGTGCCAGCCTCAAAAGTCATACTCAGGTCCCTGGAGCAGTTTTAGTTGGTGCAGTGCACTTCAGGCAGGCAGACCCAGGCCCATCCCCCCCTACCTGTTACACTTGTGGTGGTAAATGTGAGCCCTCCAAAACCCACCAGAAACCCACTATACCCACTTCTAGGTGCCCCCCTTCACCCGTAAGTGCTATGGTAGTGGTGGGTAGGGGGTTTTGGGGGCTCAGCACACAAGGTAAGGGAGCTATGTACCTGGGAGCAATTTCTGAAGTCCACTGCAGTGCCCGGTTGGTGTCCTGGCATGTCAAGGGGACCAGTGCACTACAAATGCTGGCTCCTCCCACGACCAAAGGGCTTGCATTTGGTCATTTCTGAGATGGGTGTCCTTAGTTTCCATTATCGCTGAAAATCAGAAATGACCAAGTCTAGGGACGACCATCTCTAAGAACGACCTAAATTTCAAGATTTGGGCGTCCCCAACCGTATTATTAAAATGAAAGATGGACGTCCATCTTGTTTCGATAATACAGATTTCCCCACCCCTCCACCGGGACGTTTTGCGAGGACGTCCTCAGCAAAACTTGGGCGTCCCCTTCGATTATGCCTCTCATAGTAACATAGTAGGTGACGGCAGAAAAAGACCTGTACGGTCCATCCAGTCTGCCCAACAAGATAAACTCATATGCGCTACTTTATATGTATACCTGACCTTGATTTGTATCTACCATTTTCAGGGCACAGACTGTAGGAGTCTGCCCAGAACTAGCCTGCCTTCCAACCACTAGCCCTAGACTCTTTGCCTCATTTGTATAGATTTGTACAATATTGGAGACCCCAATAAAAGGGAAGTTTATTATAAAATGAATAAGCTCCTAGCTCCATTCTTGCCTTGAATTTACTGTGCGTACTTATTAACTATTTCATTTACACCTGATTTAAAGGGCCATTTAAGAGACTTAAGAGAAAAGGTTTTTGAGTGTTTTAGTGTGTTTTAGCCCAGTCCTCCCTAACTTAATTCTTCATTAATTGGCCTCCAAGCGTACGCCTACAGCACAGCTTAGTAAACAGGGCCCATAGATATGAAACAAATTAATTTTTTCTGGATCAAATATACATTACAAAAACATGAGGTCAATAAACTCCACAGTTGGCATCTGTTTTAAATACCAGCTGTGGTGTTTAAATTATTCACTGATAGCATTGCTATCAGGATAACAAGTAGCACTGAACATCAAGGTAGAGTGGCAAATGCTGCCACTATTCTGCTCTGCCTCCTGATAGGCTGTCTTTACTCAGGAGATTAGCATGCAGTTCACCAGAGTATAGTAACTGTGAATCAGAACTCTCTTGAACCAAAATCTTTAATGCAAATTCAAACAAAGAAAATGACTTACAGTTAGATGTGCTGGACAAGAGTCTCTGCCTTGCAGAACTGGGAGTCTGTTCTCTACCAGCTCACCCTATATACAAGGTGAGCTGGGGAGATCTCAGCACCAAGCTGAGAGAGTAGATGCTGTGAATACTTAAACTGGTATAACACTTGGCTATTTAAAGTAGCTTACAGTGGGGGGCATGTAACAAGGTATGGCAAGTCAATTTACAGTTCTGAGAAAGCACACAGACAGTTCTCTTCACTTCCACCCCCACTGGAGATAAAAGTAGGGTGGCCACCTATCCAGCATACACAGAGTCAAGGGCCAGCCAATAGGAAAAGTCCCATAAGACTCAGGGAACAGGGAGGGACATGTGTTCAGGAAGAACAAATCACAGAGAACTATAAATTACATAAATCTGTAGTCCTGTATAAAGACACAGGACTAATCCTGTCTATAAGTAATGTTCAATGTATACATATAACAACTCTCACCACTGCCTCAAAGGATAAAACCACCTAAGAATAGATGGTTCACAGTAGGCTCAGGCAGACTTCGTTATGTGACTCAGAAGCATCCGCCCTCACAAGTGTTGCCCCTACAGAATTCTTTTGCTCCATTACAGCACTGTGATGTTCCTGAAAATAGAACTGAGGTGAAAGAAAAAGCAATGAAGGTGGAACAAAAAGATATGAAGGTACCCAAAGAGAAAAGACACCCCCGAATCACAAATGTTGAAACACATACCAGGAAATGTCGATGGAAAGCGATGACCACAAATGTTCGCAGTCTAAACAATAAAGTTCATGACCTTCAAGCCCTGATCTTGGAGGCAGACTTAGATGTTGTTGCAATGTTGGACTTTTGTGGAAACTTTTGGACCTTTTTTCTGCGGTTGCAATCACGGAGACATGGCTCAATGGTTCCTGTGAATAGGATGCAAACATACCAGGCTATAATCTGTTTAGGAAGGATAGAGATGGTCATAAAGGTGGAGGAGTAGCTCTGTATGTGAGAAATGATATTGCAGCGACTGAAATGACAGGGACCTGGGGAAAGGAAGAAGCGATATGGATCACCTTAAAAGAGATGATAGAACCTCTGTCCACGTGGGTGTTGTCTACAGACCCCCGACACAATTGGAGGAACTAGATAAAGATCTGATCGCAGATATTCAAAAGTTGGGAGATTTCATTCTGCCGGATGTAGATTGGAAGGTTCCATCTGCGGAATCAGAAAGAAGTAGAGCGATCGTGGATGCTTTTCAAAGTGCTCTGCTCAGTCAAATGATGACAGAACCCACGAGGGAGGGAGCGACGCTGGATCTGGTGCTCACAAATGGGGATAGTGTGTCAAATGTCCAAGTGGGAGCCCACCTGGGCAACAGTGCCCATCAAACAGTTTGGTTTGATATGACAGCTGAAGTGGAGGGCGGCCACTCAAAACTCAAAGTCCTGGATTTCAACCATGCTGACTTTAGTAAAATGGGGGAATACCTGAGGAAGGAGCTGATGGGCTGGGAGGGCGAACGAGAAGTAGAAGGACAGTGGTCCAGGCTGAAAGAAGCTATAAATAGGGCCACAAACCTTCATGTAAGGAGAGTAAATAAAAGCAAGAGAAAAAGGAAACCGATATGGTTCTCCAAACAAGTGGATGAGAAAATAAAGGCTAAAGAGTTTGCATTCCTGAAATACAGAAAAACTCAAGAAGAGGAACACGGAGAGGAATACCGGATGAAACTGAAAGAAGCCAAGAGAGAGATACGTCTGGCGAAAGCGCAAGCGGAAGAACAAATGGCTAGAAATGTAAGCAGGGGTGACAAAAATTTCTTCAGGTATATTAGTGAAAGGAGGAAGACTAAAAAGGCAATTTGAGAATGAAAGATGCTGCGAACTATGTAGATAATGATGAAGAAAAAGCAAATTTGCTAAATAGATACTTTTGTGCTGTTTTCACAGAAGAAAATCCTGGAGAAGGACCGCAATTGACTGGTAAAAGCACAAATGAGAATGGAGTGGATAGAGCACCGTTCACTGAAGATAGTGTGTATGAACAACTTGAAAATCTAAAGGTGTACAAAGCCGTGGGACCGGACGGGATCCACCCCAGGATATTGAGGGAGCTCAGAGAGATTCTGGTGGGTCCTCTTAAAGATTTGTTTAATAAATCCTTGGAGACGGGAGAGGTTCTGTGAGATTGGAGAATGGCGGACGTAGCCCCTCTTCACAAAAGTGGTGATAGGAAAGAAGCTGGAAACTACAGGTCGGTAAGCCTCACTTCGGTTATTGGTAAAGTAATGTAAGCGATGCTGAAGGAAAGGATAGTGAATTTCCTGGAAGCCAATAAGTTGCAAGATCTGAGACAACATGGTTTTACCAAAGGTAAATCGTGCCAAACGAATCTCATTGAATTCTTTGAGTGGGTGACCAGAGAATTGAATCAGGGACTTGCTATAGACGTAATCTACTTAGATTTCAGCAAAACTTTTGACACGGTTCCCACATGAGGCTCTTGAATAAACTTGACAGGCTGAAGATAGGACCCGAAGTGGTGAACTGGATTAGGAACTGGTTGATGGACAGACGCCAAAGGGTGGTGGTTAATGGAATTCATTCGGATGAGGGAAAGGTGAGTAGTGGAGTGCCTCAGGGATCGGTGCTGGGGCCGATTCTGTTCAATATATTTGTGAGTGACATTGCCGAAGGGTTAGAAGGTAAAGTTTGCCTTTTTGCGGATGATACTAAGATTTGTTACAGAGTGGACACCCAGGAGGGAGTGGAAAACATGAAAAAAGATCTGCGGAATCTAGAAGAATGGTCTAAGGTTTGGCCATTAAAATTCAATGCGAAGAAATGCAAAGTGAAGCACCTAGGGAGTAGAAACCCACGAGAGACGTATGTGTTAGGCGGTGAGAGTCTGATATGTACGGACGGGGAGAGGGATCTTGGGGTGATAGTATCTGAGGATCTGTAGGAGACGAAACAGTGTGACAAGGCGGTGGCCATAGCTAGAAGGTTGCTAGACTGTATAGACAGAGGTAAGACCAGCAGAAGAAAAGAGGTTTTAATGCCCCTGTATAAGTTGTTGGTGAGGCACCACTTGGAGTATTGTGTTCAGTTTTGGAGGCCGTATCTTGCTAAGGATGTAAAAAGAATTGAAGCGGTGCAAAGAAAAGCTACGAGAATGGTATGGGATTTGCGTTCCAAGACGTATGAGGAGAGACTTGCTGACCTGAACATGTATACCCTGGAGGAAAGGAGAAACAGGGGTGATATGATACAGATATTTTAAAGGTATTAATCCGCAAACAAACCTTTTCTGTAGATGGGAAGGCAGTAGAACTAGAGGACATGAAATGAGATTGAAGGGGGCAGACTCAAGAAAAATGTCAGGAAGTATTTTTTCACGGAGAGAGTGGTGGATACTTGGAATGCCCTCCTGCGGGAGGTGGTGGATATGAAAACGGTAACGGAATTCAAACATGCGTGAGATAAACATAAAGGAATCCTGTTCGGAAGGAATGGATCCTCAGAAGCTTAGCCAAGATTGGGTGGCAGAGCCGGTGGGGGGAGGCGGGGCTGGTGGTTGGGAGGCGGGGCTAGTGCTGGGCAGACTTCTACGGTCTGTGCCCTGAAAATGGCAGATACAAATCAAGAAAAGGTGTACACAAAAAGTAGCACATATGAGTTTATCTTGTTGGGCAGACTGGATGGGCCGTGCAGATCTTTTTCTGCCGTCGTCTACTATGTTACTAACAACAAGCAAAACTGCCTCCATGAACATGGGGTCAGAACGGCCACTATCCGGGTAGTGGTGATATCCAAACTGCTATCTGGAGAACCATATAGATAAAGTTAGGATAGGAATTTTTCTGTATTAACTTTATCCAGGTAGTAATCCAAACAGCGGTTTGAATACTGCTGCAATCCAAAAAGTGCCAGCACTTGCCTCTCTACCTGGATGCTCAGTGCTGTTTTGCTGTTCATATAGGAGTGCCAAACCGTTCTCTGGACAAATGCCAGCTCAGCTCACATATCGCCCTGACACTGTCCTGATGGTATATCAAAAGCAATACAGCTATACATAATATATTCAAAAAGTTCTTATTTTATATGAAAATCATACAATATATTTTTAAGGGTGTTCAATTAAAACAGCCTTCAAAAAATCCATACCAATCATAGTACCCCAAAGGTTTAACTATAATAGACGGTGTCAATTATCGCCACACCATATAGAACCATTTTAAAGAAGGAAAAGGGTTACCTTATATATAAAACGTATCTACTTATCTTAGGGGCTCTTTTACTAAAAGGTGTTAAGCCTTTAACATGTAGTTAGCACACAGTAACAGGCTACCACACAAATGCATTAAAATGTTTTGCGGTAGTTTGTTACCATGTGTTAAAATTTTGCATTGTACTTTTCTGCACTTTGTCTATGGGTGTATGGCATGGACAGAGTGGGCATGGAAGCATTAGCTAGCTAGTGAGTTATACTTATATGTTAACTGGTTAATACAAAGTTAAAGCGGGAGCACTTAGCACCTCTTAAATAGGCAGTAAGTGCTCCCATGTTAACTCTTTGCAGTCACCATGCGCTAACAACCTGCAAAAAGGAAAACCAAGTGGCACAGCCCTTAAAAAGTGCCACTTAAAATTTGCAGTTATTGCACAGTAAAATCCTGCATCAAAATGCATTCATTGCAAATTTTAACACACTTTGAGGCTTATTTTCACAGCACTTAGACTTACAAAGTTCCATAGGTTATGTATCTTTGTAGGTTTAAGTCCTTTGAAAATACACCTCTTTATTAAACGGGCCCCTTAGTGTTCTCCTTCCAAACAGAATGCAGGAAAAATCCTGACTAATTTGTTTCCCAGCCATGGTCAGAGATAGATTTCACCCCACTCCAGGGCTTCATCAAGAGAAAATCTTTTTCTTAAAAAGTGGTAACCCTTTGCTTCACGTTCTTAGCAAGAATGGTGATTACTTTCACTAAGGGGGTCTTTTACTAAGATGCGCTCACGTTTTTAGCGCACTAAAATTGGGCACGTGCTAAACAGAGATGCCCATAGGAATGCATTGGCGTCTCTAACGTTTAGCGCATGCCCAATTTTAGCGCATTCTAAAAACGTGAGCATGCCTTAGTAAAAGACCCCCTAAGTTTTATATGTACAGTAATCCGCTTAGGGGTCCTTTTACTGAGTTGTGCTGAAAAATGGCCTGCAGTAGTATAGACGCATGTTTTGGGCGCACACAGAATCATTTTTTTACCGCACCTGTAAAAAATGCCTTTTTAAAATTTTGGCCAAAAATGGATGTGTGGCAAAATGAAAATTGCTGTGTGTCCATTTTGAGTTTGAGTCCTTACTGCCAGCCATTAACCTAGCGGTAAGGTCTCATGCGGTAACTGGGCAGTAATGACCTACGCGTATCAAATGCCACTTGACGTGCGTAGCTGCCATGTGCCAGAAAATAAAAAATATTTTTTGGATGCGCACCAAAACTGAAATTACTGCAAGGGCCAAGCGGTAGCTGGGCGGTAACTCAGAATTGGCGTGTGTTGGGTGCATGTAGGCGCTTATGCGGCTTAGTAAAAGGGCCCCTTAGTTTTTAGACAAAATGTAAATTAATAAAATAAACCTATTACTTTCTTTGACATGGTTCTATATGGTGTGATGATGATTGGAGCTCTCTATCATGGTTAAACCTTCAGATTACTGGGAAATTAGATGTAAAATAGTGATAAGTAAGGTAAAAAGAGAATTTACAAAGAAGTTTATCACATGAGCAAAAACTCATAATAAAACAATTTTCAGATACATTCAAAGAAAGAAGCCTGAGAGCGAATCAGTTAGACCATTACATGATTGAGGGATTAAAGGTCCACTGAAGGACGACAAGACCACAGTGGAGAGATTTAAGACCCTCATTTTACAAGCCTTATTTGGGTTTCCTACGTGCATAAACTGGCACTTAAATGTTTATCTTGTATAATTATCTAAGTCCCCCATTTTACAAAGCCTGAGATATGCATGTATTAGATCCAAGAGCAAACAAATGACAAAGGGATGTGATCTGGGCATGTTTTGGGCGGGACAAGGGCATGGCAAGTTCAGATGTTTAGTCCCCATTTCAGAAGGAGACTACAGTGCTCATTTTCAAAGTAGATAGACTTCTTGAAATCTCTTTAAAAAGTCCATCTGCTAAAAACGTACAACTCCTGATTTTGGAAAGACAGAATTGGATGTTTCACACTGAAGGCTATTGAAGTGGCATACATTCAAGTACAGGAGGTATTTTCAGGTCCTGGAGAGATCACATTTACAAAAAAAGAGTTATAGTGAGGTCTGATCTGTGCCCCTTGGTTTACAGTCCACTCCACTAACCACTAGGCTACTCCTCTATTCTGTAGTGACATCTGTGTGGCCATGTTTTTGAAAATGATGCCAGACAGATGTTCATGTCCCTGGAAATCTAGACATTTTTCCAGTTTGATCATAGCTGTGAGATGGACATTTTTGGAGGGATATTTTGAACAGAATGGGGTTTTTTTTTGGCTTAGACATTTTTTTTAAATACCCCTCCATGTGTCTATGTCCTAAAAGATCATGTTGGAAGTTGCACCTGCTCTCTTCCCATCTCTCTTTTTTTGTCTTCCATCCAGCATTGCTGCTTTCTCCTCTCCCCCCTTCCCCATCATTGCTTTTGTCTCTCTTATATCTTCTTCCCTAAAGACTGAAGCAAAGAATTCATTCAGTCTTTCCGTTATGGCCTTGACCTCTCTGAGCACCCCTTTTGTTCCTTTGTGATCTACGGTCCCACAGATTCACTCACAGACTTTCTGCTTCTGATGTACCTGAAAAAGTTCTTACTGTAAATTTTTGCCTCTGCAGCAAGATTCTCTTCATATTCTCTTTTAGCCTTCTTTATTAATGCTTTGTATCTAATTTTCCAGTGCTTATGTTGTTTCTTATTTTCTTCATTTGGGTCCTTTTTCCATTCTTTAAAGGATGTTCTTTTGGCTCTAATAGCCTATTTCACTTCACCTTTTAATCATGCTGGCTGTCATTTGCTCTTCTTTCCACCTTTGTAAATATATGAAATACATCTGGTCTGGGCTTCCAAGATGGTTTTTTTAAACAATGTCCATGCCTGATTTAAAGTCCTAACGTTTGTAGCTGATTCCTTTAGCTTCTTTTTAACCATTTCCCACATTTTCTCATAGTCACCCTTTCTAAAATTAAATGCTGCTACAGTAGATTTCTTTTGGGGGTTCATCCCAGATAGCTCAAACTTAATCATGTTATGATCACTGTTTCCCAGGGGACCTGATACCGTTACCTCTCCTACTATGCCCTGCATTCCACAAAGGACTAGATCTAAAATAGCTCATCCTCTTGTCAGTTCCTAGACTAGTTGCTCAAAGAAGCAGTCATTTATTTCATCTAGTAATTTAACCTCACTAGCACTTCCTGTAGCATTTATCCAGTCAATATTGGGATACTTGAAATCACCCATTATTATACTGATGCCCAATTTGCCAGCTTTCCTAATTTTTGTAAATATTTCTTCATCTGTCTGTTTGTTCTGTCCTGGTGGACGGTAGTGCAGCCCTACAAGAATACTCCTTCCCTTCACACATAGAATTTGTATCCATAAGGATTCCACACTGCAATCTGTTTCATGAAGAATGTTTATTTTATTTGATTCAGTTCTCTCTTTAACGGATAGCCCAAACCCCGTCCAATTTATTTAGTCTATCATTGCGATATAGTTTGTACCCTGACCTCCTTCCACCAGGTCTCTGAGATGCCTATGATATCTACCTCTTCATTTAGTGCTATATACTCTCCCATCTTATTTTTGAGACTTCTAGCATTTGTATACAGACACTTCAAATTGTGTTTTTTTCTTGTATCTACAAGCTGTTTAGAAGTTGATGGGGATAATATGCATCCTGCACTCTGCTCTCCCCTTAGACACTCCTGGCTTTCTTTCACTAATATCCTGTTTTAGTTGTATCCTTCAAGGATACTCCATACCAAAACGTTCAAATCTAGATGACTGTAGGCTCTCTCCTCCCCCCTCCTCCATTTTAGTTTAAAAGTTGTTCTATCTACTTTTTTTTTTTTTTTATGTTAGTGCCAGCATCCTGGTTCCATCCCAGTTAAATAGAAGTCTATCCTTTCAGGATAGGCTCCCCCTTTCCCAGAATGTTGCCTAGTTCCTAATAAATCTAAATCCCTCATCCCTGCACCATTGTCTCAACCACACAATGATACTTCAGAGCTCTTCCTGCCTCCTGGGTCCTGCGCATTGGTTTGTTTTGTCCATATATCAGGTTTATATAAAAGATCTTTCAAATTACAGTTTCTGCTGTAAGATAACAAACAACTAGTGTCTTTAAAATATTGATGTACTGCCAACATATTCTAATATTTTTTGACATTTTTGCCAATTTCCAAAGACCTTGATGAATACTTAAGGTCATAGGAAATATCTTCAACATCTTACATCAGAAATTGTAATTTTAAAGATCTTTTATATAAACCTGATATATGGACAAAACGGACCACTGTTGAAGTTGGTCATTACAAGTTTGGATGTTGTGCTGTCTGTGACATTTTGATTGAGGGGGCTTGCATCACTATTCCTAATCAGCAAGCTATACAATTGAAACAGTGCACCACTTGTATCTCTATGAATCTAATTTATATTTTGCTGTGCCCATGTTGACTTCTCTATGTGGGACAAACATCTTGGCAGTTGAAGACTCGGTTGTGTGAACAATGTAATAATATTAATCATCAGCGAGGAGAAGATCCCCTGATTCATCACTGCACTGAACATCATCATTTGTTCTCTTGAGTTAAGATGTGCTATGATTGATGCCTTATTTTTTTCTAAATGCCAGGGTGATATTAGAAAAAACCTTCACCAAAAATAACAATGGTGGATCTATTCTTTAAATATAGTTTGGCCACAGGGATTAAATCAAAAAATTGAATGGTTTGCATTTTTTAAAGTTATGATTTGCTGATGACGTCAGCACCCGGAAGTGAGAGTATGTGGTGATCCTGGAAACAGGCAAGAGTTCTGCATGCTTGGATTTTTGAACATGATGAAATTGCATTGTGGAAGAGAAATGAAGTATTCCAAAGTGCATTGCAGATAAGTGACTTTTTCCTAGTGCAGCCTGTATATAAAATATTAGGTGTGTTCAACTGTAAACCCACATTGTTTAAATGTTGAAAGCAGATGGAGTTTTTTTGTTCTAATGATATTATTGAAGGCAGCGCTGAAGGTGAGTTTGTATTTAGCTGTCACCCACGTTTGAGGCTTTTTTCTCCATCTGTGTTGTTGTACATTGTCCAGCTTATTTTCGAAGGAGATCGCCGGCCATCTTCCGACACAAATCGGGAGATGACCGGCCATCTCCTGAAGCCAGGGAAATCGGTATAATGGAAAGCCGATTTTGGCCGCCTCCAACTGCTTTCCGTCGCAGAGCCGGCCAAAGTTAAAGGGGGCGTTTCGGAAGGGTATGGGAGGCGGGACGGAGGTGGGACGGGGGCGTTGTTAAGACATGGCCGGCTTTAGCTGATAATGGAAAAAAGAAGGCCGGCTCTGATGAGCATTTCGCCGGCTTCACTTGGTCCATTTATTTTTTAGGACCAAGTCTCAAAAAAGTGCCCCAATTGACCAGATGACCACCGGAGGGGAATCGGGTATGACCTCCCCTTACTCCCCCAGTGGTCATCAACCCCCGCCCACCCAAAAAAAAATCTTTTTTGCCAGCCTCTATGCTAGCCTCAAATGTCATACCCAGCTCCCTGACAGCAGTATGCAGGTCCCTGGAGCAGTTTTTAGTGGGTGCAGTGCACTTCAGGCAGGTGGACCCAGGCCCATCCCCCCTTACCTGTTACACTTGTGGTGGTAAATGGGAGCCCTCCAAACCCCCCCCCCAAACCCACTGTACCCACATGTAGGTGCCCCCCTTCACCCATAAGGGCTATGGTAATGGTGTAGAGTTGTGGGGAGTGGGTTTTGGGGGAGATTTGGGGGGCTCAACACCCAAGGTAAGGGAGCTATGCACCTGGGAGCTATTTTTTTTTAATTTTTAGAAGTGCCCCCTAGGCTGCCCGGTTGGTGTCCTGGCATGTGAGGGGGACCAGTGCACTACAAATGCTGGCCCCTCCCATGACCAAATGCCTTGGATTTGGCCGGGTTTGAAATGGCCGACCTCGGTTTCCATTATCGGCGAAAACCAAGGACGGCCATCTGAAACCCAGCCATCTCTGACATTTGGCCGGCCCCAACCATATTATTGAAACTAAAGATGGCCGGCCATCTTTTTCGATAATACAGTTCGGGTCTGCTCTTTACGGCGCCGTTCAATTATGCCCCTCCACGTGGGTTGTCAGTGAAATGCTTTAAGGGATATTTTTGGCAACATATTTTTGAAAGCTGTGCTATTATATTTAAAGTTGCCATTGGATATTGAAGTGTGTGTGATACAGTCCTAGGCCAGCTATATGAACCTCTCCTGAGAACAGCTGTGGTGCAGAAGTAGGATGTTTTACCTTACAATTCAATGTACAAAAATATTCTATTCTAATTTGAGTATCACATCAGTAATAGCAACTCAACGTCCCTCCACTGGCAGTCCCAGTGTGAAGCAACACAGATCCTCCAAGAATCTGAACTGCAACAACCCCTACCTATGAAAAGCAGCACTGGAAATATTCCAGCCCTCCAATGGGGAAAAGAGAACAAGTTGGTCTGCTACAGATTCCTATGCAAAACATAGATGTTAACAGAATCCCTCACTTCAGTCACATATGAAAAACAGACAGACCATCACCTTATAAAGAATAATAGACTCCAGATTAGAAACAAATATTCATACAAAATATGAAACCCCAAGAAACAGACTCCACTAGCAATGGAACCCTCCCATATTTCTGCAATCAGTCTCAGATCCCTACTCATATTCGTTACCCAATCACCTAGTCCTAATCCTTGTTTAATTTCTTTCTCCCACTCTCCCACCCTACCCACTCCTCAGATTCTCACTCCCACCCAAGCCCTAAGTGTGTTTTATCTTGTCTCCTATCCAATCCGCCAAGCCTTTGCCTGAGTTCTTGATCTCCCCAATCCCCTGTCCCCAGTGTCTGCCCTCTTACCTTTTACCCCCTTTCCTAGCATCTATTCTCCCTGCTACTCCTCCATCCCCAGAAACCATTCTCCCAGCCTCTTTCCCCATATCTGTTTCTCCTCTTCTGCAGCATCCACCTACCTGTGTTCTCCAGCCTTTATCCTACTTTTCCTCTTCATAAAGCATCCATCCCTTTGTCCCTTCCTGTCCACCTTCTTCTGCATATGCCCTTGCTGCTCACCTTCCCCACAATATCTGTACAACCCTCATCTGCTCCCTTTCCAAACCCTATACCCAGAATCTGCTGGCATAAGCTCCATTTTCCCACCACCGCTCCAACCATCTTCTATCAGTCCTGTTCTCTAAGCCCCAACATCTGTCTCCTCTTCTACCTACCCCAGCATCTGGCACTTGACTCTGTACAGCAATGGGAGCTTATTCCTTTGCTCCCCTATTGCTCTGTTTATGGTCAGCCACATTAAACACAAGGCACACATTCTTCAGCTGCACGTTCCTAGGGTTGGACACTAGACATTGAGGCCAAAAGGGGAAGCAGCTAAAGAAGAGGGGGTAGATGTTTGTACCCAGAGACATACCATTGAAAAAATATTGCTTTTGACCTTTAATCTACCTTATATGGGGCAGTACATCTCTCTTTGGGTCTCGATAGCTTCGGTATCTCTGGCTTCAGTAGTTCAGGGCTCTTTGCTGGATTGTATTCATCCATGTTGCAGTTTTTATTGAAGTACCTGGACCATTTTGAGAAGAAGGAGTAGAGGAACACTTTTTTTTTTTTTACTTTTGTAACTAGGAGTGCCTGGTCCTTTCACAATGTATTTATAGGCCAACACGTAATTGAACAGTGATACAAATTAACACTCCAGACACATAGCATCAATCACTTTTTGTGATTTTTTTTTTTTAGTGTATTAAGCACTACTTTGTTCTTGTTACAGTTGGTACCAAACATCTTTATGACTTGAAGACTGGATTCTGTTCTCCAGGATCTGAAATATTACATGTGTCAACAATACCTACTTTGAGTAAACCTCTTTTATATAGAGAAAAACTATAAACAATGCTTTCCTTGTGCGTGACATGACAAATGTGCTCTGTGCCAGCAGTTAAAATTACACAATGATTGGTTGTAGCATCTAGGAAAAAAAAGATCCTTTATTTTCCTAGCTGCTTGATGGCATGGCATATTATTAAAGTGATGTGGTTTAAAGGTTATAAATGTATTCAGTCTAGTTAATGAAAAGCTACTGTCACTATCAAAATATATATAGCTAAGGTTATGTGATGCTAATTGAAGTTTTTAATTATGTTCCAGTAAATATCATTTTTGGGATGAAGCAGCAGAAAAGAGTAATTGTGTGCAGTAACTTTGTTATGTTATAAATCTCATATGGCTGAATTAGTATGCAAATATTTATCAAGGTTTTCATAGTTTAGTACAGTTACAATAAAAGCAAATTTGGAAAGAAATGCTGTATTTGGATAAGTACCAATATTGCATTCTGATATATGATGTTGGGTTAACAGGCTATATTTTATAAAAATTGATGCGTTTTTTTTATCTGCCTTTTACTATACAAACAACTATAATCAAAGAGATAATAAAAAAGATTAAAACCATTCATTGTGTTTCTGATACTTAAAGCAGCTGTGCTAGTAAAGTAAATCTGACAAGTTTTGGTTTTATAGTATATTATAGGCAGAAGATAGGGGTAAACTGCAGTAACCCTTCACCGTCCAGAGGAAACACATCTGCAGAGACTGAAATATAAAGTTCAGCAGAAAGGCCTATGAATTTCTGTGTATCTCCAGAGGGAAGAGAATACATTACTTCTGCAGGGTCTTGCTGAGTACCTTAAATGGTGACTTTCTTATATAACATCTAGACCAAAGCCCAGCAAGGTAACCCCAACAATTGAAGTATGACAGGAAGAAATAAAAATTCAGTTTGGGGAAAGACTGCAAGAAAATGTCAATGTTTTTGACTATCCCTTGAGGCACTGTTGATTCATCACTGTAAAGTGGAAACACCACATTGTTGATCCATCATTGCAATGTGGAATCACTCATTTGGGCCATCCCTCCAAGGTCAATAGTTGTGGTTAAGGAAAGTGCTAAAGAAAGTAACTGTGAAGACTAAGGTGCCCTTTTATTAAAGGGCAGTAGGGCTACTGCCAACTTGGTGTGTAGCGAATCGTCCCTACTGCCGGGCTCACCCAGGAGTCCAGCAGTAGTTCCAGGTTTCCTGCTCACCATTTCCAGTGTTAGAAAATACCTTTTTATTTTCTACTGCCAGGTTACTACTGGAGCCCTCACTGCTAACTAAATAGGAGGCAGTAAGGGCTCCGGCAGTAAATGGCCATGTGGAAATGTTTTTATTACCACACGGCCATTTACTGACCCTTAAAAAAAAGGCCTTTTTATCAGCAGCAGTAACAGTTGACCTCGGCATGTGGAAATCCCATACACCAACACCACTGTGGGCCACCTTTTACCATCGTTTGGTAAAAGGGACCCTTAGATTATATTTTTTTTAAACTACAGAGGTCTCTGGCTGGGACTGGGGAAAATGGTGACTGTTTAACAAGTTCAAGATTATACTGAAAAAATAGCATGTATGGGAAGATGGCAAGAAGGAAGCCACTGCGGAGAAAAACTGCACGCCTGTGTAAGAAAGTTTTGTGGTGTGATGAGACTTCTAAAATCTGTCATTTCTTTCTCTATAATATCAACAAAATGTGTCCTTTCCTTTCTAAGCACACTACCAAAACCTTTATCCATACTCTTATCACCTCTCATTTAGACTATTGCAGCTTGCTTCTCACAGGTCTCCCACTAAGCCATCTCTCTCCCCTTCAATCTGTTCAAAATTTTGCTGCATGATTTATATTCCACCAGTGTTGCTATGCTCATATTAGCTTTCTCCTCAAGTCACTTCATTGGCTCCTTATCTATTTCCGCATACAGTTCAGACTCCTCTTATTGACTTACAAGTGCATTCACTCTGCAGCTCCTCAGTACCTCTCCACTTTTATCTCTCCCTACACTCCTCACCAGGAACTCCATTCACTGGGTAAATCTTTCTTATCTGTACCCGTCTCCGCCACTGCTAACACCAGACTCCATTCCTTTTATCTTGCTGCACCATATGCCTGGAATCGACTTCCTGAGCCGGTACGTCAAGCTCCATCTATCCGCCTTCAACTCTAAGCTAAAAGCCCACCTTTTTGATGCTGCTTTTAACTCCTAACCCTTGCTCACTTGTTCAGTACCCATGTTTTATCATTCCTACCTTAGTAATTCCCTTATCCCTTATTTGTCCTGTTTGTCTGTCCTAATTAGATTGTAAGCTCTGTCGAGCAGGGACTGTCTCTTCATGTCCAGTGTACAGTGCTGTGTACTGTGAAAAGGGTCCACTGCTTCCCAGCAAGGTGGAGCCGTCCACAAGCCGTTTTTCCAGATTTCACCACAATTGCCGACAGTGGCTAGGTCAAACGATTTTTATTATCATGCCAATAACAGCTGTCACAAACTTCAGTACATAGGTTATCCCCAAACAAACAGGTTCCAACCACATAGGTTTCCAGTAAAGCAGGTAAATAAAGCAGGTTTCCAAATAAATCAGGCATCCACTAAAGCAGATGAATAAAGCAGGTTTCCAAATACATCAGGCTTTCAATAAAGCAGGTAAATAAAGCAGGTTTCCAAATACATCAGGCTTCTAATAATGCAGGTTACTCTCACCTCCCACACCCTTCCAAACCCTCAGGAGCTGGCCATCCCTGCCTTGGAACTCTCCCACTCCATAGATGCTTCTCCCCATTCCTGGGATTCCTCCCCCATCTGATCTACCCCCCCCCCCCCTTCCATATAATCCATCCAATCATCTTCTTCCCTCTCCATGGGCCCCTCTTTATTCCAGCGGGGCCTCATGGTATATTGATTGCATATCCAGGGGGACTGAGCTTCTTCCCTCCACCTCCCCCTAGTGGGTGACGAAATTATAGGCTCAGCCTGGCTATCCCCCTGGCTCCCTCTGCTGGAGCTGGGAGTCCATTCCCTTGTCTCCAGACTACTCTCTGCCTCCCTCCTTGCAATGGCTTCTGGTACTTATATTTCAGGGTCTAACTGCTTCATCCTAGCCGCCCTGGCGGTAGCCTTGTCACAGTACATCTAGTAACGCTATAGAAATGATAAGTAGTAGTAATAAAAAGATTAAACAATAAAAGAGAGAGGGGATCCCTGAGGAATGCCACATACAGGTTTCCAAATATCAAAACACTTTTTTATCATGCCTAAAAAAATTGGTGTAAAGGATTTTAAAAATTGCTTTTCAACTCTGAGTGACTAAATGTGCACTCTCTCATTAAAATGATTGTTTATTCTGTTTGTGTGAAAATGATTTGGAATGTGTAAGAAGATAAGACACAGCTCTAATTAATTTGGTATGTGAAGGGGGAGGTGGAGCCTGTTTCAAGTTCAGACTGACCACCTGGACAGAGAAACATGTGACCACATTCCCACATTATGGCTTGTTTACCTAAACAGAGAAATTCTCAAGCATTCTATAATTTTCCTTTGCTCTGAACATGAGTTCTAAGCCTAATAAAAAAAGGGAAGCTTTTAGCAGTGAAACCAGACACATTGCATAGAAAGAAACTCCGGCTTCGCTGAAAAAGGGGCTTTTCTCAGCTGATGTTAAAACCCTAGCTGGTGTGGTGACCAGTGATGTATGTATATTATCTTTCTTTAGTCTCCTGGTCAAGAGACTTCTAGCTTTGCTGATAAGGGAAATAGGAATTGATATACTGCCTTTCTGAGGTTTTTGCAACTACATTCAAAGCAGTTTACATATATTCAGGTACTTATTTTGTACCAGGGGCAATGGAGGGTTAAGTGACTTGCCCAGAGTCACAAGGAGCTGCAGTGGGAATTGAACTCAGTTCCCCAGGATCAAAGTCTACTGCACTAACCACTAGGCTACTCCTCCACTCTAAGGAGCTAGGCTACTCCTCCACTCTAAGGAAGTCTGGATGTTGTAATTAATGACCAGTGATGTAATGATTGTTTCTTTTCAACTATAGACAGGTATTATTGTTTCTCCTCAGCTATATAGCCTAATCATTGTGTATATATCTTAATAATTGTGTATCTTAGACAATAATGACTTATACACTCTCCTTTAAACCTCTAATAAAAGTCTCATTTAACTAATACGAATCCAAAAGAATCCACAGTAATTGCTGAGTAGTCTGTGTTAGTGCTGTGTCAGTGAGGCAGGCTGTAAAACCAGGTCGGAACAAATGGGCATATTCTATAACAGTGCATATAAACTCTAGGAATGCCCATGACTCACCCATGGCCATGCCCCCTTTTCAGATCCGTATCTTAGAATTTATCACTTTATAGAATACGCTCAGACATGTGTGTGTGTAAATTCTAATTAATGTCAATTAGTGTCAATAATTGCTTGTTAAGTTCAATTATCGGCACTGATTGGCTTGTTAAGCTAATTAAGTTGTGCACACAACTTCAGAATATGACCGGATTTGCGCGCACAACTCAAGTTGCATTATATAGAATCTGGGAGTTTATAAATACGATGTTCCAAGAATCCCTTAATCCAATTATGTAGCGCTGGTGTTTTTTGTGAGGGAAGGCGCCTGTTTGGATTGAGAGCAGAGATCAGTTCTTTCCTTTGTTCTCCTTTCACAAGCATGCGTTGGAGATGCATTACAGCTTGTGCTGGGTTTTTTTTTCCAGAGGGATATCAGCAGCCTGTATATTAAGCCACATTCTTTTGTTAATTGCCCTGTTTTAAGTTGAGTGACAGAAACTTCACTTTGTTCGTGAGCACTAAACTTTTAGCTTTATAAGAGAATCCTGAACTTTATTTATGAGACTTTTTCTTTATTTCCTGTATTTATTTATTTTATTTATTTGCTGATGTCCTGCAGTAAACTTCCTCTGGGACAGTGCCCTTGTCCCTGTTATGATTTTTTTGCTCATTCGAGTCTCATGGAATTGTTAGGTTGTCCCTATTATGGGTGATTTAATTGCATTTTGGATTTGCCTTGTTTATGCTTTTTACATTTTTCTCTCATTCCTGTATGCTGCTTAGTAGAATAGTAGTCATCTTCCTCAGTCATGTGACTATTCACAATATTTACTGCCAAATAGTTCACACAACTTGCACCTTGGCAGGTAATAACTTTACCTTGTGTCATTTCAAATACTGTCTCATATACTTGAACATCTCTGTAACCTTTACTCCATACAATTCAAAACATAACTTTAAACCTGTATCATTGTAGCGGTCTGGATAACTGGGTCTGCTACAAACAAAACTTTGCTTAAGAAAAACATTAGATAGGCACATTCCATTTATGAAAAAAACAAATTAGGGAAAAATAAAATCACATCAGCATCTTATTTTCAATATGCCATAGCAAGAGAAGCACAAAATCTCATGTGGATTGAGTAGTCGTTTGGTCTCTTGATGATGCCTATGTGAAACGTGGTCCATGTTGACACGAGGCATGAAATATGTCGGAAGAAAATTTTTCAGCATAAGTTCATTGAATGAATATAATATGGCAAAAGAGTTTTGAACTTTACCATCGCAAGAGGTCAACTGGGACACTGTAAAAAGAGAGGTCTTTAATAAAAAGCTGATTTTTTTGAGAGCTGATACTGTAAATACAAATTTGAGCGCTATCTTTTTGTATTTAAAATATATTTTTGGATTTTTATTTGGGCTTTTTTGATAGCAGATTCTGGATAGAGATTGGAGTGTCTACAATGGATTATTGCTGTCTTATTCTTCCACCTGCAATAGTTTTAGAATTTGATTATCACGAGGATTGGGTTTTCTGGTAAATTGCTTCTGGGATGTTTTTGTAGATGAGAGCTGTCCAAACTACAGTGGGATGCTTCAGCATGTCCCATGGTAGTGCCCTTATATGATGCGGTAGGCCCATGTTAGGCCTACCATACCTTAGTAAAAGGGCCCCTTAGTTTTTGAGTGTCGTTACATACAATTTGACGCTCAAAGACTAAGGGACCCTTTTACTAAACCACGCAAGTGATTCCCTTTGCACCAAATGTGATGCAGCCCATTCAATTCAAATGGGCTTCATCTCATTGGCTGTGCGGGAATGCCAGCCTCAAATGCCGTACCTACCTCCATGACAGCAGAATGTGTTCTATCCTGTGACAGCCTTTCCCTGGTTCTGATGTAGCTCTCGGGTGAATGTGACACCTTTTCTGTTATGCGCACTGCAGAGTCACATCAGCAATGCATTGTGGTGGGTGTAGGGTATTGGGGTCCATGATTCCACTAGTTTGTGGCAAATGCTCACGATGTTGGTAGTTGGTAGGCTCTACTCCAATGGTGCTTTTCCCTCTGCTTACTGGGTCAGAGTGTGCCCTGTTGTATTTCCAGTAGTCCATGAGGTAGTGGCCATTTTTGTAAGCCAGTATTAGATCCCTTTCACGTGTTAGCCATGTTATAGAACTTAGTTCTTACCTTGAATGTGGCTGAAAGAGGGCATTGTACAGCATTTTGCTAGCTCTGACCTACTGCTCATTTCAGTACCAGGGAGACTCATTGCCAGTGGGGCACAACCTCTGATCTGCAGTTAACTGTGAGTAAGCGTGCTTATTCCAATAAAGGATGTTTTCGGAGAGATTAGTATCTTCTACTAACCTATAAATGTATTCACTCTGCTGCTCCCCAGTATCTCTCCACACTCGTCCTTCCCTACACCCCTTCCCGTGCACTCCGCTCCATGGATAAATCCTTCTTATCTGTTCCCTTCTCCACTACTGCCAACTCCAGACTTCGCGCCTTCTGTCTCGCTGCACCCTACGCCTGGAATAAACTTCCTGAGCCCCTACGTCTTGCCCCATCCTTGGCCACCTTTAAATCTAGACTGAAAGCCCACCTCTTTAACATTGCTTTTGACTCGTAACCACTTGTAACCACTCGCCTCCACCTACCCTCCTCTCTTCCTTCCCGTTCATATTAATTGATTTGATTTGCTTACTTTATTTATTTTTTGTCTATTAGATTGTAAGCTCTTTGAGCAGGGACTGTCTTTCTTCTATGTTTGTGCAGCGCTGCGTATGCCTTGTAGCGCTATAGAAATGCTAAATAGTAGTAATAGTAGTAGTAGTAGGTGTCAACTGGTGTGCCAATGTTATATAGCAGCAACAAGTCCTAGAGGCCTGTGTGTATGCAGGTCCCTGGAGCACTTTTAGTGTGTACCGCAGTGCACTTCAGCCAGGTGGACCCAGGCCCATCCCCCCTACCTGTAACACTTGTGCTGGTAAATGGGAGGTCTCCAAAACCCACTGTACCCACATGTAGGTGCCCCCTTCACCCCTAAGAGCTATGGTAGTGTTGTACATTTGTGGGTAATGGGTTTTGGGGGAGGGGGTTGGGTGCTCAGCACCCGTGGTAAGGGAGCTATGCATGTGGGAGCTTTTTCTGAAGTCCACCGCACTGACCTCTAGGGTGTCCAGTTGGTGTCCTGGCATATCAGGGGGGCCAGTGTACTACGAATCCTGGCCCCTCCCATGACCAAATGGCTCGGATTAAGACATTTTTGAGCTGGGTGTTTTTAGTTTCCATTATCGCTAAAAAAAACAAATGCCCAGCTGAAAAACGTCCATTTTTTCGAAAATTCGGTCTGTCCCACCTCTTCACGTACCCGTTTTCGGACATAGACGCCCATGGAGATAGATGTTCCCGTTCGATTATGCCCCTCCACATCATATTTATGTTTCATCTATGAGTTTTAATATTTGGTAATGTACATCTACTATAATAAAACTCACCTTCAACATTCTGAAGACAACATTCTGAAGTCACTCAGTCACTCCCTAAAGGGTTCGTCAGTTCATGGCGGTGAAGCCACAACACTGACCATGTCTCTCTGCCCCGCCCTCGCATGAAGGACCAATCAGAAAAAACACCCTCAACGTTCTGAAACACAAAGGACCATCACAAAACTGTTCCCTGGCAACGCTAGGCGACGTAAGACAAACCTATCAGAGGAAACTACGTGGCAATAAGGGAGGAGCATTCACCAGCAGAACGGCTCATTATCTGTGCAGCACAGAGAGCACAGAACCACCGCTGGAACGAGAGAAGAATATTCCTGCTTTGGGTATGTGCAAAAATAGACTGGGGGGGGGGGGGGGGGGGGAGAAAATTTTAAATGCCTAATGCCGGTACTGAAGAGTGCCGGAGGGCCTATAGCACAGACTATATTTGGGTTTGCTTGACGTGGAGCCGGAGGAGCCGGAGAACAGCATGCCCCTCACCATCAGGGACATGGGCGAACAGGACAAGCTGTGGCCCAGCTGGAAAGATTACCCGCGACCCAGCCAGCAGCAAACAGTGACCAAGGAAGGGGGAGGAGTAGGGAAACACGCGGAGCGTGTTTCCCTACTCCTTCCCTGCCTAGGAATCACTGGAGACTGGCTGCCAAACTAACGAAACAACCGCACACTGACGCACCACCTCCATCATTCGAAAGGCATCCACTCTTTCTTCAACAGAAATGCAAACTAATAATACAAAACAAACAAAGAATACCCGGTTTCTCGCGTGGCTGCAGGTAACTCCCCACCCCCTTCCTCTTCCCCTTTTGCCGAAGCGGCCAAGGACGTGCCCAACCATCCCCAGCCTCAGGCAAGCCGTCTCCCACCTCGGGGATTCCCCGAGCACCCGGAAAAAGACGGCGCTGCTTCCCGCACCGTATAAATGTTCCAGCATTCCCCTGCAGCCGGCCTGAAATGGACCGAACATACCGGATCACCCCCTGACAGCCCAAGACCGTGCTCCTATCCCACCAACTTAAAACAACCATCCCCGTCCTCAGGCAAGCGTCTCCCACCTCCAGGATGCCCAGAACCCCAGCCCAACGGAAAAAGACGGCGCTGCTTCCCACAGCACATTTCTCTTCCAGCGTTCCCCTACAGCAGCCCTGAAACGGCCAAAAAATAACGACAGACCAAGAACGTGCTCCTCTACCTTCCGCCCATCTAAAACACTATTGCCTCAGCACAACACACACACACAAAAAAAACCCCGGAAAAAAACAATCCACCACTCAGCAAAGGCTGACCCCCCCTACAACCACATTTACATTTCACCAACAGAAAGACCCCCCCCCTCCACAAACCTCCTTGACAGACAAAACCATACACACACAATACAACAGAAACACACCCGCAAAGCCACACACCAATCCATCCCACTTTGCCAGCACAGCACAACACATCACCCAACCCCCCCACCCAAAAAACAAAACAAAAAAAAAAAGACACACATCGACAACCTGCACACACACCCCACCCTCACACACTCACACTCACACACACACACACAAAATAACTCTGTAACACATACAAACACACAAAAAAAACCACATGCTAGCGCCCGTTTCATTGGTTTCGGAAACGGGCCTTTTTTTTACTAGTTTTATATATTTTATCAGATGATGTAACATCTACATTCATTCTTTGGGATATTGAATATCTAGTTTGAAGCATTGGTAGGTTATGCATATTATCCTTTTTTCATCTGTGATTATTTTCATTATTAATTATCCTTTGTATATATGGATTTATTTACATGTACATTCATATTATTTTTAATGGTACCCTTCTCCTTTTTATATTTTTTACAATTTTATATTGTTAATGCTTTTACTGTATTGTCCATTGTTTTTACATTTGTTAAATATTTTTTTAATTTATATTTTCATCCAATATTTTCGATATATGCATAATGCTATCCTTTCTGATATCCATGTACATATAATCTTTATATATATTCATAATTGTACATTTGTATTTTATCATTTATTTTTCTGTATGTTGTTTGTAGAATTGTTTTGACTCCTGAGGCAGGCACCTGTAGCGCTGAAATGCAGGCCTGCGTTGAGTCAGTTGTATAATTCAATAAATGTTTTGCCCTTGTGTTGGAACTAGGCTGGTCTTCACTCTTTCCTTTTTTTTTTCTGTACTTAAAGAAACCTGGTCTACTATGGTCTTTATTAGAACCTCACTATCGAGATGCCCTATCTTCCCTGTTTTGGTGTTATCTTTTAAAGATACCTTGTTCCGAACTATGTGCTTTTGAGCAACTGTTGCCTTCATCCAGTTTCTAGTTTAAAAGCTGCTCTACCTCCTTTTTAAATGTTGATGTCAACAGTCTGATTCCACCCTAATTAAGGTGAAGCCCATCTTTCCAGAATAGGCTCCCCCTTCCCCAGAATGTTGTTGAATTGCTAACAACTCTAAAACCCTCCTCTCTGCACCACTGTCTCATCCATGCATTGAGAATCTAGAGCTCTGCCTGTCTCTTGGGCCCTGTGCATGGAATGGGGAGCATTTCTGAAAATGCTACCCTGGATGTTCTAGATTTCAGCTTCCAGAACCTCCCTCCCACATTTTCCTATGTCATTGGTACCCACGTGTACCAAGACAGCAGGCTCTTCCCAGCACTGTCTAAAATCTTATGTAGGTGACACGTGAGGTTCACCACCTTTGCTCCAGGCAGGTATGTGACCAAGCAATCCTCACAACCATCAGCCACCCAGCTATCTACATGCCTAATGATTGAATCTTCAATTACAATGGCCGTCCTAACCCTTCCCTCCTCGGCAGAAGCCACTGGAGACATCCTCAATATGAGAGGATATTGCATCTCCTGGAGGGCAAATCTTGGCTACAGGTTCACTTCCTGTCTCTCCACAGTGATGTGCTCCCTTCAGAAGACCTATCTCCTCCATGGCAGCACAGAGGTTGCCAGACGGGAGGTGGAACCTTTCTACTATGTCCCTATAGGCGTCCTCAGTAAACTCTGTCTGCCACAGCTCCTTAAAGTTTGCTATTTTGGCCTCCAGAGATAGGATGCATTCTGGGAGTGCTAGGAGCTCTTTGCACTGAGTACACACATATGACTTCTCACCAACTGGGAGATAATCAAACATGTGACACTCAGTGCAAAAGACTAGATAGTCCACTTCTTGCTACTGGACCGCTGCCTGCATTTTATTATTGGTGATTTCTAAATCAAGTTGCTAATGGAGTAGGAATATGTAAACTAAAGTCCCCTAAGGTTGCTAGTTATATGCTAAGCTAGGGGTTCCCAAACCTGTCCTGGGGAAATCCCAGCCAGTAAGGTTTTCAGGATATCCACAACGAATATGCATGTATGAGATATTACTGCAAAGTGACTTTACAAAACTGCACTTTGCATGAAAAATAGTGTAAAACCTTGGAAACATCTATAAACTTCAAATTTCAGGCATATTGCACTATTTTCCATGCAAAGTCACTTTGCACTTTTAGTACATGAGGCCCTAAGGTAAATGCTACCCCTTCAATTTCATCCAGCAGCCTATTACTGAATACTAAAACAGAGACCTCTAGAGGCCTTACACAAACAACACTCATAGGATCAACGAAGCTTTAATCCCAGACAGTGGTTCCCAAATCTGGTCCTAGAGGCACACCAGCCAGTAAGGTTCTCAAGATATCCACAACGAATATTCATGAGAGAGATTTGCATGCAATGGAGGTAGTGCATGCAGATCTCTCTCATGAATATTCATTGCGGATATCCTGAAAACTTGACTGGTTGGGGTGCCTCTAGGACCAGGTTTGGGAACCCTGGCTTGACCCAAGAGTTTAAAGAAACACATACTCACTCCGTAAGACTTATGCCTAAAATAAGAGAGGGGGGGGGGGGCAAAATTCAAAGGCACTTATCCAGTTAGTAGGTGCTGCTAACCATATAAGTGCCAGCAAGAGGGACATTCAGTAGCACTAAGCAGCTGGTGCCATTGAGTATTCCTCTGACCACCTCAGTGCTATCCAGACAATCTGTGGGTGGAGCTTAGGTGGAACCAGAGGATAACTGGGTAGTGGCCTTATTCAGGCCGCTTACCAGATAACACACCGGATACATTTAGGACAGTAAAAGACTGTCCTAAATCTATCAGGTTAGCTAATCATAGTGCTGGGCAGACTTATACGGTCTGTGCCCTGAAGAGGACAGGTACAAATCAAAGTAGGGTATACACAAAAAGTAGCAGATATGAGTTTATCTTGTTGGGCAGACTGGATGGACCGTGCAGGTCTTTTTCTGCCGTCATCTACTATGTTACTATCCAGCTTATAATCGAAAGTGATCGCCAGCAATTTCCCGACATAAATCAGGAGATGGCCGGCGATCTCGGAAAAGCGGCAAAATCGGTATAATCAAAAGCTGCGTTTTTGACAGCATCGTCGCTTTCCCGTCACCTTGCCGGCGAAAGTTCATAGGGGCGTGTCGCCGGCTAAGCGAAGGTGGGACATGGGCGGGCGTGGGCGTGGCTACCAGATGGCCGTTGTGAGTGTGACACCTTTTCAGTTAGGTGCACTGCAGAGTCACATCAACAATGCATTGTGGTGGGTGTATGGTACTGGGCTGTACTCCCATGCTGCTTTTCCCCCTGCTAACTGGATCAGAGTGTGCCCTGTTTTACTTCCGTTAGTCCATGAGGTAGTAGCCATGTTTGTAAGCCAGTTTTAGATCCCTTTCATGTGTTAGCCACGTTAGAGAACTTAGTTATTACCTTGAATGTGGCTGAAAGAGGGCATTGTACAGCATTCTGCCAGCTCTGACCTACTGCTAATCTCAGTACCAGGGAGACTCTTTGCCAGTGGAGCACAACCTCTGATCTGCAGTTAACTGTGAGTAAACGTGCTTATTCAAATAAAGGACTTTTTCAAAGAGATTAGTCTTCAGGTGTCAACTGGTGTGGCAAGCTTATACAGCAGCAACAAGTCCTGTCCCTGGAGCACTTTTAGTGGGTACCGCAGTGCACTTAAGGCAGGCGGACCCAGACCCATCCCCCTCCTACCTGTAACACTTGTGCTGGTAATGGGAGCCCTCCAAAACCCACTGTACCCACATGTCTAGGGTGCCCAGTTGGTGTCCTGGCATGTCAGGGGCACCAGTGCGGTACAAATGCTGGCTCCTCCCACGACCAAATGGCTTGGATTTCGGCGGGTTGGAGATTGCCGGTATTATTTTCCATTATCGCTGAAAAACAAACCCAGCCATCTCAAACCCGGCGAAATCCAAGCCATTTGGCTAGGCTAAACCGTATTATCGAAAATAAAATGGCCGGACATCTTTTTCGATAATACGGTTCCAGCCAGCTGCAGAGCCGCCGCCACAATAGATTGCCGGCGACCTATTTGGCCGGCGATGTTCAATTATGCCCCTCCACATTACTATGTTACTTCCTAATTTTAAGTCATCAAAAACTGTGCATGCAAATTTGGGCATGTGCCCAATTTCCACGCAATTTAATTGAATAATGAGCTAATTAGTGCCAATAATTGGCTTTTTAACAAGCAATTATTGGCACTAATTAGATTTAATTGGCATTTATGCATGATCAGAAAAAGGGGGCACAGAAATGGGAGGGTCACGGGTATAACTGGGGTGTTCCTAAAATGAATGCACGTTGTTATAGGATACCGGGGATATGCGACTATTTCAGTTGGTGCAAATGGCCGTGTCTAAAGTTAGGCACGATTCCCAGGCGTAAGTGCTATGCTGTAAACCGTGCCAAACTTTAAACACAATTTATAAAACAGCCTGATTTTTAGCACCATATATAGCCCTTAGCGGTCTGAATATCACTGCTAACCAGATTGCGCTTCCAGGTTAGCACTAAAACGAAATATTCAGTGCCAGCCAGTATCCAGTATCTGATTTCAATTTTACTGTGGCTACTGACATTTTGCTTAAATGCTGACAACTGCAGTTAAATATCAACCAGTCTGTGCCCGTTTCAAAAATGATGATTTTTTGATTGTATTGTTCCTCCCTTTGTGTGAAGTTGTTATAGGAACTCAGCTATGTAAGGCACTGCCTAAACTCTTAAAATCAACTCAGAATCATCTAAACTTCAGGAAATCATTGAAGACCACCCTGTTCAAGAAGGCATACCATCCAGACGTTAATTAGTTTCTTTCTTATCTGTTCAGCAAAATTTATGGACCCTAATGTTTTTTCATTATCTTTTCTTATCTTTGTTGTCTTAGACATAAGTACATAAAGCCACACTGGGAAAAGACCAAGGGTCCATCGAGCCCACCATCCTGTCCATGACAGCGGCCAATCCAGGCCAAGGGCACCTGGCAAGCTTCCCAAACGTACAAACATTCTATACATGTTATTCCTGGAATTGTGGATTTTTCCCAAGTCCATTTAGTAGTGGTTTATGGACTTGTCCTTTAGGAAACCGTACAACCCCTTTTTAAACTCTGCCAAGCTAACCGCCTTCACCACGTTCTCCAGCAACGAATTCCAGAGTTTAATTATGCGTTGGGTGAAGAAAACGTTTCTCCGATTTGTTTTGAATTTACTACACTGTAGTTTCATCGCATGCCCCCTAGTCCTAGTATTTTTGGAAAGCGTGAACAGACGCTTCACATTCACCTGTTCCACTCCACTCATTATTTTATATACCTCTCTCATGTCTCCCCTCAGCCGTCTCTTCTCCAAGCTGAAAAGCCCTAGCCTCCTTAGTCTTTCTTCATAGGGAAGTCGTCCCATCCCCGCTATCATTTTAGTTGCCCTTCGCTGCACCTTTCCCAATTCTACTATATCTTTCTTGAGATGCGGCGACCAGAATTGAACACAATACTCAAGGTGCGGTCGCACCATGGAGGGATACAACGGCATTATAACATCCTCACACCTGTTTTCCATACCTTTCCTAATAATACCCAACATTCTATTCGCTTTCCTAGCCGCAGCAGCACACTGAGCAGAAGGTTTCAGTGTATTATCGATGACGACACCCAGATCCCTTTCTTGGTCCATAACTCCTAATGTGGAACCTTGCATGACGTAGCTATAATTCGGGTTCTTTTTTCCCATGTGCATCACCTTGCACTTGATCAATTAAATGCCATCTGCCATTTAGCCGCCCAGTCTCCCAGTCTCGTAAGGTCCTTCTGTAATTTTTCACAATCCTGTCGTGAGTTAACGACTTTGAATAACTTTGTGTCATCAGCAAATGTAATTACCTCGCTAGTTACTCCCATCTCTAAATCATTTATAAATATATTAAAAAGCAGCAGTCCTAGCACTGACCCCTGAGGAACCCCACTAACTACCCTTCTCCATTGTGAATACTGCCCATTTAATCCCACTCTCTGTTTCCTATCCTTCAACCAGTTTTAATCCACAATAGGACATTTCCTCCTATCCCATGACCCTCCAATTTATTTTATTTATTTATTTATTTATTTATGGCATTTGTATCCCACATTTTCTCACCTATTTGCAGGCTCAATGTGGCTTACAATATTACAACAAGACAAGCATCTTTACAATATTACAACATGACAAGCATCGTTAAAGAGTAGGGAACAATTAGTTACATACTGAATAAGTGTGACAGAATGGATGTGATCAGTACAATGAACAAGTAGTCCGAATATCAAGTGATTAGCAGCGTGTTAGAATTTCTATTGTTGATTGCTATGGTAGGCCTTGTTGAAAAGATAAGTTTTTAATGATTTCCGGAAGTTGCTTAGGTCGTGAATAGTTTTCAGGTCAGGTGGTGGTGCATTCCACATCTGCGTGCCGATGTAGGAAAAACTAGACGCATGTACTAACTTGTATTTTAGGCCTTTACAGCTTGGAAAGTGGAGTCCTAGGAATGTGCGCGATGATCTTTTAGCGTTCCTGGGTGGAAGATCAATAAGGTCTGACATGTAGGCCGTCGCATTTCCGTGGATAACCTTGTGAACCAGAGTGCATATTTTGAACACGGTACGTTCTTTGACTGGAAGCCAGTGCAGCTTCTCTCTTAGGGGTTTAGCACTTTTGTATTTTGTTTTTCCAAATATTAGTCTAGCTGCAGTGTTCTGAGTTGTTTGGAGTTTCTTGATGATATACTCCTTGCAGCCAGCATAAAGCGCGTTGCAATAGTCTAGATGACTTAGCACCATCGATTGTACCAGGTTGCGGAAGATGGCTCTTGGGAAGAAAGGTTTTAATCTCTTGAGTTTCCACATTGATTGTAGTCTTTCATGAGGTACCTTGCCAAACTCCTTTTGAAAATCCAGATACACAATATCAACCGGCTCCCCTTTGTCCACATGTTTGTTTACGCCTTCAAAGAATACGTTTACGATTAATTTTTTACTATGACATTGTTTAATGATATTATACTGAACTGTAGCCTACCCATGTTATTGTGTAAGCCACATTGAGCCTGCAACTAGTGGGAAAATGTGGGGTATAAATGTGTTAAATAAATAAATTGGAAAAGCAAGTAAATACATTTGATTCAATATCATTTATTGGATCAGAAAAAATTATTTTATAAGGAATGGTATATTAAAAGTTTAATCAACAATAGAAAAGGCAACATCAAAGTGATAAACACTGAGGTTGGTGTATTCTGCCTTCCACAGATGCTCTGGCCATTGTATTACTCCAAATTATTTTCACCTGAAACATTAAACTGCTAAACACAATCACTGAACTCCTGTGGACTCTAAGTAACAGTTGCAAACCTTGGAAATGAAAAGCTAAATACAGCTTGTGAGACCTGAAAAACAAGATATTATGGTGTGCCTCTGAAATCTAAAATGGTAATTAGTATGTTGCTGTTGGCAGCATCTCTTCTTGTGACAGGTTGCAGAATCTGCACACTTACCAGACAGAAACTGTTTATTACAGACCCGGGAACAATAAATCAGCTACTGTAATCTGCAAAAGCTAGTTAGTCATTTATGCAGAGAAAAATGAGTAGGTACAGTGAAAAAGGCTTATTTTGTAACTGTAATACACCCTTGGTATTTTTTACAGTCTAAAGAATCAACTATAGAACAAATATTTATTAAAGCTATGTACTGGAACATGTGCCAGAGCCAAGCAGAATGCATACTGAAAGCTTTTGGAGGTCTTTCAACTCATTAGTATGGCCACCTCTTACCTGTTTTAGGGGTCCTTTTACTAAGGTGCACTGAAAAATGGCCTGCGGTAGTATAGACTCATGTTTTGGGTGCGCGCAGAATTCTTTTTCAGCACACCTACAAAAAATACCTTTTTTTGCCAAACATGGACGTGCGGCAAAATCAAAATTGCTGTGTGTCCATTTTGGGTCTGAGACCTTACCACCAGCCATTGACCTAGTGGTAAAGAATCCGAGCGGTAACGATCTACACACGTCAAATGCCACTTAGCACACTTCCGTTACGCGTGCCCGAAAATAAAAAATATTTTTCAGACGCATGTATCGGGCACACGCCAAAAATGAAACTGCCGCAAGAGCTACATGGTAGTCAGGTGGTAACTCCATTTTGGCACGCATTGGGTGTGTGCAGATGCTTATGCGGCTTAGTTAAAGTGCCCCTTAGTGTTGTATCTGTAGTGTGGTAATAAGATTAACCACTTGTATATCATATCCTCTTTTCCTAGGACACTTCCTGTAGAAGGGAAGAAGCCACCTTCAGAGACTGCGGAGTAGGGGAAAAAACTGCTTGGAGCTCTGGATTCCGGATTTGCCAAAGGGGTAGGGGGCACAGCAAGAGTAGCAAAGTCTGAGATAATCACATACACAGAGGGGCATTTTCGAAAGAAACGTCTAAATCAGAATTTGGATGTTTTACAAAGACGTCCAAATTCCGAACAGGAAAGAAGGTCATTTTCGAAAAAGATGGATGTCTATCTCTTCTATCCGAAAATACTATGGACAGCCTGTGATTTGGACATTCTTTTTTTTTTTTTGGTCCATTTTCGAACAAAAGACGTCCAAATGCAAGATGTCCAAAACAGAGGAGGAGTGCCTTAATGATTAGTGCAGTGGGCTTTGATCTGGCAACATGGGTTCAATTCCCAGTGCTGCTCCTTGTGACTTTGGGCAAGTCAAATGCACAAGAGGCATTATTGGATATGACATCTAAGTCTGAATACGTCCAAAATCAGAACAGGAAAGGTCATTTTCTACAAAAAGAAAGCCTATCTTTTCCTTTTGAAAATGATGTTTGGAAAAATGTTTTGTGATTTAGATATTTTATTTTTTGGTCCATTTTCAAACAAATACATCCAAATGCAAAACGTACAAAACACACAAGAAAATCCACAGTAAAGTCAAACCATTCACATGTTCTAAGTGTGGTAAAAGCTTTGGTTTAATGTAAATCTCAAAGTGTATCAGAAAGTCCACACGGGAGAGAAACCATTTGCATGTATAGTCTGGTAAAAGCTTTGGTTGGAAAGAAAGCCCCACATGGCATTAGAGAATCCACACAAGGATGAAACCATTTACATGCACTGAGGAGGTAAAAGCTTCAGTTGCATTGGGACAGGTAATTAGGGAATGTACACTCTTGCTACGAAGTATGGAAAAATAGCACTCTGGTATTTAGATATATGTAATGAGACCTCCTTTTCATCTATAGATCTGAATTCAAAGCCCAAATCTAATGGTAAGCAATGGGCACAAGGCTCAGATGTTATAAAAAAAAAAAAAAAAAATAGGAAGCTTGGCATCAGGTAGAATAGTGGAAAAGTGACATCCCAGGAAAGCAATAGAACATTTCTGGGGGCACTGCAGTGGACTTTATAAAATGCTCCCAGGTACACATCTCACCATTGCTCTCTTACCTTGTGTGCTGAGCCCCCAAAACCCACTACCCCCAACTGTACACCACTACCATAGCCCTTACAGATGAAGGAAGCACCAGTTTGTGGGTACAGTGGGTTTCTGGTGGGTTTTGGAGGGCTCACAGTTTCCTCCACAAGTGTAACAAGTAGGGAGAGGTAGAAGCCTGGGTCCACCTGTCTGCAGTGCACTGCACCACTACTAGACTACTCCAGAGACCTGCATGCTATTCTTTTTTTTTTTTTTTTTTTTTTTATTCATTTTCATCAAAAACACAAGAAAACATCTTGTTCGGAAAAGAACATAAAAAGGTATCATATTACATAACACTAAAGATTAAACAATCTAAAGGAAATAATTGCTACTCAAGTCCATAAACTGAAGATCCAAGATTCAGGAATACAAGGAGAATCTAATCAAATTATAAAAAAAATAACAGGATTAAGCTAGTGCCATTGAGGTGTGTTACTTGTATATTTAAGCGTTGTCCTTTTTACTCGAAGATATAAGAGCAGATACATGCATAGGTTCTGTGAACACATATTTCTTTCCATCAAGTCTTACTATACACTTGCAGGGGTATCTTAAAAAAAAGGTACCCCCCAACTGCATTATTCCAGACTTCAGGAGCAAAAATTGTTTCCTCCGTTTTCTTGTCTCCTTAGAGACATCAGGAAATAATAATATCTTATAACCCAGAAAGGGTTTTTCTCTATTACGAAAGAAAAGACGGAAGATCCAACCCTTGTCCGGCAGCAAAGCAACGGTAGCAACCAAAGTTGCGGGCGTTGCCTGCTCGGAATCAGAGGTCTCAAGCAATAGTGATACATCTAATGGGGTTTCAGGAATTTGATTCAGCTCTTTTCCTGGGACATAATAAACAGAGGTAAATGGTGGTAAATTCTGATCTGTTACATTCAAAACATCTCGGAAATATCTCTTTAACATATCAAGAGGAGGTATTGTCTGGATCCTGGGAAAGTTTACAAATCTTAAATTGTGACTTTTGGTATAGTTATCAAATGTTTCCATCTTTTTCCGAAGATTAGCCAAGTCATTTATCATCAAAGGTTGTAATGTTTCCAATTTTTCGATTTTTTGCTCAGCCTTTTCAGCTTTATTGTCTATTTCTTTAGTTTTTCCCTCCAGTTGTCTCAAATCTTTCTCTAATAAATTTACTTTTGGAACAATCTCGTTTGTCTGTTTCAAAAAAGTTTGTCCCAGGGCAGAAACCAAGTCCCATAATTTATCCAAAGTAACCTCTTTTGGTTTAGTAATTAATTCTTTAGGCATTTCAAACCTTTCAGGAACCGACGCATGGAACTCTCTCTGTTCCTCGATACCTCTCCCCGCGTTCCACGAAGGCAGCATTTCTCCTGCTTGAGATAAAAATGAGCTCTCCACTCGATTTCCTTCCGGGTCCCTCACATCTTCGTTGGGAGACCCGATCGAGTCAGCAAGAAAGGAGCTTGCTCCAACCGGCTGGGGAGGCGGAGTCCGCATAGCGGGGCTAAGGGTGGTTTCCAAGCCAGGGGAGACCGAATCTCCTAACTCGCCGGACATCCCAACTGGCGGCGTCCCGCTTTCAAGTGCAACACTCTGAGGTCGAACGAAGCGGTCAATTGGACCAGGTAAAGAGGGGGTAGCTAGCGGGGCTCTGGCTGCTACTCGTCGTTTAGGCATTGTAAGAACAAAGGTAAAGCGCGACTTGCAGCGCCTCAATGGACTGCGGCCATCTTGGATCTCAACCTCCCTGCATGCTATTCTAATTGACCTAAGTATAACATCTGAGGCTGGCAAGTAATATTTTTAATCATATTTTTGGGGGGTGGGAGTAAGGGGAGGTGATCCTCGAGTCCCTCCAGTGGTCATCTGGTCATTTGGGGCACCTCTTGTGTGGAGTAGCCTAGTGGTTACTGCAGCAGACCTTGATCCTGGGGGAGTGGGTTCAATTCCCACTACAGCTATTTGCTTTAAAAACAGGTCTAGCTCAAAACATCTAAGTTTTAATCTTGGACGTCTTTGTTATGTTCCATTATTGCTGAAAGACGTTCATGTCTTAGGAACGCCCAAGTCCCACCTTGAATATGCCCCCGGCACACCCCCTTAAATTTGGATGTCCTTCTGACGGACTTCAGAGAAAGACATCCAAAAAGAGGTTTCGATAATACTGATTTGGATGTTTCTGTGAGATAAACGTCCAAATGCTAACTTATGTCACTTTTTGGATGTCTGTCTCTTTTGAAAATGAGCCTGACAGTCACTCAAAGAAAAATGTCCACACAAAATGGTGTTGTTAAACCTGTAATAAAGGAACAAACATAGAAGTGGAAGAACACTTAATCCCTATGAGAGTCAATCAAGTGAAAAAGGAATAGGGTAGGCTGGCTCTTTCCAAACAATGAGGGAGACCTATATGCAATTATAGGTCTTTATTGAAAAAAGCACTAAATGACTAGACACAACTGCTGTGTTTCGGCACCTAAGCGCCTACCTCAGGAGTTTTGTGGTGTAATAAAATGATGTTTCCAAAGTTAAATTCAAAGAGAAAACAAATGCCATTGTTTTCTAATATAAAAAGCTAATGTCGTAATCCAAAGTCACGAGATGTATTTCTAGGCAGTCACTGAGGCATGTGCTTAGGCGCCGAAACACAGCAGCTGTGTCAAGTTGTTTGGTGCTTTTTCAATAAAGACCTATAATTGCATATACATCTCCCTAGTTGTTAAATCTGTTCCAGAGTTTTGCTTTATCCAGACAATAAAGTTCACTGTCCAAACAAATTAAAAAAAATACAAAGTAAAAGAGCAGTAATGCAGATTGCAGATGTTCCTTCTGGACTCCCTTGCCACCTATTCAAGAATCAGAGTAAGCTCTGCAGTTACATATACAAGAAAAAATCTGCAACAATGAGAAACATAGTATATGATGGCACAGAATGACCTGTACATCCATCTAGTCTGCCCAAAAAGGCAGCCAGAGCCACTCCTGCCACTTCGTACAGGTTACAATCCATCATGCTCAAACAGTGAATCACAAATAGGGCAGTCACCCAATCATGGAAGAGTGGTTTTATAATTTTGGTTGTGGCACAGTCCCATTGGTTGTCAATACTTAATTATGCAAGCAATCTGACAATGTTGCAAACTGACAACACTTTACTCTCTATCAACTTTGTGTCTCCCCCTTCCCCTCTGAGATACACTCATAGCATGTGATATGATTGCAACACAAAAAACACACACACTTGTTCATGAGTGGAGGAGTGGCCTAGTGGTTAGGGTGGTGGACTTTGGTCCTGGGGAACTGAGGAACTGAGTTCAATTCCCACTTCAGGCACAGGCAGCTCCTTGTGACTCGGGGCAAGTCACTTAACCCTCCATTGCCCCATGTAAGCTGCATTGAGCCTGCCATGAGTGGGAAAGCATGGGGTACAAATGTAACAAAAAAAATAAAATAAATGACCTGTCCCTGCTTTCCTCGGGGTACAGAAGTCTGGCAATGGTCCTAGTTCCCAATCGCTGGGGTTGCTGTCACTCCAGCCTAGCCAAGTTTGTCTTTCCATAATAAGGAGAGAGACTGTACAAGTTTGCCCTGTTTTGCCATATTTGGGACACAGACCATAGAAGTTTGCCCAGTACTGGCCTTTTTTTTCCCACTACTGGAATTGCCATCTAAGCACTGACAAGTTTTATTCTGATTCCATCCTTTTTGCATTTAAGGATCCTTTGTGTTTATCCATGCATTTTTGAATTCTGACACTGTGTTTATCTCCACTATCTCCCCCAGGAGGGCATTCGAGGCATCCATCACCCTCTCTATGAAAAAGTAACGTGGCGGGGCATAATCGAACGTCGCAGGCCAAATAGATCGCTGGTGATCTATGTTGGCGGCGGCGCTACAGCTGGCCGGAACCGTATTATCGAAAAAGATGGCCAGCCATCTTTTTTTTCGATAATATGGTTTAGCCCGGCCAAATGCCGTGGAGTTCGCTGGGTTTGTTTTTCAGCGATAATGGAAAGTTATGTCGGCCATCTCAAACCCCGGCCAAATTCAAGGCATTTAGCCGTGGGAGGAGCCAGCATTTTTAGTGCACTGGCCCCCCTGACATGCCAGGACACCAACCAGCCACCCTAGGGGTCACTGCAGTGGACTTCAGAAAAGCTCCCACGTGCATAGCTCCCTTACTTTGGGAGCTGAGCCCCCCCAACCCCCCCCCCCCCAACCCCACTACCCACAAATGTACTGCACCCACTAAAATTGCTCCAGGGATCTGCATACAGCTTCTAGGACTTATTGCTGCTGTATAACTTTGGCACACCAGTTCACACCTGAAGACTAATCTCTCTGAAAAAGTCCTTTCTTGAAATAAGCACATTTACTCACAGTTAACTGCAGATCAGAGGTTGTGCCCCACTGGCAAAGAGTCCCCTGGTACTAAGATTAGCAGTAGGTCAGAACTGGCACAATGGTGTACAATGCCCTCTTTCAGCACCATTCAAGGTAAGAACTACGTTCTCTAACGTGGGTAACACAGGAAAGGGAACTAAAACTGACTTACAAAAATGGCCACACCGCATGGACTACAACAGGAAACAAAACAGGGCATACTCTGACCCAGTTAGCAGGGGGGAAAAGCACCATGGGAGTAGAGCCAGTACCCTACACCCACCACAATGCATTGCTAATGTGACTCTGCAGGGCACCTAACAAAAAAGGTGTCACACTCACCCGAGAGCCACATCGCAACCAGGGAAAGGCTGTTGGAGGATACAACACATTCTGCTGTCATGGAGGTGGGTACGGCATTTGAGGCTGGCATACAGGCTGGCAAAAAAAGGTTTTTAATTTTATTTTTTTAGTTTGGAAGGGGATTGGTGACCACTGGGGGAGTATGGGGAGGTCATACCCCATTCCCTCCAGTGGTCATCTGGTCAGTTGGAGCACCTTTTTGAGGCTTGGTCATGAAAATAAAAGGACCAAGTAAAGCTGGCGAAATACTGCTTAACGCTGCTTTTTTTTTCCATTATCATTGAAAGCCGGCCATCTGGTAGCCACACCCATGCCCGCCCATGTTCCGCCTTCGCTAATCTACTGACACGCCCCCTTGAACTTTCGCCAGCGAAGCGACGGGAAAGCGGCAATGCTGTCAAAAATGCCGCTTTCGATTATACCAATTTTGCTGCTTTTAAGAAATCGCCAGCCATCTCCCGATTTGTGTCGGAAGATGGCCGGCGATCACTTTCGATTATAAGCTGGATAGTAACATAGTAGATGACGGCAGAAAAAGACCTGCACGGTCCATCCAGTCTGCCCAACAAGATAAATTCATATGTGCTACTTTTTATTTGTACCTGTCCTCTTCAGGGCACAGATCGTATAAGTCTGGCCAGCACTATCCCCGCCTCCCACCACCAGCTCTGGCACAGACCGTATAAGTCTGCCCATCACTATCCCTGCCTCCCAACCACCAGCCCTGCCTCCCACCACCGGCTAAGCTTCTGGGGATCCCTTCCTTCTGAGGAGGATTCCTTTATGTTTATCCCATGCATGTTTGAATTCTGTTACCGTTTTCATCTCCACCACCTCCTGCGGGAGGGCATTCCAAGTATCCACCACTCTCTCCGTGAAAAAGTACTTCCTGACATTTTTCCTGAGTCTGCCCCCCTTCAATCTCATTTCATGTCCTCTCGTTCTACCGCCTTTGCATCTCCGGAAAAGATTCGTTTGCAGATTAATACCTTTCAAATATTTGAACGTCTGTATCATATCGCCCCTGTTTCTCCTTTCCTCCAGAGTATACATGTTCAGGTCCGCAAGTCTCCCCTCATATGTCTTGTAACACAAATCCCATACCATTCTCGTAGCTTTCCTTTGCAAGATACGGCTTCCCCCAGGAGGGCATTTGAGGCATCCATCACCCTCTCTATGAAAAAGTACTTCCTGATGGTACTCCTAAGTCTACCACCCTGTAATTTCAACTCATGTCCTCTAGTTTTACCACTTCCCTATCTCTGGAAAAGATTTATATGTATATTGATACCTTTCAAGTTTTTAAATGTCTGTATCATATCTCACCTATCCCTCCTTTCCTCTAGGGTATACATATTCAGGTCCTCAAGTCTCTTCTTGTATGTCTTTTGACGCAAACCCCAAACCATTTTTGTTGCTTTTCTTTGTACTGCTTCAAGTCTTTTTATATCCTTAGCTAGATATGCTCAGTTATTCAGGCTTAGTGCTAGTTCAATTCTCCTCTCCTTCAGTCAGATACCCTTGTAACCCAGTGAGCCCAAATGAGCATCAAGGCAGTTTACTTTAGTAACTTTCGAGTTTGTAAGGATATCAAGACTGGGACCAGCAGAAGCTAGGAGGTCAAATGGCATAGAATCTACTCACTCAGCACTGTCCTTTCATCCAATACATTAGTCCAGACCAGACGTTGCAATTCTGAACCAAAAGGTTTACTTAAACTTGGATGATACAGTCAAAACATAGTACAAATGCTTAGTGGCAATTATGTACAATCTGAAGTAGAATAAAGTATTCCTTATGAACACTCTGCCTAAGTGGAGATTCTTAAGAAATATACTTTGCAGCTATACTCTCTTTTGACCCCTACATCCAGAGGGGAGCTTCTATTATACATTTCTCTTAGATAGTAAGTCTCTCTGAGCCTTCAGATAAAACTTATTTGTGGGTAGACTTTTCCCCATTGGGCACAGTACTACTGGGGTTCCCTATCTCTGGGACCCTCCTCTAGTTACCTGTTTTTTCTTCGGGATTAATCTTGTTACTCTTTCTCCCTTGACAGGATTTGTTGTGGAGGGCGGGTTCCCCATTCTAGATTTTTTTCTTGTGCCAATTAAGCAGCTAGGCTCTTGTAAGTTAACCCCACTCCTTGTCTCTCCAGATGCGGTGGTTAGGGTAGCTAGAGTCTCTCTTTCCTCTTAACAGATGAATACTAGTTAGAGAGGCAAGAGTCAAGCCTCTTCCCTTCCTATAGTGGAATAAAGGCTGAGGAGCAAGAGCCAATGATAAGGCTATTCCCACTAGGCTTGGTATTTATACCAACACAGTTCCCTCCAAAGTGTGTCTCCTCCTACCACTGTCCATCACAGGTAGGAGAATCAGTTCTCCGTTCCAGAAGTTGTGAGAGTATTCTAAGCCAAATATAACATATTTTATACCAGTGGCTCTCAACTCAGGCCTTGGGGCACATCCAGCCAGTCAGGTTTTCAGGGTGTCCACAATGAATATGTGTCACGGATTCTGGGATGGCACAGGGCAAGAGTCAGAATGAGTCAGGACTAGGTAAGGCTAGACAAGACAGGGCAAGAATAAACCAGGAGACTAGACAAAGCTGGACTAAGCAAGGCAGAGGTCATAAGGTACAAAAGACAAAACAAGGACTGGATCCAGATGAGGCAAGGAAAGCAAGGCAAAGGAGCTAGAATTGGACCCCAGACAGAACAAGGTAAGACACGGAACTAGATTAAAACTGGGTCCAGAAAGGGCAGGACAAGGACAAGACAAGGACTGGATATGGGCAGGACTGAACTGGATGAGACAAGGCAAGGCTAGGCACAACTGGACAAAGCAGACAGGCAAGACAGAACGTGGATCCAGACATGACAAGAAAGCAAGGCAAAGGGCAAGAAGTGAACCCAGATAGGAACACGGCAAGACACAGGAACAAGGCTAGAACTGGGTTCAGATAAGGCTAGGCAGGGCAAGAACTGGATCCAGACACGAGAAAAAGCAAAACAAGTCAAGGCATAAAACACGGCAAACAAAGCAGGGCAGGATCTAGGCAATAGGAACAAACAGAAACAAGACTATAAACACGCCAGAAGCAGGACTTGGCTTGGCTAGAACAGGAACCAGGAACAGGACTTGGCTTGGCAAGAACAAGAACCAGGAACAGGACTTGGCTTGGCAGGAACAGGAACCAGGAACAGGATTTGGCTTGGCAGAAACAGAAACCAGGCACAGGACTTCACTTGACAGGAACAAGACTTGACTGTAGCATGAACCAGGAACAGAGCTTTGTCTTTAGCAGAAAGCAGAAACAGTGTTTGGCAGTAGTAGAAAACAGGAACAAGGTTTAACTGTAGCAAGAGTCAAGAGCAGGGTTAGACTGTGGCAAGAGTCAAGAGCAGGGCTAGACTGTAACAGGAGCCAGAAGCAGAGTCAAACTGTAACAAGAACCAGGGCAGGGTTTGGCTATAGCAGGAGCCAGGCTTTCAGGAACAAGGTTCAGAAACAAAACACACAGGAACAAGGATTCAGGGACAAGATTCACAAGAACAAAGCTAGGCAGGAATCAAGGCATACAGGAATAAGGCTTCCATGAACAAGGTTTGCAAGAGAAAGGCTTTCAGGAACAGGGTTCAGAAACAAGGCTTTCAGGTACAAGATTCATAGAAACACAGGTAGGAAGGAAAAGACTACACAGGGTAAAGCTTCAGGAACAAGATTTACAAAAACAAGGCTTTCAGGTACAAGACTCATAGAAACACAGTTAGGCAGGAACAGGACTACACAGGAGTAAGGCTTCAAGGACAAGACTCATGGGAACCAGACTAGGAAGGAACAAGAAACACACAGAAACAAAGCTTCAGGGACCAAGCAGGAACTTGACAAGGCAAGACTGGAGCAGGAACTAGCACCAAGCAGAGAACACAAAGACAAGGTTAAAAGACCTCTTGCGAAGGCAAAGAATGGAAGTTCCAAGGTGCATTATAAAGGACTTTGCTGATGATGTCACAAGTTGGGATGAGGATTGAATAGACTGGAGTGAGGCTTGGATGCAGGAACACCAGAGCGGGGCTTGGATAACAGGGAAACAAGTAGCAGAAGCATCAAAGCAGGAAAAAGGCAGTCCGGAGAAGCCACAAAGCCAGATCACTAGAAAAGGGTGAATTTGGATGCAGGGGCATGGCCATGGCCGTGACAATATACATGAGATAGATTTGCATACCAAGGAGGCAGTGCATGCAAATCTAGCTCATGCATATGCATTGTGGATATCCTAAAAACCTGAGGCTGTGTATGTCCTAAGGACTGGGTTAGAAGGCTGTGTATGTCCTAAGGACTGGGTTAGAAGCACTGCCTTATATTGGTAGAATCACTAGAGGTCTCTGTGGAGATGTTTTAGTAAGCAGAACCCAAGGTTGCATTCATTGAGGGTCCTTGTAATAAGCTGTAGAATACAGCTCTGTCCTGAAGTTCAGCAAACAAATCATATTCAAATATTAAACACTTGTATAGAAATGGTGAAAATAAGGGCAACATTTAAAAAGCTGTGAACAATACTGCTGGTAATGTGAAAAATAAAGTTTCATATCTTGACCCTGTAATAGAAGAGACAGATGAATTTAGTGGAAATCATTGAGGCAAGCTACATGGAGAATCATGACAAGGTATAATTATAGTTTATATATATATATATATATATATATATATATATATATATATATATTCAGGAAGGATAGGGTACATAAGTACATATAAGTAGTGCCATACTGGGAAAGACCAAAGGTCCATCTAGCCCAGCATCCTGTCACCGACAGTGGCCAATCCAGGTCAAGGGCACCTGGCACGCTCCCCAAACGTAAAAACATTCCAGACAAGTTATACCTAAAAATGCGGAATTTTTCCAAGTCCATTTAATAGCAGTCTATGGACTTGTCCTTTAGGAATCTATCTAACCCCTTTTTAAACTCCGTCAAGCTAACCGCCCGTACCACGTTCTCCGGCAACGAATTCCAGAGTCTAATTACACGTTGGGTGAAGAAAAATTTTCTCCGATTCGTTTTAAATTTACCACACTGTAGCTTCAACTCATGCCCTCTAGTCCTAGTATTTTTGGATAGCGTGAACAGTCGCTTCACATCCACCCGATCCATTCCACTCATTATTTTATACACTTCTATCATATCTCCCCTCAGCCGTCTCTTCTCCAAGCTGAAAAGCCCTAGCCTTCTCAGCCTCTCTTCATAGGAAAGTCGTCCCATCCCCACTATCATTTTCGTCGCCCTTCGCTGTACCTTTTCCAATTCTACTATATCTTTTTGAGATACGGAGACCAGTACTGAACACAATACTCCAGGTGCGGTCGCACCATGGAGCGATACAACGGCATTATAACATCCGCACACCTGGACTCCATACCCTTCCTAATAACACCCAACATTCTATTCGCTTTCCTAGCCGCAGCAGCACACTGAGCAGAAGGTTTCAGCGTATCATCGACGACGACACCCAGATCCCTTTCTTGATCCGTAACTCCTAACGCGGAACCTTGCAAGACGTAGCTATAATTCGGGTTCCTCTTACCCACATGCATCACTTTGCACTTGTCAACATTGAACTTCATCTGCCACTTGCACGCCCATTCTCCCAGTCTCGCAAGGTCCTCCTGTAATCGTTCACATTCCTCCTGCGACTTGACGACCCTGAATAATTTTGTGTCATCGGCGAATTTAATTACCTCACTAGTTATTCCCATCTCTAGGTCATTTATAAATACATTAAAAAGCAACGGACCCAGCACAGACCCCTGCGGGACCCCACTAACTACCCTCCTCCACTGAGAATACTGGCCACGCAATCCTACTCTCTGCTTCCTATCTTTCAACCAGTTCTTAATCCATAATAATACCCTACCTCCGATTCCATGGCTCTGCAATTTCTTCAGGAGTCTTTCGTGCGGCACTTTGTCAAACGCCTTCTGAAAATCCAGATATACAATATCAACCGGCTCCCCATTGTCCACATGTTTGCTTACCCCCTCAAAAAATGCATTAGATTGGTGAGGCAAGACTTCCCTTCACTAAATCCGTGCTGACTTTGTCTCATCAGTCCATGTTTTTGTATATGCTCTGCAATTTTATTCTTAATAATAGCCTCCACCATCTTGCCCGGCACCGACGTCAGACTCACCGGTCTATAATTTCCCGGATCTCCTCTGGAACCCTTCTTAAAAATCGGAGTAACATTGGCTACCCTCCAGTCTTCCGGTACTACACTCGATTTTAGGGACAGATTGCATATTTCTAACAGTAGCTCCGCAAGTTCATTTTTTAGTTCTATTAATACTCTGGGATGAATACCATCAGGTCCCGGTGATTTACTACTCTTCAGCTTGCTGAACTGACCCATTACATCCTCCAAGGTTACAGAGAATTTGTTTAGTTTCTCCGACTCCCCCGCTTCAAATATTCTTTCCGGCACCGGTGTCCCCCCCAAATCCTCCTCGGTGAAGACCGAAGCAAAGAATTCATTTAATTTCTCCGCTACGGCTTTGTCCTCCTTGATCGCCCCTTTAACACCATTTTCGTCCAGCGGCCCAACCGACTCTTTGGCCGGTTTCCTGCTTTTAATGTATCTAAAAAATTTTTACTATGTATTTTTGCTTCCAACGCTAATTTCTTCTCAAAGTCCTTTTTTGCCCTCCTTATCTCCGCTTTGCATTTGGCTTGGCATTCCTTATGATCTATCCTGTTACTTTCAGTTGGTTCTCTTCTCCACTTTCTGAAGGATTGTTTTTTGGCTCTAATGATTTCCTTTATCTTACTGTTTAGCCACGCCGGCTGACGTTTAGTCTTTTTTCCCTTTTTTCTAATACGTGGAATATATTTGTCCTGAACCTCCAGGATGGTGTTTTTAAACAGCATCCACGCCTGATGCAAGTTTTTTACTCTGCGAGCTGCTCCTTTCAGTCTTTTTTTCACCATTTTTCTCATTTTGTCGTAATCACCTTTTCTATAGTTAAACGCTAGCGTACTTGATTTCCTAGTTTCACTTCCTTCAATGCCAATATCAAAACCGATCATAGGAAGAAAGGGAGGAGGAGTGATGCCATCACCCTAATTCTATTTAAAAAAACGCTAAAAAAATATGTAAAATCTTGGCATGTGTCCAAGAACATATCAAGTAAAATCAAACTCAAACATATCATCACCATGGAAAGCAGACTGCGGCGTACCACAAGGATCACCACTATCACTGATCCTCTTCAACCTAATGATGACCCCACTAGCCAAGTCCATATCCAACCAAGGCCTTAACCCCTTCATCTATGCAGACAATGTCACAATATACATTCCTTACAAATTTAAACTGACAGAAATCACCAACGAAATCAAGATCAGCTTGAACATCATGGACTCTTGGGCAAATGCATTTCAACTAAAACTCAACAAAGAAAAAACACACTGTCTTATCCTCTCATCCCAACACAGCGCGGACAACCCCACAATTATCAACACCCCAGATTACACCCTCCCTATCTCAGACAGCCTGAAAATCCTCGGCGTTACATTGGACCGCAACCTAACACTAGAGAGCCAAGTGACATCCACAACAAAGAAAATGTTCCACTCAATGTGGAAACTCAAACTCATGAAACAATTCTTCCCATTCCGCAACCTGATACAATCAGTGGTACTAAGCCATGTAGACTACTGCAATGGAATTTATGCAGGATGCAAAGAACAAACATTAAAGAAACTTCAGACTGCTCAAAACACGGCAGCTAGGCTTATCTTCGGAAAAACGCGATTTGAAAGAGCAAAACCCCTCCGCAAAAAACTACACTGGCTCCCAATCAAAGAATGCATTGCTTTCAAAATCTGCACTCTGGTTCACAAAATTATCTACGGTGAAGCCCTGGGATGCATGACAGACTGGATCAACCTACCAACTAGAAACACATCCGAATCAACACAGATGTACCTAAATCTGCACTACCCAAGCTGCAAAGGACTCAAATACAAATCAACTTACGCATCCAGCTTCTCCTACATAAGCACACAACTGTGGAACACATTACCAAAAGCCTTGAAAACTACGTACGACAACCTAAACTTCCGGAAAAAAACTAAAAACTAACCTGTATAAAAAGGCATACCCTACCAATCCAATATAAATGCCTGATCTCTGCAACACAACTAAAGTACGTAATGGACATAACACAACTCTTCCATTGTACAATTCCCTAATGTGGCTGTACCACATGAACTTTATCTTACCTGTCTTGTCCGCAAGGAAGGTGAGCCCTTAGGTCCTGCAAGGCCCCGAAGGACCTCAAAGGACAGCCGTGCAACCCCAAGTCTTCACCCGCGGCGACCGCCGTTCACCAAGGGTTGAGCCCCCAGCTGCAGGCGGTCACTGGGACTTCTGGAACCGCAGGGTTGATGAACTGACCCAGACTGGAACCAGGAGCGAAGAGGGCATATGGAAAATGGAGACGTCCAAAAACAGGCAACAGGTCAGGGCAGGCAGCTAACAGCGTAGTCAGAATCAGGCAAAAGGTCAAGGCAGGCGGCTAGCAGAGTAAACCAGGAACAGTCCAAAAGTCAAAACCAGTAGAGCAAGGAAACCAACTGAGCACAGGAACAAACGGAGACTGGCCTCGGGAAACAGAACCTGAAGCAAAGTCCTATCTCAGGCCTGCTCCTTAAATACTGTCAGCATTCAACCGCCCAGCCCCCGTACACATAGCCGGCCAATCAGAACCTGGTTAACGACAGAACCCTTCTGATTGGCTCTGTCCGACCTCCCAGGCGAGACTACAGCACTGGCCTCCCAATCTAACTCCTCTGAGGCGGAGCTTCGGGTTCCCGTGCCCGAAAGTGAAGGAGATGCCGGCCATCGCGCCTCGGCGCAATTCCCCCTACTGGCGCAAGCACCGACCCCATAGCCGGCAATCGAGAGTCCAGCAGCCATGATCGCCGGCACCCGGCCTCGGACTGGGCGGCCATCACCGCGGCGAGCCCCGGCTCCCCGCCGCGACCTCAAGAAAGCCGGCCTTCACCGTGGCGGACGCCGGCTCCTGCTTCCCGTGGAGGAGCAGCCGGAGGGAGCGACAGATGTGACATTACCACAACATCACTTGGTATTTGTTTACACTGGAATCTGCAAACGCCTCTCCGGTACTATGTAAGCCACACTGAGCCTACAAATAGGTGGGAAAATGTGGGATACACATGTAACAAATAAATAAAATAAAATAATAAGTTGTGCACACATTTTAATTGAATAAGGAGCTAATTAGTACCAATAATTGGCTTTTTAACAAGCAATTACTAGCACTAATTAGATTCAAGTAAAATGTATGCGTGTAAATTTAGGTGCAGGAACGCACCTAAATTTTACATGTGAGTTGGAAAAGAGGCTGCGGAAATGGGAGAGCCATTTGCAGATCGGGGTGGATCAAGAGCATGTTTTAGTTATGTTCATAATTATAGAATAAAAGGGCTCCATGCCTGGGCATTTGCACTACATTTCATTGGTGCAAATGGCTGTGCCTAAATGTAGGCGTGATCCCTGGGCTTAAGTGCTATTCTATAAACCATGTCTAACTTTAGGCACAGTTTATAGAATACCACTACGTGCTTTTTTTGGTGATGATTCTTTTAGGCGCCATTTATAGAGTTTCCACCCCCCACCCCTCCATATGTAAAAAAATATAATAATAATAATAATTATTAAAGCAATAGAACAACTGAGCTTATTGGGCAAGGAGGCGGCACTGTGGGTTAATCAGCACTTAACAAGCAATAATGAGCACTAATTGGCACTGATTAGAATTTAGGAGCACAACTCGCTAAGTGTATTCTGTAAAGATGTATGCTGAACTTCTAATGTGCACCGGCCAAAAGGGGCAGGGAAATGGGCATTTCATGAGCATTCTGAAATTTAGTTGCCTAATTTTATAATATAGTCCAGTGCACCTAAATCTATGCACCAGGATTTGCATCATGTTTTAGTTGGTGTAAATGGATGCACACAGATTTAGACACTGAAATATCAATTAAGCGTATTCTATAATTGGCGCCTAAATCTAGGTGATGATTTTTAGGCGCCATATATAGAATCCATGGGGATTGCTAGAGTTTGGTGTCATATCTCTGGAGTCATTGGGGGGGGGGGGGAGGGAGAGCTGGGATGTCCCTGGGTGGGAGGAAGGTCCAGTCCAAGGGGAATGGTGTTGAAATAAGTTGCAGAAAGAAAGTGGGTTTAAGAGTTGTTTAATAAAGGAGGAGTGGCCTAATGGTTAGTGCAGCAGGCTTTGATCCTGACAACCTGGGTTCAATTCCCACTACAGCTCTTGTGACCTTGGGCAAGTCACAACCCTCCATTGCCCCAGGTACAAAACTTAGACTGTGAGCTCTCTAGGGACAAAGTACATGTATATAATGTGTACAGCGCTGTGTACGTCTAGTAGCACTATAGAAATGAGTAGTATTAGTAGTTTAATAAAGAAGATGGAGCTAGAGGTAATAAAGGCTCCTGTTTGAGGGGAGAAGTGGTCTTTGGTTGCCTATACCCCCTCCGGAACCCTTGAAGGAAAGGGGGATCCCAAAGTGGTTAAATAAACACAGGCTAAGGAATGGTTGCAGCCCCATCAAGTGGCAACTGTGAATCCTAGACCACAAGAGAAAGAGAGGATCCTTGAGAGAAGAAATTATGAAATATACAAACACAGAGGCACTTTTACCAAGTGGCAGTAAAAGGTGGCCCGCGGTGGCATCAGCACTTCGGATTACACTGAGGCCACCATGTACCACAGCTGGTTAAAGGGTATTTTTCCAATGGAGGCAATAAATAGCTGTGTGCTATTAAAAATTTTGGCACACAGCCATATATTGCCAGAGCCCTTGGTTCTGGCAATAATCGGTCAGTATGCGTCGCTGCCCAATTACCACCAGACCTGCCTACTCCCTGCCCACCAGTGCTAGAAAATAAAAGCTATTTTCTAGTGCCAGAATTGGTGTGCAGCGGAACCGAAACTACCTCCAGGCTCCTGGGAGAGCTCAGCAGTAAGGCCAATTCACTGTGCACTACCTCAGCGGTGGTCCTACAACCAGTTGGAAAAAGTGCCCCATAATTATTCTTTCCCTAAATTAAGTTACATTGTTGTCCCTAACATGTCTGATGTATGACTCTGAATAACGGCCCATATTTGAGATGGTTCAAAAAAAGTAAAAGAGGTTTCTCTCAACTGTATCATGCATTTGTATGAAAATTGCAGGAAACATTTTCCATCCTAGGAAAGGATCACCTGCTTCATGGCAAGGAACTGTTTTCTCTTCTCCTGGGTTTTCTTGGAAACAGCTGGAAAAATGCAAAGCTTAGCACCATGATATTCTATATTCTGACATTGAAAATACAAATGGATGACAGAATCTTTGTCCTGGACAAAATTAAAATATACAACTAGAGTAGATCTTCCAGTTATAAAATCTCCTGAATTTTCCAATATACCAGTCACATCTACAGCTGACTGAGAATGGTGATCAGACTTCCTCTCGTCATGATTATTCACTGGTGGCAAGGTTGTTTCTGGAAAATTCAAAACTTATTTTAAGTACTTATAAAATAAATCCTTTGGTGCAATGGAATAAACACATGGAAAATTCAGAATTCTGATATTCAAATATCTAGCCAAATTTTCCATGTTCTCCAGTTTGCTATGAATCACTATCTTACCAGTCCCCAAAAGTAGATTATACTGTACATCTTTAACGGCCTTCAGATCTTATTCCAAAGTGTCCACTTTCTTAGTTAACATGCTGGACTCTATCAATTGAGTTTCTGTCATATTTTAAGTAGCAAATTGAGCAAATATTGAACAGAATTTGTGCATCGATGCCACCGCAGACCAAACTTCCTCAATAGTTATTACAGGAAGCCTTACCAGAGGTGGAACAGGAGGTATAGTTGATAGTCCTTCCCCTGCTCACAACAGGTCAGTACTCACGCTACCTTCAACTTGCACAGACTACCTGCCTGACCTCATCTGGATTAATAGTTGAGGAGGAAGTGTTCTCTTGTGCCTCCATCTCCAAGGTTCCTCCTCAGTTTGCCTTTCCCCCCTCCCCCCCCCTTCCAAGGGAGCTGCCATTAAGCAGCTTCCTGCAGCAGAGGTGTCCCTGAGCTATGGAGTACTGGAGGAGGTAAGGGGAAAATGGGGCTCAGCCAAGTGTCGCTGTCCAACAGCGCCATACTCACTGACATACTCACTACAGAGAGTATGCCCCAAAGTGAGTAACACTGATGAACTGCCAAATCAATTGCTGGCCCAATGTCTCTGTGGCAGGGATTGGCGTAGGTGAGGGTAACTTAACCTTTCCCCCTTTGTTTTAGCATCTTAATAAGAGGAAAAAGTTTTAAGGAAAAATAGTTACCAGAGATTTGCAGTAGAGCGCAACATCAGCATAGCTAGCAGCATTGGCCATCTTGGATCCTCTCTCACTTCTCTTTTTACTCTTCTTTTATCTTCCCAGAACTTTTGTGCATTGGACATCTTTATCTCTCATTGTGGGACTTCTTCTCCAGCTCTAGATTCAGTGATGGTAAGCATCTTTAGCTCTTCAGTGCCCCTTTAAGGACCTACCACTCAGTTTTCTTGCTAATTTAATATAGACAATCTTCTTACTGTGTGTATTCTCTGGGTGTCCTTTTTCTTCACTAAACGATTTGATATCTATCTCGTTAAAAAAAAAAAGATAATTGGCAGCTTTGTCTAGCCAACAAACATACTTATTTACCCTTTTATTTACAATTTGCTAATGCATAGACTACAATCTCCTATTCTTTTTCAAACTTTTCCTCTTTCTCTACTTTCAGTGTAAAATGCTAACAAAAAGAGTTCACTCAGATATATGAGGAAAGGCTATAATACTGACCAGTGTTACTTTTGAGAAAATTATCTGCCAGTTATCTCGGGCATGCACCCGGGGGTTTCAGGCACATGCATAAGCATGGTAGACCATGCTCTCTGACCCCAGAAGCCTGGCAACTGCAATTCCCCATATCCACTAACTGCCAACTACAGCTAGCATTCCCTTTGCCTGCCACTGCCCAAGTGGGCCCAGCAACAGTCTCTCAAATCTGGGCCATATGCCTAGCATCTCACACATGCCTGGGCAACTCATGTGTGCATGTTGTTACTTCTGGGTTTGTGGGGTGTGCCAAAACTTCTGGTGCCAGCTCTCTCTCACATGCCGGCCAGCCCAGCAGATGTGGTCCTGCAGCTCAAAAACAACCCATGACTCCACAATATACTACCCACTCCAAGGCCTCTTGCCTACCCCAGAAATAACCCCAATCCTGGCAACAATTGAACACAACAGCCATTCATGGCCTCCTACCAATTCCAGCTCCTCTCAGACAAAAAAAAAAAAAATCTACTTTTCCACACTAACTTCAACCCTCCTAGCAACCTCTTCATACAACTCTCCTGCCTCAGTATTTCCAAAGCACAGGGGTACCAGATGACTCAAGGTCATGGACAGCAGGTTGATCCAGTCCAGCTTTTACTTCCATTGGTTTAACCTGTCCTCCATGATCTGTAGCTGTCTGTTAATCCTACCCAAGCAGGATCCTTAAAAACACCTTACTTTATTGATATCCCAAATAAAATTAATACTGTAACTGAAAAGGGAAGAGGGCAAACATTAAAGAACATTAGTGCACACTAAATGCTGCGTGTCCTATTTTATACCTATGGGCCATGTGACAGTGCATGCAGAGCTTTAGTAAAAAGGCCCGATAGTTCTTGGGGAAGTTTCAAAAGTTAACCCTGAAAGTTGAGAGCAAAAGAGCTAGAAAGTAGATTGTTGTACCTACCAGTGGAGGTGAAAGTGAAGGAACTGTGATTGTTAATATTTTATGTAGCATATTCTGTTAATTTGCATAAATATTTAAAGACTAAGTAAACTTTATTGATATTTTTATTAGAGTGGAACACAAGTGGTCTGTATGATCCCCAGAGCCAAGAGCCTCCCAGTCCTGGCTGGTCTGAACCCACAAACTCTATCTCAGGGATTTGTTGCTCTGAGAGGTGAGAGCTGCACTCCTTGAAATATGTAACTCTGCTCTCTCAAGCATACCTACTGAGCGGCCATAGAGTATGGGGGCTGCATGTGCTATATAAGCAATTCATGCAGTGTTAATTACTCACATGAAAAGCCAAGGAAGATTTGGGAGAGATACCAGTGACAGAAATGGTATTCAAAGCTGATGAGTCAGATAAACTGAATGAAATCTCTGTAAAGCTTGAAGATATAATGGCGCAATTTGACATAATGAAGAGTAGCAAATCACCTGGACTGGATGGTATTCATCCCAGCGTACTGATAGAATTGAAAAATGAACTTGCAGAACTATTGTTAGTCATGGTTTATCTAGCTTGTAAGCTCTTTGAGCAGGGACTGTCTTTTTTGTGTACGGTGTACAGCACTGTGTATGCCTTGTAGCGCTATAGAAATGATAAATAGTAGTAGTAGTAGTAGTAGTAATATGTAATTTATTTTTTAAAATCAATCATGGTACCAGGAGACTTGAGGGTGGCCAATGTAACACCGATTTTAAAAAAAAAGGTTCTAGAGGTGATCCGGGAAACGATAGAATATAGACATCAATTCCAGGTAAACAGTAGAGACTATTATAAAGAACAGAATTACAGAGCATATTCAAAAAGCATGGCTTAATGAGTCAAAACCAACATGGATTTAGTGAAGGGAAATCTTGCCTCATCAATGTACTACATTTCTTTGAAGGGTGAACAAACGTATGGATAAAGGTGAGCTGGTTGATATTGTGTATCTGGGTTTTCAAAAGACATTTGACAAAGTATCTCATGAAAGACTCCAGAGGAAACTGGAGAGTCATGGGATAGGAGGTAGTGTTCTACTGTGGATTAAAAACTGGTTAAAAGAAAACGCTTTCCTGCTCACTGCCGCTGATCCTTTTGCCGCCACCGCTTGTTTCATATGGCTGTTGAGACTTCAAGCAGCAGTCTCGTGAGGCTGTCGCTTGAACTCTCGGTGACCATTTTAAACAGGGACTGTGATAAAGTGGGCTTTGACAAGGGAGTTCTATCGCTATGAGGGAGTTCTATCTCTATGAGGGAGAAGTAATCACATCTAAAAAAAGAAAAGGCTGAAGAACGTGCAAGGACTTTTAATTGAGATAACAGAGCATGACGCGACGGACAACCCATTACACCATAAAGAGGATTAACAGATTAAACATCACCCAGATAAGTGGAACTGCGATTAAGAAGAATTAATTAGACTGTGCTTATAGTAACAGACACCGCACTTCTTTAGTGTGACAAAAGAACAGATATACAACTGGTTTCCAAGTAATATGATGAAAGAAATGTAAAACATGTGTAATAAGCAATAATGCAACACCTAATGGTTAATAGGGGAATCTGTTGCTAGTAGGAGAATGAATGTAGGTATGATTGGTAGTATGTAAGGTTAATAGGTAGTGAAGTAATATTGTTTTTTTATAGATATACATGCAAACAAAGATTAATAAAAAGGTTTCAAATATAAAACAAAACTTTGTGAAACTGTTACTGGATGCAAGATAGTTTGTTTCCAGGGATAAACAATGGCTCTCCCAAGTCTCTCTGGGTAATAAATGTTATGGATTTTTCAAAGTGACTTTACAAAGTGCCTGTGGACTTCTGCACCTGTGGGGTTTTTTTCTGCAGATTGAACTTTGCTGGAAAAGTATGTGCGTAGAATTAAACGTGTAATCTGTGTGAGTACTTTTCTTCTCCTTACCTAAATACACCCTCATGAGTGCCTCTCCTAAAAACAGATGTCTGTACCTTGTTCCACAGTGCACTTGTTTTTAGTTGCATTGAGGGACAGTAGTTTTCAGATAGTTGATTTACATGAGTTAAAAGCTTTTTAAATGCAACTGGTGGCATTTCGGGGGGGGGGGGGGGGGGGTGGGGGGTAGTGCAAGGTCATCACTTATTTGCACATACTTTTGAAAACTCAAGCACATAAATGAACTCAGAATTTTTCCCAAGTCATTTTGGCTCCAACTCAGGGGATTCTGCAGAGATGGGATGGGGAGGGCTCCTTCCTCTGTCTCTTGAACAGCAGTTGAGAGTCAGCACTGCACCACTGAGGCATAATCATTCATTGGATCCCAGATACCTCTAGGCCTTCCTCTTCACCTTCTGCACAACGAAAAAAGAAGGCAGAAACTAAAAACTGAGAAAAGCATAGCTACTACTACTACTTATCATTTCTATAGTGCTACTAGACATAAGCAGCGCTGTACACTTGAACATGAAGAGACAGTCCCTGCTCGGCAGAGCTTACAATCTAATTAGGACAGACAAACAGGACAACAAGAGATAAGGGAATATTAAAGTGAGGATGATAAAATAAGGGTTCTGAACAAGTGAATAAGGGTTAGGAGTTAAAAGCACCATCAAAAAGGTGGGCTTTTAGCTTAGATTTGAAGACGGCCAGAGATGGAGCTTGACATACCAGCTCAGGAAGTCTATTCCAGGCATATGGTGCAGAAAGATAAAAGGAACGGAGTCTGGAGTTAACAGTGGAGGAGAAGGGTGCAGATAAGAGAGATTTACCCAGTGAACGGAGTTCTCTGGGAGGAATGTAGGGAGAGATGAATGTTTTCACAAGTTCTTAGGTAACCTGGCAAAGTGTTCCATAGTGGTGTAAGCTACACTGAACCAAACATGATTTGGGATAATGCGGGATATAAAAACAAATAAATGAAAAAAAGAAAAGAAAAAAAGAGCCATGAAAAAAATGTACTTTAGCAGTTTAAAAAACAGGTGTAGTAAAGTGCACAAAAATTAGCCCACTCTCCATGTAAACCCCACGTTAATTACTATAAGCATTAGGTACTATTACCCAATGCAGAGAGCAGTGTTAAAATCTGCTGTGCTTACCAGTGGCTTTTTACAGACCAAGTTAATTCACAGTTCTAGGGCTATTGTTAGTCTATTGTACTGGCCTCGATTTCGGCTGAGATTTCTGGTGTGGAGAGGTAGATCTGGGAGTCCTACCCGTAACCTTCGCTCTTAAGACAAATCCCTCCTTTCAGTACCCTTCTCCACCACCGCCAAATCCAGGCTCCGCCCTTTCAGCCTCGCCTCACCCCATGCCTGGAATAAACTCCCTGAGCCCATACGCCAGGCCCCCTCCCTGCCCTCCTTCCTTTCTCTCCCCCCAAGGTGTTTGGAGCCAGCACTTCCTGGAGCATCTCTCGATGACATCAGAGATCAGAGGCCTTTTAGAGAACTGGGGAGCGCTTTCGCTTCACCTCTGCAACAGGTCAACTAGTGTTCCTGTGGCTTTCTTCAGCTTCCAGCTTCAGCTACCAGCTCCAGCTTCCAACTCTGCTTCCAGCTCCAGCTCCACTTCCAGCTTCTGCACCTCTTCCAGATTCCTGTTTCGGTTACCCCAGCCGGGGCCGACTCGCTTGCTGCCAGTCAGGGCCTGCCTGACCGTAGGGTTAGCTAGGTAGTGCCAATATGACTGTGGCTTAAGGGCTCACTTGCCCTTGGGCATGACAGGTGTCCAGCTTCTCTAACCATTAGATACAGCTAATATAGCTAATACTTGTTTCAAACATGTTTGATAACTCTACAGTAAACTGAAGACCAGCAGATCTAAAGCCTGGTGGTGCGAAAGTCAGAGTTTTGAAGTTTAAACAGTGATAAATTGGAAACCAATGTTCAGATATCAAGAGTGGGGTGACACTGTCATATTTCTTAGCTCCATGAATTAATTTGACCTGGAGGCTAAGGATTCTATTCCTCTGGCAGGATAAGCTCAGATCCCACCGCTGCCACAATATGTGGTAATGTGAATAAGGGCAGACTTGCTCTTGCAGGGTCACTGTGTACCTTCCTGTGTCTCAGCATGGTAGCACCCTTTACTTATCCCTGGCCTGGTTCTTCAAATACTTAGGCTTGCCTTACCTGACTGTAGCAGTGGCAGTTCACACATAGATGGTGGAAGAATATGCTCTGGAGCATCACTACTTCCTTCTAAACCTCCTTAATCTGGCTGTGCCCCTAGCTTTTATACTTCCTAGCTTCTGCTCTTCTGGCTCCACCCTTCCCATGCCACTTCCTCCTTGGGCGGGACTCTGGATCTTAAAGTGGTTCTGATCCTATGAGGGAGTATCCTTAAGGAGAAAGGCAGCATCCTATAGACTCCCTCACAAAAATAAAACAAAGAATATCATAATGCCTCTGTATCACTCCTAGGTGAGATCACATCTTGACTATATAATTTGGGTCACTGCATCTAAAAAAATAAAATAAAAAAGCAAAATTAGAAAAAGTACAGACAAGGGTGTCCAAAATGATTAACGGGTAGAATGACTTTCATGTGAGAAAAGACCACTATAAACACAGGAGTAGAGTGGAACAGGTAAATGTAAATCAATTATTTACTCTTTCAAAAAATACAAAGATTAGGTTACACCCCATGAAGTTACATAGTAGTACAGTTAAGCTTTGAAACTTGTCGCCAGAGGGTGTGGTAAAAATAGTTAATATAGATGTGTTTAAAAAAGGTTTGGACAAATTCCTTGAGGTAATGTGTATAAACTATTATTAATATTGACCTGGGGAAAGCCACTGCTAGTGGTAAGTCAGATGGAATCTTGCTGCTTTATCAGATTCTGCCAAGTACTTGCGATCTGAATTGGCCACAGTTAGAAAGTGAATACTGGACTAGATGGACCTTTGGTCTGACCCAGTATGGCGGTTCTTATGTTCTTAAGGGTAGTGTAGTCAACATGCAAAATGCATGCAAATTAGCTGAATCAGATACTGCTTCCAATGTAAAAAAAATAATATACTAAATTTTGGTGTTTTTGTCTTTATTTTTTACTTTCCTTTTAACTCTGAATCTTTACTATAGCCCTGAGCTGTAGTAAAGATCGTAGTGTGGGAGCAAGAGTCATCTGCGGTGAAGTGCAACGCTGAAGCTCAGTGCACAGTTCTAATACATAGCTTATTACTTCAGCCCCACACTTACTACCCAAGTTACTGTTTCACAACCCTCCCTTGTACATCTATCCAGTCTGGGTTCTAGGACTGCCACAAATGAATATGTATGAGAAAAATTTGTATACATCAGATACTCAGTGTGTGTAAATCTATCTCATGCATATTCTTTACAGATGTCCTGAACACCAGACTGATTAGGTGTGTGTGGCAGAATAGAGGATTTTATGTGCACAGAAACCTTTTGTTTCTCCAGTGAGACTTAAAAACATAATGTAACACCCCATTCGGAATATTCCCTAGATTGGAAGGGGGGGCTTACCTGACAGATGCCCCCAGCCGGGACAGCTCTATCCCCCCCTCCCCATTTTATATATCTGTTATGTTTTGTTATATTATCAGGTTCTTATAACCCGCCAACTCTCCCAAAAGGAATTCAAGGCACAATAACAAAAAAAAAAAACAGAACTGAAACATATCTGTACTGGTAGATTATTCCAAACAGCAGAAAACCAAAAAGACCCAGAAAACATTGCCTTAAAACAAACAGATTTGGCAGATGGAAAAGCCAAAAATAAATAATTACATGATCGACATATAGAACTATTTTTAGCATACTGAACAAGCATCGTATAAAAGTTTTAAAACCAAACATAAAACTTTGAAACAAATCCTGGCCTGAACCAGCAACCAATGCAACCTAGCCAGCAGAGGAGAGGCTCTCATATACTGAGAACTACTGTAAATCAATCTAGCATACCTAAATAGAAAGAATTACCATAATCCAACAGTGTTAGGATTGACAGTTGAACAATTACTCTGAAATGATCATGTTAAAAATATGACCGTAGCAGTCACAATTGTTTGAGTTTAAAATATGCATTACATACTACATTTTTTTATCTGTGAGTCCATCGAAAGTGAAGAGTCAAGAATCTTAGGTATGACTCTAGACTCCTGGTCCACCCTAAGAGATTGCCCCATTGTCAAGAACAATAAATTGTGGAATGTTGGCAAAATCCATACCAAACCAAAGAATCTTTGTTTTATCCTCATTTAATTTAAGTCACATACCCCTAGACCAGGCTTCAATCTGTTTAGTATAAATGTTTAACTTAGAGAAGACAGCATCAACAACTGAATCTACTGGAACTAAAACTAAAATGTCATCTGCATAAGACCACAACCTTACACCTTGATGCCTCCATCCAAGAAAAAAGGGTATTAAAAGATAGGTTCCCTTCCCTTTCCCTCAGGAACTACTACAAAATGTCAGTGAATTCAACACTGTCAAAACTCTCACTGCTTACCCTCATCTCTAAGCTCTGTCCTCTTTGACAGCCTCTCACAATTACCTCAAAACCTTTTACACCTCTGTCATCTGATCTACCCAATCTGACAGGCACCACATAACTCTCTCCCTGAGTCCAGGAAACACCGACTGATATTTCCCTCCTCAGGAAACTCCTCCTCCTCCTTCTTCACAGCCTTAGTTGCCATGTATAAGACAAATTGATATATTTACTGATAGCCTGCTCTGTCTCACAAATATGACATCATCAAGTACTGACAGGAAAATCACATAGATCAAAATGCCAGTTTCACTAACACAAAAACTATACTCTATCAAACCCAATTTATATATGGGTTATAAAGAAACAAACACTGCCAGACCGGGACACACTACAGACCCATCAAGCCCAGTATCCTGTTTCCAGCAGTGACCAATCCAGGTCACAAGTACCTCAGAAGCGCTAAGGGTGGCCCATCTCAAAGCCGGAGATTTAACACCACAATCCTGAAGATTTAAAATCGATAAGTGAAATTTCTCTTGCGCACCCCTGCCATGTCTTAAACCAGCTCTAGCATATGTATATTCCAAAAACTGACATATTCTAATCAATAAATGGAAAATAATTTTTTTCTACCTTTGTTGTGCGGTCATTTTACTTTTCTAATCATGTCTCTGCTTTCTGCTGTCCTCTGTCTTCTCTTAACTGTCTTGCCAGGGTCTCACTGTCCCTTTGTCACTTCTTTTCTCTCCATGTCCACCATCCATCTTCTCTCTGTATCTCTACTCACCCTGCCCAGCATCACCTCTGTGTCCTTGCTCCTATCTGGCCGCATGTTGAGTATCTTCCCCTTCTGTGTCCCAATTCTTGCCCTGTCAAACATAACTCTTCTGTGTCCCTATGCTCCCCCCTCCCCCCCAACATACCAACATCTCTTCCTCTCTCTCCTGTCCCCCAACAAGCCAGCATCTCTCCCTCTCTTCCCTCCTTCTGTACCCCCCACCCTTCCCAGGGGTCCAGCAAGTATTCCTCTCTCTTCCCTTGCTCCTGTTCCACCTCACCTTTGGAGGTCCAGCACCTCTCCTCCTTCTCTCCCCATCATCCTGGCATGTCTCTCCTCCTTCCCACATCCTGTCTTCTCTTTCTGTCTTCTCCCTCCCAAATCCTGGCATATATCTCTCCCACCAACACCATCCTGGCATCTCTTCACTCCCTCCCTCCCTCCCCATCACCATCCTGGCATCTCCCTGACACTCTTTCCCTTTCCTTCTACTCCCGCAGCCTGGTCCAGCATCTGACTTTCCTGGCTGAGGCTCCCATGGTCTGCTGAACTTTCTTAAGACCTCCGCTGGTAGTGGGGTCTTTCTTCTGCCGCTCCCACCTCAGTTGCTACTTCCGGTTTCTGGAGGCAGGAGCGGCAAAAGAAAGGTACTGCAGTGGTCGGAAGCAGCTTGTATTCAGTGCTACCATCGGTGGCCTTAAGCAAGTTTGGCAAACTATAGGAGCCTCAGCCAAGAAAGTGATAGATGCTGGGCCAGGCTGCAGGAGTAGGGGCAGGAAAAGGAGAGGCCGTCAATGTATGAGATTCACGTACTTATGTGTGTGAGCTGGAATCAGGGTTCAGATGAATGTGTCACATGCCAAATACATGTGACTTGGTATATCTGGTATCTGGCAAGTTCCCAAAAGAGGAAAACAGATGTTATGCTACTTATCCCAGGAATAAGTGTGGATTTTCCCAAATCCGTCTTAATGATGGTTTAAGACTTCTTATTTAGGAACTTTTTTTAAACCTTGCTAAGTTAACTGCTTTTACCACATTATCTGCAAATGAATTCTAGAGTTTAATTATATGTTGAATGAAGAAATATTTTCTCCTAGTTGTTTTAAATGCACTACTTAGTAGCTTCATTGGATGCTAGTCCTTGTATTTTTGGAAAGAATAAACAAGCGATTCACGTCTACCTGTTCCGCTCCACTCAGTATTTTATAGACCTCTATCAATTTTCCCTCAGCCATCTCATCTACAAGCTGAAGAGCCATAGCCTTTTTAGCCTTTCCTCATAAGGTTACTTACTTTTCCTCAGTCTAAGTCGGGGTACTATTCCTGAGTGTAATTTTTACTTTGAGTTTCCTTTCTTCACTTGGTTAATTTCATTTGCTTTGTTTGGATAAATGCAACTTCTTGCCTCCCTGCATTATTCGTGCAAATACACTCTCTCTTTGCTTGTGAAATAAGCTGGATCTACAACTGAAAAATCTCCAGAGATCTGCATCAATTGGAACAAAGGACACCAGGATCAGAAACTGCTAACTGAAACCACCACTATAACTTTTGAGTTAAACTTTATATCTATAACTTATATTATCTCTAAATTTCTGATATCTTGCTAAAGCTTCCTCAGCATTAAAACGTCCACATAATTTCACAGGAGTGAAACAGAGCCATCTGATGCATGTCTCTAATGAACAGAAGTGCCTGTTAAATATTTGATACTCGACTTTAAAAACCAAATTACCTTGCTTCAAGTTTTAAAAGTACAAAATATGGGTAGAATTATTGAAGCAACAAAACAGCTCATCTCCCTAGGAAGCTGATACTTCAAAGGGTCTAGGTCCCACTGCAAGCACTTTCTACATAATTAACACACTATTATTAACTGCTCCCAAAGACAAACCATCTTTAGCTATACTCTGAAACGCTACAAGTCTACATGCAGTGAATTCCCAACCAAGAAAAATGTTCTGATTTAAACAGTCTCATTTAAGTCAGAATATTGTTTTTCTTGGCTGGGAATTCACTGCATGTAGACTTGTAGCGTTTCAGGGGGAGATGCACTAAAAAATCATTAAAGCCCTTCCCTTACCGATTCCCTTAGCGAATCGGTAAGGAACGGGCATGCATCAAGGAAAAGGAATGCATATGAGCTGCTCGTTGTAGCTCACTTGCATTCTCTATTCCATCGGTAAACAGTCAGCCAGTCGGCCAGTCGAGCATGCGCAGAGCAGCCAAGTGTTATGCTGGCTGCTCTGCGCATGCCAAGGATGTCCTTTATGGATGTCCTTCACTCAAAAACAAAAGTTAGCAGCATGTCCGATCCCACTGAACAAGGGCTTAGCTGGTGTCAGCTAAACACGCTGTGATTGGCTGAGAGACACCTGGAGGAGGGGCATAATTGAGCACCCTTGAAAAGAAGCCCATCCTGCTCGTCAGGGACGCCCTTCTAAAGTGCCTAACAAGGACATCCCTGACGAGAACCCCCAGAGGTCCAAAGCAGAAAACCCTCCAACACTGATCCAGCTGTAGTGTAGAGCGACCACAACCCCCCCCCCCCCCCCCCTGTTTTATGACATTGGCACATCCACACCTGAGTACCTGAGACACCATGACCTCTCTTCACAATCGGTGGCATCTACCTTCAAGGAGGACTCCATTCTGAAGTCTTTAACAGGACTGATAAAGACCGCTAAGCCTGACTGACTTAAACTAGCTTCAAGAGCTATCACCATGAAGTGACTCACATGGATTTGCTTAGCCCTTTTGAGTATGTCGAGTGGCAATCTACCAGATAATTGAGTTCCTGATCCTATCCCCGTAATCTATAACCCATCTAGAAAACCATGTACTAAGAAACACCCAAATTGTAATGTCAGATATCTGCTACACGATGGCAATACATGCCATCAGAACACTACTATGGTTACAGACTAGAACATTCGATGGCCTAAAAAACCTCGCTACCTTTTGCAATTATCCAAATAATTCTCCCCTTTGGAACACTCTCTTCCTCTTGACATGGGCAAAATTGTTCTCACTCCACTACTGAAGGGATTTGGGGTAGACGTAACATCGCCTGCAAACTACCCCTTTTTACTAAAGTATTAGAAACCTACATAAGTAAACATCTCTCTTTATATCTGGAAAAATTTTCCACTGGGTTACATATTTTACACTGGTCACAATTTGGCTTCAGATTGTCACATAGTATTTTATTTATTTATTTATTGCATTTGTATCCCACATTTTCCCACCTTTTTGCGGGCTCAGTGTGGCTTACAATAGGATATGAATAATAGAAATACATTTGTTACAATTTGTTTATGGATTACATTGTGCAGAGTTGTGCGAGACATTCGAATATCAATTAGGAATATGACAATGGGACATCAACATAGAAATATTGGAAGGAGACAATGGGAAGCTAAAGGGCAGTGTTAGACAAAGACATATGGTGTACATAGTTCCATGGATAAGTGTATGATTGACTGGATTGCGGGATGAGGGATCAGAAGTGGATGTATGTTGCATTGATGAACAGTGAGTATGGAAACATTGCTGCTAGTTCTTCCTACATATGTCGAACAACATCTATGCAAAGGCGACCAAGTAATTCTTCTCCAATTCGATATATCGGCGGCGTTCTGTGCAGTTGACCACACATTGCTACTTAAACGCCTGCATCAGATAGGAATAACAGGGACGGTGTTCAAATTGTTCAGTGAATTCCTTTCAAATTGAAGTTATTCTATCATGCAAAACAACCAACTCTCCGGGATTTCCCTTCTCACCTATCCTGTTCAATCTCTTTATGTCATCCCTGGGACTTAATGAACTACTATTATCCTATGCAGATGACATCCTGCTTCTCTTACCAGTGACAGCATCAAGCACACATCCAACTCAGTCTGTAGCGAATGGTATGGCTGCTGTCAGCACCTAGGCCCTAACCAATAAACTGAAATTGAATGAGCAAAAAGCCAATGTCCTGTGGTTCCAAAATCAGGGAGTTGAGATCCCATATCAATATCTTTGACTAATGGTAACATTTTTACAGTCAGATCTAAAACCAGAGTACTAGGGGTCTTGCTTGACTCTTCACTCACCTTCGCTTCGCATATTAACCAGCTATGGAAGAAAACACTATTCAAAATGAGACAGCTATGTCTAGTCAGATCATTCTTCGACCAAAAGGCCTTCACACTACTAGTCCAAATGTTAGTCCTACCTCAATTGGATTATTGTAACGTTCTATTTCTTGGTATTAAGTGTCAATATCAGAAAAAAATGCAAATCATACAGAATACAGCTGCCAGACTAATATACAGATTGAATAGATATACTAGTGTTTCAACTCATCTAAATAAACTGCACTGGCTTCCCATAGCAGAAAGACTCAGGTTCAAAGCGGCTTGTTTAGTTTTTCAAATCCTACAGGGCTTCATCTCTGAACTGCTGACTAAGACCGCTTCGCTTTGTCTGGTCCAATCTAACAGACTGAAACAACTAATGCTAGCATCACTGTTCCAAAAGACAATTAGAATTCAAAAGATTTTCAGCTCTCTATTCCCCGTTCTTGGAGTCAAAATATGGAACTCTCTACCTATTCCCATCAGAACAGAAAACAGCTACCTCAGCTTCAGGAACAGGCTAAAAACCTTTCTCTTCCCAAAGATGACAATTCATCATGACTTCTACCTCCTAGTATCATCCAATATCCTTTCCTTAATGTTTTTAGTCTCATGCATTGGTCTCTAATGTTTCTCAAACCTCACACTAACACTGTTTGCTTTTGTCTCCCCTAGAATGTAATGCGCACTGAACCCTGGAAAGGGGATATGGAGAAATTAGATCTTACCTGCTAATTTGCTTTCCTTTAGTCCCTCCGGACCGGACCAGGATTGGACTGATGGGTTGTGCTCGCCTACCAGCAGGTGGAGACTGAGAAAAACTCTGACTCTAGAGAGCCAATAGGAGCCCTGGCCATGTGACCTTAGCTTCAGTATTTGAATAACAAAGCAGGAAAGAAAGAAAGAAAGACCATCTGTGCCGTATGGAATCCTAGCAGCCACAAAGCACTCGGCAATGCCAAGTATCAGAGCTCACCAACAACTCTTACCAGAGAAGTGGTATGGCCCGATTTGTACTACAGCTCACCAGCAACTCTCACCAGAGAAGTGGTATGGCTCCCTTGTATTATAGCTCACCAGCAACTCTCACCAGAGAAGTGGTATGGCTCACTTGTCTTATAGCTCACCAGCAACTCTCACCAGAGAAGTGGTATGGCTTACTTAAAGTTTCACATATATATACTAGCATGGCTTACTTAAAAGTTCACATATATATATACCAGCCATTGGGTACCCCAGCAACTCTCACCAGAGAAGTGGTATGTCCCTTTTGTAGGAAAGCTCACCAGCAACTCCTACCAGAGAAGTGGTATGGCTCACTTGAATTAGAACTCACCAGCAACTCTCAGCACAGAAGTGCTAAGGACCTCAAAGTTCTATACATATATAGATATATAAATATATACATACATATATAGATAGATATATAAATACATACATACACATATATTCCAGCAACTGAACCCACCAGCAACTCCGACCAGAGACGTGGCATGGTCCACTTAAAGTCCTATATATATACAAGCGTCTTTTTTTTTTTTTTTTTTTTAATACCCCGTTGAAAAAGTGACAAAATATGGGAGGGGCCTGGTCCGGTCCGGAGGGACTAAAGGAAAGCAAATTAGCAGGTAAGATCTAATTTCTCCTTCCTTAGCGTCCCTCCGGACCGGACCAGGATTGGACTGATGGGAAGTACCAAAGCAGTAACCTTAAGGGAGGGACCCTTTCAAACCCCTAAGCATCTCCGAGTTGCATAGATCACCTCCTGGCGACAATGAACATGTAGAGTGTATATCAATCAAAAGAGAATGAAGATAAGCTCAAAATGGCACCGTACAAAATGTGCACCTAGTGCACCAAAAATCGCTGTGCGAAGGAACGAACCCCGCTTCTCAAGATGGAGCATATGTTATAACACTCTCAGGAAATGGTCCCCCAGTGAGTAGACAAATAGAAGGTATGAATTCCTTAATACGTCGAGATATAGTGAGGCCGAAACAACGGCAACCTTACCTTGACTAGAAGTACCAAAAGGAAGGACCAAATATTGTAATAGCTCTTTAAATATATAAGATCTGTTTTAATATGTAAAGCATATATAAAGCATATAATTTCCTGTGATCTTGAACGCCAGTAGAAGAGTCCAGACCAGTAAGAAAAAAGTGATTGGAAAAGATGAAAAATGGGAAACTAAGGTAGAGTGAAAAAGAAATACCCAGGTGAAGAAGTACCTCTTACCTAGACGTACTAGCTGATTGGAAAAAAAGAAAACCTGTAAGAGAGAAACTTGCAATCCTGACCCTGCTAGCTGAAGCCATGGCTACTAACAACAGTGTCTGAAAGGAGAAAGAAACCTTAAAGGAAACAAGATGATTTTGAATCATCGTGCGAAGAAGAATAACACCCTGTCCCTCTGACAATGTCACTAAGGCACAGAGGCTAAAAGCTGAGAAGAGAATACTGCAACTACAAAAGATGCCATCCTGCTTAGCAAGGCTGAATGCCTGTCCCAGACTGAGAGCATGCACCAGCCTGAGCAAGAGAGAAACAAAGAGGCCGGACTGGGGAAGAGAGAAGGTCCTCTAGAGAAAACAGAAAACCCCCTCGGCTCCATAAAAAGTCAAGATGACAACCTAAAAGGCAGCCTGGTATATCTGCAAGGAAAAACAAAAAACATAAGGGTTACGCCCCTGAGATCCAAATATCTAAGCGAAATGCCCGACCTGAAGAGAAGGCCACCATGCCAGAAGGGGATGGCATGCTACAGGGCTGGTCAGATGGTAGATCCATACAAATGACTCCCCTTGAATAAAACAGACATCAGCCATGAAATAAACCAAACGTCAGTGCGGATGTGAACCCACCTAGGAGGCAGGACGATTAGAGTCAGAGTGAGAACCGAAGCTGGGCCTCCCCGATGACATCTCACTGCACTGTTCGCTAGATTACCCCTTAGGCAGCTTACAGAGAAAAGTGAAAACATGCAAAAATAAAATGACATACAAGTCAATCGTGTAAAGGGGGGCACATGCAAGCCCTGTAAAGAAACAGAATGACCAGATAGTAGAACTGTCCGAGGAAAGGATGTACCTTCAATACACAAGAAGACCAGAGACCTACCAGGGGCCTCAATATGTAGCCTAAGAAGGCAACAGACCTACCAGGAGACCGAAGACCATTCTGAAAGAACATAAGCTAGAAACAGTCCTGCCAGAGAGCAGGATTGAGTCTTTGAAGTAACCTAAGATGATAACAGTCCTATGAGAGTACAGAAAGAGCATTCCGGACTAACATAACATGGCAACAATGCTGACCAAAGACAGAGTGCTCAGAATAAAACGCTAGCCCTCAGGGATACCTCCTTGCTCCGAGAGCGACTGACAGTCCCCTAGTTGCAATGTAAAGAGACCACATGGTAATCCTGAAAGCAAACCGAATGCCAAGAGCCAAGAAGGAAAAAATTAAGTTGCAAAGTAAAGAGACCACATGGTAGTCCTGGAAGTAAAACCAAATGCCAGGAGGAATGTCCTACTCAACTAATGCCGAAAAGAAGAGCAGCAGTCTCGGGGAAAAAAACAAAAGGGAAGCTGCAAATGCTTCAGAACACTCAAAAAGATAAAGAGCACGGGAGTGCAGCTCATGAGACTGCAAAAGGCAATTGCCCAGGGAAAAAACCTTGCAACTATGTCGCATGTAACCCCAAAATATTGTGGAGACTGCGAAATATTTAGACGACTCTTGACCACCAGTACTAGGCATCCTGAGAACCATAAAAATTGCACTTCTCGGTCTGCGACTTGCTGACTTGTCGACAAGAGGTTTTTTTTTTTTTTTTTTTTAATAGCTAGCTGACTCGCCATGAGTGAAGAAGAATCTCCCCTTTTCTGAGGGGTAGCATAACTATGATGAACTTTTAGAGACTGGAAAACAGTGTTGTGAAGGGACATTATTGCGCATTGTGAGCTGGTCACCATTCCAGGACCCAGCCCGGGCAGACCCTGCTTAGCTTCCTTCACACCGGGCTCTATCCTTCTCAGAAACTCTCCTAAGAGAAATATGCAGAAAAGTTTGTATCAAAAAATGTGCTGCACGAAGCTTCACTATGGATCGAAGGCTTTCATGAAAAAGACTTGAGACTTTGAGAGCGCTCTTGACAGCATTTAGAATTGAAATAGGAGGAAGGAAAATTCCTTCTTAGGAACTAGGTTCTTGTGATAAAGATTTGAGACATTGAGAGTGCGCATGACGGCAGTGAGATTCCAAATAGGAGGAAGGGAGATCCATTCTTAGGAACTAGAAATTAAAATTGCATTCGGAAGAATCAAGAGAGAAAATGGTCTAAGATCCAAGAGTCTATGTAGGGAGACCCCTACTTCACATGCCTTGCCGTGAGAGCGATAGAGAAAGGAGGCGAAATGAAAAGCATAACCATCTAAAAATAAAACCGCAAGAACTCCTGGACAGAGGAAATAAGAAGATGACTGTCGTGTAAGAGTAGCCTGCAACTATGATTTCATGACACAAAGTTAAACAGGTGAGAGTGGCATGTACCTATGATAACATCCTTACTGCCCCTATGCCTGTGGAAGAACAAACGTACAGCTAACATATAGGAAATATCCTGGTATGGAAAGCAACCTAAGTGCAAAGGCATAAAATATAAAGTACTACATGCATCAACCTTCTCCTACAAGAGCACGCAACTCTGGAACGCACTGCCACGCGGCAGTGGGATACAAATGCAAATAAATAAATAAATAAATAAATAAATAAACCTTTTCGAAAAATGCTATAACAAAAAAAACACAACTGTGAACTACCTTCCCACAGTCACATTGGAGCCGACTCTGTGGGTGCTGTGGGTGCTTGAGCACCCCCGATATTGAGAAAAACTCATGTATATGTCCAGGGAGGGGTCATTTTCATTGGACTTAGCACCCCCAATAATTTTGAAAAGTTGGCTCCTAGCCCACAGACAAACGCCACCCGAGATTATAAAGAAACAAACATCAAACAGGCTGGCCAAGTAATGTATCTATAGTGGGACACAGACATACAGGAGTCCCAGAAAGAGAAATAAATTACTAAAACTGGGACCTGCACCCAGTTCTGTAGCCCACCTTTTGATGCTGCTTTTAACTCCTAACCCTTATTCACTCTGTTCAGGACCCTTATTTTAAACCTGCTCACTTTAAAATCTCCTTATCTCTTGTTTGTTCTGTCTGTCCTAATGAGATTGTAAGATCTGAGGAGCAGGGACTGTCTCTTCATATTCAAGTGTACAGCGCTGTGTTTTTCTAGTAGCGCTTTAGAAATGATAAACAGTAGTAGTAGCAGCTTCAGAGACTGTAGTGCTGACTATTAGGCTACAGCAACCAGCTACTCAACATTAAAAACATAAAAAGCAAAGAAATGACCCCCCTAAAGAACATAGGCGACTCCTGAGAAAGATCAGCCCCAAACGGCCCGAAGACGGCGAAAAAGAAAGTCCCGACGCACCCCCCAGCGGCGCACAATATTTACAGGAGCCGGAAGAGGAAATCCCCGACGCTGGCATACAGCGCGTCTCAGCTTCTCGGACATGACGGCGCACGCGCGTACCCGATTCGCGCCAAAATCTCTTTTTTTTTTTTTTTTTTAAGCCCTGCTCCGCCGAACAAACCGCTAAGGGAAGAACACAAACGGCAGTGCTAAATAAAATACAGCTCAACTCTAAAAGAGGGCTGAAAACAAAATGCTGCCGCTTACTTTTTTTTTTTTTTTTTTTTTTTTTTTACACAGCTGACTCACAGCATTCCCATGCAAACAGAGCTGTCTGCTCATTCAGTCAGTGGGGACAAGTTGTCTTTAATTTTTTTTTTTTTTTTTTTACACCTAAACTCCTCCAAATTACTGCTGCTTCTTTTTTTTTTTTTTTTTTAACCAGCTAGATAATATAGACACCTAAAACAGCCACCAGAGCTGCCTGCTCGTTAAAGTAATGGGGAAAACTCCGCTGAAGAGTAATAGAACAACACATAGCTGTCTGCTCGTTAGAAGCCGGGGGATGTAGCTTATCAGATTTAATTTTCTATAGTGGCTGCCTCTCCCAAAGACATACACCTTTCTAAACAAAGGGTAGTCCTTCCCAGCTATGTATGGGAGATGGGGAGGAAGAGGGGAGGGACCCGGAGACATCCGAGTTTGACACCCCCAGAGGCTGTAAAAGAAAGGAAAAGAAGTCCCTACCTGACCAGCGTCTAACAGAGAATTCCTAGGCACAGAAGAAGAGGTAGCAATGCTGTTCTTATTGTAAACCTCTAAAAGAGAAAGAGAGAGACTAATGGGCTCGCTTCCTACCTGCTGGGAGACTGAGAAAATACTGAGGCTAAGGTCACATGGCCAGGGCTCCTATTGGCTCTCTAGAGTCAGAGTTTTTCTCAGTCTCCACCTGCTGGTAGGCGAGCACAACCCATCAGTCCAATCCTGGTCCGGTCCGGAGGGACGCTAAGGAATAGCGGTATACAAGAATTGATTTGAATTTGAATTGAATTTGAATTTATCATTTTTGTTTCCCTTCTCTGTTCTTTTTCTAATTCCACTGTATCTTCCTTTCACTTGCAATCCTTAAACTGATACGCAGCCCAATGGTTCTCAACCCAGTTGTCAGGACACACCCAACTAGTCATGTTTTCAGAATATCCACTGTAAATATGTATGAGATAGATTTACATACAATGGAGGCAGTGCATGCAAATTTGCATGCAAATTTCATCCTTATTCATTGTAGATATCTTTAAAACTTGTCCGGTAGGGTGTGTCCCATGGACTGGACCAGATGTTCTTCTGACCAATGAAAAACTAACTCAGAATGAAACTTGGACAGCATGTTTCCCAGTGTCCTTTGGGGGGTTTAAGGCTGTAACATTCTTCACTGTCATTGGTCAGAAAGCATTATTTTGTGCCTCAATTGAAACAGCCCAAGGAGGTAGCTCTAAATTTGTTACAAGCCTCTTAAGTCCAGGGTTGTCCAACCTTAGCTCTTGCCTAGTCGGGTTTTCAAGATTTCCACAATGAATATGCATGAGATCTATTTGCATACAATTGAAGCAGTGCATGCAAATAGATCTCATGCATATTCATTGGGAAAATCCTGAAAACCCAATTGGGTTGTGGCCCTCGAGGACTACTCCTGCTCTAATCTTTGCTTGAGAATGCAGATGAATCAATGATTGTGCCAAGGCCTTGACTCAATTCCACAAACCCTAGACAGGACAACAGGCTATGCATTGGCTAAATACAGTGAAATTTATCTTGATAGTGATAGGAATCCTTGCTATGTGTTGTTTGCAGAATTAAATGTTAGTTTTCTTGTTCACTGTTTCCCACCATTTGTAAATAAACTTTTCAGGTTATTAGCTCTGTGTCAGAGACTGCACAGTGATCCCACAACTTTTTTTAGTATTTTGTCCATAGTGAATTTCTAAGAACTGCATGTGACCCCTGGGTTACGTAAAAATCTATGTCCCTAGATACCACTAGGGAATAGCTAGTAGAGGCAAGTGGGAACCAGTTGGTGGGTAGGTGGGTGGTTTCCACTGTAGAGGCATATATGTAGGTGCAGGCAGAGCCTGCAAAGTGCTTGCCAGAACCTTCCAAATGTTTGCAAGATTAACCCTGAGTGACAGAGTACTTGCAGGATAGTGTTAGGAAACACTGACATCAGTATAGGGTCATGGATTTCATATACTGCCTTTATTATAGGCAGGTACTTTCTCTGTCCCTAGTGGGCTCATAATTAAAGTTTTTGTACTTGGGTTTTTTTTTCCTGAGTAGTTATGAGAGAAGAGGATATTTTTCTGGGTAAGGGAATATTATCTTGGTCTGTGCTTTGGTGATTTAAAGACTGGGATAAAAGAGAAACTGTAGTGTAAGCCCCCTAGTCCCATGAGCTGACTCTGTCCTACATGTACCTGAATAGGATTTAAGTGCATCACTGGTGGCCTGTAATATTACCTCAGACAGAGTGCTCATGTAAGGACAAGGGGAAAAGCTTCATTAACAAACTAACCTCGTCTCAAGTTCCAAAAAAAAACTTGAGGAGAGCTAAGTGAAAATCTAGAGAAAAGGTGTTACATTCCAACGGAAAATCTTGTAAGTAATTATATACAGGATAATGAAAAGATGACGAACTGAAAGTTTAACAGAATACGTTTATTCCACAAGAAGTGGTTTACTTAAGGACTAGGTACTGTATTTTTCGGACTATAAGACGCACCTAGGTTTTAGAGGAGGGAAATAGGAAAAAAAATTTTTTTCCTTTTTCCCTCCTCTAAAACCTAGGTGCTCCGGTGCGTCTTGTCCGAGTTCGGGATCGCCCTCCCCTACTCACGTCAGCGATGTTCCCTGGTGGTCTAGTGACGTCGGGGCAGGAAAGAGCCCCCTCTTTCCTGCCCAGCGCGCTGCTCTCCGTCCTCCTCCGTCCTCTTGTATGCTGCCTGACGGTCTTGGCGATATTCAAAATGGCCGCCGAGAGTCTCGGCGGCCATTTTGAATCTCGCCGAGACCGTCAGGCAGCATACAGGAGGACGGAGGAGGACGGAGAGCAGCGCGCTGGGCAGGAAAGAGGGGGCTCTTTCCTGCCCCAGACGTCACTAGACCACCAGGGAACATCGCTGACGTGAGTAGGGGAGGGCGATCCCGAACTCGGGGGGAGGGCGATCCGGAATCGCTACCTTCGGACTATAAGACGCACCCCCCATTTTCCTCCCAAATTTTGGGGGAAAAAAGTGCGTCTTATAGTCCGAAAAATACGGTAAACTATAAAAGTTCCATAGAATCTTTGTTAACAGAGGTGCAAGAAAGAAAACTATAAACCTCGATGAATATATATGCAGGGATAAATGCAAAGGAAAGTTACACCTGAAATGTTTCTTCCCTCCCACTTAACAATAAACTATGAGGAAACTCCTTTTACAGCTTAGAACATTTTGGTGTATGCAAATATCAGAACCCCCTTTTTCTTACTTCAATATCAGATAAGAGGTTCTGCAGAAAATGTGGTATCGCACTCTAGTACCGGTACACTTTCAGGATCATGAATCAACCAGGGAAGTATGGCTTTATCCCCTGCTATTACCCTCTGTGTGTCGGTGTCTCTTTAGCTCAATGAAAACGGATAGAAAATTTAGTCTAGTTCCTGGATGTCATAGGTGCAATAGCTGAAGACTTATCTGATGGTTCAGGCTTTCCTTGGGTCTTCTTCTTGCGTGGAAACGGTGGGGCCCTTCTTCCTCTTTGTCCTCCTTCTGCTAGGATGGTGAAAAACTGCTACAGTGGAACCTACTGCCTACTACTAAAACCAAAACAAAATGAAGAGAAAACTACCTCCTTATCCAAAAGTGTGTGCAACCTGTCACTCAGGATATGTTCCTAAAAAAAAAAAATCTCTTTTTGTTTAAGAATCTGAATACTGTTTTGGACTAACTTTTTCTTCAATAAAAATAATTATTGGTATATGTACTATCTGACTACCTCGGGCTTTGTTTCACCTCACCAGCTACCTGTTGTCTTCTTGGTTGACTCACTTCAAAAATACTATTCACTTCACACATACAGTAGCAATCACCAAGACAAGATTACTGTCTTACAACAAAAAAATATATAACTGTTGTATCCACTGCACTTTAAGTCCCCAGTGACAATGAAGCCAGTGAAGAAAAAAAACTCTCCCCCACCTCAGAATTCTCAGAAATTCAAACACACTCTGAATTACACCTGAAGCTGAGACATATCTCAACACTTTCAGATTTATTTCTGTATGAAATTTAAATTAACTTCAATAAGTCTTCCCTATAGAATACCACAATAAAAAGTGCTCCTCAAAATGTACACAGTTTACAGGGGTCTTAGAGAACTTGTATGCATTTCAATTCTCTCCCTTTCCCTTTACGTTCTCACAGCTTTTCAGTTAGATGAAAAATCACTACTAGGTAATTCTGATAATTATCAGAACAAATTCACTTTACACTGTACTTTAGAGCAGTACTTCCTCTCACCAAAGGGTTACAAAAAGGTTAAAGTCTATCCAAAACACATTCACACTTTAGCTCTCACTTCAACTCACCAAACTTCTTCATATATTAGTCAAACAAATTATTTATTTCTTCAACTCACACTTTAACCTTCCAGACTCTCAGACATCCACCCTTCCTGTTCAGTGTCCAGGTATCTTCTCTCTTCTCCCTTGAGGCTGGAGAATATTCCCCAGAAACAGGTTCCTGTGGTGAGCTGTGCAGCCATCAGATTCAAGCTATGCAAATTTCTTTGGAGACTGCTTGCCAAAGTGAGCCCTGCACAGCTCAAACACACAGTCAAAACAGTCAAAATTATCCCAAAGAAATCTCTCATTTTCACCTCCAACATCACACAACACCCCCATAGCTATGCTTTGAAGAGAACTATGTGAAAATCTGCACTTTTAAACCTCTCCTAAACCCCCAAAGATAAACTCACTATTTAAAGTATTTTACATATCAGACTTACTCAAAGAAGGTCACAGTACCACTTTAGGACCTCTGCTCATCTGAATTCTAGAACTTATAATCATACACAGCCATCAAAACATTTTTAAACAATTTATCTTATATACTGGACAACTTATCTTATATACTGGTCTCAGTGCCATTGTGGACTATTTCTGGGCTGCCCTGAGGCCTCCCCCCCCCATGCCTGAAACGAACTTCCCCCCTCAGGTAACCAAAATAATATTTAACCGCAGGTTACAGCAGGCTTATTAATACAATCAGTTTGATTTTTTTAAAACAGCAAGCTTTATTTATTAACTAGTTTAAATAGTGTTTAAAAAAAGACCTTTTCCCCATAATTTTAAGCTTGAAATTTCTGTCAGAGGTTGAAACTTAACTATTACAGTCTACAGAATTAACAGATAACCTCTAGAAGACAACACAGGACCTAGTTCAGTCTTCTTCCCATTTGACCAACAGAGCAGCAGTTTTTACAGCTGATACCACTGCTTCTCTACCCCCGAACTTTGAAATGGTGTAAGAGGATGATCTGGAGAGAGGGGAGGAAAAGAGAGATCCGTGAAAGGAGTGGGCCCAGCAGCAGAAGAAGGCACTGTTTTTATCTAGGTCTGTATGGGGAAGCAGTCACTCCCCTTGCGCCCCCACCCCCCAGCTATGCCTCTGGATGCACATTGGGAAGAATAATGCAAATCATAGTTATTTGATGCTACAGTCCAGCATAGGAGTCAGCACCTAGGAAAAAGATCTAGGTGTCATCGTAGACAATATGCTGAAATGTTCTGTCCAGTGTACGGCAGCCGTAGCCAAAAACCAAACAGGATGCTGTGAATTATTAGAAAAGGGATGGAAAATAGGACAAAGAATATTATGATGCCTCTTTATCACTCCATGGTGCAAACTCTCCTTGAGTATTGCGTTCAATTCTGGTCATCTTATCTCAAAAAAGATATAGTGGAATTAGAAAGGTTCAAATAAGGGTTGCCAAAATGTTAAAGGGGATGGAACTCCTTTCATATGAGGAAAAGCTAAAGAGGTTAGGACTCTTCAGCTCAGAAAAGAGATGGCTGAGGGGGGATATGATAGAGGTCTACAAAATCCTGAGTGGTGCAGAACAGGTAAAAGTGAATTGATTTTTTACTCTTTCAAAAAGTACAAAAGACTAGGGGACACAATGAAAGTACATGGTAATACTTTTAAAATAAATAGGAGGAAATATTTTTTCACTTACTACTACTACTATTTAGCATTTCTATAGCGCTACAAGGCGTATGCAGCGCTGCACAAACATAGAAGAAAGACAGTCCCTGCTCAAAGAGCTTACAATAATAATTAAGCTCTGGAACTCATTGCCAGAGGATGTGGTTACAGCGATTAGTGTATCTGGGTTTGAAAAGTTTTGAGCAACTTTCTGGAGGAAAAAGTCCATGATCTGCTATTGAGATAGACATGAGGGAAGCCACTGCTTGCCCTGGGATCAAGCTACTATTTGGGATTCTGCCAGGTACTTGTGACCTAGAATGACCACTGTTAGAAACAGGATACTGAGCTAGATGGACCATTGGTTTGACCCAGTATGGCTATGCTTATGTTCTTATGAGGGTTAGGTGACTTTACCAGAGTCACAAAGAGCTGCAGTAAGAATCATCCCAGTCTCAGCCAAGTGCACTAACCATTAAGCTATTTCTGTACTCCAAACACAGCTTTTTTTTTTTTTTTGCATCCCATCTGTTTGTAATCCCCCATTATAATGGGGATTACTAAAGAACATGCAAGAACTCTCCAGAGTTACGGGGGGGTGGGGGGGTGGATAGTGAACTCTGAAGATGGTCGAAGATTCAGCCCTAGGGGTGTGTATATTGGGTAAGTTGCTGAGGGAAAAACATTTCTGGTTGTTGAGTGACATTAGGGGTGGAGTGTAGAGGTAATAAATGTTGATGTTACACTGAGCCCAACGCAAGCAAGGAAGTGGGAAGTGGACCAATGACTCCAGGAAGCTGTGACTCTGGTAGTGTATGATGAACAAACTTTAATGTAGACTCATCATTCATCATACAGTACCATAGTCACAGCTTCCTGGAGTCATTTGTCCACTTCCCACTTCCCTGCTTGCGTTTTGATCCCGTGGGATTTTGTGTTCATCCACTTAGGTGGATTGCCTACCGATGTTACACTGAGCACATAGTCTTTGGTTGCCTGCACCCCCTCCCCCCACCAGGTCCCGTAAGACGAGGGGGTATCCTGCAGATAATCTAAGGCTGAGTTTAAGGGAGAGTTATTGTCAGCCAAGGGCAGTAACTGGAAGAATGGAGTGCTCTGGGTGGGTAAAGGGGAGCCCAGCCTGGGAGCCGGAGCAGGGATGACCCTGTTCAAGGCCAGAGAGTGCAATTCAGGTAAGTGCATCCCTGGAAGTGAGAACAGACAAGGAGGTCTGATCCTGAAGGTGTTTGCTTGTGACAACCAATGCTACAAACACAGCCTTAGATTATTTTTGTTCAAAGGGATCGGTAATGGACAGGAGGAGTTGTAAACCTGTACATATGAAGAGACTAATTCTATGTATGTATACTAGAGGGAGGAGGGAGAAATCACCCGTGATCTCTCTGAGAGAAACTCACCTGTTGGATATAAAGGTAAAATTATGTATAATCATACCTGATAATTTTCTTTCCATTAATCATAGCTGATCAATCCATAGACTGGTGGGTTGTGTCCATCTACCAGCAGGTGGAGATAGAGAGCAAACTTTTGCCTCCCTATATGTGGTCATGTGCTGCCGGAAACTCCTCAGTATGTCGATATCAAAGCTCCATCCGCAGGACTCAGCACTTAGAGAATTACACCCACGAAGGGACACTCTGCCCAGCTCACCACCGCCGAAACGGGGGAGGGGAATTAACCCAGCTCATCCCCACACAAGTGGGGGAGGGGAATCCGTCCAGCTCATCCCCGCGGAGCGGGGGAGGGACACCACACCCGCCGATGCGGGGGGATCTGGCTTATCCTGCAACCGCAACCGCGGGAGGAGCTGACTGACCCTAACACCGCCGAAGCGGGAGGGGTACAAAACTGCCCTACAGCCGCACGAAGCGGGAGGGAGTGCCGGCAGAATTTTAAGTCTCAATCCAGCCCCGTAAAACGGAGGGGAGAGGAATGCAGCAGCTCACTGTAACACAAACTCGTCTTAACTCTTGAAGAATCCAAGTGAAAAAACTTGAACACGAAGTCTTTCTGAAGTAACTGAAGACTGAACTTGAACCTGAAATGCAACCAGAATAAAAACAGTACAGATATCTGGGAGGGGCTATGGATTGATCAGCTATGATTAATGGAAAGAAAATTATCAGGTATGATTATACATAATTTTACCTTCCATATCATCAAGCTGATCAATCCATAGACTGGTGGGATGTACCGAAGCAGTACTCACCCAGGGCGGGACATAGAAAACCCTGACCGCAACACTGAAGCTCCAAACCGGGCCTCCGCCCGAGCACCCACAGTCAAGCGGTAATGCTTGGAGAATGTATGGGCCGAAGCCCAAGTTGCCGCCTTGCATATCTCTTCCAAGGAGACGGAACCGGCCTCTGCCATCGAGGCCGCCTGAGCTCTTGTGGAGTGAGCCTTCAGCTGGATAGGCGGCACCTTCCCCGCGGCCACATAAGCCGCTGCAATGGCTTCCTTGACCCATCTTGCCACTGTAGGCTTAGCAGCCTGCAGACCCCTACGAGGACCTGCATACAGGACAAACAGATGATCCGATTTCCGGAAATCATTGGTCACTTCCAAGTATCTGATGATGACTCGTCTCACATCCAGATATTTAAGAGCAGAGTACTCCTCTGGGTAGTCCTCCCTACGAAAGGAAGGGAGACAGAGCTGCTGATTCACATGGAAGCGAGAAACAATCTTGGGCAGAAAGGAAGGCACTGTGCGAATAGTCACTCCTGCCTCAGTGAACTGCAGAAAAGGCTCTCGACATGAGAGCGCCTGGAGCTCGGAAACTCTTCTGGCTGAAGTGATAGCCACCAAAAAGACTGCTTTCAACGTCAGGTCTTTCAGAGATGCCCTTGACAAGGGTTCAAACGGCGGCTTCTGCAATGCTCTTAGCACCAGGTTGAGATTCCACGCAGGCACCACTGAGTGCAGAGGAGGGCGCAGGTGATTAACTCCCTTGAGAAAGCGCACCACATCTGGCTGCGAAGCCAGGGAAGCACCCTTCAGGCGGCCCCTGAAGCAAGCCAGAGCCGCTACCTGGACTTTAAGGGAACTGAGCGACAGGCCTTTGTCCAGACCTTCTTGCAGGAACGCCAACACTGAAGAAATTGGAGCAGTGAAAGGAGAAAGTGAGCCTGCTTCACACCACGCTGCAAAGATACGCCAAACCCTGGCGTAAGCAGTAGAAGTAGAGCGCTTCCTCGCTCTCAGCATAGTGGCGATGACCTTGTCTGAGAAGCCCTTCTTCCTCAGACGCTGCCGCTCAATAGCCAGGCCGTAAGACCAAAGGGGGAGGGATCCTCCATCACCACGGGACCCTGATGTAACAGGCCCTGCTCCACTGGCAGCCGCAGAGGATCGTCGACTGAGAGCCTGATCAAGTCCATATACCAGGGACGTCTGGGCCAATCCGGACCCACCAGGATTACCCTGCCGGGATGCTTTGCCACCCGGTCTAGCACCCTGCCCAACATGGGCCAGGGCGGGAACACATAGAGAAGCTCTTGTGTCGGCCACTGTTGGAGAAGAGCATCTACTCCCAGGGATCGAGGGTCCCGTCCTCTGCTGAAAAAGCGCGGCACTTGGCAATTGGCCGATGACGCCATCAGATCTAGGCTCGGCTGGCCCCAGCGCTTCGTGATGTCCAAGAACGCCTGAGCAGATAGCTGCCACTCTCCGGGCTCCAAGGTATGGCGACTGAGAAAGTCCGCCTTGACATTCATGACTCCGGCAATGTGGGCCGCTGACAGCTGTTCTAGGTTCGCTTCTGCCCACTGGCATAGACTCATAGCCTCCTTGGCTAGAGGGGCGCTCTTGGTACCTCCCTGGCGGTTGACATAGGCCACAGCCGTGGCATTGTCCGACAGGACCCGTACAGGCTTCAACACCAGTACCGGGATGAACTCCAAAAGCGCCAACCGAATGGCTCTGAGTTCCAGGAGGTTGATAGACCACTTTGCCTCTGCAGGAGACCAGAGCCCCTGCGCTGTCCTTCCCAAACAGTGGGCTCCCCAGCCCGACAAAGAGGCGTCCGTCGTGACGACAATCCACTCTGGGGTCACCAGAGGCATTCCCGCAGACAACTTGTCTGTCTGCATCCACCAGCTCAGCGCCCTGCGCACTGCTGGATCCAAGGGAAGGCGCACAGCATAATCCTCCGACATCGGAGTCCAGCGCTGCAGCAGAGAGTGTTGAAGTGGTCTCATATGAGCCCTGGCCCAGGGCACTACTTCCATCGTGGCCGTCATAGAGCCCAACAGCTGCACATAGTCCCAAGCCCGAAGAGGAGAGGCTACTAGGAACTGGTCCACCTGAGCCTGAAGCTTGACAATCCGATTGTCTGGCAGGAACACTCTGCCCACTTGGGTGTCGAATCGAACTCCCAGATACTCCAGGGACTGAGTCGGGCGCAGCTGGCTCTTCTCCCAGTTGATGATCCATCCCAGGGAGCTCAAAAGAGCAACTACCCGGTCCACAGCTTTGCCGCACCCTGCATAAGAGGGGGCTCGGATCAACCAGTCGTCCAGATAAGGATGGACTTGTACTCCTTCCTTTCGCAGGAAGGCCGCTATGACCACCATTACTTTGGAAAAGGTCCGCGGAGCAGTAGCCAACCCGAAAGGGAGGGCTCTGAACTTAACGCAGAAAGCGTTGATGAGGAGGCCAGATGGGAATATGCAAGTATGCTTCCTTGATGTCCAAGGATGCCAGGTACTCCCCTGCCTTCACTGCCGCTATAATAGAGCGGAGAGTCTCCATGCGAAAGTGCCGCACTTTCAAGGCCCGATTGACCCCTTTGAGGACGAGGATAGGCCGGACAGAACCTCCTTTCTTTGGTACCACAAAGTAAATGGAGTAACGCCCCTTGCCAAGCTGACTTTCTGGCACCGGAACGACCGCACCCAGGCGGATCAGATTGTCCAAAGTCTGCTGCACTGCCACAGCTTTGACCGGAGACTTGCAGGGAGAGAGTACAAACCCGTCTCTTAAGGGTCGGCAGAACTCTAGCTTGTAGCCGTCTCTGATGACTTCCAGCACCCAAGCGTCTGAAGTTATTGTGGTCCACTCGCCCAGAAACGAGGACAGCCGTCCTCCAATCTGCACTGGGGCGTGGACCAAGACCCCGTCATTGGGTACGAGACCCTGGGGGAGGACCGGAGGGAGCACCTCCGGGACGGCGGTCTCTGCGAAAGGAATGCTGCTTGGGGGAGAAATTCCTCTTAAAGGAAGAGGGGGCAGAAGAACCCGACCTGCCCGGGCGGTACCGACGGGCTTCCTGAAACCGTCCTCTGGAGGTACCGGGACGAGCACTAGCCCGAGCCCTGACCTCTGGTAACTTCTTGCCCTTAGACGTGCCGAGATCGGTCACGATTTTGTCCAGCTCGATCCCAAAGAGCAGCTTGCCTTTAAAAGGCAATCTAGCCAGGCGGGATTTAGAGGCGTGGTCAGCAGACCAATGTTTCAGCCAAAGCCACCGCCGCGTAGAGACTGTCTGAGCCATGCCTTTAGCTGAGGCTCTCAAGACATCATACAGCAAGTCTGCCAAATAGGCTAAGCCCGATTCCAGGGCCGGCCAATCAGCCCTCAAGGAATGATCCGAGGGGGAAGCCCGCTGCACCATAGTCAGGCACGCCCTGGCCACATAGGAGCCGCAAACTGAGGCCTGCAAACTTAAAGCAGCCGCCTCAAAGGACGACCTTAAGGCCGCCTCCAATCTTCTGTCTTGGGCGTCCTTTAGGGCCGTGCCACCTTCCACCGGCAACGCCGTTTTCTTAGTCACCGCAGTGATTAAAGAATCCACGGTAGGCCACAGATAGGCCTCACGCTCACTCACGGCCAAAGGATAGAGGCGGGACATAGCCCTAGCCACTTTAAGGCTCGCTTCTGGGGCATCCCATTGAGCCGAAATTAAGGTGTGCATGGCATCATGCACGTGGAAGGATCTAGGCGGGCGCTTCGTCCCCAGCATAATGGCAGAGCCAACAGGGGCTGAGGGAGAGACGTCCTCCGGAGAGGAAATCTTCAAAGTGTCCATGGCCTGTAACAACAGGTTGGGCAAATCCTCTGGGCTAAAAAGCCGCGCTGCAGAGGGGTCATCCGCTCCAACCGAGCGGGGATCCGTCTCCTCCAAGGAATCCGCAAAGGACCGTTGGGAGACCTCAGACACGCTGCCCTCATCTACATCGGAGGAGACAAATTCCTCCAAGGCCTGGGAATCAACCCGAGGGCGTTTGCCTCTGGGAACCTCAACCTCTTTACCAGACGAGGGAGCAGGGGCAGCGTTGTGCATGAGGAAGGCCTGATGCAGCAGCAAAACAAACTCGGGGGAGAAACCCCCCAGACTGTGCACTTCCGCAGCCTGGGCAACAGCCCTAGACGCACTCTCAACCGGCGCTCGAAATAGCGGGGGAGAGACATGCTGCGCATCCAAAATGGCGTCCGGCGCGAAACTCCGCGAAGGAGCCGCGCGGGAAGAACGGCTCTTAACATTAGCCGGTTTTGTGCCGTCGCCCAAATTAAGGGCGTTCATGGCATTAATGTCTCCAACCTCAAGGGCGGCCCCCGAAGAAGCCGTCCGAGCCGCGTGGCCGGCCAAGATGGCGGAGGCGAGGAGCGGGGGATGGGCGTTTATGGCGGGAAAAACTGCCACGCCGGAGGAAGGACCGGGACATTCATCGGTCACTAAACTGTCACCCATCAAGGGCGAATCAGGCTGTAAAACCCCCGCATCCCCTCTAGAAGCGCTCCAGCGATCCGGGGAGCGACCCTTTGCGCCCTCGCCCTCCGACGCCATATGCCACGAGGAGAAGAATCGGGGAACCCCCTGCCCGCTAGAAAAAGGTAAAATTACCTGCTTGCCGCTCCGAGCTGTAACGAACTGGTGTCCCAGTGAGTAGCTGCATTGAACGTTTAAATAAACGCCAAAATAAACGCCTTTAAAGACGTTTAAAATTTTTTTTTTTTTTTTTTTTAAACGGAGCCAGCGGGAGGGGGGAGAAAAGGAGGGACCTGGCACCACCAGGTTTGCACTTGCTCAAAAGAGCCCTCAACCCCAGGCCTCAACAAAACCTAAGGATTAGGCTTGGAGGCCTAGCCAGAGCTGCTGCTGTGTGTGACCACCACCTGCTGAGATAGAGAACATACTGAGGAGTTTCCGGCAGCACATGACCACATATAGGGAGGCAAAAGTTTGCTCTCTATCTCCACCTGCTGGTAGATGGACACAACCCACCAGTCTATGGATTGATCAGCTTGATGATATGGAATTGTGTTTGAAACTACAAGAACTGTATGTTCCCAGAAATTTGAAGTTCAATTTAACTACCTGTTGCAGAGTTCTAGTAAAGTTTGGTTTTGCATAAAATTACAAATCTTCGGTGTGGAGAGTGTTCCATTGGAGTACAAGTGAGTTACATTGCTTCCAGACTGTTGAAGGATGCTCAAGAAAACCCCAGCTTAACATCCCACAGCCTTCTGGATTCTTATCCGGCCCCGGCCTGTGCCCAAGCTCGTTTGAAGAGGAAGACAGGATTGACTGTGTGTGTGTGTGAGCTGGAAGTTTGTTTGTGGCCTGAGTCAGTGCCCCAGGACGCTGTGCTGGAAGTGAGACCCGGGTTACATGTTTATAAATGTTAAGATTTTATTAAGAACAAAAACTGCCCTTTCTTGTGGTGCAATGAAATGTAAATTAATTCAATCACAGTGGATGTGTAAAGGAAAACAGGAGATAATGCCTTTCTATTGACAACTCAACCAAAATAAATATTTGTTTTTAAGGAGTAGAAACATTACTCAGTAGGCATTTATAGTGAGATCATAAAGTCCTGTTCAGACATGTGTTTCCTCCTAAAGATCATAAACTCTGTTGGAGACAAGCAATGTTTTTATGCAAGAATGCGTGTAGAACATTGTTTAGCTGTTTTTTTTTTTCCTTCTTCAAGATCTGTCCTTACATCACAGCAAGATAGTTACTATCTGGAAAACAGCCAGCATAGATAAAAGCACACAGTGTCAATAGCAAGTCGTTTCCCCTGGCAATGGTAACTAAGCAGGAAAAAGCTAGGTCACACTGCCTGGTATAAATGTGCTCCAACCCTGCGAATGGAGATCACATGGTACAAAACTGCAAAAATGAATCCATGCGTATTCATTCACAAGCAGAAGACTCGGGGGAGGGGAAATTACCACTTCCTGAAGTGTTTTTCAGATGCAGAACTCTGAGGCATGATTAAACAGGACAACATTAGAAAGAAATGTGCAATAATTTCCATAGTGCAGCAACTATTTCCACAAATGCCGCTATAGCACCTTCTGCTTTTATGATGCTGGTTTTCTTCAGTTTATGATTCCTTCTTGGCACAGGATTGGTAATGCAGTCACATCTGATCTGTGGCACTTCGCATAAGCGCATTTGTGCATAAGAACATTTGAATAGTCATACTAGGTGTTACGTCTGTGCTCACCTTGCCCTCTGGTGGCCAGAATTGGTGGCTGCTATGGACTATCAACCGTTCCAGACTTTAGCCCAGTCCAGTCCGGATCTTCTAGGCTGCCGGATTTCTCTGTCTTGTTTGAATCTGCTCAGCTCCCGTAGTTACCTGGTGATTGCTGCAGTGAGCCTCAGTTGCTGCTGGGCTTATTAGCCATTTGGAAACTCTCTGCCTTTGCATTGTCTAAGGTCCCTGGTATGTTGGTGCTCTGTGCACTTCTGCCTAGTCTAGTTTCTTGTTTTAGTTTCTTGCCTGATTCTGCTGTCTGCCCAGACCCGGCTTGTTTCCTGGTTTTTTCTACTGCCTGCTGCCTGCCCTGACCTGGCTTGTACCTTTGGTTTACTCTTCTGTTTTGTGTCTAGTCCTTGTCTGTTTGTTTCTTTAGTGGCTGTTCTGCAGCTTTTAGTTCTGTGTCTTGTGTATCAGTGTTTTGTTCCCTGTTTTAGTGGCTGCTTGCAGCTTGTAGTCCTGCCTTTAGCTTATCCCTTCCTTGCCCTGCTGTCCCTGTATGTTCATTTCCTCTCTGACCCTCAGTCCTGGTTCAGCCTAGTGGGTATCCAGTCCTGCCTTGCCCAGTAAGTCCTGCCGGCCACCTGCAGCCAGGAGCTCAACTCCTGGTGAAAAGTGGCCAAGTGCAGGTGAGGTTTAAGGGTACCTGCTCTGCTTAAGTCCTGCTTGTTTGCCTCTGCTGCAACTCCAGTCCAGGGTTCCAGTCCTGTTCTGCCTAGTCTCCGGTGTGGGGTGGTTTTGCCTGCCACTGCCGCTCCTCGGCAGTGGTCCAAGGGCTCACAAACCCAGTTCCAGCTTTGAAAACCTGACACTAGGTCAGACCAATGGTCCACCTAGCCAGTACCCTGCTTCCAACAGTGGCCAATCCAGGTCACAAGTCCCTGGCAGAATCCCACATTGTAGTAAGATTTCGTGCTACAGGGCATTATCATGGATGAAATATATGATAAGTGCAGTGTGTTTTTTCTAGCAAAAAAGGTGCCGGTACTCAAATGCTAGGCCACCCTTCAGGACTGGGGTGATCACTGAGGGATCCACCCCATAATAGCCAGGCCCCCTGCAACCAGTCACAGAATCTATGACAAGGCAGAATTGGTGTGTAGAGCCTGAGCTTTTTCATTAAAACTTGGGGACCATGGGTCAATTTTAGCAGAAAATGGAAAAGGTGCCAGTACTCAGTACCCCCTCAAAAAAAGCCCTGGATACGTGTTTTATTGAAAGGCAATATATTTGTGTGTGCCTTAACAACAAAAAGAAGAGGGAAACAAATCCACAAAACCAACAGTGTAACTCACAAAACACACATTGTGGACATTGTAAAGTGGATCCTCTTTTCTCAGCGGTTGCAGCTCTCCACAGCCTGAAGAACACCTTCCAGTACTGCTCCTTTTCCCCTCAGAACAATGAAGCTTTTTATTGCCTAGGAGGGGGTTCCCTCCTTCCCTCAGTTGTGGCACCAAAACACAAAAGCAAAGCACAGTTATAGTTCACCTTTCTCAAGCCGGTTAGTTTCCCAGTCCAGGCTTCCACAGCTGCTTCCTCTCCCTCCCTCCTGGGGGAAGAGTAGCAGCAAATAATAAAAAAAAACAAATACCCTGTTCAGTGTAGCGGGTTTTTCCAAAACCCCTGTTCACTTTTAGTCCAGCTTTACAAAACACTGCTCAGTCCAGCTAGGCTTTCAAAACACAGTTCAGTTCTAGCCAGGCTTCAAAAACACAGCTCCATTTTAGCCAGGCTTTCAAAAACACAGTTCAGTTCTAGCCAAGCTTGCAAAACACAGCTCAGTTTAGTCAGGCTTTCAAAATACAGTTCAATTTTAGGCCCAAGCTTTCAAAACACAGCTCAGTTTAGCCAGGCTTTCAAAAACACAGTTCAGTTCTAGCCAAGCTTCAAAAACATAGCTCAGTCCAGCTAGGCTTTCAAAAACACAGTTCAATTTAGCCAGGCTTTCAAAAACACAGTTCAGTAATGGCTTTGCGCGGGCTCAAAGCCTAGGGTCCCACCCTCTTGGTCAGTCATACTCCTACCTGACCTCCTCCCGCTTGACCTGGCTTGGCCCCGCTACTTCCTTGGCTTTCACTGAGCCAGAGCTGAAAAGTCCATCGGCTCTTCCAGGGTGTTCTCCGGTTCAGTCAACTCCATAGGGCAAGGCTCACTCTCTCCTCTCTCTCCTCAGGAGCCCAATCCATATTCTCCTCGCCCCGCCCTTCTCCCAGCTGCTCACCCTTTCTTTCATTAAAGCTCTTTGGTGGCTCTTCTTTCTCCACCCACCTGTTCCACCACCTCTTCCACCAGGTTGGAGAATCAGCCTTATTCCTTCCCCTGCGGCCCTCTTCTGGAGACTCCAGGGAATGCCAATAGTTTCTCTTATCCCCGGTCTCCCTTGGGGCATGCTGGGAGTTGTAGTTCTTTATTTCTAGTTTTTCTCCTGGGGAATGCCTGCCTATAACGGGGGTATTCTGGCCTATCCCAGGGTTCCTTTGGGACCTGTCCTACATACTCTTTACAACATACAATGACTCGATGCTGTTTTCACAATAGTGGAGAAAAAGACCCATGAGCCCTTGGTTGAACAATCTGACTATCCCAATCACTTCAGGATCAAGGTGCTACAACCAAACATTGGGCAATAAATCAATCACTGGTCTAAAAAACTTCACTATACCATATAAAGATTCAAAAATTATTTAAAATAATCCTTCAAAATTTCAAATTCATTACTGAATGACCAGTACTTAATTTGAAAGTTTTGAATGATTTTGAAGGATTATTGTTAATATTTGAATCTTTATACAGTGTAGTGAAGTTTTTTAGACCAACGATTGATTTAGTGCCCAATATTTGGTTGTAACACCTTGATCCTGAAAAGCGATTGGGATAACAGAAAAAAGAGCAGACCATGTAAAACGTAAAATGACATTTATTTCCAAGTCATTGTCATGCAGCGCCCACCCGAAGGCATGGTCTGAGTTTCCAAATCACTGCACCATCCATCTGAAAGCGTGGACCAAGTATCCAAGTCTCTGCGCTGTCCATCCGAAGACGTGGACCGAGTATCCAAATCTCCAGCAACCCAGTACTCCAGAGTAAAGGTAGGTGCACCTATTCTGGGCCCAAAACTCAAAACAAGAAGGTGGATCTCAAACAAGGTAAGGATCCCAGAAAATGTCCATCCACGAGTAGTGCTCTGGAGCCTGTCACCGCATAATCCACCAACAAGTAGTTCTCTGGAATCCATCAGCAAATCATCCACCAACAAGTAGTCCTCTGGAATCCATCAGCAAGTACTCCACCAATGAGTAGTTCTCTGTTCTCTCCAGGCAAGGGCAAGAATGAACTTTCTATTCTGACACCCAGCTGACCACAAGGTCCTATTTTTTTGTTACATTTGTACCCCGCGCTTTCCCACTCATGGCGGCTTACATGGGGCAATGGATGGTTAAGTGACTTGCCCAGAGTCACAAGGAGCTGCCTGTTCCTGAAGTGGGAATCGAACTCAGTTCCTTGGTTCCCCAGGACCAAAGTCCACCACCCTAACCACTAGGCCACTCCACCACTAGGCCACTCCTCAACTCCAAGAATGACTATCTTAGTCCCTCCCTTGAGATTAGGGTGAGTTTATCCCATCTATCCACCTATGCAGGTCATATGCAAGTGACGGGTATTTTTTTTACTCAGTCCCTGGGTACCTATCATTTCTACCCAGCTATCAGGAAATTATATCAGTATCTCTCAGAAGGGTTTGCCCCTCCCCTGTTGGCTACTTCCTCCCACTCATGGGTCCAAAGTCCTCACCTTAATTTTAAGGGGGTTGCTGTGGGACTAACTCAGATCCATGTAACTCCTGGGCGAAGGTCCTCCTCCCTCCATGATAGGACATACATTCCATCACATACCTTCCCCCCCCCCCCCCCCCCCCCCATCTTTAAAGGACCCTTGGTTCTTCCACTGCTACGTTCTCCCCCAGCTGCACACCACCACCTTCCCAGGACAGATAGTCTGCATCTTCGTGCTCCCTACCTGCCTGATGCTCCACTGAAAAGTTGTAGGCCTGAAGCAACAGATACCACCACATCAGTCTCGCACTGTGGTTCCTCATCAGGCCTAACCATTTCAGTGGAGCATGTCTGTTATCAACGTGAAGTGACTGCCTAATAGGTAATACCAGAGGGTTTCTATGGCCCATTTTATAGCCAGACACTCCTTTTCAGTGGTGGGGTATTTTTGACCGCATCTGAGAGCTTCCTACTAATATATATGACCAGGTATTCTTCCTCCCTTTTCCTTTGGCTCAGGACAGCCCCTAACCCCACCCCTGAGGTGTCCGTTTGCAAGACAAATTCCTGGCCTAAGTCAATGTTCCTTAGCACTGGTTCCTTACAAAAGGCTTGCTTTAGGTTTTTAAACACTTGCTCCGCAGTCCATCCCAAACCAGCTGGTTCAGCCGGGAGTTCTTTAACAGGGTCGTGAGAGCAGCAGCCTTCTCTGAAAACTAGGGAATGAATTTCCAATAATATTCTATCATACCCATGAAGGTCCTCAGCTGTTTCTTTGACAAGGGCTTAGCTACAGCCTGAATAGCCTTGAGTTTGGATGTTATTGGCTTCACCCACCCATTCCCCACTTGATGCCCCAGATACTGAACCTCTCTCTGACCTAAGTAATACTTATTGGGGTTCGTGGCCAGTCCTGTTTGTCATAAGGACTCACAGACTGCCTCAACATGTCTCAGGTGACTCTCCCATGTGGATGAAAAAATTACCACATCATCCAAATAGGCGTTGGCATACTCCTGATGGGGTCTTAACACCCTATTCATGATTCTCTGAACATTGCTGGGCCCAAATGAGAGGATCAAATGGGAGGACTGTGAACTGGTATAGCCCCTGGGGTATAACGATGCCATTTTCTCCCTAGAAGTTGGCTCAAGCGGAATCTACGAGTACCCCTTAGTTAAATCTAGGGTCAAAATATACTGGGCCCCTCCCAACTGCTCTACCAGGTCATCAATCCTGGGTATGGGGTATGTGTCAAAACGTGATACAGCATTAACTTGCCTAAAGACAATGCAAAATCTGGTCGACCCGTATGGCTTGGGTACCAGTACTATCGGACTGGCCTATTCACTTACAGATTCTTCGATGACCCCTAACTTCAGCATATTGGCCACTTCTTGTTTTACTGCTTCTCATTTGGCCTTCGGGAGGTGATAAGGCTTTTGCCTTATCACTTTTCCAGGTTGGGTAACTATTCTATGGACTCTTAATTGGGTATGTCCTGGCAAAGGGAAAAACACATCCTGAAACTTCAAAACTAAATGTTCGACCTGCACTTTCTGTTCTGGAGTTAGGGATTCCCTATGTTCACCCTTTGTTCTTACTTTAACCCAGCTGTATCTGGTCCTAGGTCTTCCTCTTCTTCCATCAACCTTTCTCAAGTTATCTAGGGCTTCAACAAGTTTACATGAAAGACCTAAATTGTGTTTACCTTTTTGGCTGACCTCATAATCTACTGGACTGTTAGCGGAGGTATATAGCAGCACTATCACCCTATCTTGGGGCTTAAATTCTCGCTGCCAAACATTCTTGTCATAATAAGCTTTTTGCTGGGCCTGGGCCTTCACCAGGTTTTCTCTTGATTCTCTCATTATATTCACTATTCTCTTTCTTTGTTCTAGGACATGATCAATTACTGAGCCAACCTGTCCATCCCTTCCAGACTTCCTGAACCACCTCCAACATGTTCCTGGGTTGCAGCTTGAGGGACTTCCCTATAGGTGAACAGTACATATGGGAGTACCGTGTCCCACTCTTTTATTTTATCCTCATTGAATTTCTTCACCATCCTAATGAGTTTCTGATTGAATCTCTCTACTAATCCATCTGTTTGCAGATGGTACACTGCAGTTTTCAAATGCTTTACTCCAAGCACCCTCAGAAATTCCCCTAGTATACTGGAGATGAAATTAGTTTCCCGGTCTGTCAGTAATTCCCTGGGAAACCCAAATTGGCAGAATATTGCCATTAGTTCACGAGCGATTACTCGGGCAGAAATTACCCACAAAGGAACAGCCCAGAGAAACCTAGTTGAGTAGTCCACCACTACCAGGATGTACTGATGGCCGGCAGCTCTATGCTCCGGGGCTCTACGATATCGGCACCCACCCTATCCATAGGCCGTTCAACTAAGGGAAGAGGGAGAAGGGGACTTTTCTCCAGAAGTCGTTGGGGTAACTTCTGACATTCCAGAAAGGACCGGCAGTACTCCCTTACCTCCTCATAAACCTTTGGCCAGAAGAATCATTGTATAATGCTGGCCACTGTCCCATGCTCCCCCAAATGACCAGCCAATGGGTGGGCATAAGCTAGTCAGCAGGGTTCTTCTAAGTACTTCAGGTATTAGTAGCTGTATATGTTCCCCTCTTTTTTCTTTATTGTCTACCCGGTTCAGAAGGCTATTTCTCTTCACAAAGTATGGTCCACTACTCACCTCTCTCTCCCCTGGATCCCTTACTTTGTCCCAATACTCTCTCAGAGAGGGATCCCCTGTCTGTTCCTCTGGGAACTGGTGAAACCGATTCATAACTTCTTCTCCTAAGGCCTCTACTGTACCTGGGAGAATTAACCCTTTCCATTTCTCAGCTCGTCTTTTAGACTTACTTTTCCTATTCTTCCCTGGCTCCTCTACCACATCCTATGTGGCAAAGGGGAATATTTCTCCTAATTACAGCCTTTCAGATGCAGGAGGAGAATAGTCTCTAGCTCATGTGGACACGCATGCCTCCCTTGGGCTAAGGGTGGTCTTTATCCTGACTTAGTCCCTTCCCAAGATCAGGGGAAAAGGCAACTTCACTACTACCTCTATCTTGAGGGGCTGTGTCCTTCTTTCCCAGGTCACCCCCTATCTTATAGGTAGGTTCCTGCATGATATCCCTGTGTTCACAGCATACTTGTACTACCCCACTAAAGTGGCCTTCTTTGTTTCCTAGTTATAAGATTCTGGTTAAAGCTCCGGACATGAGGGATCGATTACTCCCCATATCTCACAGGGCTTCCAAAGCTACTCCAGCCACTCTTATCCCCATCTTTATAGCACGGCCTTGACTCCCTTGGGTGAGTGTTGCCTGGACTCCTAATCCCAAAAAGGTGCAGTCCATGTTCTCCCTCTGCACCTAAGTTGAAGGAGTCTGCTGGTATGTGGTGTCTGTACAGGAATCTGTAACAGTCTGTCTTGTTCTAGTTTCCCAGTAACAGGTATATTGGTGCTCTAATGTGGGCAGTCTCTTTTAAAGTGTCCATCATCCCTACAAGTGAAACACCTACAACCGGGGTGGGTCTTCTGGCGGGGCAACTATTCATGGTCTCCCACTTTACCCAAATCCTCAGGTGAAGGCCCTCCCCCTTCTCTTTCTTTAAAATTCCCAGCCTCCTCCCTAGGGGGTTTAGTTATCTTCTTCCCAAATAGGGGTATATAGGATTTCTTAAGGATAGGTACCTCCTGTTTCTCACTCTACCCCTCCTCAGCTTCCTTATATTTCTCCACCAACAAGGTAGCCTCCTTAATTGATCCTGGTCATTGCCTAGTAACCCAGGCTTTTACAGAGATGGTAAAATGGTAAGAAATTGTTCCAAGGCTATGATTTTAACCAAGTGTTGTGGGGACTTCTGGGCTCACTCCAATCACAAAGAGGCTAAGTTCATCAACTGCTGTACCACCGCCCGAGGTCGATCTCCTTTCTGAAAGGTACGGGCCCTAAATCATCTACAAAACTGAGGGGTAGATATTCAGCTGGCTATGGTGAGTGGTTTTTATAGCCACTGCTGGTGTTATTCCTGGATACTCAATACCAAACTTAAGGAGTGTCAAAGCAAATGCAAGGCGCAGATTAAGAAGGCCAAGAGGGAGTATGAAAAAAAGATAGCATTAGAGGCAAAAAAACATAGTAAAAATTTTTTTCGGTATATTAAAAGCAGGAAGCCGGCAAAAGAATCGGTTGGGCCGCTGGATGACCGAGGGGTAAAAGGGGCGATCAAGGAAGACAAAAACGTAGCGGAGAGACTGAATGAATTCTTTGCTTCGGTCTTCACCGAGGAAGATTTGGGTGGGATACCGGTGTCGGAAATGGTATTTCAAGCGGACGAGTCGGAGAAACTTACTGACTTCACAGTAAACCTGGAGGACGTAATGGGGCAGTTCGGCAAACTGAAGAGTAGCAAATCTCCTGGACCGGATGGTATTCATCCTAGAGTACTGATAGAACTGAAAAACGAGCTTGCGGAGCTACTGCTAGTGATATGCAACTTATCCTTAAAATCGAGCGTGGTACCGGAAGATTGGAGGGTGGCCAATGTAATGCCCATTTTTAAAAAAGGCTCCAGGGGAGATCCGGGAAATTATAGACCGGTGAGTCTGACGTCGGTGCCGTGGAAAATGGTAGAGGCTATTATCAAAAACAAAATTACAGAGCACATCCGAGGACATGGACTACTGAGACCAAGTCAGCATGGCTTTTGTGTGGGGAAATCTTGCCTGACCAATTTACTTCAATTCTTTGAAGGAGTGAACAAACATGTGGACAAAGGGGAGTCGGTTGATATTGTGTATCTGGATTTTCAAAAGGCGTTTGACAAGGTACCTCATGAAAGGCTACAGAGGAAATTGGAGGGTCATGGGATAGGAGGAAATGTCCTATTGTGGATTAAAAACTGGTTGAAGGATAGGAAACAGAGAGTGGGGTTAAATGGGCAGTATTCACAATGGAGAAGGGTAGTTAGTGGGGTTCCTCAGGGGTCCGTGCTAGGACCGCTGCTTTTTAATATATTTATAAATGATTTAGAGATGGGAGTAACTAGCGAGGTAATTAAATTTGCTGATGACACAAAGTTATTCAAAGTCGTTAAATCGCGACAGGATTGTGAAAAATTACAAGAGGACCTTACGAGACTGGGAGACTGGGCGGCTAAATGGCAGATGATGTTTAATGTGAGCAAGTGCAAGGTGATGCATGTGGGAAAAAAGAACCCGAATTATAGCTACGTCATGCAAGGTTCCACGTTAGGAGTTAGGATAACACACTGAAACCTTCTGCTCAGTGTGCTGCTGCGGCTAAGAAAGCGAATAGAATGTTGGGTATTATCAGGAAAGGTATGGAAAACAGGTGTGAGGATGTTATAATGCCGTTGTATCGCTCCATGGTGCGACCGCACCTTGAGTATTGTGTTCAATTCTGGTCTCCGCATCTCAAGAAAGATATAGTAGAATTGGAAAAGGTGCAGCGAAGGGCGACTAAAATGATAGCGGGGATGGGACGACTTCCCTATGAAGAAAGACTAAGGAGGTTAGGGCTATACAGCTTGGAGAAGAGACGGCTGAGGGGAGACATGATAGAGGTATATAAAATAATGAGTGGAGTGGAACAGGTGGATGTGAAGCGTCTGTTCACGCTTTCCAAAAATACTAGGACTAGGGGGCATGCGATGAAACTACAGTGTAGTAAATTTAAAACAAATCGGAGAAAATTGTTCTTCACCCAACGTGTAATTAAACTCTGGAATTCGTTGCCGGAGAAAGTGGTGAAGGCGGTTAGCTTAGCAGAGTTTAAAAAGGGGTTGGACGGTTTCCTAAAGGACAAGTCCATAAACCGCTACTAAACGGACTTGGAAAACTCAAAAATTCCAGGAATAACATGTATAGAATGTTTGTACGTTTGGGAAGCTTGCCAGGTGCCCTTGGCCTGGATTGGCCGCTGTCGTGGACAGGATGCTGGGCTCGATGGACCCTTGGTCTTTTCCCAGTATGGCATTACTTATGTACTTATGTACTTATGAAGCTGGCTTTCTTATGCAGTTAAGTACGATAGCATTTAACTGCCTAAGCAACACAGCATAAAGATAGGACAAACTTGTGTGATCTGATATGGCCATTTAACTGAAAAAAAAATGCTAACTCCACCCCCAGACCACCCACAAAATAGACAGCTTTCACTTTAGTGGTTTGTGGTGATATTAACCACTTTAGTGCAGCTGAATATCAGTGGATTGCCCTGCACAAGTGATATAACCAGCCAGGAGCCATTTCTGGCAGGTTAAATCACTTTGAATATCAACCCCTGAGAGTTTCCATGGAAGTAGAAAAACTAAAACTAGACAAAGCTATGGAGCCAGGATACATCCCAACATATTAAAGGGAGCTCTTCTGGCAAGTTCACTGAAGAATCTGTTCAATCAATCTTTGGAAACAGGAGTGGTTCTGTGCAACTCAGGAAGGGTGAAAACTGCACTTTTCATACTAGTGGATATAGGAAAAATAAATTATAGACTGGTTTAGCCCATTCTAATGGGGGTGAGTCAGTGAAGGCTCTGCTAAAGGATAGGACAGTGAGATCTATGGAATCCAGTGGTATGCAGGATCTGAAACAACCTGATAGCCCTCTGGTAGATCTTTGTCAGACAAATCTGTTCAGTTTATTTAACTAGAGCAGGGTTTCTCAAAGACTTTGGGACACACCAAGCCAGTCAGTTTTTTTTTCTAGCTATCCACAATGAATATGCACAAAATAAATTTGCACAAGCTTCCTCCATTGTATACAAACCTGACTGACTTCAAGTGTGTCCCGAGGAATAGGTTGAGAACTCCTGAACTGGAGAATTAGATTTCAATGTGCACTGGATGTGGTATTTTGATTTCAGCAAAACATTTGATACTGTCAACACAGGTGGCTCATAAATTAACTGTGCAACTTGGATGCTTCTCTTGGTTGCAGTCCAGAAGTTGCCACTCTCCTCCGAATTCTATATATGGCACCCAAATTTGCATGTGGATTGAAGATGCTCTGGCAGGTTAATTTGCTAACAAGCTATTAACTAGCTTGTTAGCTAGCAATAAATTGATGTCAACAATAAATTACTGCAGCTAATTAGCATTAGATTTTGTGTGTGCATCTTTCTACATCAGTGATTTTCAACTTTTTTCATCTCATGGCACATTTACATGGCACAAAAATTGTCAAGGCACACCACTGGAATCTAACCCATATCCACCTATCCTCACTAAGATCCATTCCATCTCCACCAATGTCTGTAACCTTTAGAAGTAGTTATTTCATTTAATTATGCTACTAAAATACATTAGAGCACCAATATACCTGTTACTGGGAAACTAGAACAAGACAGACTGTTACAGATTCCTGTACAGACACCACATACCAGCAGACTCCTTCAACTTAGGTGCAGATGGAGAACATGACTCTCGCCTGATACAAAATAGGGAACCACAAAAAATATGCAGACAAGAACTAAAAGCAGAGATACCAGACTGCAAGTCATTCAACACCAGAGAAATAGAAAGAAAAGTATGACCTCCTGTACAGTGCAAATGAAGCTGACAGATGTAAATTCTCAGTATCAATATAATTCAATCACTAAGCTGAAAATAAAATAATTTTCCTACCTTTGTAGTCTGGTGATTTTATTATTCCAATCATCTTGTTCCCATTCTTTGGATCTGCTTTCCTCTGTCTGTACTCTTAACTGTTTCCAGGGCTTCCTTTCCGTTTGCAGTTTCTTTTCTAAACTCCTGCCCTGTTTGGTTCTGAACTTTCACTTTCAGCTTTCTTTAATTTCTCTGCCTCCTTCTCAAATCTATCTTGTTTTCCCTCTCTCTTCGCTTCATGTGTAACCTGTCACCCTTCTTCTCTTCCCTCCCACACATGCAGCCTGTCTCCCTTTCCCTCCCCTCCCACACATGTGCAGCCTGTCTCCCCTCTTCCCTCCCCTCCCCTCCCACATATGTGCATCCTGCCTCCCCTTCCTTCCCACACATGTACAGCCTGTCATTCCTCTTCCCTTTCACATATGTGCAGCCTGCCTCCCCTTCCCTCCTACACATGTGCAGCCTGTCTCCCTTCTTCCCTTCCCTCCCCATATGTTCAGCCTACCTCCCCTCTTCCCTTCCATCCCACACATGTGCAACCTGTCTCCTCTTCCCTCCCACACGAGCAACCTGTCTCCACTCTTCTGTTCCCTCCCACACACGTGCAGCCTGTCTCACCACTTCCCACCCAGACATGTGCAACCTCTCTCCCCTCTCCCTTGGGTCTAATCTCTTCTCCAACCTTCTTCCACCCACCCCTCGGGCCTCCCTCTCATCTCCGCTCCTTTTCCTTCAAAATTTGCTTTACCAGCAGCTTTTAGAACAGACCTTCCTCTGGCCATCATGAGGCTTTGCCTCTGCTGCGTCCCTCCCCCGTAGCAAAAGGAAGTTGTGTCAGAGGAAGGACCCCGGGGATGGCCAGAGGAAGGCCTGTTCTAATAACTGCCAGCAACTGCAAAGTTTGAAGATCGTAGCGGAGAGAAGAGAGACCCGAGGGGTGGGAGAAAGAACATCGTAGCATCATGCGATTCCCAGGTTATATAGAGGGGATTCCCGGACTCCCCACAGCACACTTGGGGAGCAGCTGTGGCAAACTGGTTGAAAAATGCTGTTCTACATATTATTCAACAATCCCTCATGCCTAAATCCCCTAACGTGCAACTCAGAAAGAGATGTTGCTGGGAACGTGGTAAGGACATTGCAAAAATTTGCAGGTGGAGTTATACAATATCACCATTCCCATGCTCAAATGTCAAGAGTTGGGTGCTGGCATAAATACCAGCACTCAAATTTGAGCACGGGAATGGGCTCTGCATGTTGTTAAGTGCTCTTTATAGAATAGCGATCTGTGCCGAGTTTTTCTGGCACCCAAATTTGGGCATCATTTACTGAATCCGGTCTTCTGTGCTTGGGTCCTGAGACTATCAATTTCTTTTTCCACATGGGTGCAACATTTTCCTGGTTTCTAGGGATAAGGTGGTTAAATGCAATACACAGATGTTGTTCAGACTCAAAGATGTGGCATTCAAAACATGACATCTAGTAGTGATGCATCCAGTTCCATTTCCCATACTGATGTCTGAATGCTCTGGTCATTTGCATGCTGTAAAACTGTAGGTGGAGGTTCAGTAACAAAATCACTCTGTTGACAAAATCGACATTACAGACGCATAATGAGGCATATTTTCAAAGCACTTAGCCTTCCAAAGTTCCATAGAAACCTATGGAACTTTGGAAGGCTAAGTGCTTTGAAAATATGCCTGATAGTCATAGTGCACATTCTGTGAATAGCTCTTCATTGCCAAATTAAGAGATGGTGCCCACAGAAGGAGCTAAACGCTAGTTCTGTCAGGGATTGGAAGGATGCAGTTATCAGTTTCTATGCATCTCTGCAGACCACACTAGTTCGGATGTTTCCGCATTCTTTGCAGCTCATTTATTATAATGCAAAGTAAATTGTAATAGTACTACTACTACTACTACTCATAATTTCTATAGCGCTACTAGACGTACGCAGCGCTGTACACGTGAACAACAGATGCATATTTGTTAAGAAAAACATATTTTGGTGCACTTTACTTTGAGTTTGTGTTAAGTAGAAGGTTCCAGGATGTAGCAGCATTCTTTCTATTGTAGTGCTATGGCACTACATTGAGTTGTGCTGGATTATCATACACAGATATTTTCTGACCAATAGTTTGTAGTTTATTATAACTTACTATCCCATCCAAGCTAACTTGCAGATCTGGGCGGTTTAAAGACTAAAAACATAAATAAGCAAAGTTGGAAAAGAACTACAATTTATTGACAGGAAAGAAATTGTATCAGTCATAGCATGTGTTGATTTTTTTCTACCTGATTTAATGGCATTTTGCAAGCTTGTTAATTTAAAATATTCTGCTGGAGGTATCCATACCATAATCTACTGTTTAGGTGGTTTCAGTCTTTCAACTTCCCATGAGGTTTTCATGTATACAATATGGAGGAAAATTTCAAACTGTTCACTTTCTGATAACATTTCAAAGATTTTAAACCAATTTTCATAGAGAAAGTATGTGTGTACTCTTGTAGCTATAGATTTTGCATTGACTTCATGTGTAGGTTTTTTTTCCATGGAAAATAATGCATAAAGTACTAAATGTAATCTACATGCAATATTTTTCTCCCCAACCTAAACACAGCTGGTGGGAGAGAATACCTCCTCTAAAGGCAGCAAGAAAAATTGTGCATTTTATTTATATCACCTTTCCCTTCCGTAGCAGGGACTTCTGAATTGTCTGGCCCAAACATACAATCATTCCAAACGCACATTAAATTGTATTCTTCTTATTCATCTCTTTGTTTAGCCAAAAATGGGCAATGGGCTCAAATTAAAAGGAAGCCCCTGAGAGGGATTGCATAGCTCGTCTCCCATGACATGTCTAAACTACCACCTGGGTTCTACTGTCATGTGAACTTTCCAGTTGGTAGCCAGAAATGCATGATTTTGTTGTGCACTTAGGCACCATACTACTAGTACAATGTATGCATGGTTATTATGGAATATAAAACAGCTAGGAGCAGTGGCACAGGCACTGGGGGAGGGGGGCCTTGGGCATCTGACCCCCTCCCCAACATTTGGGCTCGGACCCCCTCCAGAACTGCAACACCCCTTTACCTTTACTGGCAGGGTTGACAAAGCCCGCCAGCCAAATAAATACAGTACTTTTGCTCCCCTCCTTCTCACGCTGCTTCCTTCCTGCAGATCTTGGCAGCATGCCTTCAGACGCCAACGCCAGTACTTCTTGTGTATGCTCTGAGCATGCGCAAGAAATCCTGGCATCAGTGGCTGAAGGCACGCCTCCATCTGCAGGAAGGAAGCAGTGCAAGCATTGTATTTATTTGGCAGGCAGGTCCTTGGCATTGCCCCTCCACTCACACCCCCACACACACATTCCACCCGTTTGCACCCTCAAAATTGGAGGGCTGGGTATGTCCCTGGTAGAGTACTGAATTGGCATAGAAAATCCTGATATCTGAGAAGATTACGACTCTAGCTGCAATTTCTGATATGGAGAGGCATGTTATGTAAATAAGAAACTATTCAAAAACAAAGACTTGCTGTCATGAAACTCAAAATCCTGTCATTTGGTTATGGAAAAAATGTTTAGACAGCTAAGAATAACACACTAGGAATAATGCCACACCTGCAAGTTTAGTGAAAGTGATTTAGGCAGCGAGAAACACCTCAGCCTGTCATTTTAGCTTCATCTATTCAACAAACTTGCTTCTAGTGAAGGGCAGCCATCTTATCTAGTTCCAGGAGGGAGTTTTTGGCCAATCCTGTTTCTGAAATTGCATCTCAAAATAGTGATTTTACTCATTGAAACTGGTACAGAGGATAAATAATACATCAAGATAAGGTAGTTATAAATTCAAAACGGGCCCATATCTGCCACCTGGAATGGGATAAGTTGACAGCTTTGTTAGGTTATAATGGCAGCCTGTCAAATGAGGGAGAAGCATCCGTCTCCACCCTGGCAGATGTTTCCTCCAAGTTACACATATCCAGAGTACCTGAATGTAACTCACCTTGAGCTACTACTGAAAAAGGTGTGAGCAAAATCTAAATAATAAATAAATAAATAAGTAAATAAGTAAAAATAAATAAACTTCAACCCTTTCATACAAGGTAGCTGTATTACCATGCAGGTTGGAATTTGGTTGCTTTCTGTTTCTACTTTCTAGTTGCTCGCCGTCAATCTGCTGAGCATAGGTGAGTTCTCCTGGCCATCTGACTCTTGCGTAGCCAATCAACTGAGCCCAAGTGAGTCCCCTGGCTCATCTGCTGAAAATGCAGACTTGTTAATCCAAAATGTTTTGCTGGAGGGAAGGCATATTAACATAGTAACATAGTCTAAGTTTGCTAGCCATCTGGGTCTTATTCTATATCTTTCTGTGGCCTGCCTTGATTGGAGGTATAAAGGGTGGGAGATGCAAGGAGCAAAATGGAGTTTATTGCTCCTGTCTGATCTCAATACCTCTTCCAACTACAGGGGAGGGGAGGAAGGAACTGCAGTGGCCTGTGTGCTAAGAAGGAGGTGGGGGTTCTGTGAAGAGGAAAAGAAGCATGGGGCAGATGCAAGGGGAGGGAGTGAAGAAGCTGGAGCAAGATGCTGGAAAAGGGGATAAAGAGATGGGGCAGGTGGGTAGAAAGGGAAAAAATAGAAGCAGGTGTAAGAAACGTAGAGGGATAGAAAAAGAGGCAATACAAGTATGAGGATAATACAAAGATGGAGGAATGAGGGGGGCAAGTATATTAAAAAAGGCATGGTAGAGTGGGAGAGCAAGCTGAGAAATGTGAGAGCACAGATACCAATGAAGGGACGAGGTGGAAGGTAAGGAAAGGTGGAGAGAATAAGGGAGAGAGGCAAAGAAAAGAGTGAGCTTGGGTCCCTAGAGATGTCAGTGCTATGACTTAAACAGTACAAGATAGAGGAAAGGAACAGATAACAGGCAACCCCTCCTTGCATAGTTCCAAAGTTGTATATAAAACCATAAAAAATAAGGGGGGGGGGGTGAGGAATGGTGAGGAGCATAGGCACCCGGTATAAGAGGCTTGGGGAGGCTAAGCCTCCCCTGCTGCAGCAGGATGGATCAGCTGTGGAGTCCCACTGCTCTGGGAGGTGGGGGGTTAAATTGTTGATTTACCTCCATCCTCACAGCAGGATCTGTCTCTAGCCTTGTGTAACCAGTTGTAGAAATTGGTTTATGGTTTAATTTGTTTACCTTACTGCTGGGAGAGCAGGGGGGTTGGCTGGAGGTGTCCTGGGTTGCCAGGGAGATATTTAACGAGGGTGACTTCCTGACCTGCACATGAGCAGTTCATACCAAAGAGACTTGCACTGACACCTGAGGACAGATAGCAGCAGAATCGGATACTGGGCCAGCATGATCAGAAAAAGTCACCAGACAACAAAGGTAGAAAAGATCATTTTATTTTCATTATAGTGTTTGGAATATGTCCACTTTGAGAATCAGGTGCTCAACATTAAAAGTTTATATTTATTTACTTATTTATGGCATTTTATCCCACATTAAACATGAATTAGGGTGTTTTGTGGCTTTACATGAGAATTGTGATGATATGATCCCTTGTTTCATATTGTTGACGGTCTGCATTTTCCGTAAGGGAGGTATATTGGTGTATTAGGTTCTGCCCAGTGTAATATTTATGGTACAGGAAGGTTCTGAGTGTGTTTTTGCACAAAGTTGTGCATAGTGTTTTGCAGTTGAGCAATTGTGGTTAGAATATGCTTTGAGCAACCACTTTATTCTTTGGCATATGATACATATCTAATATCTAAATTTAATAAAAGGTATTAATTGTGTCCTTTATTTTTATTTATTTATTTTTCTGTGTGTTATCAGACAATTATGGATTTAAGCTCCACCCCTGGCCCCACCCCTAACTCCGCCCCCTTTAGCCTCCCCAAACAGCTGGGCCACCGACCGCCTATGGTGAGGAGCATTTCATTCTGCTCTGATGTTCATTGACAAAATTATGTACCCACCAGCCCACAGGAATCTGACAATAGGCAAACCTTCAGCTTTGGACTTCCCACCTCATTAATTTTTGTAAATTGATATTGAATATTAGGATGAATTTAAAAATTCAGCATTTATAATAAGGAAAGAAGAATATGATAATGATTTACATTTTCATTACTTTAACTATCCTTATCCAGTCTAGCTTGAAGGGTGGGGAGGGAAGGGGGATATAGAAACATTTAACAAGACAACATCTTCATGCATGCAATGTGGTAAAACCAGTAGTGGATCAGGTTATTAATTAAACTTAAATATTTTGTATCCACATTTATGCCATTCATGTACATTCATGTACATTCAGGTATAACAGGTATTTTTCTGTCCCTGGAGGACTCACAATCTAAGGTTAAGTGACTTGCCCAGGAATGGATCACAGTGCTCTAACCATTAGGCTAATCCTCCACTCCATCTACCATCTGGAAATGTTTACAGGATTAACAAGAAATATCTACAAATGGTAGGTATCAAATCTCACTTCCCTTGTAAGAATAGAGATGAAATTAACACCACATACAGGCATTGCTGCATTACAATAAACTCCTTGCTTTGTATTGTGAGAAATAGGTCTGTTAGGTTAGTGTCTTGTAAATTAAGTGTCTAGAAAATGGCATGGTAATGAAACTGCTGAGGAACTCAAATATTCTGTGGGCTATTGTACTGATTGGCATAGTGCTTACTTGTGTATCTGTGTATTGAGCTGGAAGGGAACAGGCAAGAGTGTCACCCAGACAAGTCCATGCTTTACAGAATAGCCACATGCATACTTCCAGTGGATTCTGAGCAACTTGTCTACAGTGAATGGAATGAAAGACGTAACTGATGCCTGAACCCTACCTTCACGGTGCCATGCTGCCCAAGCAAAATCCCTAAAAAATATAGGTTCAGAGCAGGTTACAATTAGACACAAAATTACATTAAGAGCAAACACAGCATTTTACATACAAAACTTCATATGGAGGTTGCGGGGTGGTAGACTTACGAGTAACGAAGCAAACACCCACAGAAGGTGAGCTCTCCACAGGAAAACCAACGGTAGGCAAAACAAACAGTGGATCCAATAAAAGTCCTCTCACAATGAGTGTCTTCCTGAACAAGGTCTTTATTAACAGTAGCACAATTGACCCAGTAACGTCAGGAAATTCTTTTTCACAGAGAGGGTGGTTGATGTCTGGAATGCCCTCCTGAGGGAGGTGGTAGAGTAAACAACTGTGGCGGAATTAAAAAAAGGTGTAGGATGAACACAGAAGATCTCTAATTAGAAAATGAATGGTATAAAAAACAAAACTTAAAAGGGTTGCATATGTGTTTGCATGTCAAGTGGTGCTTAAATGGCAACTCTGGCTGTATCAACTAGGGCCGGTGCTAGGCTGGCTTGTACGGTCTGAGTCCCACATATAGCAATCTAGTTTAGGATGGACTGGAGAGACCTTTGATGGAAACTCCAGTAATATCACATTCATTGTTGATGTAATCTTGAATTGATAATGAATATGACTGTTGGGCAGACTGGATGGACCATTCAGGTCTTTATCTGCTGACACTTACTATGTTACTATGGAAACAGTATCAGTCTTAAAAGTAATACCATCAATTAACTGGATAGAATCTGGAATAGTATCCTTCTTCAGACCAAACAATAAATTTTTGTCTTTTCTGTATTGAGTTTCAGTCTATAATTCGCAGACCAACACTTAACTTGTTCCATGATCTCTGATACCCTAATAATAAAGTAACATAGATTCATATACACAGGGATTAAAAGAAAAACATCACGTGCATAAGAAAGATTCCTTCTCCTGGTAACAATTGAATCATACTTAATGTCATCATATAAATATTATATAACAAAGGGGAAATTGGTGAGCCCTGAAGGCACCACACGGTAGAACCCAAGACTCTGAGAAAGCCCCATCTTTCAGCACTATATAGCATCTTGACGTTAGAAAGCCCTCAAACCATCACAACACTGTTCTACACACCCCAGACTCCAACAACCTATATAGTAAAATGTCATGGCTGACAATATCAAAGGCTGCAGATACATCAAACTAAAAAAGCAACATTTGACCGCCCTGACTCGGTTGTTCACTAATACAAGAAACCATCTCAATCAAGAGAGTTTCTGTGCTAAAAAAAAAAAAACCTCTGAAAGCTATGTTGAGGAGACAACAAAATATTATTATCTGAAATAAAAATATTCAGTTAAGAGGACACCACAAGGCGGCTTCGTTGAGTCCGCCTAGTAGAGTTGCGCCGCCGAGACCGGGTGGAGAGATGGATCCTGCAGGACAGCTCCATTCAGAAAGTTTTGAAGCTCGAAGCAGCCCTGTGGGTTTTTCAACGCCACACGCAACGGTGCCTGAGCGCAGGGTAGGAGGAGCGGAGAGTGTCCCCTCTCCTAGCCAGACGCCTCCACCAACAAAACTCAGTGAATTGAAAAGACCAGCAACTGTAACATTGGATACCCTTTGGGATGCCATCTATGCAGTGAACACATCCCTACAACAGATTTCATCTACATTGAATGCGGAAGTAAAGGAGGTTAAACATTCTCAACACCTGATAAGAGTCAAGAACGGCGAAGCAAGAGGAGAAAAGTGAGTCGAATCTTCAGGCTATTAAGAAATTACAATCTCTAGTTGAAAATGTTCTTGTGGAGAAAGAGAGGGAACAAAGGAAAGTGGAATTTCTGGACAATCAGTTAAGACGTAATAACTTAAGGTTTTTAAACTTTCCCAAGTGCCCTTTAATTCCTCCACTGGAGATGTTACAGAAATATTTTCTTGAAATACTAAAAATTCCAAGGGAAATATTTCCTCCGATTGTGAAGTTATATTATATTACTGGAATTAAATCAAACTTGGAAGCTGCTCCAGATTTAAATCTTACTCAATTTCTTGAAACATCACTAGAGACAATTACTGAACGCACCACTCTCCTGGTGTTTTTTGTGTTCGAGACTGACCAAAATAATATATTAAGGCTTTACTTTAAATTTATGGCTCCAAGATACAGATATTTCCTGATGTTAGTAAATCTACACAGAAGAAACGGCGAGAATTTTGGGGGCTTAGGCCTCGAACTCTCTCTTTGGGAGGAACATTTAAATTAAAATTTGCATGCAGGTGTCTTGTTTCTTTTGGAACTGTTCATTATGTATTCTTTGACCCAGAAAAACTGAAGCTCCTATTAGCAAGTAAGGAAAGTAGGGTGGTTCCAGCTTCGGTGACACCAGTAGGGAGCTAAAACCATTGGTAATACTCGTGATTTCATGCTCCTAATGTAAGAGTCAAAATTTATTTTCTTTATTTCCTTGTATCTTGATCATGTTTTTCTTGTGGTCTAAGTAATTAAGATACTTTCCAAAATCCATGAGAATGTAATGGATGGTATATTTTCTACGGATGTATTTCCTGATTGCTATACATTTATTATTGTGAATGTATTATATTTAAATTTCAATAAATTAAAAAAAAAAGAGGACACCACAAATTCAATCCGTTTAGTGGTGAAAGGTATTCCTGCCACTGGTCTAAACCTTGCTGTCAAAGTGAGAGACAAGTGAAGAATCGGTCACCTGCACCTACGCACCAATCACTTCTCTCTAGTAGAAGGGGAGCTGGGTGTGATATTTCCTGTGGGGTGGGGTGGCCAGGAGCAGATGAGGACTATCTTTAGTTTGTCATTGCAAGTGAGAGCCAAGAAACAAAAAGTAGGGAGGGACCAATGGACATCCACTGAAGGAACCAAACCCGGAGGTAAAGGTGAATAAAATCTAAATTTATTATCCAAAAATAAATCAGATATAGACAAACTCATTCAGACTCAACACAGAACCATGTTTTGGCAATCCAATGCAGCAAATCCCAGTGCCAAACACAAGGTTATTTGAGCTATGGAATACAATAGCAATGTAAAACTGCTCTCATAATATTCCTCACACAGCATTATGGCATAAGTCAAATTAGTTTGACCCTGGGATTTGTTGCATCAGGCTTTGTTTCATCTACATGGAACCAGGCAGAAACTGTAAGTGGCAGACTTTCAGTTAAGCATCCTCTGCATACAGAAGATTAGCTGATTAAGAAGAGGAGTGAAATAACACTTTTTTCCTGCATTTTTTGAGGTGGTGGTAGACACTGAATCACTGATGGTAAGCTTAGATCCAAACGATCATATATACTGATTCCTGAAGCAGTCATTGGATTGCCGAAACACAGTTCCATATTGAGTCTGAATGAGTTTGACTATATCTGGTTTATTTTGGATAATAAATTTGGATTATATTCACCTTGACCTCTGGGTTTGGTTCCTTTAGTAGATGTCCATTGTGTAACAACTGTCAGGAATGGTGAGCCCTCGGACCAAAGCCAGAACTTTGGCAGACAAATCACCGGGGCTGGCACAGGCAGGAATCAGAACAGACTGGACTAGGATAAACTAACAGACTCAACAAGGCAGGACAGAGGTAACTAAACACAATGGACAACACAAGAACCGGATCCAGATGAGGCAAGGAAAAGAAGGGAAGGGCCAGAACTGGAACCCAGACAGGACAAGGCAAGACTCAGAACTGGATTAAAACTGGGACTGGGACCCAGAAATGCAAGACAAGGCAAAACACGGAAGTAGATTAAAACTGGGTCCAGAAAAGGGCAAGACAAGGACAAGGCAAGGACTGGATCTGGACAGGAGTAGACTGAAAGAGACAAGACAAAGCACAACTAGACAGGCAAGACAGGGTAGGAGCTAGGCAACAAGAATAACAGAAGCAAGACAATAAACAAGGCAGGGACAGGATTCAGGATTCTCAAACAGGATTCAGGATTCTCAAGCAGGCTTGGCTGGAACAGGATTCTGGAATGGGCTTCACTTGGCTGGAACAGGATTCTGGAACAGACTTGGCTGGACAGGATTCTGGAACGGGCTCGGCTTGGCTGGAACAGGATTCTGGAACAGAGTTGGCTGGAACAGGATTCTGGAACGGGCTTGGCTTGGCTTGACTGGAATAGGATTCAGGAACAGGCTTGGCTTGACTGGAACAGGATACTGGAACACACTTGGCTTGGCTGGAACAGGATACTGGAACAGACTTGGCTTGGATTGATTGGAACAGGATACTGGAACAGACTTGACTCGGCTTCGCTAGAACAGGATACTGGAACAGGCTTGGCTTGACTGGAACAGGATTCTGGAACAGACTTGGCTTGGCTAGAACAGGATTCTGGAACAGATGTGGCTTGTCTTGACTGGAAAAGGATTCTGGAACAGACTTGGCTTGACTGGAACAGGATACTGAAAGGGGCTTGGCTTGGCTGGAACAGGATACTGAAAGGGACTTGGCTTAGCAGGGAACTGGGACATAACTAGCTCAAACATTGAGCAGGAGCAGAACCTGACTCAAACACACAAAAGGAACAGAACTTGGCAGAAAGAGAGCTCGAGAGACAGGAAGCAAACATAGCAGGCAAAGGATTAAGCAGACTAAGGGAAGACAAACAAAGAAGCAATGTGCTTACCAGTACCCACAGCTGGAAAGGGAAAGGCCAGGCAGACTGAGAGGCAGCAGACACCAAGGGCAGGGTGTGGCTCTAGAGCCAGGCTTTCAGGATCAAGATACAAAAGCAAACACACAGAAACAAAGCAAGCATAGAAACACAAGACTCAAAGAAACAGAGAACAGACCTTAAGGAACAAAGCCAAGCAAGGAAATGTTCTAAACAGGTAACACAAGATTAAGAGACCTCTTGCAAAGGCAATGTAGGAAAGCTCCCTGGGTCCTTATAAAGGAGTAGGCTGATGATGTCACAAGTAGGAAAAGAAGCAGAAGCAGGGAGACCAAAGTGAGGCTTGGCTTCAGGGACACAAAGCAAGGCTTGGCTAACAGGAAGAACAACAACAGGAAATGAAGCAGAAGCAGGGAGACCAAAGCGAGGCTTGGCTTAGAGGAAGAACAACAATAGGAAATGAAGCAGACTGGAGAGGTCACAGAGCTAGATACAGAGAAACAGTAGGTCTGAACATAAGGGCATGGCCACAACCGTGACACATTGGTCCTTCCTTACTTTTTGTTTGCTGGTTTTTGCATTTGTGGGGAATTTGTCTTGTCTTTTCTCTTTAACTTGGAGAGTGGCCATCTTTGAGGGGTAGAATAATGGTACCAGATTGGTAAGTTAGAGCAGTTTTGGTCCCATCTCCTGCAGTTGGGGTTGCAGGTAGCACTGCTGCCAGATTGGCATCGACTGCCCCCCCTGCTCTGAGTGGCAGTCATGCTACATAGGCTCAGGTACTAAAGGGTACATCTATCAGGGATGTTTGAAGGCCTTCTGCTACATGAGGTGAAGCGTGAGGTGTATCCTCCCTCCCCAAGGAACCCCCTCAGAATTCAGATTACGGAGTGGGGAGGGAAAAGAAGGAGCATATCCTGTTTCAGAACACTGGCTAGGTAGTTGCCCTGAGAAAATAGAATCCAACATTTTCTCAGGCGAAATCATGTAAAAAAAAAAAAATCAAAACATTGCAATCACTGATTATACTCAGCAAAAATGGTAGCAGTTAAATAATGTAGAAAAAAATACAGACCCCTGACCCAGACACTGAGCCAGCTTGTAAACTGTAAAACATATTCTGCATTCAAAGAAGTACTGAACATTTCCTCATAGAACTCATCATACTGAAAAAAAGAATGTGTGATCCTGGTTTCATCTCAGTAACAGCAACAAACTATCCGGTGCCAGGTATACTATAAAGTAAACCCTACAATCACTCATAACCAGAACTCACAAAAGAAACCTATCCAGAAAAAGACAGCACTATAATAAATACTGCAATGGGCTCTAGAACATCAATCACTTCCTAGGAAAACTGAACATGCCAGATTATTGCAGATCACTACAGAGCAGAGCAAGCATGCATGGGTCATACAAGCTGGTCCATGACCCATTTGACAAGTGATCCATGACACATCAATTACATGAGCCACTAACTGTGACCCACTCACACTATGTTGAATATAATCAATGACAATTCTGTAACTGTTTAACAAGGAGAATGCCATTCCCAAGCATTCTGCTACCTTGATAACCATGGGAACACCATTCCATCTTCCCCCTTGAAATGACTATTGTAATAGATAACTGTGGAGTAATATTTGAAACTCAGTTCAAATAGCTAGGTCCCCACTTTCAAAAGATGGGTCATGTTTTGAATATACAGACCCATGACAGTATATTTGGATTTCAGCAAAGCCTTTGATACGGTTCCTCACAGAAGACTCGTGAATAAACTGAGAGGGCTGGACTTAGAACTCAAAGTGGTGAACTGGACTGGAAACTGGTTGACCCAACAGGTGACCGAGGGTGGTAGTAAATGGAATTTCCTCGGAGGAAAGGAAGGTGAGTAATGGAGTGCCTCAGGGGTCGGTACTGGGGCTGATTCTGTTTAATAAATTTGTGAGAGGCATTGCTAAAGGGTTAGAAGGAAAAGTTTACCTTTTTTCAGATGATACAAAAATAACCAATAAAGTGAATACTCTAGAACAGGGGCGTAGCTATGGGTGTCCCGTTCCGGGTCCTTACCGGTGCGACCGCAGCGGGGAGTGATGATCGCCGGGGGCCGCGGGCTCCAGGGCGGCAGGGACAAGCCGCCGACGGGGCCATCATCGCCGCGGGTCGCTCTGAGGCTGGCGACCGGCGGGAGCAAACGCCGGCCTCGGGGAAGGGGAGACGCCGGCCAAGATGGCGGTGCCGGCGTCGTCGTCTCCCCGGCCAGAGCAGCAGCAGGTAAGTCCCGCCCACTCACGCCGGATTGGAGCGTGGTAGGGGAGTCTCCGCCTGGTAGGCAGGACCGCCAATCCGGGCGCTCCTTGCCTATCAGGGCCGGCGGGATTGGCTCCCTTCCAGGAAGAGAAGAGATGGGCGGGGGATTTAAACCCCGAAGCAAGAAGGGTCCAGCGCTTCCGTTTCGATTGTCAGAAGCCGACGTCGTGGACTCCAGAGACTGTGTTCCTTTCAGCTAGCCGTCCTTGCTAGCCACCTCCGGAGACTGTGTTCCTTTCAGCTAGCCGTCCTTGCTAGCCACCTCCCGAGACTGTGTTCCTTCCAGCTAGCCGTCCTTGCTAGCCACCTCCAGAGACTGTGTTCCTTCCAGCTAGCCGTCCTTGCTAGCTACCTCCAGAGACTGTGTTCCTTCCAGCTAGCCGTCCTTACTAGCCACCTCCAGAGACTGTGTTCCTTTCAGCTAGCCGTCCTTGCTAGCCACCTCCCGAGACTGTGTTCCTTCCAGCTAGCCGTCCTTGCTAGCCACCTCCAGAGACTGTGTTCCTTCCAGCTAGCCTTCCTTGCTAGCCACCTCCAGAGACTGTGTTCCTTTCAGCTAGCCGTCCTTGCTAGCCACCTCCCGAGACTGTGTTCCTTCCAGCTAGCCGTCCTTGCTAGCCACCTCCAGAGACTGTGTTCCTTCCAGCTAGCCGTCCTTGCTAGCCACCTCCAGAGACTGTGTTCCCTTCAGCTAGCCGCCCTTGCTAGCCGCCTTCAGAGACTGTGCTTTGGCAGCGCTAGCCGTCCTTGCTAGCGGCTCTGTCGAGACTGTGTTGCTGGCGTCCAGCCAGGCCGGCCGTCACCCCGCGGTTCCAGCAGTCCCGCTGGCCGCCTGCAGCAGGGGGCTCAACCCTCGGTAAACGGCGGTCGCCGCGGGTGAAGATCCGGGGTGCGCGGCAGTCCTCTGAGGTCCTACGGGCCTCAGAGAACCTAAGGGCTCACCTCTACCCAGACCGGACAGGAAACGGAAGCCATGAGCTCGCCGACGCAGCCTGATCTACGGGACCTGGCCAAGGTACTTCAGCAGCAGCAGGAGCAGCTGAACGCCCTGTCAGGGGCGCTTCAGAACGTCTGCTCTCAACTTTCAACGCTTCAGGTACAGAACCAGGCCGCTGCGGTCCAGGGGGCCGCAGCAGCTCCCCGTTCGGGAGGGTTCCGCACGGGACCTCGGTTCCCTGAGCCGGCACGATATGATGGGGCCCCCGGAGGTTGCCGGTGGTTCCTCAATCAGTGCAACCTGGCCTTCCGGATGCAACCGGAGACATTTGCTTCAGATCAAAGTAAAGTGGGGTATATCATGGGCCTATGTGCAGGGAAGGCTCTGGCCTAGGTGGCCCCACTGAATGAACAACAGGACCCCATCCTGGACGACTATAGTGAATTTCAGCGCCGGTTCCGTATGGTGTTCGACCTTCCGGGGAGACCATCTTCTGTGGCGTCGGAACTGCTGCGAATTCATCAGGGGGAGGGGACGGTGGCCGATTATGCCATCCGTTTCCGGACTTTAGCCACGGAGCTCCGTTGGAACCCGGAGTCCCTGATGGCAATTTTTATGGAAGGCTTATAGGAACGAATCAAGGACGAATTGGCAGGACGAGAGGTCCCAGGCCAGTTGGATGCCCTGATTTCGCTCTGTATCCGAGTAGATACCCGGTTCCAGGAGCGAGCCAGAGCCCGGGCAGAACGGCAGAAGTGGACGCGGGGAACGTCCCGGACTGCTAAGGGGCTGTCTCCTAGCCGTGGGAACCGGGATTTCAAGGAGAGTGGGGAGGAGCCGATGGTGATGGACCGGCAACGGCTGGCTCCCTCCGCTAGGAAGAAACGCCTGTGGGACGGACTGTGCCTCTATTGTGGTGAGGCTGGACATTTTATCCGAGCCTGTCCCTCTCGGGCGGGAAACATCCCCCCCAAGGCACCTTGAGGGGAGGGGTCTTGGGGCATTCCGCTCCCCTACCGGATGCCCTGATCACTCTGCCAGTAACCCTACGATGGCACGAGACCATGATCCAGACCCGGGCCCTAGTGGACTCGGGGTCGGGGGGCAATTTCATCGGGCACGAGCTGCTGCAACAGATGGGCTGGCCCACGCTCCCGCGGCGGCCGGCACTGCAAATAACCTCCATCCAGGGAACGACGTTACCGCAGCCGGTCACTGAGATCACCCCCTATTTGGAACTACAGGTGGGGGAGGACCACCGAGAGGAGGTCCGATTCCTGATTCTATCCCGGACCATTCATCCAGTGGTCCTAGGGCTGCCATGGTTACGGAGGCATTGCCCTGTTATTGACTGGACCAGGGGAAGCATCCAAGCTTGGGGTAGTGCCTGTCGGGAGAACTGTTGTAAGGGCCGGACCGGCAGCTGCCCTGCCCTGGCGGTGGTACCCGGGGGGGCACGGGTAGAGCTGGGCTCGCTGCCGATGGACTATAGAGACTTTGCAGATGTATTTAATCCCATGGAGGCGGAGGTTCTACCGCCCCATCGGTCGTTTGACTGTGCCATTAACTTGATGGCAGACACCGTGCCGCCGCGGGGTCGCCTATATGCCCTGTCCCGAGGAGAGTCCAAGGTAATGCAGGAATACATCCGGGAGAATCTGCGGAAAGGCTTCATCCGGCCCTCTAAGTCCTCGGCCGGGGCCGGATTCTTTTTCGTCACTAAGAAGGATGGCTCCTTAAGGCCCTGTATTGACTATCGGGGGCTAAATGCCATCACGGTAAAGGATCGTTTTCCTCTACCGCTCATCCCCGAACTCTTTGGCAGGTTGCAAGGAGCCCAGATGTTTACCAAGTTGGACTTGCGGGGGGCCTACAACTTAGTTCGAATTCGGCGAGGGGACGAATGGAAGACGGCCTTTAACACCCACGAGGGACATTTCGAGTATCGGGTGATGCCCTTTGGCCTGTGTAATGCCCCCGCGGTATTTCAGCGACTTATAAACTTTGTGCTTGAGGATTTTTTGAACTCCACAGTGATTGTGTACCTGGACGATATCTTGGTGTTTTCCCAAAATCCCACAGACCATGTGAGCCATGTTCGCGCCGTGCTGCAACAGTTACGGCAATACCGCCTGTTCGCTAAGCTCAGTAAGTGCGCTTTTCATCAGAGGTCGCTACCATTTTTGGGACACATTCTGTTACCCGGGGGGTTACAGATGGAGCCGGATAAACTCCGGGCAATTCGAGAGTGGCCACAGCCGCTGGGATTGAAGGCCCTACAACGTTTTTTGGGATTCGCGAACTACTATCGCCAGTTTATTCCTCAGTATTCCCAACTGACGGCGCCGCTGACAGCCCTTACTAGAAAAAATGCTAACGTCCGGGACTGGCCGCCCGAGGCGCAAGTGGCCTTTCGCCAGGTGAAAGAGGCCTTCAAATCAGCGTCCATTTTGCTAGCCCCGGATCCAGAGAAACCCTTTATTCTGGAGGTGGACGCGTCCGCGTTGGGAGCCGGGGCGGTCCTCTCTCAGGTGAATCTCAAGGGCCGGCGCCAGCCTTGTTCTTTCTTCTCTCGTAGATTCTCCCCGGCAGAGTGTAATTATACCGTGGGGGATAGAGAGCTCTTTGCATTGAAATTAGCCCTGCAGGAATGGAGACATCTGCTGGAGGGAGCGGAACATCGGTTCACGGTGATCACCGACCATAAGAATCTACTATATCTGCAGGAGGCCCAGCGGCTCAATCCCCGACAAGCCCGGTGGTCATTGTTTTTCGCTAGATTTCATTTTCAACTGGTCTTTCGGGCGGCCGCTCAGAATACCCCTGCGGACTCTCTCTCCAGAGCATTTGAGGTCCCAGAGGAGACAAGGGAGATTCATTCCATGTTGGACCCGGCATGCCTCAGCGCGGCCGTAGGGGAGGTCGCGCCGGTGAAGACACTAGTACCGGCCGCTGATCGAGTGAAGGTAATGCAATGGGGGCATTCGTCCAGGTGGGCGGGTCATTTTGGGTATCACAAAACCTTGCGTCTCATTGCCAGACAGTACCGATGGCCTCAGATGAGGCGGGACATTCTTCACTTCGTCACCACCTGTCCTGTGTGCGCCCGGACTAAACCGACCATCGGGACCCCCATGGGCGAGTTGCAACCACTGTCCGTACCGACAGGCCCCTGGACGGAGCTTTCCATGGATTTTATCACCGACCTCCCCAGCTCCCGCGGACACACGGTGATCTGGGTGGTGATTGACCGTTTTTCCCGGATGGCTCATTTCGTTCCCCTGCCAGGCCTTCCGTCGGCGGCCGCGTTGGCCCGACTTTTCATCCAACACATTTTCCGACTTCATGGGCTGCCTCTTCGGATTATTAGCGACCGAGGCCCTCAATTCACCTCGCGTTTCTGGAGGGCCCTGTGCTCCGCTTTAGGGGTGAAGACCCATTTTTCCTCAGCATACCATCCCCAGACCAATGGCCTGGTCGAAAGGGCGAACCAAACCTTAAAAGGGTTCCTACGAGCGTTTGTCAACAAGCGCCAAGATAACTGGGTCTCCCTACTTCCGTGGGCCGAGTTTGCATATAATCACAGTGTCCACTCGGCCTCGGGAGACTCTCCATTTTTCTTGGTATATGGACAACATCCTCGACTGCCAGCACCTTTCCCGTCTGGTTCTACGACCCCCATGGTGAAGGTAACTCTGGCGGACCTGCAAAGAGTCTGGGAGATGGCCCGAGAACAACTGCAGAGGGCAGCTGCCAAATACAAGGTCTTCGCAGACCGCCACCGGAGGACGGCGCCCGTCTTGCAACCAGGGCAAAAGGTATGGTTAAGCACAAAATACCTCAGACTCCGGGTGCCCTCTCGGAGATTGGGATCTCGGTATATTGGACCGTTTGCAATCTATTCACGACTTGGAGCTGTGACCTATCGGTTGCGACCACCGAGGACCCTGCGAGTGCACAACGCTTTCCATATCTCCTTATTGAAGAATTTCCGAGGGTCTCAATGGCATCCCCAACAGCAGGAGTCCGAAGATCTAGAAGCTGACCCCGATCCGGAGTATGAAGTGGACGAGGTTCTGGACTCAAAGAAACGGCGGGGAAAGCTATATTATTTATTGTCCTGGAAGAATTTTGGTCCCGAGGACAACTCCTGGGAGCCCGCGGCGAATGTACATGCCCCAGACCTGATCAAAGCCTTCCACACCCGGCATCCGTCCAAACCCGGGCCCGGGGAAAAGGGGGCATCCGGGGAGGATATTGTCCCGTTCCGGGTCCTTACCGGTGCTCCCGCAGCGGGGAGCGATGATCGCCGGGGGCCGCGGGCTCCAGGGCGGCAGGGACAAGCCGCCGACGGGGCCATCATCGCCGCGGGTCGCTCTGAGGCTGGCGACCGGTGGGAGCAAACGCCGGCCTCGGGGAAGGGGAGACGCCGGCCAAGATGGCGGTGCCGGCGTCGTCGTCTCCCCGGCCAGAGCAGCAGCAGGCAAGTCCCGCCCACTCACGCCGGATTGGAGCGTGGTAGGGGAGTCTCCGCCTGGTAGGCAGGACCGCCAATCCGGGCGCTCCTTGCCTATCAGGGCCGGCGGGATTGGCTCCCTTCCAGGAAGAGAAGAGATGGGCGGGGGATTTAAACCCCGAAGCAAGAAGGGTCCAGCGCTTCCGTTTCGATTGTCAGAAGCCGACGTCGTGGACTCCAGAGACTGTGTTCCTTCCAGCTAGCCGTCCTTGCTAGCCACCTCCAGAGACTGTGTTCCTTCCAGCTAGCCGTCCTTGCTAGCCACCTCCAGAGACTGTGTTCCTTCCAGCTAGCCGTCCTTGCTAGCCACCTCCAGAGACTGTGTTCCTTTCAGCTAGCCGTCCTTGCTAGCCACCTCCCGAGACTGTGTTCCTTCCAGCTAGCCGTCCTTGCTAGCCACCTCCAGAGACTGTGTTCCTTCCAGCTAGCCGTCCTTGCTAGCCACCTCCAGAGACTGTGTTCCTTTCAGCTAGCCGTCCTTGCTAGCCACCTCCCGAGACTGTGTTCCTTCCAGCTAGCCGTCCTTGCTAGCCACCTCCAGAGACTGTGTTCCTTCCAGCTAGCCGTCCTTGCTAGCCACCTCCAGAGACTGTGTTCCTTTCAGCTAGCCGTCCTTGCTAGCCACCTCCAGAGACTGTGTTCCCTTCAGCTAGCCGCCCTTGCTAGCCGCCTTCAGAGACTGTGCTTTGGCAGCGCTAGCCGTCCTTGCTAGCGGCTCTGTCGAGACTGTGTTGCTGGCGTCCAGCCAGGCCGGCCGTCACCCCGCGGTTCCAGCAGTCCCGCTGGCCGCCTGCAGCAGGGGGCTCAACCCTCGGTGAACGGTGGTCGCCGCGGGTGAAGATCCGGGGTGCGCGGCAGTCCTCTGAGGTCCTACGGGCCTCAGAGAACCTAAGGGCTCACCTCTACCCAGACCGGACAATGGGTGGCACCCCGGACAATGGGTGGGCCCGCCCGCCGACCCACCCAAGTGCCACACAACTGCAGCAGCAGTGCAGCAGCAGCCTAGCGTGATGGCAGAGGCAGAGACGGCACCCGTGGCGCTCTGGCAGCAGCTGATCTCCCTTCTCCACACAGGCTCCAATTTCAGGCCCGCCCACCACCCAAGCGCACACACTTAGCCGGAGCATACGTCGCAGGCACCCGCGCTCAGGCTCAGATGATCGATCCCATCAGATTCAGCCCACCTACCTAAGTTCGGGCTTAGAGAGAGGCAGAGAGTGCGTTGCCGTCGTGGTAGATAGATTCCATCCTCCTAGGCGGTAGCGGACCCGGACATGGCTGTGCACGGCGGCGTGCTCGCAGCCTCGCTCTCGCTTGGCTTGGCTCCTCTGCTCGCTCGTGACGTGATCTGGGGAGGGCAGGCTAAAAAAATAGGTGCACATGGGACAGAAAGACAAGAATGGACGCTAGCTGGTGGGGGGGGGGTGAGAAAGAGAGAGACAGGAGACTGGATGCTGGATGGCAGAGGTAGAGAGGAGAGCTGCAATGCTGGATGGTGGTGGGAGAGAGAGAGAGACAGAGAATATGCTGGATGGCAGGTGATAGAAACAGAAAGGAGGAGATGCTGGATGGCAGAGGTAAAGAGAGAGGAGATGCTGAATGGCAGTGGGAGAGAGGAAAAAGCTAGTGAAAGACTGGAGAATAAGATAAAAGAGATGAAAAACTGTAGGTAGGTGCAGTAAAAAGAGGGAGATGGAAGACTGGAGAATATGAATGAAATCTGAATGGCTAGGTAACAAAAAATGGAAGAAAGCTGAAAGGAACAGATTAGTGTTGATATTACTTGTTATGGAAGAGGTGAAGAAGACAGAAGAAGAAGAAAAAATGACACAAGGACCGGAGACCCATGGAAAGAGAGTTAAAAGAAAACAAGGAAGCAGTAACCAGAGACCAGGACCAACACAATTTGAAAAATTAAATGGGCAGACAGCAAAGGTAGAAAAAAGAATTTTATTTTTAATTTAGGATGAAGTAATGTAGCAGCCATGTTAGTCCACTTTAAAAGTTAATAAATAGTTATAAAAAATACAAAACAACAAAAAAATAAGGTGACACCTTTTATATTGGACTAAATATATTGTTGTGACTAGCTTTCGGAGACCAAAACCTAATTCTCCAGCTCAGGACAGTATACTGCTGTAACAGTATGCTCGTCCTGACTTAAAGAGTTTTTGGTCTCTGAAAACTAGCCAAAAATGTTATGTTAGTCGAATAAGAAGATATCTGTACAGCGCTGCATAACCCTAGTAGCGCTCTAGAAATGTTAAGTAGTAGTAGTAGTATATCACCTTATTTTTTGGTTTTGTTTTATTTGCTAATTTTTAATGTAGCAATTGAAATATCTTAGTTTTTTGACATTTACATCTGATTTCTAGATTTTTCACGGTACAAAGGGATGTGTCACTGTTTCTATTTGTTTGGTTTTGCACTGTATGCAGATTCTGGTTTCTTGGGGTTCAGTTTAATCTTTGTTTACATATTTCTATTTTTAGTTTGTGGTTACTTATTCTATACTTGATGAGGGTCTACTTGTGATTATGTGTGAAAAAGGCTGGGTATTCTGTTAGCACTGAATGTCTGTGTAGGACTGATCTGTACTAATCCAGCTTGTTTAGTTTTCCAATAGGTATATTGATGATGCCCACTGCCCACTGCAATTTATGGTGACTCCTGAAGGTTTTGTGTTATGGTAGAATTGCTTTATAGGTCCTAAGTGATTTTTGTTGGGTTTTGTATTACTTCACAGTCAGTGGCATAGCTAGGTGGGGTGCCAGGGGAGCGGCTGCACCCACAAACGGAGTTCTGCCAGCGCCGGCACCTATTTTTTTCATCCTGTTGCACTGAAAATGTGCGCCGGCGCCGGTGGAAGTCCGCTCTCGCTCCCTCCACGCCATTAACCTGCCTCATCCTGGCTCCACTTCTGTTTACAGTATGCCTGGTACTCTCACCTATATTTATAGTACCCACTCATATTAGCTCTGGGCCCATCCAAAAATTCAGATCTGGCTACGCCACTGCTCTAGAAGGAGTAGAGACAAGAGATCTCCAAAAATTAGAAGAATGGTCAAAGGTCTAGCAGTTAAAATGTAGACAATAACTAATTCAGGGTTTACATATATTTGCAGGTCTCTGTTAAATTCTCCAAAACTTAGAAACGTAATAATATATCAAACTAAGTACAAACTCTACTTTCCTCAAAATCTTTTTATAAATGTTATATGATGGTCAGAGTGAGTAAATGCTTTTCACCAAACGGTATAAATACCATTCAGTGCAATTGCGGCTTACCATCATCATACTGGATGCCCTAACCTTCTTTCCTCCAACAAGGAGCTCAATAAACCAGTCTTTATAAAAGATCACATGTAAAGTCTTTCAGTTACTAGACCACTGTCCTTCAATTCTTACTCCTTCAGATCAAAAATGTGGAAAACTCCATTCATTGAAAAAATCTTGTTGTCAATTTCCAACTACTACTACTACTACTTATCATTTCTAAAGCACTAACAGGCAAAGTCATATTTAATATATATAGTTCAGATCTCATAAAATATATCAATGAATTTTAACGATCCAAAAGAGCACTTATCTGGAGGTGGCTAATCTGATGCAAATATCACTGTTGACCAAATATTTCACATATCCTCTAGTTTAAGGTCCGTGCAATGTGTAAAACTTCTGCGGTCTATGCTCTGATCATGGCTGGACAGATTCAGCTTCAGCAGCTAGAGAACAAGGCCAGAGCTGGGCAGACTTCTATGGTCTGTGCCTTAATCGTGGCTCAACAGATAGGCCAGTGATGGGCAGGCTTGTATGATCTGTGCCCCGATTGTGACTGGAGAGATTTGGATGGGCTGGAGTGGGCTTTGATGACAGCTTTATGCCAGTCGGATTTCTACGGTCTGAGAATTTATATCTGCTGTCTTATTTTGCACTGGGTATACTAGAGCTATAACAGCTTATAGAAATTATTTATAATGAAAAAAAATCACAAGTTATTTTTTTGCTCCTATACTGGTATAGTATTTTTAATGATACTGCTTATATGTGCCACGGCAAGGGGTGTGGCTACTGTGGGTGTGGCTACCATAGGGGGCGGAGCCATAGATGGTGACCCCCAACCCATAATGAGTACCGGTACCTTTTTTCCTACAAAAAAAGTACTGCGCAAAACTATGCTAGTGTTTGTAGCTCATGGTAAAAATCAGTTGGTGGTAAAATGCTGAGATGCCCATTAGCTCAGCTTTTATCACCATCTGATTTTTACCACGAGCTAAAAATGCTAGCGAAGCTTTGTAAAAGGCCCCCAAGTGAATGCTGCTGACACGCCCATGCCCCTCCCACAACCTCGCCCTCTTTTGAGTTGCAAGTTTAAAAATTTGCACACGGATGTTTATAAAATAGCACTTAGTGAGATGCACACAAAAATCCAAATTGTCAATTAACATCAACAACTGATTGTTAGTGCTCAATTATTGGTGCTAATTGGCTCATTGGCCAACTTATGCGCGCATCTCAGAACAGCACACAATTTTGTGCGCTACATATAGAATCTGGGGGAAGGGTTCAAAAATGTCCATTTGGGAGCCAAATAACTCTGAAAACTTTAATGGAATTAAACGAAATCTGGCATTGAAAAACCAGTAAAAAAAAAATAAGAAGTTGAGTTTGAAAATGGGCCAGATCAAATTAAGAGTTCCAAAAAAATAAGCGCCCTGAAAAATTGGTCCAGATCATTTCTATGGATGAAGCAGTTGTAGCTTCTGTAGCACAGAAACTTAAACACAGTGAAACATAGCAGTTAAGGAATTGCTTCTTTCAAATTGCCTCTCCCCATTCTTTACTCTCCTGGTTATACCCGCATTCCCACACACAAGATGTACCTCCCCCCTCATACACACACACACACACACACACACACACTACCCCTCACTCCCCACCTCCCATGTAACCACCCAAACCACAGAACAACTAACTTTTTTAAAATGACACTAATCACATTCATATTGTTGACCATACAAATTGGACATCGTTTTCTATAGTAACCTTATCACTCTGTGGGACAGAAGTGTCCTTCCTCATTGATGCTGATGCTTTTGTAAATATCCTTAATAACATGTTGTTATCATTCTTCATGTAGATAACTGCCTTTTGTGATCTGTCCACAAGTGCAAATTTTCATATATGGGAGTACCACACCATTAATTGCTTCTTTTCATTTTTTTTTTTCAGATAGGTCTGCTGCAGCTGAAGAACCCTTTCTTCATAGGTCAGGCTCCCATTCAAGATATGGGATAGGGGCAGGAACAGAAAAAATCATTCCCAGCTGCTAGAATTAGACAGTGCTCTGCTGGCTTGGTTCATTTTTTGTCAGATTAGGTCATTAACGTTTCCTTTAATATGTCAGTATCAAATACATTTCTTAATCCGCAAACGAACCTTTTCCATAGATGGGAAGGTGGTAGAACGAGAGGACATGAAACGAGATTGAAGGGGGGCAGACTCATGAAAAATGTCAGGAAGTATTTTTTCACGGAGAGAGTGGTGGATACTTGGAATGCCCTCCCGCGGGAGGTGGTGGAGATGAAAACGGTAACGGAATTCAAACATGTGTGGGATAAACATAAAGAAATCCTGTTCAGAAGGAATGGATCCTCAGAAGCTTAGCCGAGATTGGGTGGCAGAGCCAGTGGGGCGTGTCGGCGGCGTAGCGAAGGCGGGACATGGGCAGGCATGGGCGTGGCTACCAGATGGCCGGCTTTCACGGATAATGGAAACAAAAAGCAGTGGAGTGGAGGAGTGGCCTAGTGGTTAGGGTGGTGGACTTTGGTCCTGAGGAACTGAGTTCAATTCCCAGCACAGGCAGCTCCTTGTGACTCTGGGCAAGTCACTTAACCCTCCATTGCCCACTGCATTGAGCCTGCCATGAGTGGGAAAGCGCAGGGTACAAATGTAACAAAACAAATTCTGGCAGTTACTGGCAACCAATGCAGCTCCCTAAATAATGGTGTCACATGATCATTCTTGGGTTTTTTTTTACTAAAGATTAATTGTGCTGCACAGTTCTGCAACATTTGAAGTCTCGTCAGATAGATCTGATTCAGCCTTGCATACAGGGAGTTACAATAATCTAAGTGCAGCAGAATTGCTGCCTGTACCAACATTCTATATTGAGTTGGAAAAAAGGAGTGTATTGCTCTTAATTGTCTTAAGTTGATCACATAACCCCCTTCTTAAAGGTGCTTACTGGCTCCCAATATGTTATAGTATAAAATTTAAGGTATTAGTTCTAGCTCATAGAGCCTTTATAGTGGTTTCCCACAGTATGTCTATGACCTTTTAATTCCTTATGTCCCCATCCGATGCCTATTGATCACAAGGCCAAATGTACCTAGTTGTTCCTCCCACATCTGAGATTCAACCAGACATTGTCTTTTTTTTTTTTCCTGGTGTCAGTCCTTTGGAATTCACTCCTGATATAGTTCAGAATAGAAACTAATTGTAGTAAAGAGTTAAAAAAGAAACCTTTTTTCTCAGTGGTATTTCTCGATGAGTGAATAGGTCAGAGCTGGACTAACTTGTTCTCTGCTGATTACTTTTTAAAATAATTTTTCAATTCTGTTTTGACTTTTTGATGCTTTTACATTTCGTTTTACTTCTACTATGTATTGTACATACACATACTGCAAGATGCCTTTCTGGTCTAGACTATCTCACATTTCAAGGTCACACCATTCCAGCTGTTTTTCAAGTATATATGAGATCAGTAGGAAATTTGCTGAGTCAAAAAACTGCTGAACAGCTATTAGATACCATCAGCCAGTCTGAGAAGATCCACCCTGATGCTCAAATACAAAATCTTTTACATGCGTGTAATGGTTCTTTCATAGATTCAGTAAACTGAAGAACAAACATATTTGATTTACATTTTAACTCAGCTATTATTCTAATTGCCCAACCACACTACTACATTCCATTCCAGTAAGTTAAAAGAGATTTAGATCTTTCTGACCAGTTAGTTATCATATAAAAGGTGAATGCTGCTATCCCACAGGTTTCACCTATAGTGGTAGTCCTAAAATCTGATGAACCCAATGCCATTCATCTTTGTGTAGATGTGTGTCAACATAATCAAGCCGTTTTATGGGGGTATCAAATACTGCCTGCAATTGTTGATAACAATCAGGACTTCTTTTACAAAGCTGCGCTAGCCATTCCCACACGGCAAATGAGAGGAAACCCATAGGAATTGAATGGGCTTCCTCTCATTTGCAGCACCGAGAATCAGTAGCACAGCTTTGTAAAAGAGGCCCTCACTGCTTAAATGGAGCTGTGTATTTCAACAAGTTAGATTTCAATACAGGATACCCAGCAATTGGAACTGGATAAAGGTAGAAGTGGTTGGGACACAAAAAGTGACAGTATTTAAAAAAGGTGTGGGATAAACACAGAGGATCCCTATCTACCAAGAGGATGGGATCAAAGCAAAACAAAATGACTTAGGGCATGGGAGCCGGCTCTGTGGGTGCAGTGGGTGATTGAGCACCCCCAATATTGAGAAAATTCCTTGTATTTGTCCAGGGAGGGGTTATTTCCATTGGGCTTAGCACCCCCATTAATTTTGAAAAGTTGGCTCCTATGACTTAGGGGTCCTTTTACAAAGCTGCGGTAAACACTGACAAGGGCTTACCACAGCTTAAGGGACTTACCACAGGGTGTGCGGAGGCATTCTACGGTAAATTTCAAATGTGCGCTAAAAATTGGGGGGGGGGGGGCTGAGGGGACATGTCTTGGGGTGGAGCTGGTGTTTCTGCACTAATCAAGTTAGTGCGCAGCAATGCCGATGTGCTCATTAGTGTAGGAGTAGCGCAAGAGCCCTTACCACTTACAAAATAGGTAGTGAAAAGGGCTTGGGTGCTGATTTTTGTTAATGGTCATGCGCTAATGGCAACATTAGTGCATGAACTAACCCACAGTCAGAAACCAAAGGTCAAAAACAAAAAATGCACAAATGCTTGCTTTTGAATAGTCACCCCCTCAAGCTCCTCCGTAGTCCTTAACATGGACAAGGGTTCCAGGGTGAGGAGGAAACGCAAGGGGGGACAAAGGATAGCCCTGCCATGTGTCACAAAAGATAGGATTAAAAACTGGTTAAAAGATAGAAAACAGAAAGTAGGGTTACATGGTCAGTATTCTCAATGGAGAAGGGTAGATAGTGGGGTCCTCCAGAGGTCTGTGCTGGGACTGCTGCTTTTTAACATTTATAAATGATCTAGAAATGGGAGTAACTAGTGAGGTAATTAAATCTGCTGACGACACAAAGATATTCAAAGTTGTTAAATTGCAAGAGGATTGTGAAAAATTACAAGAGGACCTTACGAGACTGGGCAGATGAAGTTTAATGTGAGCAAGTGCAAAGTGATGCATCTGGGAAAGAGGAACCCAAATTATAGCTACGTAATGCAGGGTTCCACATTAGGAGTCACAGACCAGGAAAGGGGTCTAGGCATCATCACTGATGATAAGTTGAAACCCTCCGCTCAGTGTGCGGTGGCAGCTAAGCAAGCAAATAGAATGTTAGGTATTATTAGGAAAGGAATGCAAAACAAAAATGAGGACGTTATTTTTTTTTATTCTTTATTTATTATTATTTAACAATTTTTACAAGTTAAACACTTGTGAAAGCAAACACAGCTTGTATCAAAATATGATAAGGAAAAATATTTTTTTACATAACACTTTATCAGCTTCCTTAGACCACAAATGAGTATGGGGACGTGGCAGTGTTAATAGGAGTTATTAAGTAAAATTTAAACAATTCAGGAAAGACTACGTGTGATTTCACTCTCCGTATTATAATCCAAAATTAATCCAACATTATTACAATTTTTTCAAATCCGAGAATGCTCTTAATTGTTCAGGTGAGTAAAATATATACTTTACATCAAGATATCGAATCAGACATTTACACGGATAGGCTAGGAAAAAAGTGCCCCAAGTTCCAAAACCTCCTGTTTCATAGTCAAAAAATTTTTCTCCTTTCTTGAGTTGATTTTGTGACATCTGGGTAAATCCAAATCCTATTTCCACCAAAAGGAGTTTTTGACTGTTTGAAGTAAAGTCTAAGAATAGCTTTGAGATCCTGTTCAAAAACAAATGCTACCAGAGGAATGGCTCTCTCAGTGCAATTTTTTAATGATTGTTCCAAAATAGCTGAAATGTTATTCACATCTGTATTCTGATCTGTACCTCCTCTAGGAGTGGCCTAGTGGTTAGGGTGGTGGACTTTGGTACTGAGGAACTGAGTTCAATTCCCAGCACAGGCAGCTCCTTGTGACTCTGGGCAAGTCACTTAACCCTCCATTGCCTGCCGCATTGAGCCTGCCATGAGTGGGAAAGCGCGGGGTACAAATGTAACAAAAATAGCTGAAATGTTAGTCAGATCTGTACCTCCTCTATTTTTTCCTTCATTCACTGGGTTTTTAGGCAAATAATAAATCTTTTATAGGAGGAATTTTCAAATTCTCTAAGAAATATCTTTTAAACATACCATTTGGTGAAGTCCCAGGAACTTTAGGAAAATTTAATAAACGAAGATTCAAACGTCTATTATAATTCTCTATTTGCTCAATTTTTTTGTGGAGAGCCAATTTGTCTTTAACTGTTGTAAAATTAAAGTCTTGAATTTGTTTTACTTGAAGTTGTATTTGTTTAACCTGGGAAGACAAATCTTCCTTTACTATATCCACTTTGTTAACTAGTTCTTCAAATTTTGATGCAAGGTAGATATCTCACCTGAGGATTTTTGTAGAATTAAGTTAATTTTGTTGAGCATTTCCCATATTTGTCCACGATCTACCTCCTTCATTGTTTACGAGGCCACAGAAAATCCACAGCCCTCACTTTCCAGGCGCCATTCCTGCAACGATATTCCCCCACCAGAAAGGTCAGACACTGCACTTTCGGTAGCGTGTGCTTTCTTATACCAAAGCAGTGGAAGCCGGACAAGGAGGGTTGTTGGAGACTGAGAGAGGCAATAGCGATGTTTCATGTCCCTGCGGGGGTTCCGCTCCTTGGTGCTCCCCACTGCGGGATTCACCCTCAGATCTGCCAGAGGTTCCGGTGAGGAATCGATCCAGCCTCTGCTAGACTGGGGACGATGTCGAGGTAGGTGGGGGAACAGACCTCACGTTTCCTTTCCTCTTAGTATGAGGCATAATGGAAACGAAGCAACAGTGGCCGATACAGGTCACAAGTACCTGGCAAGATCCCAAAACAGTACAATACATTTTATGCTGCTTATCCCAGAACTAAGCAGTGGATTTTCCCAAGTCCATTTTAATAATGGCTTATGGACTTTTCTTTTAGGATGCTATTCAAACCTTTTTTAAACCCCGCTAAGCTAACTTGATTGTTATCCCATCCCTGGTGCTTTATTCGTTATAAGTCAATCAGAGCATCTAGACAGGATGGAGAATCCTTGACTGGAATCTTCCCTAATGGGAGTGTTATGATTCTGCCGGTTTGGCTGAGGGGGAGGGGGGACGTCTCTTCTGATTGGCTGCCAGGGGTTGTGCTGACGTCAGGGGATAGTACTTTAGCCTGCAGCTGAAGAGTTTCTCTGCTTTTGCGTTACTTATCTGGTGGTAACAGGAAAGCCTGATAGGTTTCTCTCAGAACGTGCTCTAGGTTCTGACAGGGATCTGTGTTGATTTAGAGTATTCTTTTCCTTCCCTCTGGGTTAGCTGCTGCTGTGTGTGTGTGTGTGTGTGTGTGTGCGTAGCTCTGTAATCAGGGTCAGCTGCTCGTTTGTTTAGTGGGGGCTGGGCATTGCTCAGCCTCCGGGCTCTGGGCTGAGTGAGAGCGTTCTCCTTTGTTTGTTTGTTTTAAGGATTTCTCTTCCCAGTGTCCTGGCCTGCTGGCTCAGTGAGTTTAACCCTTTGTGTACTGTGTGTATTGTATTCCTGCCTCTGCCAGTGTGTTTGTTTGGATGGGCCCCACTCCCTCTCGGGAGGGGAAGCGTTCTCTCTGATTGTTTGTTGATTTATGGCACTCTCTCTCTGCTGGCTCTACAAGCTTAACCCTTTATGTTCTGTGTGCCTCTGTCTACAGTGGGTTTGAGGCAAAGGCTTTCTGCCTTCCTTTGTGTTTGGTTCCTCTGGCTTCTGCCTGGGGCTCCTACCCTGGTGGGGAGGGGGTTGCTGTGTTAGTTCCCCTGTCCTGCGCTAGTCCCCTGCGTGGGCGTGGCCCGCTCTGGTCCTTTGTTTCCCCCTCTGCCCTATTGCTGGTGTTCAGCGCGTGTCTGGCCTCTTGGGGCCCTCTGGGTTCTTTCACCCCTCCCTGTGTGTGATTGGGTTCCAGTTCAGCCGTGAGGCTCGCACGAGTGGCTCTGTCTGCGTGGGTTCCGGTTCGGCCGCGAGGCCCGCCTGTATGCCTATTTCCCTTCTTCCTGAGGGACTGGGGGGAGGGGTAGCTTAGGGGGTATTGTGTAGCTGGGGTGTGCGGTGGTGGGTCGGTCTCCCCTTGGCCTGGGTCGGCGCCCTGCTGGCCTCGGCCAGGGCCCAAGGGCTCACGACCAACCCAACGGATTACAGAACGCAAAAGCCATGAGCTCGACCGATCCATCCCCCATGCAGCTGCTCCAGCAATTGCATGCTCAGCTACAACAGGTATCGGGAGTCGTGAACGCACTCTGGGCAAGTCACTTAACCCTCCATTGCCCACTGCATTGAGCCTGCCATGAGTGGGAAAGCGCAGGGTACAAATGTAACAAAACAAATTCTGGCAGTTACTGGCAACCAATGCAGCTCCCTAAATAATGGTGTCACATGATCATTCTTGGGTTTTTTTTTACTAAAGATTAATTGTGCTGCACAGTTCTGCAACATTTGAAGTCTCGTCAGATAGATCTGATTCAGCCTTGCATACAGGGAGTTACAATAATCTAAGTGCAGCAGAATTGCTGCCTGTACCAACATTCTATATTGAGTTGGAAAAAAGGAGTGTATTGCTCTTAATTGTCTTAAGTTGATCACATAACCCCCTTCTTAAAGGTGCTTACTGGCTCCCAATATGTTATAGTATAAAATTTAAGGTATTAGTTCTAGCTCATAGAGCCTTTATAGTGGTTTCCCACAGTATGTCTATGACCTTTTAATTCCTTATGTCCCCATCCGATGCCTATTGATCACAAGGCCAAATGTACCTAGTTGTTCCTCCCACATCTGAGATTCAACCAGACATTGTCTTTTTTTTTTTTTCCTGGTGTCAGTCCTTTGGAATTCACTCCTGATATAGTTCAGAATAGAAACTAATTGTAGTAAAGAGTTAAAAAAGAAACCTTTTTTCTCAGTGGTATTTCTCGATGAGTGAATAGGTCAGAGCTGGACTAACTTGTTCTCTGCTGATTACTTTTTAAAATAATTTTTCAATTCTGTTTTGACTTTTTGATGCTTTTACATTTCGTTTTACTTCTACTATGTATTGTACATACACATACTGCAAGATGCCTTTCTGGTCTAGACTATCTCACATTTCAAGGTCACACCATTCCAGCTGTTTTTCAAGTATATATGAGATCAGTAGGAAATTTGCTGAGTCAAAAAACTGCTGAACAGCTATTAGATACCATCAGCCAGTCTGAGAAGATCCACCCTGATGCTCAAATACAAAATCTTTTACATGCGTGTAATGGTTCTTTCATAGATTCAGTAAACTGAAGAACAAACATATTTGATTTACATTTTAACTCAGCTATTATTCTAATTGCCCAACCACACTACTACATTCCATTCCAGTAAGTTAAAAGAGATTTAGATCTTTCTGACCAGTTAGTTATCATATAAAAGGTGAATGCTGCTATCCCACAGGTTTCACCTATAGTGGTAGTCCTAAAATCTGATGAACCCAATGCCATTCATCTTTGTGTAGATGTGTGTCAACATAATCAAGCCGTTTTATGGGGGTATCAAATACTGCCTGCAATTGTTGATAACAATCAGGACTTCTTTTACAAAGCTGCGCTAGCCATTCCCACACGGCAAATGAGAGGAAACCCATAGGAATTGAATGGGCTTCCTCTCATTTGCAGCACCGAGAATCAGTAGCACAGCTTTGTAAAAGAGGCCCTCACTGCTTAAATGGAGCTGTGTATTTCAACAAGTTAGATTTCAATACAGGATACCCAGCAATTGGAACTGGATAAAGGTAGAAGTGGTTGGGACACAAAAAGTGACAGTATTTAAAAAAGGTGTGGGATAAACACAGAGGATCCCTATCTACCAAGAGGATGGGATCAAAGCAAAACAAAATGACTTAGGGCATGGGAGCCGGCTCTGTGGGTGCAGTGGGTGATTGAGCACCCCCAATATTGAGAAAATTCCTTGTATTTGTCCAGGGAGGGGTTATTTCCATTGGGCTTAGCACCCCCATTAATTTTGAAAAGTTGGCTCCTATGACTTAGGGGTCCTTTTACAAAGCTGCGGTAAACACTGACAAGGGCTTACCACAGCTTAAGGGACTTACCACAGGGTGTGCGGAGGCATTCTACGGTAAATTTCAAATGTGCGCTAAAAATTGGGGGGGGGGGGCTGAGGGGACATGTCTTGGGGTGGAGCTGGTGTTTCTGCACTAATCAAGTTAGTGCGCAGCAATGCCGATGTGCTCATTAGTGTAGGAGTAGCGCAAGAGCCCTTACCACTTACAAAATAGGTAGTGAAAAGGGCTTGGGTGCTGATTTTTGTTAATGGTCATGCGCTAATGGCAACATTAGTGCATGAACTAACCCACAGTCAGAAACCAAAGGTCAAAAACAAAAAATGCACAAATGCTTGCTTTTGAATAGTCACCCCCTCAAGCTCCTCCGTAGTCCTTAACATGGACAAGGGTTCCAGGGTGAGGAGGAAACGCAAGGGGGGACAAAGGATAGCCCTGCCATGTGTCACAAAAGATAGGATTAAAAACTGGTTAAAAGATAGAAAACAGAAAGTAGGGTTACATGGTCAGTATTCTCAATGGAGAAGGGTAGATAGTGGGGTCCTCCAGAGGTCTGTGCTGGGACTGCTGCTTTTTAACATTTATAAATGATCTAGAAATGGGAGTAACTAGTGAGGTAATTAAATCTGCTGACGACACAAAGATATTCAAAGTTGTTAAATTGCAAGAGGATTGTGAAAAATTACAAGAGGACCTTACGAGACTGGGCAGATGAAGTTTAATGTGAGCAAGTGCAAAGTGATGCATCTGGGAAAGAGGAACCCAAATTATAGCTACGTAATGCAGGGTTCCACATTAGGAGTCACAGACCAGGAAAGGGGTCTAGGCATCATCACTGATGATAAGTTGAAACCCTCCGCTCAGTGTGCGGTGGCAGCTAAGCAAGCAAATAGAATGTTAGGTATTATTAGGAAAGGAATGCAAAACAAAAATGAGGACGTTATTTTTTTTTATTCTTTATTTATTATTATTTAACAATTTTTACAAGTTAAACACTTGTGAAAGCAAACACAGCTTGTATCAAAATATGATAAGGAAAAATATTTTTTTACATAACACTTTATCAGCTTCCTTAGACCACAAATGAGTATGGGGACGTGGCAGTGTTAATAGGAGTTATTAAGTAAAATTTAAACAATTCAGGAAAGACTACGTGTGATTTCACTCTCCGTATTATAATCCAAAATTAATCCAACATTATTACAATTTTTTCAAATCCGAGAATGCTCTTAATTGTTCAGGTGAGTAAAATATATACTTTACATCAAGATATCGAATCAGACATTTACACGGATAGGCTAGGAAAAAAGTGCCCCAAGTTCCAAAACCTCCTGTTTCATAGTCAAAAAAATTTTTCTCCTTTCTTGAGTTGATTTTGTGACATCTGGGTAAATCCAAATCCTATTTCCACCAAAAGGAGTTTTTGACTGTTTGAAGTAAAGTCTAAGAATAGCTTTGAGATCCTGTTCAAAAACAAATGCTACCAGAGGAATGGCTCTCTCAGTGCAATTTTTTAATGATTGTTCCAAAATAGCTGAAATGTTATTCACATCTGTATTCTGATCTGTACCTCCTCTAGGAGTGGCCTAGTGGTTAGGGTGGTGGACTTTGGTACTGAGGAACTGAGTTCAATTCCCAGCACAGGCAGCTCCTTGTGACTCTGGGCAAGTCACTTAACCCTCCATTGCCTGCCGCATTGAGCCTGCCATGAGTGGGAAAGCGCGGGGTACAAATGTAACAAAAATAGCTGAAATGTTATTCACATCTATAGTCAGATCTGTACCTCCTCTATTTTTTCCTTCATTCACTGGGTTTTTAGGCAAATAATAAATCTTTTATAGGAGGAATTTTCAAATTCTCTAAGAAATATCTTTTAAACATACCATTTGGTGAAGTCCCAGGAACTTTAGGAAAATTTAATAAACGAAGATTCAAACGTCTATTATAATTCTCTATTTGCTCAATTTTTTTGTGGAGAGCCAATTTGTCTTTAACTGTTGTAAAATTAAAGTCTTGAATTTGTTTTACTTGAAGTTGTATTTGTTTAACCTGGGAAGACAAATCTTCCTTTACTATATCCACTTTGTTAACTAGTTCTTCAAATTTTTGATGCAAGGTAGATATCTCACCTGAGGATTTTTGTAGAATTAAGTTAATTTTGTTGAGCATTTCCCATATTTGTCCACGATCTACCTCCTTCATTGTTTACGAGGCCACAGAAAATCCACAGCCCTCACTTTCCAGGCGCCATTCCTGCAACGATATTCCCCCACCAGAAAGGTCAGACACTGCACTTTCGGTAGCGTGTGCTTTCTTATACCGAAGCAGTGGAAGCCGGACAAGGAGGGTTGTTGGAGACTGAGAGAGGCAATAGCGATGTTTCATGTCCCTGCGGGGGTTCCGCTCCTTGGTGCTCCCCACTGCGGGATTCACCCTCAGATCTGCCAGAGGTTCCGGTGAGGAATCGATCCAGCCTCTGCTAGACTGGGGACGATGTCGAGGTAGGTGGGGGAACAGACCTCACGTTTCCTTTCCTCTTAGTATGAGGCATAATGGAAACGAAGCAACAGTGGCCGATACAGGTCACAAGTACCTGGCAAGATCCCAAAACAGTACAATACATTTTATGCTGCTTATCCCAGAACTAAGCAGTGGATTTTCCCAAGTCCATTTTAATAATGGCTTATGGACTTTTCTTTTAGGATGCTATTCAAACCTTTTTTAAACCCCGCTAAGCTAACTTGATTGTTATCCCATCCCTGGTGCTTTATTCGTTATAAGTCAATCAGAGCATCTAGACAGGATGGAGAATCCTTGACTGGAATCTTCCCTAATGGGAGTGTTATGATTCTGCCGGTTTGGCTGAGGGGGAGGGGGGACGTCTCTTCTGATTGTCTGCCAGGGGTTGTGCTGACGTCAGGGGATAGTACTTTAGCCTGCAGCTGAAGAGTTTCTCTGCTTTTGCGTTACTTATCTGGTGGTAACAGGAAAGCCTGATAGGTTTCTCTCAGAACGTGCTCTAGGTTCTGACAGGGATCTGTGTTGATTTAGAGTATTCTTTTCCTTCCCTCTGGGTTAGCTGCTGCTGTGTGTGTGTGTGTGTGTGTGCGTAGCTCTGTAATCAGGGTCAGCTGCTCGTTTGTTTAGTGGGGGCTGGGCATTGCTCAGCCTCCGGGCTCTGGGCTGAGTGAGAGCGTTCTCCTTTGTTTGTTTGTTTTAAGGATTTCTCTTCCCAGTGTCCTGGCCTGCTGGCTCAGTGAGTTTAACCCTTTGTGTACTGTGTGTATTGTATTCCTGCCTCTGCCAGTGTGTTTGTTTGGATGGGCCCCACTCCCTCTCGGGAGGGGAAGCGTTCTCTCTGATTGTTTGTTGATTTATGGCACTCTCTCTCTGCTGGCTCTACAAGCTTAACCCTTTATGTTCTGTGTGCCTCTGTCTACAGTGGGTTTGAGGCAAAGGCTTTCTGCCTTCCTTTGTGTTTGGTTCCTCTGGCTTCTGCCTGGGGCTCCTACCCTGGTGGGGAGGGGGTTGCTGTGTTAGTTCCCCTGTCCTGCGCTAGTCCCCTGCGTGGGCGTGGCCCGCTCTGGTCCTTTGTTTCCCCCTCTGCCCTATTGCTGGTGTTCAGCGCGTGTCTGGCATCTTGGGGCCCTCTGGGTTCTTTCACCCCTCCCTGTGTGTGATTGGGTTCCAGTTCAGCCGTGAGGCTCGCACGAGTGGCTCTGTCTGCGTGGGTTCCGGTTCGGCCGCGAGGCCCGCCTGTATGCCTATTTCCCTTCTTCCTGAGGGACTGGGGGGAGGGGTAGCTTAGGGGGTATTGTGTAGCTGGGGTGTGCGGTGGTGGGTCGGTCTCCCCTTGGCCTGGGTCGGCGCCCTGCTGGCCTCGGCCAGGGCCCAAGGGCTCACGACCAACCCAACGGATTACAGAACGCAAAAGCCATGAGCTCGACCGATCCATCCCCCATGCAGCTGCTCCAGCAATTGCATGCTCAGCTACAACAGGTATCGGGAGTCGTGAACGCACTCTGGGCAAGTCACTTAACCCTCCATTGCCCACTGCATTGAGCCTGCCATGAGTGGGAAAGCGCAGGGTACAAATGTAACAAAACAAATTCTGGCAGTTACTGGCAACCAATGCAGCTCCCTAAATAATGGTGTCACATGATCATTCTTGGGTTTTTTTTTACTAAAGATTAATTGTGCTGCACAGTTCTGCAACATTTGAAGTCTCGTCAGATAGATCTGATTCAGCCTTGCATACAGGGAGTTACAATAATCTAAGTGCAGCAGAATTGCTGCCTGTACCAACATTCTATATTGAGTTGGAAAAAAGGAGTGTATTGCTCTTAATTGTCTTAAGTTGATCACATAACCCCCTTCTTAAAGGTGCTTACTGGCTCCCAATATGTTATAGTATAAAATTTAAGGTATTAGTTCTAGCTCATAGAGCCTTTATAGTGGTTTCCCACAGTATGTCTATGACCTTTTAATTCCTTATGTCCCCATCCGATGCCTATTGATCACAAGGCCAAATGTACCTAGTTGTTCCTCCCACATCTGAGATTCAACCAGACATTGTCTTTTTTTTTTTTTCCTGGTGTCAGTCCTTTGGAATTCACTCCTGATATAGTTCAGAATAGAAACTAATTGTAGTAAAGAGTTAAAAAAGAAACCTTTTTTCTCAGTGGTATTTCTCGATGAGTGAATAGGTCAGAGCTGGACTAACTTGTTCTCTGCTGATTACTTTTTAAAATAATTTTTCAATTCTGTTTTGACTTTTTGATGCTTTTACATTTCGTTTTACTTCTACTATGTATTGTACATACACATACTGCAAGATGCCTTTCTGGTCTAGACTATCTCACATTTCAAGGTCACACCATTCCAGCTGTTTTTCAAGTATATATGAGATCAGTAGGAAATTTGCTGAGTCAAAAAACTGCTGAACAGCTATTAGATACCATCAGCCAGTCTGAGAAGATCCACCCTGATGCTCAAATACAAAATCTTTTACATGCGTGTAATGGTTCTTTCATAGATTCAGTAAACTGAAGAACAAACATATTTGATTTACATTTTAACTCAGCTATTATTCTAATTGCCCAACCACACTACTACATTCCATTCCAGTAAGTTAAAAGAGATTTAGATCTTTCTGACCAGTTAGTTATCATATAAAAGGTGAATGCTGCTATCCCACAGGTTTCACCTATAGTGGTAGTCCTAAAATCTGATGAACCCAATGCCATTCATCTTTGTGTAGATGTGTGTCAACATAATCAAGCCGTTTTATGGGGGTATCAAATACTGCCTGCAATTGTTGATAACAATCAGGACTTCTTTTACAAAGCTGCGCTAGCCATTCCCACACGGCAAATGAGAGGAAACCCATAGGAATTGAATGGGCTTCCTCTCATTTGCAGCACCGAGAATCAGTAGCACAGCTTTGTAAAAGAGGCCCTCACTGCTTAAATGGAGCTGTGTATTTCAACAAGTTAGATTTCAATACAGGATACCCAGCAATTGGAACTGGATAAAGGTAGAAGTGGTTGGGACACAAAAAGTGACAGTATTTAAAAAAGGTGTGGGATAAACACAGAGGATCCCTATCTACCAAGAGGATGGGATCAAAGCAAAACAAAATGACTTAGGGCATGGGAGCCGGCTCTGTGGGTGCAGTGGGTGATTGAGCACCCCCAATATTGAGAAAATTCCTTGTATTTGTCCAGGGAGGGGTTATTTCCATTGGGCTTAGCACCCCCATTAATTTTGAAAAGTTGGCTCCTATGACTTAGGGGTCCTTTTACAAAGCTGCGGTAAACACTGACAAGGGCTTACCACAGCTTAAGGGACTTACCACAGGGTGTGCGGAGGCATTCTACGGTAAATTTCAAATGTGCGCTAAAAATTGGGGGGGGGGGGGCTGAGGGGACATGTCTTGGGGTGGAGCTGGTGTTTCTGCACTAATCAAGTTAGTGCGCAGCAATGCCGATGTGCTCATTAGTGTAGGAGTAGCGCAAGAGCCCTTACCACTTACAAAATAGGTAGTGAAAAGGGCTTGGGTGCTGATTTTTGTTAATGGTCATGCGCTAATGGCAACATTAGTGCATGAACTAACCCACAGTCAGAAACCAAAGGTCAAAAACAAAAAATGCACAAATGCTTGCTTTTGAATAGTCACCCCCTCAAGCTCCTCCGTAGTCCTTAACATGGACAAGGGTTCCAGGGTGAGGAGGAAACGCAAGGGGGGACAAAGGATAGCCCTGCCATGTGTCACAAAAGATAGGATTAAAAACTGGTTAAAAGATAGAAAACAGAAAGTAGGGTTACATGGTCAGTATTCTCAATGGAGAAGGGTAGATAGTGGGGTCCTCCAGAGGTCTGTGCTGGGACTGCTGCTTTTTAACATTTATAAATGATCTAGAAATGGGAGTAACTAGTGAGGTAATTAAATCTGCTGACGACACAAAGATATTCAAAGTTGTTAAATTGCAAGAGGATTGTGAAAAATTACAAGAGGACCTTACGAGACTGGGCAGATGAAGTTTAATGTGAGCAAGTGCAAAGTGATGCATCTGGGAAAGAGGAACCCAAATTATAGCTACGTAATGCAGGGTTCCACATTAGGAGTCACAGACCAGGAAAGGGGTCTAGGCATCATCACTGATGATAAGTTGAAACCCTCCGCTCAGTGTGCGGTGGCAGCTAAGCAAGCAAATAGAATGTTAGGTATTATTAGGAAAGGAATGCAAAACAAAAATGAGGACGTTATTTTTTTTTATTCTTTATTTATTATTATTTAACAATTTTTACAAGTTAAACACTTGTGAAAGCAAACACAGCTTGTATCAAAATATGATAAGGAAAAATATTTTTTTACATAACACTTTATCAGCTTCCTTAGACCACAAATGAGTATGGGGACGTGGCAGTGTTAATAGGAGTTATTAAGTAAAATTTAAACAATTCAGGAAAGACTACGTGTGATTTCACTCTCCGTATTATAATCCAAAATTAATCCAACATTATTACAATTTTTTCAAATCCGAGAATGCTCTTAATTGTTCAGGTGAGTAAAATATATACTTTACATCAAGATATCGAATCAGACATTTACACGGATAGGCTAGGAAAAAAGTGCCCCAAGTTCCAAAACCTCCTGTTTCATAGTCAAAAAATTTTTCTCCTTTCTTGAGTTGATTTTGTGACATCTGGGTAAATCCAAATCCTATTTCCACCAAAAGGAGTTTTTGACTGTTTGAAGTAAAGTCTAAGAATAGCTTTGAGATCCTGTTCAAAAACAAATGCTACCAGAGGAATGGCTCTCTCAGTGCAATTTTTTAATGATTGTTCCAAAATAGCTGAAATGTTATTCACATCTGTATTCTGATCTGTACCTCCTCTAGGAGTGGCCTAGTGGTTAGGGTGGTGGACTTTGGTACTGAGGAACTGAGTTCAATTCCCAGCACAGGCAGCTCCTTGTGACTCTGGGCAAGTCACTTAACCCTCCATTGCCTGCCGCATTGAGCCTGCCATGAGTGGGAAAGCGCGGGGTACAAATGTAACAAAAATAGCTGAAATGTTATTCACATCTATAGTCAGATCTGTACCTCCTCTATTTTTTCCTTCATTCACTGGGTTTTTAGGCAAATAATAAATCTTTTATAGGAGGAATTTTCAAATTCTCTAAGAAATATCTTTTAAACATACCATTTGGTGAAGTCCCAGGAACTTTAGGAAAATTTAATAAACGAAGATTCAAACGTCTATTATAATTCTCTATTTGCTCAATTTTTTTGTGGAGAGCCAATTTGTCTTTAACTGTTGTAAAATTAAAGTCTTGAATTTGTTTTACTTGAAGTTGTATTTGTTTAACCTGGGAAGACAAATCTTCCTTTACTATATCCACTTTGTTAACTAGTTCTTCAAATTTTTGATGCAAGGTAGATATCTCACCTGAGGATTTTTGTAGAATTAAGTTAATTTTGTTGAGCATTTCCCATATTTGTCCACGATCTACCTCCTTCATTGTTTACGAGGCCACAGAAAATCCACAGCCCTCACTTTCCAGGCGCCATTCCTGCAACGATATTCCCCCACCAGAAAGGTCAGACACTGCACTTTCGGTAGCGTGTGCTTTCTTATACCGAAGCAGTGGAAGCCGGACAAGGAGGGTTGTTGGAGACTGAGAGAGGCAATAGCGATGTTTCATGTCCCTGCGGGGGTTCCGCTCCTTGGTGCTCCCCACTGCGGGATTCACCCTCAGATCTGCCAGAGGTTCCGGTGAGGAATCGATCCAGCCTCTGCTAGACTGGGGACGATGTCGAGGTAGGTGGGGGAACAGACCTCACGTTTCCTTTCCTCTTAGTATGAGGCATAATGGAAACGAAGCAACAGTGGCCGATACAGGTCACAAGTACCTGGCAAGATCCCAAAACAGTACAATACATTTTATGCTGCTTATCCCAGAACTAAGCAGTGGATTTTCCCAAGTCCATTTTAATAATGGCTTATGGACTTTTCTTTTAGGATGCTATTCAAACCTTTTTTAAACCCCGCTAAGCTAACTTGATTGTTATCCCATCCCTGGTGCTTTATTCGTTATAAGTCAATCAGAGCATCTAGACAGGATGGAGAATCCTTGACTGGAATCTTCCCTAATGGGAGTGTTATGATTCTGCCGGTTTGGCTGAGGGGGAGGGGGGACGTCTCTTCTGATTGGCTGCCAGGGGTTGTGCTGACGTCAGGGGATAGTACTTTAGCCTGCAGCTGAAGAGTTTCTCTGCTTTTGCGTTACTTATCTGGTGGTAACAGGAAAGCCTGATAGGTTTCTCTCAGAACGTGCTCTAGGTTCTGACAGGGATCTGTGTTGATTTAGAGTATTCTTTTCCTTCCCTCTGGGTTAGCTGCTGCTGTGTGTGTGTGTGTGTGTGTGTGCGGGTAGCTCTGTAATCAGGGTCAGCTGCTCGTTTGTTTAGTGGGGGCTGGGCATTGCTCAGCCTCCGGGCTCTGGGCTGAGTGAGAGCGTTCTCCTTTGTTTGTTTGTTTTAAGGATTTCTCTTCCCAGTGTCCTGGCCTGCTGGCTCAGTGAGTTTAACCCTTTGTGTACTGTGTGTATTGTATTCCTGCCTCTGCCAGTGTGTTTGTTTGGATGGGCCCCACTCCCTCTCGGGAGGGGAAGCGTTCTCTCTGATTGTTTGTTGATTTATGGCACTCTCTCTCTGCTGGCTCTACAAGCTTAACCCTTTATGTTCTGTGTGCCTCTGTCTACAGTGGGTTTGAGGCAAAGGCTTTCTGCCTTCCTTTGTGTTTGGTTCCTCTGGCTTCTGCCTGGGGCTCCTACCCTGGTGGGGAGGGGGTTGCTGTGTTAGTTCCCCTGTCCTGCGCTAGTCCCCTGCGTGGGCGTGGCCCGCTCTGGTCCTTTGTTTCCCCCTCTGCCCTATTGCTGGTGTTCAGCGCGTGTCTGGCATCTTGGGGCCCTCTGGGTTCTTTCACCCCTCCCTGTGTGTGATTGGGTTCCAGTTCAGCCGTGAGGCTCGCACGAGTGGCTCTGTCTGCGTGGGTTCCGGTTCGGCCGCGAGGCCCGCCTGTATGCCTATTTCCCTTCTTCCTGAGGGACTGGGGGGAGGGGTAGCTTAGGGGGTATTGTGTAGCTGGGGTGTGCGGTGGTGGGTCGGTCTCCCCTTGGCCTGGGTCGGCGCCCTGCTGGCCTCGGCCAGGGCCCAAGGGCTCACGACCAACCCAACGGATTACAGAACGCAAAAGCCATGAGCTCGACCGATCCATCCCCCATGCAGCTGCTCCAGCAATTGCATGCTCAGCTACAACAGGTATCGGGAGTCGTGAACGCACTCTGGGCAAGTCACTTAACCCTCCATTGCCCACTGCATTGAGCCTGCCATGAGTGGGAAAGCGCAGGGTACAAATGTAACAAAACAAATTCTGGCAGTTACTGGCAACCAATGCAGCTCCCTAAATAATGGTGTCACATGATCATTCTTGGGTTTTTTTTACTAAAGATTAATTGTGCTGCACAGTTCTGCAACATTTGAAGTCTCGTCAGATAGATCTGATTCAGCCTTGCATACAGGGAGTTACAATAATCTAAGTGCAGCAGAATTGCTGCCTGTACCAACATTCTATATTGAGTTGGAAAAAAGGAGTGTATTGCTCTTAATTGTCTTAAGTTGATCACATAACCCCCTTCTTAAAGGTGCTTACTGGCTCCCAATATGTTATAGTATAAAATTTAAGGTATTAGTTCTAGCTCATAGAGCCTTTATAGTGGTTTCCCACAGTATGTCTATGACCTTTTAATTCCTTATGTCCCCATCCGATGCCTATTGATCACAAGGCCAAATGTACCTAGTTGTTCCTCCCACATCTGAGATTCAACCAGACATTGTCTTTTTTTTTTTTCCTGGTGTCAGTCCTTTGGAATTCACTCCTGATATAGTTCAGAATAGAAACTAATTGTAGTAAAGAGTTAAAAAAGAAACCTTTTTTCTCAGTGGTATTTCTCGATGAGTGAATAGGTCAGAGCTGGACTAACTTGTTCTCTGCTGATTACTTTTTAAAATAATTTTTCAATTCTGTTTTGACTTTTTGATGCTTTTACATTTCGTTTTACTTCTACTATGTATTGTACATACACATACTGCAAGATGCCTTTCTGGTCTAGACTATCTCACATTTCAAGGTCACACCATTCCAGCTGTTTTTCAAGTATATATGAGATCAGTAGGAAATTTGCTGAGTCAAAAAACTGCTGAACAGCTATTAGATACCATCAGCCAGTCTGAGAAGATCCACCCTGATGCTCAAATACAAAATCTTTTACATGCGTGTAATGGTTCTTTCATAGATTCAGTAAACTGAAGAACAAACATATTTGATTTACATTTTAACTCAGCTATTATTCTAATTGCCCAACCACACTACTACATTCCATTCCAGTAAGTTAAAAGAGATTTAGATCTTTCTGACCAGTTAGTTATCATATAAAAGGTGAATGCTGCTATCCCACAGGTTTCACCTATAGTGGTAGTCCTAAAATCTGATGAACCCAATGCCATTCATCTTTGTGTAGATGTGTGTCAACATAATCAAGCCGTTTTATGGGGGTATCAAATACTGCCTGCAATTGTTGATAACAATCAGGACTTCTTTTACAAAGCTGCGCTAGCCATTCCCACACGGCAAATGAGAGGAAACCCATAGGAATTGAATGGGCTTCCTCTCATTTGCAGCACCGAGAATCAGTAGCACAGCTTTGTAAAAGAGGCCCTCACTGCTTAAATGGAGCTGTGTATTTCAACAAGTTAGATTTCAATACAGGATACCCAGCAATTGGAACTGGATAAAGGTAGAAGTGGTTGGGACACAAAAAGTGACAGTATTTAAAAAAGGTGTGGGATAAACACAGAGGATCCCTATCTACCAAGAGGATGGGATCAAAGCAAAACAAAATGACTTAGGGCATGGGAGCCGGCTCTGTGGGTGCAGTGGGTGATTGAGCACCCCCAATATTGAGAAAATTCCTTGTATTTGTCCAGGGAGGGGTTATTTCCATTGGGCTTAGCACCCCCATTAATTTTGAAAAGTTGGCTCCTATGACTTAGGGGTCCTTTTACAAAGCTGCGGTAAACACTGACAAGGGCTTACCACAGCTTAAGGGACTTACCACAGGGTGTGCGGAGGCATTCTACGGTAAATTTCAAATGTGCGCTAAAAATTGGGGGGGGGGGGGGCTGAGGGGACATGTCTTGGGGTGGAGCTGGTGTTTCTGCACTAATCAAGTTAGTGCGCAGCAATGCCGATGTGCTCATTAGTGTAGGAGTAGCGCAAGAGCCCTTACCACTTACAAAATAGGTAGTGAAAAGGGCTTGGGTGCTGATTTTTGTTAATGGTCATGCGCTAATGGCAACATTAGTGCATGAACTAACCCACAGTCAGAAACCAAAGGTCAAAAACAAAAAATGCACAAATGCTTGCTTTTGAATAGTCACCCCCTCAAGCTCCTCCGTAGTCCTTAACATGGACAAGGGTTCCAGGGTGAGGAGGAAACGCAAGGGGGGACAAAGGATAGCCCTGCCATGTGTCACAAAAGATAGGATTAAAAACTGGTTAAAAGATAGAAAACAGAAAGTAGGGTTACATGGTCAGTATTCTCAATGGAGAAGGGTAGATAGTGGGGTCCTCCAGAGGTCTGTGCTGGGACTGCTGCTTTTTAACATTTATAAATGATCTAGAAATGGGAGTAACTAGTGAGGTAATTAAATCTGCTGACGACACAAAGATATTCAAAGTTGTTAAATTGCAAGAGGATTGTGAAAAATTACAAGAGGACCTTACGAGACTGGGCAGATGAAGTTTAATGTGAGCAAGTGCAAAGTGATGCATCTGGGAAAGAGGAACCCAAATTATAGCTACGTAATGCAGGGTTCCACATTAGGAGTCACAGACCAGGAAAGGGGTCTAGGCATCATCACTGATGATAAGTTGAAACCCTCCGCTCAGTGTGCGGTGGCAGCTAAGCAAGCAAATAGAATGTTAGGTATTATTAGGAAAGGAATGCAAAACAAAAATGAGGACGTTATTTTTTTTTATTCTTTATTTATTATTATTTAACAATTTTTACAAGTTAAACACTTGTGAAAGCAAACACAGCTTGTATCAAAATATGATAAGGAAAAATATTGTTTTACATAACACTTTATCAGCTTCCTTAGACCACAAATGAGTATGGGGACGTGGCAGTGTTAATAGGAGTTATTAAGTAAAATTTAAACAATTCAGGAAAGACTACGTGTGATTTCACTCTCCGTATTATAATCCAAAATTAATCCAACATTATTACAATTTTTTCAAATCCGAGAATGCTCTTAATTGTTCAGGTGAGTAAAATATATACTTTACATCAAGATATCGAATCAGACATTTACACGGATAGGCTAGGAAAAAAGTGCCCCAAGTTCCAAAACCTCCTGTTTCATAGTCAAAAAAATTTTTCTCCTTTCTTGAGTTGATTTTGTGACATCTGGGTAAATCCAAATCCTATTTCCACCAAAAGGAGTTTTTGACTGTTTGAAGTAAAGTCTAAGAATAGCTTTGAGATCCTGTTCAAAACAAATGCTACCAGAGGAATGGCTCTCTCAGTGCAATTTTTTAATGATTGTTCCAAAATAGCTGAAATGTTATTCACATCTGTATTCTGATCTGTACCTCCTCTAGGAGTGGCCTAGTGGTTAGGGTGGTGGACTTTGGTACTGAGGAACTGAGTTCAATTCCCAGCACAGGCAGCTCCTTGTGACTCTGGGCAAGTCACTTAACCCTCCATTGCCTGCCGCATTGAGCCTGCCATGAGTGGGAAAGCGCGGGGTACAAATGTAACAAAAATAGCTGAAATGTTATTCACATCTATAGTCAGATCTGTACCTCCTCTATTTTTTCCTTCATTCACTGGGTTTTTAGGCAAATAATAAATCTTTTATAGGAGGAATTTTCAAATTCTCTAAGAAATATCTTTTAAACATACCATTTGGTGAAGTCCCAGGAACTTTAGGAAAATTTAATAAACGAAGATTCAAACGTCTATTATAATTCTCTATTTGCTCAATTTTTTTGTGGAGAGCCAATTTGTCTTTAACTGTTGTAAAATTAAAGTCTTGAATTTGTTTTACTTGAAGTTGTATTTGTTTAACCTGGGAAGACAAATCTTCCTTTACTATATCCACTTTGTTAACTAGTTCTTCAAATTTTGATGCAAGGTAGATATCTCACCTGAGGATTTTTGTAGAATTAAGTTAATTTTGTTGAGCATTTCCCATATTTGTCCACGATCTACCTCCTTCATTGTTTACGAGGCCACAGAAAATCCACAGCCCTCACTTTCCAGGCGCCATTCCTGCAACGATATTCCCCCACCAGAAAGGTCAGACACTGCACTTTCGGTAGCGTGTGCTTTCTTATACCGAAGCAGTGGAAGCCGGACAAGGAGGGTTGTTGGAGACTGAGAGAGGCAATAGCGATGTTTCATGTCCCTGCGGGGGTTCCGCTCCTTGGTGCTCCCCACTGCGGGATTCACCCTCAGATCTGCCAGAGGTTCCGGTGAGGAATCGATCCAGCCTCTGCTAGACTGGGGACGATGTCGAGGTAGGTGGGGGAACAGACCTCACGTTTCCTTTCCTCTTAGTATGAGGCATAATGGAAACGAAGCAACAGTGGCCGATACAGGTCACAAGTACCTGGCAAGATCCCAAAACAGTACAATACATTTTATGCTGCTTATCCCAGAACTAAGCAGTGGATTTTCCCAAGTCCATTTTAATAATGGCTTATGGACTTTTCTTTTAGGATGCTATTCAAACCTTTTTTAAACCCCGCTAAGCTAACTTGATTGTTATCCCATCCCTGGTGCTTTATTCGTTATAAGTCAATCAGAGCATCTAGACAGGATGGAGAATCCTTGACTGGAATCTTCCCTAATGGGAGTGTTATGATTCTGCCGGTTTGGCTGAGGGGGAGGGGGGACGTCTCTTCTGATTGGCTGCCAGGGGTTGTGCTGACGTCAGGGGATAGTACTTTAGCCTGCAGCTGAAGAGTTTCTCTGCTTTTGCGTTACTTATCTGGTGGTAACAGGAAAGCCTGATAGGTTTCTCTCAGAACGTGCTCTAGGTTCTGACAGGGATCTGTGTTGATTTAGAGTATTCTTTTCCTTCCCTCTGGGTTAGCTGCTGCTGTGTGTGTGTGTGTGTGTGTGTGTGCGTAGCTCTGTAATCAGGGTCAGCTGCTCGTTTGTTTAGTGGGGGCTGGGCATTGCTCAGCCTCCGGGCTCTGGGCTGAGTGAGAGCGTTCTCCTTTGTTTGTTTGTTTTAAGGATTTCTCTTCCCAGTGTCCTGGCCTGCTGGCTCAGTGAGTTTAACCCTTTGTGTACTGTGTGTATTGTATTCCTGCCTCTGCCAGTGTGTTTGTTTGGATGGGCCCCACTCCCTCTCGGGAGGGGAAGCGTTCTCTCTGATTGTTTGTTGATTTATGGCACTCTCTCTCTGCTGGCTCTACAAGCTTAACCCTTTATGTTCTGTGTGCCTCTGTCTACAGTGGGTTTGAGGCAAAGGCTTTCTGCCTTCCTTTGTGTTTGGTTCCTCTGGCTTCTGCCTGGGGCTCCTACCCTGGTGGGGAGGGGGTTGCTGTGTTAGTTCCCCTGTCCTGCGCTAGTCCCCTGCGTGGGCGTGGCCCGCTCTGGTCCTTTGTTTCCCCCTCTGCCCTATTGCTGGTGTTCAGCGCGTGTCTGGCATCTTGGGGCCCTCTGGGTTCTTTCACCCCTCCCTGTGTGTGATTGGGTTCCAGTTCAGCCGTGAGGCTCGCACGAGTGGCTCTGTCTGCGTGGGTTCCGGTTCGGCCGCGAGGCCCGCCTGTATGCCTATTTCCCTTCTTCCTGAGGGACTGGGGGGAGGGGTAGCTTAGGGGGTATTGTGTAGCTGGGGTGTGCGGTGGTGGGTCGGTCTCCCCTTGGCCTGGGTCGGCGCCCTGCTGGCCTCGGCCAGGGCCCAAGGGCTCACGACCAACCCAACGGATTACAGGGAGGTCTTGATTCTTCACTAAGAGAGGAGGTCAGCTCCTCAGATCACAGATGCCAGTTGGTGACTTTGTCACGGCTGCTGAATTGCAGGCATTAGAAAACATACCTGGGTTGCATTATGGTGATGCCTTCCTTAATCTTCTGCTCTGCAGTAAACTCTACAGTCGCTTTGCTGGTTTTGCCTAGGATGTTGGACCTGTGGCTTTGATTAGATGTCAGCCTCCTTATTAAGGAATGGCAATGGTTGGGCACTTTTCTTATGGTATACACATTCCTTCTAAAGTATACATGTTTTATCATTATCACTCTTGCTGGATTATGAATCTGCCAGTTTCACCTTTGCCTACTTGAAGTTATCATTACAAAGTTTCATTTTTTGCAAACCTTGTCTTTGTATCAATTCACTTCACCAGTTAATGGTGCACGGTATACCATTCTGCTTTCTTTGAGCATTACATTTGATTTGATTACTGGTATTTATTTATTTACTAGTAAAAAAGCCCCGTTTCTGATGCAAATGAAACGGGGGCTAGCAAGGTTTTCTTCAGAGTGTGCATGTGGGAGTGTGTGTCCCTGCCCTTTGCCCTCTCTCCCTCCCCCTCCCCCCTTGGAGTCCAGTCCTTCAGTGTTAAGTTTCCTGCTGTTCTGTGTTACAGAGAGAGTGAGGGCATCTCTCTCCCCTCTCCCTCTGAGTCCTTCACTGTTACAGAGAGAGGGATTTCGTGCTGTGCTGTTTTCCTTCACTCATGGGGAAACCGGATATCTCTGGCGCTTCACACTTCCGGCTGGAGGCTTCCGGCTGGAGGCTTCAGAACATTGGCCTTGCCTTTTATATATATAGATAAGGATTTATTTACTGCCTTTTTGAAGGAATTCACTCAAGGCAGTGTACAGTAAGAATAAATCAAATATGATGTTAATTGACAGTGTAGGGTATAAGCCAGTGGCGTAGCCAGACCTGACATTTTGGGTGGGCCCAGAGCTAATATGGGTGGGCACTATGTATATATAGGTGTGAGTAGTTTTTTTGGGGATCCTAAATCATTTTTAATAAACAGTCTGCCCAACAGCTGTCCTACAGCAACATAAACCACATACATATTCGGAACCTATGTTGCAAACCTTAAAACCACCATACCGAGAATACAAAACACTCAGGACCTATAGAGCAATTCTACCATACCATAAGCAGTTATTTCTACGAGTCACACAAGGAAAAGGAAAGCATCTTAAACACTACAGTGAGCACTAGAACATCAATTCACCTATTGTAAAACAAAACCAGATCTTCCCTTTCATCTTTCACCATTTTTCTTTTTTCCCTCCTTTTCTTTCCTTCCTTTCCCCTCTCTTCCATTTCCTTTTTTGACCCTTTCCACTTTACTGTCCTCATTTCTCTCTCCCCTTTTTTCTTCTTTTTACCCTTTCCATCCTTCCCCCTTCTTCTTCTTCTTTTCCCTCCTCACCTTCCCTTCTCTCTCCTCCCCCCTTTTCTCCTTTCCCCTACCACCCTTTCTCCTTCCCCTTCTATCATGCCCTTTTTCTTCCACTTTTCCCTTTCCACCTCCTTTCTTTCCTCTTCCCCTCCTCTTCTCTTTTCCATTCCCTTTCCCCTCCTCTTCTTACCTAGTAAAGGGCCACCAAAACAGACACCAGATGCAGACGTCATTCCATATGCCCCAATGAAAAGAGAGTTTAATTTTACTTCCATTGAATTTCAGTATATTCCATCTTTATAACACCAGGCTTCTCAATCCCAAAGATTACAGAAACAGTTAAGATCAAGGAACATTCTCACAGAAATTTTGCAATGTGTATTGTTTAGAACAGCATAGAAAAATTAGCATAAAATACAGAGAATTATAACTGCTGTTTCTACCAGCTATAATCACTTTTAAGCTGTTTTACTGATGTTCAGTTTTTATTTCATGATATTTACTTAAACCTAGATACAGGAAACTTTTAAATAAATTAAAAAGCTGTCAAATAAGTAAAAAAGAAAACAAAATCTTAGGAAGGAACACCTCCTCTTCTGTTTTCTCCAACTTCCTGGCTGCCCTGTGTCAGGGATGGGTCGGGTGAGCTTCTGCAAGTGCCACGGAGGTGGACTTGACCCGACCCATCCAATTCCAGGATCCATTATCCCCCCCACCCCACCCAGTAGCCCACACCACACACGCACACGCAGTCAGCACCCGCAGCGGGAACTGTGTCGGTGGTGGTCCCGGTCCCTACCTTAAGAAGAAGAGGCTTCAGTTGTTTGATGATGACATGAGTCAGTCAGGCAGAGGCTGAGCGTCAGTCTTACCTCACGCAGCCAACAGGCCAAGCCAGCGCTGCCACCGCCGTCGTCGTCAAACAGCTGGGCTAATTATCCGAGGCATTCTGTCTGTGGCGGTGCAGCGCATGTTCATAGGCGCCACATGCAACTGCCAGGGGAAATGGTGCTGCCGCACAGCGCATGTGTACATAGGCGCCTTTTTTTTTTTTTTACAAATTTGGGGGAGCGACCGCCTTTAAAAAAAAATCTGTGAAGTTGTTTGACAGGCAGCGCTTCGCGTCTGCCCTGGGTGCATTGCAAAAGAAGGAAATCGTCTTCGGGCCTTCCCTCACTGTGTCCCGCCTTCTGAGGGCGGGACATAGTGAGGGAAGGCCCGAAGACGATTTCCTTCTTTTGCAATGCACCCAGGGCAGACGCGAAGCGCTGCCTGTCAAACGGCTTCACAGATTTTTTTTTAAAAATGCCCGATTTTCCGAGCGCTGACTGGGCGGGCCTGAGTTGTGATTGGGTGGGCCTGGGCCCACCCAGGCCCACCCGTAGCTACGCCCCTGGTATAAGCAAAGATGGAAGATACAGATAGGTAAGAGAATAAGAGGAGTTAGAATGTAAGGTGACTAATTTAAAGAAAATTGCACATGAGGTCAGAGAGATGGTTAAATATTATCTCATCTAGGAGTGGATATCTCCTGGTAGCTCGGCCGATCCCCTATACTTACCAGCATTTACAGGTAGGCCTCAACTGGAGGATTTGAGGTGTTTCATTGAGATTCACTTCTCTGACCTTTCCCCCTTTTGCGAGGCTTATGTTTCCTTGCTGTATGTAAATCCATCAGCCAGACTTGTCAATCTGGCTACATCACCTATGGTTATTTATTTAAAAAATAAACAAAAAAACCCTGGAATTTTCGGACAACTGAGAGAAACCTTTAATCCCCCATGCAGAATGGTCACCTTGGATTGGGAAGTGGGTTGTGCAGATTTTGTGTCTAGCATGGAGGGCGGGGATCCATTAGCTATGAGGGTGCCTGTTATTTCTCAACCTTTATTGTTAGAGCCAGGCATCCCATTAACATCTGCCTGTAGATGGAAGTTCTCTGCAGAGGTTCCCCTTCGCTACTCATGGGTCTATAGATTCTCTGTACTCAATGCCTAGTAAAACAATTTGGTTCTGAGGTCTTTCCTAGGTCCCAATTCACATTGCTACTGCTTTGGGGCATATGTGCTTTCAGGGCATCAGGGTGGTGATACAGATATTTTAGGTAGGATATACATTCATCCAGAATACACTGGAAAGCATCCACTGTAGGTTGCGGTACTCGAGGATGTCCTATTTCCCTCAGTGGATCAGGACGCCATACAGGCTGCTGGTTGCTTATGGACAGGCGAGTATTTCACAAATCCACTTATTGATCTCACTGTTCTTCGAGTAGGGTGTCAGACACCAGTGGTGGGAAGGTACTGGCTTCCTCTGTTAGAGAAGGCAGTTCCACAGTAGAACTGGGACAGCAGAGACTCATTGTTGAGAGGCATCTGTACATGCGCATTGCGGTATGGCAGTACGGTTGGCCCTAGCCACCAAGAGCATCCCTATTGAAAGGCACCTCTCACTGTCTGGGCGGGATGTGTCGCGCAACATTCCCCAAAGCATGCTTGCCGGGGAGCCAAATTTGAGGGTGCAGTTGACCTGGGCGCATCTCTAAGGGAATTCACTTTTGCGTGATGACAGTGGGTATAATTTGTCCTTGGTTTACATGGTTCAATCTGTTTCTTTGTCTTGTTCCTGCAGGTATTTGCTGATCAGAGACACAATCACAGGAAAGTGGAATCTCAATTGGGGTGAATCAGCAACCTCGGTGCTCCCGGATTGCTGGGTTCCACAGCATCCTTGACACATACCACACTCTTACAAGCAGGTGCTGTTCATGGAATCTTATCGGACAGAGGGAGCATATCAGTGAGCAATAGATAACATCTAATAACTCATTTAACAATGGTCCCTGCCATAGCCTGCTTAACAACAGTTGCAGATGTGCGAGAACCTTTTACTTGGGACACAACTGACTGCAGCTAATGGGGTTGCCTGAGGCAAATTATATTTAACTACCCCAGGCTGGTGGCGGGAATATCCGAGCCTGAGTGATTGGAGAAGCACTAATTCATCAGATTGCGGTTTTGTGCAGATGGGGGTTGGATGCACCTTGCTGCATGGCGGGTGTGTCCTGCTTACAGCGCATTGGTTAGTCTTGCTTATGGCAGCGGACTGGGTGCTTTATTTGTAGCTTCTAAGAGCTTAATGTGTGGCTCCGGTATCCTGTTTTGGTGTTTTGTAATAAATACAGTTATGTCTTTAATAAAGCTGCAGCCAAGTTGTTCCCACTTAATTGCAAAGCAAATGTATTTGTCATTAACAGCCAGATGCACTAACTCCACGGAAAGAGCCCTTCCCTTACCGATCCCTTAGTGAATCGGTAAAAAATGGGCATGCATGAAGGAAATCGCATGCAAATGAGCTGCTCGCTGTTAGCTCATTTGCACACAATTTCCTTCCTAAGGAGGGGAAGCCAGTTGGCCAGCTGAGTATGTGCAGCATCCAATCGTTATGCTGGCTGCTCTGCGCATGCCAAAGATGGCTTCATACACCTCACTCTAAAAAAAAAAAAAAAGGACGTCCATGACGAGCACTTGGACATTTTTTTCTTCAGATTTTGTGATGGGCGTCCTTTTTGGACATGTTTTTCTTACGTGCCCGAAATGAGCACCACTGGAGAGAATCGGGATCAGGACATGCGAAGACATCCAAATCAAAACTATTTGCACGTCCCTTTTGATTATGCCCCTCCAGGTCTCTCTCAGCCAATCTCTTGTTTGTCCTGTTTGTCTGTCCTAATTAGATTGTAAGCTCTGTCGAGCAGGGACTGTCTCTTCATGTTCAAGTGCACAACGCTGTGTACGTCTTGTAGCACTATAGAAATGATAAGTAGTAGTACTAGTAGTATGGTAGAATTGCTTTATAGGTCCTGAGTGTTTTGTATTCTCAGTATGCCTAGTACTACTACTGAATTTTGGAGAGGTGTGTTAAAAAAATGACTGCCCTGGGTGTCAAATACCCTAGGTACGCCACTGTTGTCTGGTCTTAGGTTAGAAACAGGAAATTGTTTTGGGGCTTTTAAAAATGCCGCTGTGTCAGCAGCAAAGTGCAAAAGATGCCCAGTGCCTCTCTCGCCCCTTCAACCGGTCCTTCTACGGTCATCGTGGGATGGGAAGAAGGGCAACTGCTCTGGACATCATTTCAGGCCAGTCTGTGACTGCAAAAGGCCACCACTATCTTCTGCATTTTGAGCTTAGCCTGCTCCTTCCTTATTTCCTATTCTTGCTTCCTCCATTGCCTTAAACAACTTCTCCCTTTTTCTTCCCTTTCATTTGCCGAATCAGGTGGGTGCTGGACTTTAGCCTTCAAAACAAGCTAATTCAAAAATCAGAACGAAAAAGAACCTATAAACAGAACCTCTGCGGACTCAACGGTACATGAACAGAACACATCCGCAGTATATAGTTTTTACCAAGAAACGTGCAGAGAGGCTCTCCCTATTTAGGCTTTCCCTTAGTTTGCACCACTGCAAATAACCATGCTTCTTCCGTTTTTAATACTAAGTAGGGTGACCGAGGTTTGCTCTTTTGGTGCTGTTGTACCTCCTTGAAATCGACGTCCACTCCGCAAGAGGCTCTAGTGGGTCATATGACACCGGTGGCCGGGGCTGGCTCCGCTCCAGCAGGTAGCCGGGGGGCAGGGCCAAGCCTCACTGTGGGCGCGCCTTCAGTGAACGCGCCCGCCCGATTTGTTTCTTTCATCCTTTTCCCCAAGATACAGTGAAAGCTTGCCCGGGAGCCGATTGTAGGTAAGAGGAAAAGGCGGCTCTAATCCGCTGTGTTTCTTCGTCTTTCTGGTCTGCTGCTTTCACGGGAGTCATGTCTTTATTTGTCTCTGTTTTTGATAGTGTTTCTCGATCTCTGTCGCATCGGCGGCGTTTCTTTGGACGCTTGATTCGTTTGGGTCGAGGGAGGAAACGTTGTATTTAGTAAGGTTATTTTTTTGGTTGCGGTGATAAAACGTGTGATCCCCCCCCCCCCCCCATTCTAACTGGACATAACGTTGTGAGGATGTTTAGCCTGGTTAACGCAGGGAAGGGAAGAACCTGCTAGAGATTTTAGCTCCTTGTGCGAAGCAATGTCTGTGATAAGTTGACCGACCTAGAAAAGAAAAGCAGTACCTTTTCTCTGATGGGGGGGGTGGGGGGGGCTTTTAAACAAAATAAACGCGGTGCCTTCCATTTTCATCCCAGCAAGGTGGTGATGGTGAGTTCATTAAAAAAAAAAAAACAGACTAGTTTGAAACCTGTTTATTGGATCCCGTTTTGCTTTCCTGGGCTAATTTGCAGTAAGTCCTTTTGCCCTTCCTTCTGTCCTTGCAGAAGTGAGTGGGAAGTGACCGTGAGCGCCCGAGGCTGCTCCCCTTGCTCAGGTGTGCTGTAACTGGAGCCTGCTTTTTCTGTGCAGTATGAAAGGGGCTGTGCTGGAGAATAGAGCTTTAAGCGAGGGTTTGAGACTTGACTCCCATTGGGACATATAATACAAATAGAGGGTTTGCAGGGGAAAGCGACTGGGTAGGGTCAGGAAAGGAATTGTAGGCGAGAAGTGTTAAAAACTAGGACATGAGGTAGTATTAGCTAAAGTAATAAATTAGTTGGCAACACCCTTCTTAATTTTCAAACGATTTTCACAGATAAAGGTGTGTGAAAGTGGACTAACGCAACAGTTACACTAACTTTATTGAAAGGATTTTTGACACTGTGATCCAGATAGATGAAGCCTCCTCTTAGACTAAAAGAGGAAAAACCCTTTAGTACATGTAATTATATATGAGCTGAATTTAGCACATGTGTAGTTCTTGTGTATTGCTGCTACAATATTTAAAGTGAAGTTGGCTTTTTTTTTTTAAACTAGCACCTTTACCTTTGGTTACTATGACAGGATGACAAAAAGTCATACGACCAGTGGGTTTTTTTCCCCCGGGGGAGGGGGGGCTTTTTAGTAAGTGAATTGTGTTTTTAATGTAGAGCACTAGTAAAGTATCTTGGCTAATTAATAAAATTGTGTAGTACCTAAGTGGGTTAAATTTTACAGACTTTTTTTTAAAATTTGCAAAATCTAGCCGTCTCAGCAACACTACTGTCTTTCCCTTTTTAAGTCTGGCGAACAGTTGCAACCTTTTCCCTAAAATACTGCTGCACATTATTCACTTCCAGGCACCTGGTTTAGTCTTGCAATCCAAACAGTAGTTTGTGATTCTGCCCATTAAATCGGTCATATAAGACCTCATGATGAAGTTTAAAAATTCTTTCCTGGAACTGGGTAACTTGGTAGCTCTAAATTTGTGGGGCTCTGGCTTAGAAGGAAAAGTATTCACTTTTGTGTTAGTTTTTGTGCCCGATGTACAGATATTCTGCTCCTAAATTTTAAAGAGCACAAAAGTTGAGGAGAAGCCTAGTGGTTATTCTAAGATCTGTGTACTCCTACTCCTGCTACTTATTTATATAGCGCTACTAGACATGAGAAACACTGTACATATTATCCAGCAGATTCTATATATGGCGCCTAAATTTGCGTGTGCAAATTTAGCAGTTCTGCCAAATTGCATATTCAGCTTGGTTAACAAGTCAATTGGTACTGATAATTGGCCATTAACAAGCAATTACTGGCACTAATTAGCATTTATGCGCGCAACTTTTTATGCATATTCTGTAAAGTGGTGCGTGTACATTCTAACTTGCCGGTCTCAAAAGGGGGTATGGCCATGTGAGGGGCATGAGCAGGTCGTGGGCATTCCTAAAAATTATGTGCACTATTACAGAATATGCCTGATCCTCACCTATTAGGTGCAGGTATTTACACCAGGTTTTAGTTGGAGTAAATGGTCACGCTTAAATTTTAGTCACGGGAATGGGCACTACATATATTTTATAAACCACTCGTAACTTTAGACGAGGTTTATCGAATAGCATTAAGTATGATTTATTTATTTATGTTTGCACCACATATAGAATTCACTCCTATGTGCAGGTACTTTTTCTGTCCCTAATGAGCTTGTAATCTAAGGTGTCTTTAAACCTGGGGCAGTGGAAGATTAAGTAACTTGCCCAGGGTCACACGGAGCTGCAGTAGGAATCAAACCCAGTTCCCAAGGATCTCAGCCCACTGCACTAATCATTATGTTACTCCTCTACTCCCATGGACTGGGTTGAGAACCCCAGGGCTCAGAATGGGGGAGACAGAGGGCCTCGTTGCACAGCAGTCGGAATTAACAGGTCATCATGCCAGCTTGCCCTGTACCCGCCCGCAGAAGCCGCAAGGAGTCTAGCGACATCATCATGGCACATTGGGACTAGAGTTGCTATGTTTGCGGGAATACTGCCATGTTTGCGGGAATTCTGCCAAACTGGGCGGTTTTCCGCAACTGCCAGTGGAATTTGTAAGATAGCCATGTTTTTGGGTGCTTTTTGACCCATGGCTGTGGGTTGGGCGCTGTTTTTCGTTGCCCCTTGGCCGCGGGTTGAGAGTGCGCAGCTGCAGTGCTGCTCGTCCCTGACTCCTTGTCCCTGCCCTGAGCTGAACTCCTCTCACTCCTATTGGTCTTAATTGGACCAATAGGAGGGCGAGGGAGGTGGGATCCATCCCGGGCCGGCAGCTCGGTGCCATTTCAGACAGTGCCGGGGACCCAGGAGGCCAACAGTAGTGGGCTGCAGCAGTCGTAAGCAGCCCCCATGGGACATGAACCCCCTTTGTTCATGAATGCGTTACAGCGCATTTCAGCGCTTTGCTTAGCAAGAGATGGCGATTGGTTGGGAAGAGCGCTGTGCTGTGCTCCATCATAAACTGTAACTGCGAGTTGCTATATGGAGACAGCAAGAACCACCACAAAGGAGCCCTGGATTCCAGGGCTCTGTCCTTTCCTTGTTCTCTTCCTACCTCTCCCTCCGCACCTTTAGTGTTCACTCTGGTGGATCCTCTTCTACTTCTATCCCTCTGCCTGTCAGCGTACCTCGGGGTTCTGTTCTTGGTCCCCTCCTCTTTTCTATCTACACTTCTTCCCTTGGTTCATTAATCTCATCCCATGGCTTTTCCTACCATCTCTATGCTGATGACTCCCAAATCTACCTTTCTACCCCTGATATCTCACCTTGCATCCAAACCAAAGTTTCAGCGTGCTTGTCTGACATTGCTGTCTGGATGTCTCAACGCCACCTGAAATTAAATATGACCAAAACCGAGCTTCTCATTTTCCCCCCCCAAACCCACCTCCCCGCTCCCCCCGTTTTCTATTTCTGTTAATGGCTCTCTCATTCTCCCTGTCTCCTCAGCTCGAAACCTTGGGGTCATCTTTGACTCTTCTCTCTCCTTCTCCTCTCATATCCAGCAGATTGCCAAGACCTGTCGTTTCTTTCTTTACAACATCCGTAAAATCCGCCCCTTTCTTTCCGAGCACTCTACCAAAACCCTCATCCACACCCTTGTCACCTCTCGTTTAGACTACTGCAATCTGCTTCTTGCTGGCCTCCCACTTAGTCACCTCTCCCCTCTCCAGTCGGTTCAAAACTCTGCTGCCCGTCTCGTCTTCCGCCAGGGTCGCTTTACTCATACTACCCCTCTCCTCAAGACCCTTCACTGGCTCCCTATACGTTTTCGCATCCTGTTCAAACTTCTTCTACTAACCTATAAATGTATTCACTCTGCTGCTCCCCAGTATCTCTCCACACTTGTCCTTCCCTACACCCCTTCCCGTGCACTCCGCTCCATGGATAAATCCTTCTTATCTGTTCCCTTCTCCACTACTGCCAACTCCAGACTTCGCACCTTCTGTCTCGCTGCACCCTACGCCTGGAATAAACTTCCTGAGCCCCTACGTCTTGCCCCATCCTTGGCCACCTTTAAATCTAGACTGAAAGCCCACCTCTTTAATATTGCTTTGACTCGTAACCACTTGTAACCACTCGCCTCCACCTACCCTCCTCTCTTCCTTCCCGTTCACATTAATTGATTTGATTTGCTTACTTTATTTATTTTTTGTCTATTAGAGTGTAAGCTCTTTGAGCAGGGACTGTCTTTCTTCTATGTTTGTGCAGCGCTGCGTATGCCTTGTAGCGCTATAGAAATGCTAAATAGTAGTAGTAGTAGTACTGTACGAGAAGATGAGCATAGAGTGCCCACCAGCATGCAGCCCCCCCTGGTTCAGTGTGGGGAACCCACCACAGCACCCGCTCTGAGCCACAACCAGAGTGGCTAGGCTCAGCAAGTGCATCTGAATTACAAGCTATGGAAGTTGGCCACCCTGCAGCAGAGCGGCCTGAGCCTCACTCGCTGGAGAAGCATTTGCAGCGCGCCCAGCACCTGCCCGCAGGGCCTGATGAGTGCGAGCCCCATTCTGCACCATATGGTGTGTGCATAACCATGGGCTCCAGTGCGAGACATGGTGGTGCAACTTGCGTGTCTCCCCCCCCCCCACCCCCCTGCAGGAGCTCTGCTGCTGTAGCTGATTTGAAATACAGCTCAGTTTTAATAATCATTATTGTTTAAGGTAGGTTAGCCACCCCAAAGGGTAAGTGTTTGTAAACATGGGCTGTTAACGTGTCAAGTTAGAGTGGTAAATGTTTTTCGGGTCACAATCTTTGCTGCAGTATAGAAAGTTTTATGCCCTAATTGAATTGGCTGTTGGTGCTTCCCTGATCCTTTTTTCTGCTGCTGTTGTAAGCGTAAAATTGAATTGCGATGATTTAGTGCGGTAGAAGTAGGACACACTGGTTATATTTTGAGCTGGCTCTGGAATCATGTGATTAGGTAGCAGCTAGAGCCAGAAAGGATCAGCGCTTTTGTGTCTTTTTTTAGTCCTCTGTTCCCCCACCCTGCTGTCCTCAGGACAGGTACAGACACTTGGCAAATGGGAGATTGTCACCTTCATGGCTTCCTTAACAAAGAAGGCCCACATTTATCCAAAACAAAGTTCAATATTTAAAAGCATCATATACAAGGGGTGGAGCAGATTAGGGCCTTAAAACTTAATTGGGGAGGGCATAAGGCTAAAGATTTGCCTAGGGCACAGGATAGCTTACACTGGCCCTGCTTCCCCCATGCTGAGCTTCTCCCTTCCCCTGCAAAGCCTGCCCCCTCCCCTTGTGACTACTGCCACTGCTCTACCTCCACCTGGGCCTGCAGCACTAAAAGTGTGTTGGGCTGTTGATCACATGTGCATGCTCAACGCTTGCTGCATCCCAACTTTTCTCATGCAGACTTCCTGTTTTTTAAAAGGTATCAAGACATGCCAGATCTTGAGCATGTGCTTATGTTCAAAGGCCCCAGGCTTACTGCTTTCCAGTGTCGCTGTTCTGCTGTGCTTCCCTAGGCAGGTGTATGATCTGCCTAGTGGTAGGACTAGCCCTGGAGGTGTGCTAGAACAAACTGACGAGAAGCAATTTGTCTGGATTCTGATATTTATTCTAGAATTTTAAAGGAACTCCAAAATTCAAAGGAATTCAAAATTGTGGACCTGTATATAGCAACTTAAAATTTATCACTCAAATCAGTTCCTGAAGGCTGAAGGGAAGCCAACGTGATCAGGTGAGGTAAATACAAACTGGTGAAAAGCTATTCTTAAGAATAAAATTACTAGTCATATGGATAAACATGGCTTAATGGGGAAGAGGTAACACAGCCTTAGAAAAGTAAGGTTGTATTTTACTGATAGAATTCTTTGAAGGTATGAATAAGCACATGCTTATTCACAAGTTCATGTATTCTGGTTTTTGGAAGACATTTGACAGTCCCTAATGACGGGACTTATTAGAAGGCTGAAAGATAGGAGGTGATGCCTTTCTGTGGATTGACCGCTGGGAAAAAGATAGGATTTCTTATGAAGCAAGCAAAATGATCTGCGTGGTCAAGCAATTGATTTTGTGGTGCAGTGCCAGATATTACATTTACATACCTTTGCCTATTGAAGAATAAGATATTGTGAGTACGTACAATTAAAGATAATTGAGTTAGTAATTGACACTAGCCACTGAGAGAGAGTGCAACACTAAAATAAAAACATATATACATTTATACAAGTTTTTTTTTTAAATTCATGATTAGCACATTCTAATTTAAGAACATAAGAATAGCCATACTGGTTCAGATCAATGGTCCATCTAGCCCAGTATCCTTTCAACAGTGGCCAATCCAGGTCACAGCTACCTGGTAGAAACCCAATTAGTAGCAGCATTCCATGCTACTAATCCCGGGGCAAGGCGTGGCTTCCCCCATGTCCATCTCAATAAGACTATGTACTTTTCCTCCAGGAACTTGTCCAAACCTTTTTTTAAACATAGATACGCAGACCCTGTAACCACATCCTCCGGCAGCGAGTTCCAGAGCTTAACTATTCTTTGAGTAAAAAAAATATTTTCTCCAATTTGTTTTAAAAGTATTTCCATGAGTGTTCCCTGGTCTTTGTACTTTTTGAAAGAGTGAAGAATCGATTCACTTTTACTCACTCTGCACCACTCTGGATTTATAATATAAGAATATAAGTGGTGCCATACAGGGACACACCAAAGGTCCATCAAGCTCAGCATCCTGTTTCCAACAGTGGCCAATCCAGGTTACAAGTACCTAGCAAGATCCCACAACAGTACAATACATTTTATATAGCTTATCCTAGAAATAACCAGTGGATTTTCCCCAACTCTATCTTAATAATGGCATATGGACTTCTTTTAGGAAGTTATCCAAACCTTTTTTTAAACCCCACTAACTTACTGCTTTTACCACATTCTCTGACAACGAATTCCGGAGTCTAGTTCCATGTTGAGTGAAGAAATATTTACTCCGATTTGTTTTAAATTTACTACTTTGTAGCTTTATTGCATACCCCCTAGTCCTAGCATTTTTGGAAAGAGTAAACAAGCGGTTCATGTCTACCCGTTCAGCTCTGCTCATTATTTTATATCCCTCCATCATATCTCCTTTCAGCCGTCTTTTCGCCAAGCTAAAGATCCCTAGCTGCTTTAGCCTTTGCTCATAGGGAATTCATCTCATCCCTTTTATCATTTCCGTCACCCTTCTCTGTATCTTTTCTAATTCCAGTATATCTTTTTTGAGATGTGGTGACCAGAATTGCAAACAGTATTCGAGTTGCGGTCGCACTATGGAACAATATAAAGGCATTATAGTGTCCTCGTTTTTATTTTCCATTCATTTCCTAATAATACCTAACATTCTGTTTGCTTTATTAGCTGCTGCCTCTGCACACTGAGCAGAGGGTTTCAACACCTGGATCCCAGTCCTGGTCGGTGACTCCTAATGTGGAACCTTGCATCACGAAGCTATAGTTCAGGTTTCTCTTTCCCATATGCATCACTTTGCACTTGCATTAAACAACATTTGCCATTTGAATGCCCAGTCACCCAGTCTTGTAAAGGTCCTCTTGCAATTTTTCACAATCCTTTTGCGATTTAACAACTTTGAATAACTTTGTGTCATCAGCAGATTTAATTATCTCACTAGTTACTCCCATCTCTAGATCACATATAAATATGTTAAAAAGCAGCGGTCCCAGCACAGACCCCCTGAGGAACCCCACTACCTACCCTTCTCCTTTGAGAATACTGACCATTTAACCATACTCTCTGTTTTCTATCCTTTAACCAGTTTTTAATCTATAGAAACCCTACCTCCTATCCCATGACTTTCCAGTTTCCTCTGGAGTCTTTCATGAGGTATTTTATCAAATGCCTTTTGAAAATCCAGTTGCACAGTATCAACTGGCTCACCTTTATCCACATGTTTGTTCACCCCTTCTAAGAAATGTAGTAGATTGATGAGGCAAGATTTTCCTTCACTAAATCCATGTTGGCTTTGTCTCATTAATCTATGCTTTTGCTCTATAATTTTGTTCTTTATAATAGTCTCTTCTGTTTTGCCCAGCACTGACATTAGGTTTATCGGTCTATAATTTCACAGATCACCTCTGGAAACCTTTTTTTCTTTTTAATCAGTGTTACATTGGCCACCCTCCAATCTTCTGGTTCCATGCTTGATTTTAAGGATACATTATATATTAGTAACAATATTTCTGCAAGTTCACTTTTCAGTTCTATCAGTACTCTGGGATGAATATCATCTGGTCCCGGCGATTTGCTACTTTTTAATATTGTGTGCAGTTCTGGTCACCGCATTTCAAAAAAGATGTAGAATTAGAAAAAGTACAGAGAAGGGCAATGAAAACATAAAGGGGATGGGACGACTTTCCTATGAGGAAAATCTAGGGCTCTTCAGCTTTCCAAAAATACAAGGACTAGGTGACATGCAATGAAGCTACTAAGTAGTAATTTAAAAACAAATCCGAGAAAATATTTCTTTGCTCAACCTGTAATTTAAACTTAAATTTGTTGGCAGAGAATGTGATAAAAGCAGTTAATTTTAGCAAGGTTTAAAAATGGTTTAGACAGCTTCCTATAAGAAAAGTCCATAAGCCAATATTAAGGTGGATTTTGGAAAATCAACTACTTAATTCTGGAATGAGCAGCATAAAATCTGTTTATTATTTGGTATCTTGCCAGTTACTGATCTGGATTGGCCACTATTGTAAATAGGATACTGGGCTTGATGGATTTTTGGTGTGTCTCAGTATGGCAATGCTTGTGCTCTTATGTCTGTTGAGATCTTCTGTGATGGATAATAGCACTGTCTTGGATTTTTCATCAGTTGTGTGGACCTTGGATATTTGCTTCATTTGCTCTTCTATAGACTATTGCAGTTTTCTGGTGGTCTGCATTTTTTTTTTAAAGTTGGACTTGTGAACATGTTTACAAGGTATTTACTAGCCCCCAGATGAATTTATTAATTGGAATATGTCAGTTTTTTCAACTGTGCTTCACTGGTATCTTTTGTTTGTTTCTCTTGCATTGCTGTACATGCAGCATGTGACGTTGAGGTTTCCAGTTCAGTCGTTTTATCTTCATTTCTCAATTACAGAGGTGTGGTCCCTTGTTTCATATTTGTTGAGGGTCTGTCTGTGTGTGTTGTGCATTTAACCAAGGTGTGGTATTCTCCCAGTGTTTGTTCCGTGTAGGGATGTGTAGCAGTCTGACTTGTTCTGTATTTTCAACAGGAAGTATATTGGTATTCTAGGGTGTTCACTATTTGTAGGTAGTGTTGTTACTATTTCAGTCCCGGACATTCTCTCTTTCAAGTCCCTGCTGCCCACAAGGTGCAAGCTGTGTAAGTGTGATGGTTGATGGCAGACCTTGAATAATGGGGTGAGGTTGCCATTCCAAGGCAATGGAGGCTTAAATGGCTTGTCTAAGGCCAGAAGGGGCTATGCTGGGATTATGAACTTTGGCCCTCTGATTCCCAGTCTGCTCTTCTAACCATTAGGCTACTCCTCTGCCCTGCCCCGGAGGTTAGTGCTGTTTTATTATGACAGGTTTTCTACAATATATAGAATATGCAGAGTTTGGTTACTGGAATTCTTTCTGTTATGTGAAGTATAATGATAGCATGTATGTACACGTGGCAGTTCTTTCTTTTGAGATGCAAACCCTGGTGTGGACAGGAGAAGGGTACAGCAGGAGGCTTGGCAAGGGACTTGGGGCATGGCATGAGGGCAGGAGAAGGGAGGGGCAACCCTCGAAGGCGCTGCCTGAATGAGCACATGAGCAGTAGGACAGCACTAGGAAAGAGCTAGAGAGTGCATGCAGTTGTGAATGTTTCTGTGTCTCTTAGGAGGACAGTCTCATATAAATATACCTTCCCTTTGAAAATCTGGGTTGGAATGGAGAAGTTCACAGGTACATATGTGCTTGCGCATATACTAAGTGATGGAAAGTTTTTAGCCCAGGGAATTTGCCCTGTTAACTGTTACTTAGGCAAATTCCTTTTAACACTGCCCTAATACTGCCTCCATTCTGCCTATATCCTTTTAGAAGCATCAATAAAAGCTAAGTATTTATTTTATTTGGGTTTTTTCAATTGTGAAGCTTTTTTCACATGTAAGACTTTATAAATGTACATCTTGGATACATTGCTCTTAAATACTCAGGCAGTCTAACCTTGGAATCTTTGGTTTGTACCAGATGTAATGGAGAAAGAAAATGACTTGCCCAGCTTTCCCAATTCTCAGCCCACTGCTGCAGAGCTGCCAAGCTACCCAGCTTCAGGAGGGAGACTTTTTTTTTTTTTTGCCAATCCTATTTTTGAACTTAGAACACTGAATTGGGGTATATTTGCAGTACCTGATACCACCAGTTGAAGTAAGCACTTCAGGTGTCATAACATACCAGGATTGGGTTGTGACCAGGGCTGCCGAGAGGGGAGGGGGTAGGGGGGGGGACAAAATTACCCGGGCCTCCAAGGGGAGCCCGGCGCCTGGGTCAGGCCGCCGGCGCTGCAGTCCTCGGTCTCACCTGCCTTCCTCCTCGGCTCCAGGCCCCCTGCACAGTGTTGCCAGGTGGAAAATTTTTTTCCCACCCAATCCAGCACAAAAACTGCCCAAAACCCGCCCAAACTCAAACCCCGCCCCTGACACCCCCACCCCCGCGTCATCACCCCCGCCTCCCCCGTCACCGGCCCCGCCTCCCCCGTCACCGACCCCGCCTCCCCCCGTCATCGGCCCCGCCTCCTACATCACTAACCCCGCCCAAAAACGTCACTAACCCCGCCCCCCGCGGCCGAAAAAGCCGCACAAAAAACCGCCCTGAAGCCCAAAAAACAGCCCAAAAAACCGCAACCCGCCGCGGGCAAAAATTTCCCGCAGCGGGTCGCGGAAAACCGCCCACCTGGCAACACTGCCCCTGCATTTGAAGCAGCAGTCACAGATCAACTCCCTTCAGGCCTTCCCTCCCTGTGTCCCGCCCTTGCGGAAACTGTAAGTTACATCAGACGAGGGAGGGAAGGCCAGAAGCGAGGCGATCTGCGACTGCCACTTTGAATGCAGGGGGCCCGGAGCCGTGGAGGCAGGCAGGTGAGACGGGGAGGGTGGGGGGGTAGCAGCAGCGGGAGGGCGGAGGCGGGGTGGCCTTGCCCCGGGCCTGGCCCAGTCTCTCGGCAACCTTGGTTGTGACCCTCTTGGAACTGTGTAAATTGGCAGCTGTCCAGCTCTAACCATTATGCCTCTCTTTGCATGTGCTTGTATAGTCCTCACTCGCAAACTATTACTGCTATCATACCTACAGCTAGGCTCTGCAGTTTCCTCTGCTACTTCTGGAGAGGTGAAATGTTTGTGGGGGATAGGGTCCCTGAGAGGGGGCCTAAAAATATGTTTGCCTAGGGCCAAATGTAGTGTTAAATCCGGCCCTGTGGTTACTTCTTCAGTACATTGCCTAAGCATGTTGTTTTGTTGTAATGTATGCTGGGTATTTCTTGTTGAAGGGTGGCAACTGGTGGTATATATAGGACATTATTTCTGCTTCGCTATCTATTTTTATACTCTCTTTCACTTTGTTTTACTGTAAGGCAGTTCTCAATCATTTCGTGGCTGTGACCCCATGATTGCAGCCAAATAAAATTGCGTGACCTCCCCCACTCCTGGAGGTGTAGAGTAATAATGTACCTATGGAGATTCCACCAAGGTTGTGACCCCCATTTGAGGGGGGTCCTGACTCACAGCTATGCTATAAGGTGTCATGGTTAGAGTACCATTCACAAATCAAAGTAATTTAGACACTAGTGCAATTTGCCAACCGTGGAAGGCGGCAGAACCCTTTTTGAAGCAGGACAGAAAGATGGCCAAGTAGATGAGAGAATTATAATAATATTTAAAAGTCAGGGAAAATCAAAAGGCTGAACATGGGAGTGCACACTTCACCCTGCTACATGGATTTAGATGGACAATTTTTTTTGTTACATTTGTACCCCGCGCTTTCCCACTCATGGCAGGCTCAATGCGGCTTACATATTGTATACAGGTACTTATTTGTACCTGGGACATTGTAGGGTTAAGTGACTTGCCCAGAGTCACAAGGAGCTGCCTGTGCCCCAGGACCAGAGTCCACCACCCTAACCACTAGGCCACGCCTCCACTCCACTCCTCCACTGACACATTGCTGTTCTTATTTTTATTATTGCATGTAAAGGTGTGATCAATGATTTACATTTATTCAAAACATTTATAATCCACTAAATGTTTTTTCCTTAATTGCACAAGAAAGCTAGATTAAATGATGACTTAACTAACTTTCCTACATTGCAAGGCATTTCAGTAGGAGAGCAGGATTTGAACATTTTTTTTTCTGATTCCCAGCCCACTGCTCCAACCACTAGGCCACAAAGAAGTTGCTTGATGCTTTTGTTTAAGCAATGAAAACAAAATCAGCTTTTAGATCAGCCTAGGAAGACTCACATTGACTGTTAGAAAGATGAGCAGGTGGAATGTGCCACAGGCAATGTCAGGGTGACAACATTGGGGAATGTTAATTGAATGTGAAGTAAGTGAGCTTGAGGGTTTGTACTGTTAGCAGGGAAATACACTTGTGAAGTATTGTGGGATGGGGTACTTGCAGAACCTGCTTGGCAGTTGTTGACTCTATTTCATGGACTGGCTGCCGATTTGTTTTGCATCTGCAAATCCCTGGTTTCTAGAGGAATGACCTCCCTTGAACTATCTGAGAATGCAACTATTTGACTTCATTTATTATGTATGTTTCACTGTCCACATATTGTGTTCTTAGCTGAAATCAATCAGCAAACAAATCTTTATCAAACAATACTAAGAGAGTGGTAATTAATGACCTGAAGGTTGTCCTGCTTGGTGCAACATATACAGCCTAGTATGAGTGACAGTAGTTATCTGCTGAATACTGGTCTGCATGACTGGATGGATGGAGGAGGTAGCAGAAAAGAGGGAGGATATCAAGTATCTGGGCTGAATACTTGATCTGTATATTTTTGCTCTACTTTGAAAACCCGTCGGTTTGGAGGTTGTTGAACTAGATTTGGGAAGTACTGGTTTAATTGTTGATCTTGACTGCAGCATTTCAAAAATAACTCTCATTCACCTCAAGCATTTAAGATTGGATTCCAACTTTTTATTACAGGTACCAATGTGAAATGTGCTATGTTACAGATCATGATTATTTTTGGTATGGCTTTTACATGGTGGAATGATCTCTCTAGGGAGTTTAGGATGGAAACGAGAGTTCAGCAAGTTTAGAAAATTAGTGGAAATGTATTTGTTTACCTTTACACTAGACTGGAGAAAAACCTGTGGAGAAGGGCTTAAAAAAATTTTTTTTTCCTAGAGATACTTGGGGGTACTGAGTACTGGCACCTTTTCCATTGCCTGATAAAATTGACCCATGGTCTCCAAGTATTAATGAAAGATCCCAGGTTCTGCATACCCAGTGCTGCCTTTTCATAGGTTCTGTGGCTGGTTGTTGGGTGCCTGGTTATTGTGGGGCGAGTCCCTCAGTCATCACTCCCTCCTGAAGAATGGGGTAGAAAAAATGCAGTGCTGTGGAGTTCTAGGGGGAAGGGCATGAACAAATTGGCTGGACTAGGTGTGCTAGGCATGTTCATTGTTTAACCAGGATTTGATGGTTTTATATATACTCGGTGAGGCTGGCTATGTATGTTCCTTTATATTTATGCAATTTTGATGTTTTTATGTATGTGTGGTTGTAAACTGCTTTGATTCAATACTGAGTGTTGCTGATAACAGTATATACGTGGATTACAGACAAAATGGTTTAGAGAAAGCATAGAGAAATGGTACAACAGACGTATGTAGATTCTAAAAGAGAGCTGGAAACAGTTACTTATCTTGTAGCTGACTTTGATGTTTTGATGGCAGAAACTTTCTACATAGAAAGGAAGAAGAGTGGCACAACTCATTCATTGTAAACATTATGACATTAATGTACCAGACAATCATTGGGATCATGACCCTAAGAGGACCATGGAGAATGAAGAAGTTCCTTAGCGTCAGTAGTAGACGAATCCAGGGACTTGTGGGTTGTAACCATCTACCAGCAGGTGGAGAGAATTCAGTTCAGCACTCTCTGACTTGTAGGACGGAATGTTCGTTGGTCTGTTAGTATTCTGTATCTCCAGCAGGCGGATGGACGGTCTCTCACAAGCTCCTGGTCTCATCTGATGGTGGTTTTTGTTCTGGGTCTCTTAGTTCAGTGGAGCTTTGTGGTGTGCGGTTGAACTGTGCTGGTTTAGGGGGTACGATACCAGGTCCCTCCCTCATCTTTCTCCTCTCGCCAGCCCTTCCTCCTTTCTCTTTCCTCACTAGAAAAAAACATTGGGACATAATTCTTTAAACCCCACAGCTTTGGCCGCAGGACAGATACTGATTTGGGTCAGTACAAAGTGCTTAGTAGTGGAGAGGGTGTGTGTGTGCTTCCAGCAGCATTGAGTTTGACAGGCAAGACTCCCAATGGCTGGCTCTCCCAGGGTGAGTGTATCATTAAATTTTCTTTCAACTTCAGAGCAGAAGTGGTTTTATTTTTGTTTTGTTTCTAATGGCTTCTGAAGTTGTTAACTGCTGCTTCTGCTGTGGAAGCAGAGAGCAGTGTCTGGGTGGCTGTAGAGGGTGCCCTGTTCAAGAAGGCCTCATTAGTTTGCCATCTAAGGGGTAGATGCACTAAAAAAAAACGAGCCATTAACGTGGGTTTTAAACTGGTTCTAGCCAGTTTAACATACAAGTAGTAAACCAGGACATGTACAAAAGGGCATTTTCTTGTCACGATAGCAGCTAACGAAAACGGAATGCAAACTATATTATAATGAGATGCGCTGCCATTGCAAACTATTATAATGAGATGCACTACCGTTTTCTGACCCCCTTACCGTGGAAAACCTAACGGGAGGTCTTCACCTCTCGTTGGGACTGCTGTGAGGGAATCGGAAAGGAAAAAAAAATGTCCAACAAGTGCTCAGCAGAGCAAGAGGGAAGGGAAAAAAAGAAAGCCAAGTGCTCGTCAGGGACGTCCTTCTAAAGTGCCTAACATGGACGTCCTTCAAGGACGTCCCTGACGAGCACTTGACTTTCTTTTTTTTTTTTTCCCTTCCGCCGCTCCCCCCTCCCCCATGCATTGAAATCACAGCTTCCCGCAGCCCTGCCCCCTCCACCCCCCTGAGGTCGAGGTCGCCGCCGCCGCTTCCCCCCTTCCAGCCGTCTGCCACTGGGCCGGGCCCTCACAGCGCCTCTCACCTGTGAAGGCGCTGCATCAGGCAACAGCAGATTGCTTCCCTTCGGGCCTCCCTCCTTCCCTCCCTGGCCCGCCCTCGTCTGATGTAAGTTATACGATGGCGGGACACAGGGAGGGAAGGAGGGAAGCCCGAAGGGAAGCGATCTGCTGTTGCCTGCTGCAGCGCCTTCACACGGAGGTGAGAGGCGCTGTGAGGGCCCGGCCCGGTGGCAGACAGGGTGGGGGGGCGGGTAGAAGGGGGGAGCGGCGACAACGACCTCAATCTCTGGGGGGGCGGTGCCCCAGGGCTGCGGGAAGCTGTGATTTCAATGCAGGGGGGGAGGGAGGGCGGCAGCGGAAGGGGGGGAAAAAAAAGAAAGCCAAGTGCTTGTCAGGGACGTCCATAAAGGACGTCCTTGGCAGGCGCAGAGCAGCCAGCATAACGCTTGGCTGCTCTGCGCATGCTCGACTGGCCGACTGTTTAACGATGGAATAGAGAATGCAAGTGAGCTACAACGAGCAGCTCATTTGCATTCCTTTTCCTTGATGCATGCCCGTTCCTTACAGATTCGCTAAGGGAATTGGTAAGGGAAGGGCTTAAATGATTTTTTAGTGCATCTTGGCCTAAGTCTCTTCCATGCATGAAGCTATGAAAGAAATCATCACTACTCAGTGAGTCTCCCCAGATGTTACCCTTCAAGTGGTGAAGGCTATGTTGTGTCTTTACTCTGCTTCCAACCTGAGCTGCCAACCTGAGCTGGAAAAGCTAAGTTTGCCTAAAGTGAATTCGTTTGTGGCAGCAGTTACCAAAAGAACACACTGTGATGCGTTAAGAGTTTACTTATAGTTCCAGAGTTAAATGCTGTTCCTAGGGAGTCATGTGATGCTAGGCTAGGGAGAGGTCGCCGAGGCCCCTGGAACAACATCTAACTCCCTGCCTCCCGAAACGGAGTTGCTGTGACCCACGACTGACACTTTGAAGCGGATCACGGTTGCAAAGAACTCCGGTGTAAACCGTAACTCTCAGAGATCATAATGACATCTAAACCGCAGCGCAAAGATGGAGCATGAGGGCGAGCTGGGAATGGCAAGATGGCGGATCCCGGCCCCTCGGGGGAAACAGTGAGCTCCGCTTGGGCGGCAGAAATTGCTGCAGAAGTCTCACAGCTCCTAGAGTCATCTGTAGATTTAAAGCTGCAAAAAATTTCAGAGAAGCTTGACAATGTAGATGGTAAATTGGAAGGTCTGCGAACAGATCTTACACAATTCCAGCAACAGCTCTCTGATTTAGAAGATCAGAGTTTGCAGCAAGAAGGACAAAATAAAGAATGGCAAAAGAAACTGACCCAGTTCGAGTCAAAACTTGAAGATTTGGAGAACAGGGCCAGGAGGAATAATCTGAGGCTCGTGGGGCTTCCTGAGACTATCAGGGAAGTGGAGTTGAGGGACTTCCTTGAATCCTGGCTGCCCAAGGTGCTGTGGCTGAAGAATCTGGAGAACGCATTGAAGATCGAGAGAGCGCATCATTTGGGGCAGCAGCGACAGGACTTACAACATCCCTGGGTAGTAATATGCAGAATATTGAACTTCGCTCACAAACAAGAAATTTTAAGAGCATGGCGTTCATCAGACAAAGTAAGCTATGAATCCAAGCCAGTACTGTGTTTCCAGGATTTTTCCACGGCGGTAGCGGCGCAGTGCAAGCAGTATGTGGAAGCCTGCTCGGAGTTATTTAAAAAGCGGGTGCGATTTGCTCTGTTATACCCAGCTAGATTGAGGGTCCATCATGGTGGGAAAGTTATGGTATTCACGTCTCCAACAGAAGCGTTACAGATGGCCAAGAGGATCGAAGGTGGAACAGAGTAGAAGGCAGAGGAGTCGATGGAGTCAAGTTAATGGTGAGCACCTGGAATATGGAGGTGATGATAGACCTGCATAAGAGGAAGTGTAGGAACCCTGGATAGGTGGACATATCAGGGGGACTAAACAGACTTTTTGAAAGACTGTTACAGGAGAGTCCAGATTACGTGATGGAGCAGATCCTATTAAAGTAGGGAAAGCTATCAAAATAAACATTAAGAGAGCTGTTTAAATTCAAGGTTGGGCTTTGAAAATGTTTAGAGTTGCCTTGTTTCATTGGTATTTTTATACTGTGTTTGCGGGAAGGGTTGCAAAAGTCATATATCAGTAGTGGGTAAGCATTATGTATAAGTGTGGAGGCGGTGGGGGGGGAGGGGAGGAGCGGGCACGTGACCAGTTCTCAAATGAGAACAACGCTAAGAGATGAATGGAAGGGGGGGGGGGTCAAGGGGAGACTCTGAGGCATATTTTCAAAGCACTTAGCCTTCCAAAGTTCCATAGGTTTCTATGGAACTTTGGAAGGCTAAGTGCTTTGAAAATATGCGCATCTGTTTATCAGGGAATGTTTAATAAGGTTTTTTTTTTTTTTATTTTGACAAGCGCTGGAGAAAGGTGACAGGGAAAAGAAAACGGAAGGGGGGGGGGCGTCTAAGGCTGGGGGACGCTCTATCAAGATGGGTACAGGTTTACAGAGCTTTCAGTAAAGATTACTGGGTCCAGTTAAATTGATTTCCTGGAACGTGGGGGGGGGGGGGGGGGGGTGTCTCCGCCAGTAAAACGTAAAAAGATTCTGCAGGCGCTGCGGAGACATGCGGCCGATATAGCGTTTCTCCAGGAGACACATCTGACCTCACAGGAACATAATAAATTTCAACAGGGCTGGGTGGAAAAAGTGGTAGGATCCCCGGCGTGTAATAAGAAAGCTGGGGTGCTAATCATGTTTCGCAAAGGGCTCCAGATGAAGGTCAAATTAGTAAAAAGGAGTTTGGAGGGTAGATATGTTTTAGTGGAAGTAGAGGGGACTCCATATGTTTTTTGCAACTTATATGCACCCAACGTATATGAGAAGAAATTTTATAATGAACTTATCGCATTGTTAAGTCCATATCAGGGGAATAACGTTGTTCTGAGGGGCGATTTTAATCTAGTGTTTGATCGCCTAATAGATAAAACAGGTCAGGGGGGCCCTGGGAAGAACCATTATTTGAGGGGGCTTCTGTTCTTGTGTTCCACTCTGGATCTGATAGATGTGTGGAGAACATTGCACCCCACGTGCAGGGATTATACTCACCTCTCGAGGGCTCACTCATCTATGTCTCGTATAGATTATTTGCTCATTTCTAGTCACCTGTTCCCCAGAACTCTGGAGGCGGAGATAGGGGTGAGTGAGATCTCGGATCATTCCTTTGTGTGGATACTGTTAGAAAGGGCAGGGGGGGAAGTCCTCACAGAGGGGTTGGAGTTTTCCGTTCGAGTTATACAGGGATGTGAAATTTCAGGAATTTTTGCAAGGGAAGTGGAAAGATTTTGAGTTTAATAACAGAGAACACATGGAGCAACCCGGATTATATTGGGGAAACAGCCAAAGCAGTCCTGAGAGGAGAAATCATTGCATATAGGGCCTGGTTGAGAAAAAGGAGGGACAAAGAGAGATTGAGATTGGAAAAAGAGGTGCGGCTCCAAAGGAGTAAATACGGGATATCTCAGACTGGTGCACAGAAACAGTTGTACTTAGCCTCCCAGAAGGAATTAAATGAACTTCTACACGAAAGGGCACTAAAATCTATTTTATATTACAAACATCAACTGTTTAGGCATGGGAACAAGGCAGGGGCATTGTTAGGTCGTTTGGCTCGAGGGAAAAGAGGCCCTACTAGAATAATGCAAGTGCGGGGCACAAGGGGAGACATGTTGAGGAGACTGCAGGAAATAGTAGAGGGGTTTCAGCAGTACTTTAAGGACATTTATAGGGAGCCTACAGAGATAATGTCAGCACAGTGTTTTTGGACAATGTGACCCTCCCGAGGATGTCACAGAGAAATGAGAAACTTCTTAGTGCCCCTATAGTGGAAGGGGAGCTGATTTTGGCAATGCAGCAAAGTGATATTCATAAAGCACCAGGCCCGGACGGGTTTAGTATGGCATTTTACAAATTAATACAAGAACAAGTGACAACCCCGTTGTTAAATTTGTTTAATTCGGTGGCAACTCAGGGGCCGGTGCCGGAAACATTCTGCACTGCTAAAATGATTGTCCTGCTGAAGCCGGGCAAGAACTCGGAGGATCTGGGGTCGTACAGACCAATATCCCTATTGAACTGCGATGCCAAGTTATATGCAAAAATACTGGCTAATCGACTGGCAAAGGTGCTCCCTGATTTGGTGGCGTCCCCACAGGTGGGGTTTGTGAAAAGCAGGTCAGTTGCCAGTAATGTGAGGGCGCTTATAGCATCATTGGAGCGGGTGGAGGAGCAGGAATTGCCTTCTCTGCTTGTTAGTTTCGAAGCAGAGAAAGGCGTTCGATCGAGTGGCATGGCGTTTCATGTTTGCTGTGTTGCATAAAATAGGAGTCGGGGAATTTTTTAGGTGGGCAGTAGAGGCCTTATATTCGAGCCCACAGGCGTTTATGTGGATTAACAGCGAGAGATCCGAGTTATTCCCGATTAGAAGGGGAGTGAGACAGGGCTGCCCTCTCTCGCCGCTACTGTTTGTTCTAGCATTGGACCCGCTGATTAGAGAGAGGGTCCAGAGGTGGAGGGAGTGACTTGAGGTTCATCTGAGTGTAAGGTGTCCACATTCACAGATGACATCCTAGTGCACATAACAAACCCCAAGAAATCCTTAGAAGCTTTATTGGAACTATTTCAGGAATATGGGGATTTCGCAGGGTTCCGAATTAATTTCTCTAAATCTCTGGCCTTGACGGCTAGGGAGAGTGTGAAGAGAGAATGTGGGGAGGGTTTCCCCTTAAAATGGGCCACGAGAGATCTTACTTGGGTGTGCAGATAGCCATGAAAACTTCGGCATTCTACTCTCTGAATCTCACCAGGTTACTAGACCAAATGAGAGACAGGCTGCGTAAATGGGCAGTTCTGCCACTTACGATGCACGGGCGGGTTCAGTTGTTTGGTATGGTTGAACTACCCAGATGGCTATATGTGTTTCAGGTCCTCCCGCTGCATCTAAGTGCTAAAGATATTACACAGTTTTATAGATATTTGAGCAACTTCATCTGGCAGGGGGAAAAGTCTAAGATGCCGATGAAGTTCATGGTGGGTCCATGGAAGATGGGGGGGCATGGGTATCCCAAATATTAAACGCTATAATCAAGCATGCCTCCTGAGACATCTGGGGGACTGGCTGCTGGATAGATGGGACTACACGCCCCGGGAGATGGAACAAGATTTCTTTGCACCTTTCCTTTTATATTACTTGCTGCATGGCTCACGACGAGAGGTGCCAGGTAATCTGAAAAGTAGTCTATTATTGGGTCCATTGCGGGAAGTTTGGAAAGAGTTAAATAGATACTGGGGCATAGAAGCAGACATATCTGATCTCCTACCGTTGCAAGGTAACCCCCAATTCTCACCTTGATCTGAGAACAAAGTGTTCCGTAGCTGGGCGGCCTTAGGAATCACGAGAGTGGAACATGTCCTGGGGTCGCAGGGAAGTTTATTAAGTCTAGGGGCTCTAGGAGTGGGGATAGATTTTAGACACAAGTTTGCATATCAGCAACTGAAACATTATGTTCAGACCTTGAACCCGAGAAAGTTGAGAAATGGGCATGGGAGGAAAGTCAGGGATTTTTTTTCGGCGGTGCCAGGAGAGAGATTATCGGTCTCAGGAATCCATAAGATTTTGTGGACACTGGGGCTGAAGAAGGATATGACAGCCATAACAGCTCGCTGGGCGGTGGATTTGAAGAGACCCAATTTGGAGATAGACTATATCAAATTAATATCTCGGATCCCGGGGATATCGGTCAACGCTCAGCTTAGAGAATGTCAATATAGAATTTTATGTAGGGCATATATGACCAAATCTCAAGTGTTTAAAATGGGGGGGGGGGGGGGGGGGGGGGGTGCCGGATCCACTGTGTTCTAAGTGTAAAAGGACAGAGAGCACACTCTTTCACTGCCTCTGGGAATGCCACTACATAAAAACCTATTGGGAGGAGATACTCGCATATTTAGGAGGTCTGGTGCGGTCCCGGATCAGTTTCACTCTGATGGGGATTTTGCTAGATAAATACGAACTTTTTGTTCTCCTACATAGAGGGCAGAAACAATTTATACGTAAGGCCTGCATATTAGGAAAGAAACTGATCCTGACCAAGTGGCTAGATGAGTCTCCCCCAGACTATTGGCAATGGAGAAATAGGCTGCATGATCTTTTGTGGCATGAGAGGAAGGCGGTGGGACCCTCCCCCAGGGGGAGAACTCGATTTCTGGAAATTTGGAGGCCTTATATACAATCTCTGTCACCAAAAGCGCGCAGCTTGATACTAAATGGATTTTGAAAGGTTTTTTTTTTCCTCTTTCCTGTCTCCTTATTCTTTCTTATTGTGAAGGAGGGAGGGTTTTATTTTGAGTATTCTTTGGGATATGTAGCTCCACTGAGCAGGACGTCCACCTCCTAGAGAAGTTTGTTCCGCGTTGCGGGGTGGGCATCGGGTCTGGTAGATCCTCGGGAGGCTATAAGAAAACAAGCTTCCTGTGAAGTAATAAATGCCAACTCGCCAGATCATACGGAGCATCATCCAGAGGGGGCTAAGTGGGAGCTGTCCCTTGAAATATCTATATTGTAGTTATAGATTAATCGCAGAGGTGGACGCTATGATAACTACCATATTTCACTAGTTGTCTCGGGGGGGGGGGGGGGGGGTAAGAGGGGCAGGAGGGGAGACTGAGGGGAAGATAAGTTGAATGTTACCAGTTCCCGGGATCACAGGGAGGGAGGGAAGGGTGGGGGAGGGAGGGAGGGGTAACTGTTAATACTTTGATGACGGCATGTAGTTAAATGTTCTCATTGAGCATCTCAACATAATCGTGCTTCTGTATATCTAGATTGAACTATGACAGAAATATTTTTATGTAAAGCCTTGGGTTCATGTTTCTTAAATAGAAGGGTATTATGTTCCATGTTATGGGGAGAAGAGAGGGGTGGGGTTTCTAAAGTAAGCCAAAAAACTTTTGCTGATAAGGCATAAAAATACAAACTTTTTGTTTCAGTTACAGGGTTGGTGGGGGGGAGGGAGGGGAGAAAAGTGTAAACTCCTGATGATAGAAGTTAATGACGTATTCATATACGCATGTAATGTTAATTTAATTGTCATATATTGAACTTTATGAGTATGTTTAACATGTTGAATCTTCAATAAAAACTGTTGAAACATAAATGCTGTTCCTAGTGTGGGAGCCAGTAAACAGCAGATCAAGGAGGAGGTGATCCACCAAGGTGGGTGAACACTAACTCCCACGAGAAATCAACAGACAAAGGAAAGTGGACCAATGACTCCAGGGAAACGGGATACTGGTGTACAGAGTACCACTTTATTCACAGACTCGACACAGTACCGTGTTTCGGCCACAGGCCTGCTTCAGGAGTCTTAAATGATTCTGGTACTTAGCTTCGATCTGACGGTAGGTAAATTGGTCTTTAGAAAGACCCTTGGAGATTTGATACGTCGCTCTGTAGTCCGTTTACTACTGACCAGCAGTTCACACGCTGTTCCTGTCTTCCTTGTTCCCTCTCTCTCTTTCTTTCCTCTCCTAGCCTATTTTCCCTTTTGTCTTTGCTTACTCCATAGTCCCCCTGTACTCATCCTCTCTCTGATTCTCATTCCTCACCAGCCCCTGCTCCTTCCTTGTAACTCGGCCCTTCCTGATGTTTAGGCCATTTTCTTCTTACCCCCTGCCCAACTTCCTGTGCCTCCTCTTTAGCTTATCTCCAGTCTCATTTCCATATCTAGCCCATTTTCTGTGGCCTCCATAGTCCATCTCTTACCACTGCTTCCTGTACCCCAGCCTCTTGATATTTCATACCGTCTCAAACTTGCCTCATCCCTTCCTCTCTCTTTCTCACATGCATGACTCCCCCCCCCCCCCCCAACCCCCGAGATGATGCTTTTCCTCTTCAAGCTTTCAAGTTTTATTTATATTGATACACTGCCTGTCAGCACACCTTCACAGCAGCATACAATAAAACAGCTTAAATCACAGAGAAATAGAGGTGTGGATTTACATTCTCTAGGGTGGGAACAGGAGAGAAACTGTGGATTCTATGCTCCAGATTAGTTTCAGCATCCATCTCTTCAATGTTTCGAAGTTGATTAGAGACACTTTGCAGATTAACCTAAATAAGAATACTTTCTGGCCTTTCCTTAATCCCTGATAGGGAGGGGAGGGAGAGGGTAAGCTTCCTATTTCTCTTTCTCCCTCTTAGAAATTCTTCTTTTCATTTTTCCCCTTCCTCTTTCTGTAAGCACCCCCTCACTAGAAATTAGAAGCTGACTGAAACCAGCCCGGCCGCCCTCTTAGAACCCACCCGTGTGCCCCAGGACCCACCTTAAACCCTGGAGGTCTAGGCTGCCATTTTGACGGCAGGGGCAGGAGTGGCTGAGGATTACTTCTGCCCCAGGTAGGCCAGTAGACCACCAGTGTTTAAGGCAGGGTGGTGGTGGGGTTACAGGGAGGGAAGGACACAATCTGAAGTTTGAAACTGAAATGAGGCTGAATACAGATTTCGGGCTGGTTTTGGTACTGAAACTGATTGTCAGCTTCTATAAAGACTATTCATTCTTCCACATGGTGTCTTCTCCCCATTATCACACCCATTTACTTGATGCTCCCCCCCCCCCCCGCCCCGACTAACTGTTTCTTTCCCCCTTCCCTTGGCATCTGATGATGCATTAATAAAACATCATCTGCTGCATTTGAACCAGTGTCATGATAAGAGCTGCAAAATCTCAGTTCTTGTCACAAGGCTGGCCATGCAGCAACAGGAGATGATGTTGCTTTAATGGCGACTCCTGCTGCTGACAGAAGGAGAGTGTGCTGCACTACACCAGACATGATAAGCTCCTTTAGTGAGAGTGGAGGAGATGAGGATCTCTAGCTGAATGTGGGAGCTATGGGAGTCTCCAGCTGAATGCAGGAGACTTGGTATAGACATTGCTTGCTTTGGGCTCAAGTATAGATGGTAGGCAGCTAAGGACAAAATCTAGAGTGAGTTCTTTGAACCAGATCTGTGAAACCATAAGGAAATTACAGAACTGACTCAGCCCCTCTCAGCAGTGACAGAATTCATGTCCATAAGCAGTGTTTGAACTCTGGGTGTTTCTAAAGCAGTCTGAAAAGATCTGTTGGGAGCTGAAGGGGAACCAAGGAGGATGCTAAAAGTGCAGTTGGGTTGCAAAACCCACATTACTCTTAGCCCCTGAGCCCCAGGGATTACAGCAGTCAAATGTTAAACTGCTACCAAGTTTCAAACAAAGAGAAAGATATTTGACTGTTTTGCACCAAGAAGGCTCCTCTGAAACCAGAGTTCAGCCTCTCTTCCTGCCCCCCCCCCTGCCTAAAGCCAGAGAAATCACAAAGGGACTCCAGTAAAACTCGCCAGTAAAAGAAGGTGAAAAGTACAAATCGTCCCCCAGAATTTAGAGTAGGAAAGACTAGGTCTAGGTGGTATATAAATAATGAAAATAAATACACAAGTGCCATCTGGAGCTATTTAACCTAGGAAGAAACTACTGTCTAGTGCAGGGCTCTGCAAGGTGTTTTTTTTTTCCCCTCCTATGTTACACAGTGACCGCATGTTTTGGGAAGCTCTCGCCGCAAGTAAAGCATAAATCAATATTAAAGTTCTCAAGGAACTGCCTAAGAAAAAAAAAACCAACTTATTTCATTGGGCTCCGCCCGTCTGAACTGTGTACGTACTTTGCAGAGTATTTGTACTTTTTTTTAATGTATTTTTTTCCCCTTTCCTCAGCTCTTTTGGCTGCCAGCTATTGCCGCAGGATAAGTGGTTCAAGACAACACTACAGTCCTTCATAAATGCAGCAGGGCTAGTGTATATATTGAAACTAATCATGCATAATATTAATCTCACTGCTTATATTTTTGCAAACATTTTCTATGCTATGGTGTATAGTGAAGTTAATAAGTATATGCCAGTAGAGGTGGCTTGTTGAATAATGTCTATCCTCTGGTAAAGTCTGGTGTTCAAAGGGGTTAGTCTTGGAGGTAATGCCTGCTGTAGGGCAGAAAAGGGGGTACTAAGGGTTACAGTAGTGTTAAATAGTGGCTGTTTGAGAAACCAGTTATTGCTGGAAAATTCAATACAATGAAGTCCATAAATAAACATATCTAATCCTTCCCATCTTTTGTGTGTTTGTTTTTTTTGTCACCTGTTAAATTTGTTCCACCACCTCCCTCTCTCTCCACAGTTCTTGTACATTCTATACTTGTAAGTTTATCATTAAAGGAATTGCAGTGTGAATCCATGGTTCATTCAGTTGGAGCCAGTCTTGAACAATTCTCAATGTTAACCATTTCCCTACTCATGGCATGTACTGAACAGAAGGTAATCCATTTGACTTTAAGGATGTGCATTTGTTAATGCCCTAAAAATAATTAGTGGAAGCAAAATTGCTCAACACTTACAAATTAATATAAGTGCAATTGATTTGCATGTGATGATTTTATTAAAATGAATTCAATACACATCAAGCCTGAAATTAAGGTAAAATCCAGAAATGAATACAAAATGTATTGTCTGTACATAGTCCCTACAATAGCTCTATTTCCATGTGAATGCTGCTAACAACCTTTCCCTCCCATCTCTCATGTCATGCTGTTTTCTCTGCCCACCACTCTTATAAGAAATTAAGTTTTTACAACTTCCAGTTATAGCTATATGCAGAGCACATGTTCAAGTTGGGATGCACATACAGAACCTAGGCAAGGTCCATGGTACTGTTCTTTACCTGCTGTCACTATAGATGCTGTACAAGCTGCAAATAATAAAAACAGATATTGATCAGGAAAAGAAGCAGAGCTGAAGACATCCTGAATGGAGGATTGTTACCACAGAGGTTGCTAGAGTCTAGCAGTGGAATCCTATATAGTACTAAGAATGTTAGAAATGCTATATTGAGTCAGATGAGTTGCCCATTGAGTGCAGAATCTAGTTTACTTGAAAAATATACCCAACAGATCCTAATGGGCAATGCAGTCCTTATTAATACTAAGTTACTGTCAGTAAGATGTGTTCCCCAAACATAGCTGACTAATATTTGTTTATAGTCCTGTTGTACTGAATTTGTTACTCTTAAAATCCATCTATGCTATTAGCTTATCTCAGCTAACAAATTCCAGTTTGTGTGTTGGCTTAAAACATAAATTCTTAAATTTTTTTCTAGGAAGAAGATGCCTTTAATTGAACTAACTCAGAATAGCTGAGTAGCTTTGAGGAGCTATAGTTTTTTTCATCAAATCTGATGAATTAGCACGGGTAGGCTGAGGTTTAATATTAATCAGCTAGGACTTTGGCAGTTTTTTTATTGACCTGGTGGAGAGAGGTTATTTATTTATTTGTTACATTTGTAGCCCACATTTTCCCACTTATTTGCATGCTCAATGTGGCTTACATAGTACCGTAAAGGCGTTCGCCAATTCCAGTATGAACAAATACAGTAATTATAGCTACGTGATGCAAGGTTCCACGTTAGGAGTTACGGACCAAGAAAGGGATCTGGGTGTTGTCGTTGATAGTACACTGAAATCTTCTGCTCAGTGTGCTGCTGCGGCTAGGAAAGCGAATAGAATGTTGGGTATTAGGAAAGGTATGGAGAACAGATGTGAGGCTGTTATAATGCCGTTTTATCGCTCCATGGTGCGACCGCATCTTGAGTATTGTATTCAATTCTGGTCACCACATCTCAAGAAAGATATAGTAGAATTGGAAAAGGTGCAGCAAAGGGCGACAAAAATGATAGCGGGGATGGGACGACTTCCCTATGAAGAAAGACTAAGGAGGCTAGGGCTTTTCAGCTTGGAGAAGAGACGGCTGAGGGGAGATATGATAGAGGTATATAAAATAATGAGTGGAGTGGAACAGGTGGATGTGAAGCTTCTGTTTATGCTTTCCAAAAATACTAGGACTAGGGGGCATGCGATGAAACTACAGTGTAGTAAATTTAAAACAAATAGGAGAAAACGTTTCTTCACCCAATGCATAATTAAACTCTGGAATTCGTTGCCGGAGAACGTAGTGAAGGCGGTTAGCTTGGCAGAGTTTAAAAAGGGGTTGGACGGTTTCCTAAAGGACAAGTCCATAGACCACTACTAAATGGACTTGGGAAAAATCCACAATTTCGGGAATAACTTGTACAAAATGTTTGTACGTTTGGGTAGCTTGCCAGGTGCCCTTGACCTGGATTGGCCGCAGTTGGGGACAGGATGCTGGGCTCGATGGACCTTTGATCTTTTCCCAGTATGGCATTACTTATACACTTATGTGGTTGAATAAGGTTCGTGTGTATAGACCTATTATGGAATTGTAGAGAGGAAGAGGAGTTATATGTCCATTACAAGCTTTGGTTTCATTGTGTTGCAGGGTACAGGCATTTAAGTTGGGTTGGTAGGGTATGCCTTTTTGAACAGGTTAGTTTTTAATGATTTCCGGAAGTTTAGGTGATCTTAAGTTGTTTTCACGGCTTTTGGTAATGTGTTCCATAGTTGTGTGCTTATGTAGGAAAAGCTGGATGCATAGGTTGATTTGTATTTGAGTCCTTTGCAGCTTGGGTAGTGGAGATTTAGGTATGTTCGTGTTGATCCTGTTGTGTTTCTGGTTGGTAGGTCTATGAGGTCTGTCATGTATCCCGGGGCTTCACTGTAGATAATTTTATGAATCAGGGTGCAGAATTTGAAAGCAATACGTTCTTTGATTGGGAGCCAGTGCAGTTTTTCTCGGAGGGGTTTGGCGCTTTCGAATCGTGTTAGTTCTCAAAAGCTATTAAAAAGTGTACCAAGTTACTCTAATAAAAAGCTATTTCCAATACCTTTTTGAATTTTCATTTGTATGAATTCAGGTAGATTGAAGAGATGAATTTGGAAAGCTTACATGTGTAAACCATCACATACAAGTAGGGATTTTAAAAGAGATGCTGCTTGTACATGTCTGGCATGCCCAGATTTGAAAGGGGGTGTGCCTGGGTGGTCCTAAAATTATACATGTTGACCCTACTTTGCAATACAGATACATATATACAAATTATGAAACATCCCGATTTGCAGATTCCTTTTCCATTCTAGAACACTTTAAAATGCAATCGTAATAATTTTCTGTAAATTTGTTTGAAATCTGTTATGAGTTGCTTTCATTAGGGATGTGACTGTACTGGGGCTGGGGTAACAACAAAAACTGAAATAAAATTCAGATAGCAGCGAAAAGACAAAGTTTAACTCTGCTGCCAAGAGCTATGAAACCCTCTTTTTTTGATGTCTACTGCAGTAGACCACATACAATGCACTGTACTGGTTTCAGATTACATCAAAAGGTGATTCAAAGCACCATGAACTTAGTGTTGGCACCAACACCATTTCACGTGTGGCATGTGTGTTGCAGCTAAGCAGGGTTTAAGCAGTCATACCTACTATACTTAGTTACCCTGATCTGGCATGAGATCAGGAGGATCAGTCTGAGCGTGTGCTACCACTGTACCCTCTCTTCTCTGTCCATATCAGCCCTTTGAGGCTATTCAGAAATTGTGGGCTGGCATTCCTACATACTGATCCCATTCGCCTCCCAATGAAATCAGTGATGGGCCCTTGGGTACTTCTGTAAGGAGCCCACCTAGTTGTAGGCAGCTGGTCATTTTTCCATATACAGTAAGTGGCCTCTAATGGAATACGGATTTAAAAAGAAATTCATCTCAGGGGGCTTGTACGTGAGTTGGGGGCACATAAGTTATAGAATACTATAATTTACACACGTTCCTGTTCATAACTAGGCACAGCTATAGGGCTGGTGTAAGTGCTTGTGCTTTACAAGTAAGCGTCTACATTCCCTTACAGAATACAGAAGCATCTTCCACAAGTGTCTAACAGTAATACTATTATCCTACCTGCTGTATTAGACCCAACAGTTTTTTGCTGCCACCTTCCTGTGCATTATCTGGTTATGTTTTCCCATATTTAATATTCCCTCCCCCTCCTCCAAAGCATACTTAATTGGATCACTGCAGATACCACTGTGTGCCGGGTCATAGCTGTGTTCCAGGCTATGCAGCTATGGGTTCTTGCTCTGACTAGCTGTTCCACTCAAGGGCTGGGACCCTCTGCCGTAGCCTATCTGGGGAGTGAAAATCCCAGCCTGGGAAATGAACCAGAGACCATCTGCATGGAAGAGCACCGCACTATCATCTGAGCCACCAGGCCATGCTCTAAAATTGACCGTTGGAAACTATGTTGCAAGCAGATACTTGGGTTAATCATTTGTATTCCGTGCCTATGATTTTGCTTGTGTAGCTTCTCTCAAACAGCCTATGGTTTTTTTTGCTTGTGTAGCTTCTCTCGAACAATCAAATGCATGGCTTTTGTTAAAATAGTTCATCACCAGCAGTGCTTGTAAACTTAGTAGATCAGTTGTACATTTTAAAGGTTTGAAAGTCATGTCATCAACAGTAATTCTTGTTCTCTGGTAGATTATAATCAAGTGGTAATTTGTTGCTTTTATGGCATGATGTACTTTTTTGTTTATTCCACTTATTGTCTATGTGCCTGAGAAGCTCCAGGCAATATACCAAGAAGAAGAAGAAAGCAAATAGTAAGATTCATAAAACACAAAAACATCAATAAAATGAACAATAAAAATGTAATCCAGCAGCACTTCACTGAAGATTACAATTTTCAGATATACCATACAAGAACATAATTACCAAGTTATTGCTGGACAAACCAAGTTGTATACTAGGAGAGGAAGTGGGTAATATTAAAAATCGTTTAGAAGTTGATTTGCCCCAAGGCTCCAGGAGTTCCCACTTTCTAGTCCCAAGATCAAGTTTAGACTCTTACCACTTTATTAATTTTTTTGCTGCCACTGCATATTTTTTCCAACATCCTTAGGTTTATTGCACTGGGAGGAGCTCAGCCAGAAAGAAAATAGAGACATGGCCACTATTTCTGACTTGGCAAAGCCCAAAGTAATCTAAAGCCTGGGAGGTCACTACTGCTAAAGACTGTAATGCTTCTACAGTCTTACCTTACCAAGAAGTCTCACTATGTCTAAACAATCTCATAAGTCTGTTTATTGTTGGGACCTTCTGGAAGGATTGCTTAATTTACTTTTAAGTATTTCTTTGCTGTTTAATAGATTTCATCTGTCTCCTTTTTTTAGGGCAGAATAAAATCATAGTTAAAAGAAATTCCAGCGATAATGGCCTTCAAGGATCTGACGTCAAGAGCGGTAATACTTTATGATGAATGGATTAAAGATGCTGGTGAGCAATGGAATTGATATTTATTTATTTATTTATTGCATTTGTATCCCACGTTTTCCCACCTCTTTGCAGGCTCAATGTGGCTTACAATATATCATGGATAATGGAAATGGAAAAGGATTTACATTTGGTTTTAAGGAAGGATTTTGGGTTACATGGTCATGAAATATAAGATAGTGGCATTACAGAAGACATTATCAGACATTAGAAATACAAGATAATGGTGTAGCAGAGACATTGAGGGGCATAATCGAACAGAAACGCCTATCTCCATGGGCGTTTATCTCCGAGAACGGGTCCGTGAAGGGGCAGAGTGAACCGTATTTTCCAAAAAAAATAGACGCCCATGTTTTATTCGCCAAGGTGTGAGCTGGGCGTTTTTGCTTTTCAGCGATAATGGAAAATGAAATTGCCCAGCTCAAAAACGAATACATCCAAGGCATTTGTTCGTGGGAGGGGCCAGGATTCATAGTGCACTGGTCCCCCTCACATGCCAGGACACCAACCGGGCACCCTAGGGGGCACTTTTACAAAAACAAAAAAAAAGGTAAAAGAGCTCCCAGGTGCATAGCACCCTTCCCTTGGGTGTTGAGCCCCCCAAATCCCCCTCAAAACCTACTGCCCACAAGTCTACACCATTACTATAGCCCTAAGAGGTGAAGGGGGGCACCTACATGTGGGTACAGTGAGTTTGGGGGGGTTGGACGACTAAGCATTAAGCAGCACAATTGTAACAGGTAGGGGGGGGATGGGCCTGGGTCCACCTGCCTGACGTCCACTGCACCCCCTAACAACTGCTCCAGGGACCTGCATACTGCTGCTTGGGAGGAGGGTATGACATTTGAGGGTGAAAGTAAAAAGTTGTGAAACATCATTTTTTGTGGTGGGAGGGGGTTAGTGACCACTGGGGGAGTGAGGGGAGGTCATCCCCGACTCCCTCTGGGGGTCATCTGGTCATTTAGGGCACTTTTTGGGGCCTTATTCGTGAAAAAACAGGGTCCAGGAAAAGTGCCCTAAATTCTAGCTACAAACGTATCCATTATCGGCGAAAGGCGCCCATCTCTGTTCGGGTGATAACCACGCCCCAGTTCCGCCTTCACCACGCCCCCGTCCACTTTGTCCGCATCCGCGACGGAGTGCAGTTGAAAGCGTCCAAAGTTCGGCTTTCGATTATACCGCTTTATTTGTTTTTGTGAGAAAAACGCCCATCTCCCGATTTAGGTCGGAACTTAGGCGTTTTTCTCGTTCGATTATAAGCAGGATTGTAAGACATTAGATGCGTTACGATGTTTCATGTTGTTCCTAGCTCCCCCAACCCCCTTCATTTCTTATAATAGCTACATGCGGAGCACATAATCAAGAGGGAATACATGTACATAAATAACCTAGAGGCCCTTTTACTAAGCTGCTTTGAGCGCTAACGTATGCTTAAAGTAGGAAAAATGGCATAACGCAGGACCCACTAAAGTGTTCTGTGTTTTGCCATCTGCGCACTAAGTGTACAGCATTTGTTTTGCAGGGGGTGTGTTGAGCAGAGAATGGGCATGGAAGTGCTATTCAACTAGCATGCTAACATCACCGACATACTAACTGGTTAGCGAGTGGAGCCCTTAGCGCCTCCTAAATAGGAGGTAGTAAGTGCTCCCACATGAATTTTTTAAAAAATGGCCGTTCACTAAAGCTAGTATTAGCACAGCCAGAAACTAAACAAATAAAAATAATGCCTTACAGCCATGCTAGAAATGGGCTTGGTGAGTAGCAAAGTCCCACGTTAGGGTGCATTAAACCCATTTACTAGCACAGCTTAGTAAAAGGGACCCCTTGGTCCAATATGTTGCTAGCCTTAGGATTTATTCACATATAATACGAGTAATATAAATTGAAACCAGGTTCTCTTAACCTTACACAGCCCATGGGCTGTCAAAGGATGGAGCATATAATCTTCGCTAAACTCCAGTCCGTCGTCAAAGCAGATCCAGGTAAATCAAGATACCCAAAATCAATCTGGTCATAATATTCTGGTTAACTTCCACAGACATTATAGACACTACAGCAGGTTCACAAGGTTATGATTATCCTTCATTTAGGATACATAGCAAGGCTCACAGCCTTCTAATTTTCCAGGAACAATATCTTGTTTTCCGCAAAACCCGTTTAAATATGACAACCAATCTGGATCCTCAGAGTGCAGCTGCAGGTTGGAGCTTGGGTGGCAGGCGAGACAGTTCTGATTGCTTAGCTTCAGCTTTATCAGTGGCTCAAGGGCCGAGCTCTAACCCCGGCAGTATACCAGTTTGAGGCTAGTTAGTCTTTTTGTCCTAACTAATACTTGGTGACATAGCAGGGCTATATATTTGGTTATTTCTGAACCATAGTGTATATATCCACTCCACATTTCCTATTTCCTTTCCCATAGAAGCACTATAATCTAGATTTTTATTGGCATCACTAGTAGCGAGGTGTGGTAGCCATGTTAGTCCACTCTTAAAGGTTATCAATAGAAATCAAACAAAATAAAACATAAGAAAATAAGATGATACCTTTTTTATTGGACATAACTTAATACATTTCTTGATTAGCTTTCGAAGGTTGCCCTTCTTCGTCAGATCGGAAATAAGCAAATGTAGCAGATAGTATATATAAGAGAAACATCAAAGCATTACTTTGGCATCATTGAAACCTGGCTTAAGGAGGGAGACGCCCCCCCCCACACCGGCTTCTCTAGTTTATATAAACCTTGGAAAATGAGATGGGGGGGGGGGGGTAGATATTGCACTTATCTATTGCACCACTTTCTGGTGCTGAGAACTTCTTTAATCCCTCTCTTGTATTCAGAGGTGCTCCTGTGACTTTTTTTTTCCTTTCCCTGCTGACTCATGTTTTAGTCATCTATTGATCTGCCTTTTCCCATTCTGATGGATTCCAGAAGATTTTTTAAAAACATATTTATTAGGATCTGCCAGCATATTCACAAGAAAAAAAATACATTTTGTACAAGTGTGCAAACAATTAAGAAACACAATAATTTGGATATAGATTTATAAACTATGCAAATACATGTACTACAGAAGATGTTAACATCTGTGCAGATAACCCTTGCCATTTTTCTAGCTCATATAAATGCTCTTGGACTTATCCAGTTTGTTTGCTTTCCAACTCATTTCCCTGGTTACTCCCTAGACATGACCTTTTTCTCCTGTACTCACACTCTTAACTCTGTCTGCTATCCCAATATCCTGATCTGATCTTGCTAGTTTTTGCTCTTTCTCAGTATGCTTGGTGTGACAGAACAGTGTTTTTTGGAGGAGTGAGGAGTAGCCTAGTGGTTAGTGCAGTGGACTTTGATCCTGGGGAACTGAGTTCGATTCCCACTGCAGCTCCTTGTGACTGTGGGCAAGTCACTTAACCCTCCATTGCCCTGGTACAAAATAAAGTACCTGAATATATGTAAACCGCTTTGAATGTAGTTGCAAAAACCTCAGAAAGGCAGTATATCAAGTCCCATTTCCCCTTCCCTTTCCCCTTTTTAAGCCTGTAAAACTGCCTTAAATAATTCTTGTGTATTTCTCTAGTTTGGCCAGCAGGTGGTGCATTGTTTTATTTTGAAGCTGCTGCAGAACCAAGGCTGAACTTTTGTTTAAGCCTTTTGGCAGTCTGCAGCATACTTTCAAACTTGTCTGAGCTCTAATTGGCCCAGGAGTTCATTTTCATTTGGACTTTACTGGCTTTCCCCCAGGTCTTAGATCCCTCTCTTTTTTTTATTTTTTCTTTTCTTCCTAGTTCTTTGCTAAGGTCCTGTAAAACGGTTATATTTGATAACTTGTGAGCAGTTATATGTCCTGATCTTCCCAGGTACTGTTTAGACAGTATACAAATGCTTAGTTAGTTTTCTAATTGATCCATTTCTCGGTTAGTTTCTACTGTTTGCTGACTGCATATTTTCTGTTCACTGTTCAATATTTTTATGAGAATAAACATAATCGTTTGCCCGGATTGTCTGGACTGATAAAGAATCCTGGTGGTTTGTGTGTTCGGTCTGTGAATGCTTTCTGGGAACTGTGGAACCACTGGGAGTGTGGCCCCAGCAACTTAGAAATCACTGTTGATAATTTGAGAGCTGGAGACTCACCCAGAGGTGGTTGTGACCCAGTTGATGGGAGGAGGGTGCTAGTGTAGAGCACAAGCGGCAGGTGCAGGCGAACCTGAGCTGTGCTGGGGATAGACCCTCTAAGTGGCCGTGGGATAACCCTGAGCGGGTGGCTTGGTGTTTTGTGACACTTGGCATTTACTGTCAGCCAAGATTCATTGTAAAACTAGGAACTTTGCTATCTCACCTGAGAACATTTCTTCAAGTTTATTGAAATTTACTAACCCACCCTACGGGTACGTTCCATTAGGGTGGCGTACAATCTAAAACAGGAGGAGAACAGACATCAATTGTACATCACACAAAAGGTAGGAGGGGTAGAACTACAATCTTTGATAGGAGGGGAGGGGAGGGGAAGGAACATAAGGAAGGCGTATTCAAGTCCCAGAGCACTGCAATGGAATCTGAGTCCACAGTCTTTCACGAATGGGAAGAGCCATTCCGGGATGCAATATTAGGAGTAAGCATCTTGGAACAGAGAGGTTTAAATTCAGTCTTCCATTCCATCTTTTTTTTCCCCCTATCTGATTTCTACATTTTAACTCTGGATACATATATCCAGAGCTGAGATATAAACCTTACTGTGGATTTAGATAGCAGAGCCTCAATTAGAACCACTTCATTAACCCAGCATGCCCAAATGGCTGGTATCATCCAGGTCTCCACCTCTTTAAGAGGCACCTTATGCATTCAGTATGCGTATGGTGCAGGAAGGACTTCCACAGCTGGATTATATAGTGATATAATAAAAGAAAGATACTGTAAAGTAGAGATACAAGCAAAAAAGCAATTCTTAGCTGTTAACAATTCACCAATCCCATGCAAACAAACTCTATGGCATCTTTAAGAAGCTGACTAAAAGTGAGAATCCAGTTTTCATGTTTGTTCCACACTTGATATAATGCCTGTCTGTAGATGCAGTCAAAGTGTGTTTTTTCTCTAATTCAGGGGTTCTTAACCCAGTCCTTGGGTCACACCCAACCAGTCAGGTTTTCAGGATACCCACAATGACTATGTATGAGGTAGATCTGCATACAGTGGAGGCAGTGCATTCAAATCTATCTCATGCATATTCATTGTGGATATTTTTAAAAACAGACTGGCTTGGTACGCCCAGAGGACTGGGGTGAGAACACCTCCTCTACTTTGGCTACTTAATTTTCCACCAAGGTGAGCCTACTGTCATACTATCAGAAAACAGCTCTGCTATGGTTTGAAGTGTGGTATATCGAGAAATAAACTAAATGAAAACTAAACATTTACTGAAATCTAACATTGTTGCTGTAGTTTCTGTAGATGCTGAATTAAAAATGTCAAGAGCATGACAAATACTGAATACCTTGATATGTTGCAAAAAATGGAAAGCTTTTTGTTTGTTTTCATGTCGCCCTATTGCAAGTTTATTTTCAGTCATCCTAAAATGCCCTTCCTGGCCAATCATTTACAATTTATATGTACATACATTAAAGTTAACATGTTATTAGTCTTACCAATGAGGGGAAAGGGAGAATTCGCTATGTTATGCTATATGGTTCTTTTAGTCCACTTAGTTCTATTTAGATCTAAGCAGATTGACACTAAAAGAAACCCTGCATGCCAGGAAAGTTACGTAACTATTCCATAGTTATTAACCATCAATTTGTATATGAAAAAAATAAGTTTTTGAAAACTTCATATATATATAGTAGTTCTTAATCTCTTGTATTTCTAAAGATACAGAATTCCAAACCTTGACTCATTGATACAAAAAAGAGGATTTTAAATATTATTTTCTGGATCCTTTCACCTGACTGATAATTCAACTTTAAAAAATATTTCCCTTCAAGCTGTTAATAATGGAGAGAACTGGAGATAAAAAACTAATCTTTTAGAACTCTCCCCATATAATGATTTATATATTAAACAGGCTAGTTTAAATCGTGCCCTAGAATTAATATTGAGCCACTGAAGATCCTGTAACAATGGAATTACTCTTTTTCATATTTATCCAAACCAAAAATTGACCTTGCAGCCGTATTCTGCAAAATTTGTAGTCTCCTTACTATCTTATCTGAAAGTCCACCATACAATGAATTACAATAATCCAACTACGGAAGTAAAATAGCCTGTGCCACACTTTGAAAACTAATTGGATATAACATAGAGTGAACTGCTCTTAATTGTCGCAGCCTAAAGGAAAGATTTTTATTGCAGCTTTCAATTGCAATTCAGAGACGGCTTTGAATCAGCTACTATTCCAAGTACAGATGAATGATCAATTTGCAATTTTTCTCCTGAATCCAATTCAAGAAATCTCGTTGGTAATGTTTCCTCTGAACCATACTATTTTTACCTTCAATCTATTTAATTTCAAATAATTTCCTTTGGCCCCAACACTCTTTGTTTTCTGAAGGATGTTATTATTAAAACAATATTTCTTCTATACAAGCCTGTGCATAAAAACAAATATCATCCAAATACGAAAAGATTAAGGCCCTGTTTTATCAAACCACGCTAGCGGTTCCCGCACGGCAATGCCGACGGAACCCATTCAAAGTGAGTGGGCTTGGTTGGCATTACTGTACCCGGAACCATTAGCGCGGCTTGGTAAGAGGTCCTAAAACTCCTAATCCTGACAATATAGCACCCATCTTACTCAAATAGATGTTAAAAAGAGATTGTGATATTGGGGAGCCTTGAGGCACTCTCCATACAGCTTCCACTCAGTCGACCTATTAGAACCTTTCTTTACTCTAAACAGTCTTCTGTAAGAACTCTCCAAACTAATTCAAAACATTCCACACTATACCACACTCGCTCAATTTAACCAACAGTTGTCCATGATCCACTACATCAAAAGCAGCCGAAATGTCAAACTCAAGTGAAGGGAAAGGAGACGATTGCACTGGTTTGTATTTTTTTTTGGTTAGAGGAGGAAAGCACAAGGTTAGGAGACAATAGTGAAGAGGAAGGACTGTGAAATAGAGGGAGGGAGATATACCAAATGGTGATGATAAAGCACTTTGAGGAATACAAGGGTAGTTTATTTAATGTTGGATCCAAAAAGACAAAAGAGCCTGTGATCTCTGGGAAGAAGAGCAGTATTGTATATTTCAGTGTAAATAAAGAGCAGCAATGTTTGGAGCATATTGAAGTACAGGAAGTTATGGATTAGTTAGAGAAGCCATGTAGAAAATTGAAGTTGTAGACAAAGAAGAAGGCAGGTGTAGATGATTTTCTATAGACAAAATCAAGGATGTACTGGATTTGGCCATTTTGGCAAATACGTGAATGGCAAGTTTAAAAAGGGGTGTGGATCAAGAAGCAGAGGAAGATTCAAATAGAGATGGCATACATGAGATTATATAAAAGGGCTGAGAAATGTGTAGCCCAGAACAACTAATGTATCGGAGATACCTGGCTGCAAGAAACTGAGTAAAAGTTAAGTAAACAGGGAACAGTGTATTGGTTACCAATTGAGGTCCGTTCATTATTTAAATAATCATTAATATTTAGAATTGTTCATGGCACTGTGCCTTTTTTTATGTCACTATTGTCATCTTTACTATCCAAAGGGTTTTTCATACTGAAAATTGACTATCCACTTTCCCTCTGCTGTGAATATAAAATGTAAACAAATACATTCTTTATTACTTTCTTACCAAGTGGCTAAAGTTTGAAACTCTTTACCAGTTATTAGACTAGGTAAGTTTCAGAAGGAAAGTTAAAACTTTTCTAGTAAACACATTTTTTTAGAAGAACTTTTACTAAGATCTGTTCTAAATTGTATCATCCTAGGATTTATCCAGTTAAATCTTTTTGAAATTTGTACTGAACTACGTGACTGGAAATTATAGAATACAAACATAGTAACATAATGTATTGTACTGGCAAAGGAAAGAGCAAGCGAGAATGTGTGTGTATGTGTAAGAGAGGAACAAAAATATTTAGAATTTATTTTAAACCACCTTCTAGGCCTTACATAAAACCATTTAGTGGTATACAAACCCACTTAAAAATATAGTACCTTATTTGAAATGCATTTAATCCTAAGAATATAAAATCAAAACAATAACACTCTTAAGAAAACCATGAGGAAAACACCTACAAATAAAGTTGAATATTGTCTGTAATGAAGTGACAATGCAGAATAAAGAGGTTAGATGCCAGAAAGAAAGGGGTTCTTGTAGGATGATTTTGTTAATGCACAAGCTTGGCAAATATAAATCTATACATTTACAAGGAGCACTAGACAGACATTTTTGCAGCATAGCAGTGATGGCTGTGGTTAAGCAGGTGTTATTTTTCTTCCAGATCCCAGAGTGGAAGATTGGCTACTCATGTCCTCTCCTCTGCCACAGACCATTATCATCGGAGCCTACATTTACTTTGTCACTTCTCTAGGACCAAAGCTCATGGAAAACAGGAAACCTTTTGACCTCAAGGAAATAATGGTGTGTTATAACTTCAGCATGGTGGTATTCTCTTCCTATATTTGTTATGAGGTAAGTTATTTTTTTTTTTGTTACATTTGTACCCCGCGCTTTCCCACTCATGGCAGGTTCAATGCGGCTTACATGGGGCAATGGAGGGTTAAGTGAATTGGCCAGAGTCACAAGGAGCTGCCTGTGCCTGAAGTGGGAATCGAACTCAGTTCCTCAGTTCCCCAGGACCAAAGTCCACCACCCTAACCACTAAGCCACTCCTCCAGATTTTAAAACATGTAGTTTATAATATTTGAAGCGTATTATTTAATTGTCCAGAAACTACCTCATATGAATATATTATAAAGCAGGTATGATATTGGTCATGAGCTTAGCTACGACTGAGCGAGCCCAACAGAGTGCCCAGTGTCGCCCAATGGTAGGGGCCACCTGTAGCTGAACCTTCCCTGTCTCTCCTTTCCCTGTGCCTGGGTCTGGCTTCTCTTGAGCTCCTCACCCACGCAGTGGTCCTGCAGTCACTGCAGTGGGTCACAGCAGAGGTAATGCTGAAAGATGCCTCTCTGGGCAGTGGAGCCTTTCCTCTTCTGCATCCCATCCACAGGAAGTGGCATCAGAGAGGCAGAGAGAAGCAAGGAAGGGAAGGACAGAGAAAGGAGACAGACCTGGATCAAAGGGGAGAGGGGGGACAGATGCTATACTGGGGTATGGGGATAAAGAAAGGCACCCTGGACCAAGGAGAGAGTTGATGAGAGAGAGGGAGAAACTCACTGGACCAGGGAGGGAGAGAGACCCTGGACCAAGGAGAGAGAGAGAGGGACATACACCCTGAACCAAGGAGGGAGGGAGAGAAAGAAGGAAGAGACACTGGAACATGTAGGGAAAGGAGGGGATCAGGGAAGATAGAGGAGAGAAAGTGGATACAGGGAGGGACAGGGAGACAGAAGAGATACTAGGCATGGAGGGAACATAGAGACAGGGACACGGAGGGGGCAATGCTAGATACAAGTGGAGGGATAACGACAGAGGGGGATGCTGGACAGGTTAAGATAGGGACACAAATTAGAGATAGTGAATATGGGGAGGCGGAGGATAGGGACAGGGTCAGATGCTGGATAGGATACAGAGGAAAAATGGTTAATGAATGTAGAGAAGGAAGAAATGTGAAAAGGACAGAAGACCCTGGAGAATTAATCAAAAACCGAGAAAAGCAGGAAACGCACTGAGGCCAAAGCAATGCTCGGACAGCAAGGTAGAAAAAAGTATTTTTTGTTTCTGAATTTAATTGTAGTATGTCCCTTTGGGAAATGTGCATCTCTTGCATTTCAATTTCTATTACTGTGACAGGTTATTCTGTATACATCTGGAATGTGTTTTGCTCTTTGCAGGGTTTGTTTAAGGGTGTCTCCACCCCCCCCCTCCAGTCCCCACCACTTTTGGAGAGATGGTGTTATAGGGGCCCATCTCAGGACCACTGTTGGAAGCAGGATAGTGGACTAAATGGACCATTGGTCTGACCTAGTATGGGTAGTCTTATGTTTGTTGGATCACTCACCCAGAAAAAAATCTACCAAGAGCTTACCAGAAAGGTCAAGAATCGATCACAGGAATGCCTTGTTGAACAGATAGGCTTTAAGATGTTTTCAAAACGGCTTACATATGTGGCCAGCTAGGATTATCACAGTTCTGCATGGAAACAGTCAGAAGAGCCCTCTAGTATAAAAGATGGTGATGTTTAAGGGTGTCTGCCCGCCATGTTTTAAAGTATAACAATGAATATACATATTTTTCTCTCGTGTTTGTAAACAAATGGAAAACTCTTCAAGATCATGTGACTGCTTACAATAAAACATTTTTCTGAAACACACCAGAAATTGGGGGTCCACAACAACAATTACTAAGCTATGGTAAGCACTAATACATGCTTACCGCAGAATAAGAAGCACTACCGCAGGGTGCACTCGGGCATCCTGTGGTAGTTTTTGCATATGTGCACGCTACCCATGTATTAAAAAAGTTTTTTTTTTTTTGTATGTGTGTGTTGGGGGTAGGTCTGGGGGATAGAGAATAGGCGTGTTCTGTGCTGATCAGCGCAGTTACATTACCATGTGCCAACTGACTAGTGCATGTTAGCACGTGAGCCCTTACTCCCCCTACCTAGAAAATAGGTGTAGTTAAGTTCTCGTGCGCTAATGGGAAAATTAGTGTGTGCCTTTATTGGCAGAATAGAAAAAATCTGTCATTTCTTGTAGCGTGAAAAGTGGCCTTAGCAAGTGGGAAAGACCCGTGCTGGGGATAGCGCAGGCCACTTTTTAGCACTGCTTAGTAAAAGGCCCTTTAGTAGGTAAAGAGCTCTGCTGATGTATGTTGAAGGGCAGTATGACAAATGACTAATAAAACATAAAAGCAACACTGGGCCTTCAGGATTGAGATGATCTAAGTCTCTTGTTTATTAATTGATGGATAGACCCAACACGGGCCGTGTTTCGGTGCACTGGCGCCTGCCTCAGGGGTCAGCTAATCCTGATCAAAAAATTGTAGGTGGTACTGTCACAGTGTAGCACCTTTGTGGAATGGAGTCTCAATTGCTCTGAGAGCCTAATCAGCATGGACAACGCTGTCAGTCTAAAAAAACCGCCAAAACTGAGACTCCATTCCACATCAAAGGTGCTTTTTTTGATCAGGATTAGCTGACCCCTGAGGCAGGCGCCAGTGCGCCGAAACACGGCCTGTGTCGGGTCTATCCGTCAATTAATAAACAAGAGACTTTGATCATCTCAATCCTGAAGGCCCAGTGTTGCTTTTTTGTTTCTGTATTATTTTGTATGCTGTTTTACCCTCTCTTTTGTGTCTGTCCTAATAAAACATAAAGCCATTACATACTGAGCTATTACATACTAAAGTGAGAGCACTAACTGTCCTGTGATATTTGTTTTACCCTGTTTTAGGACATTATGAATAACATTCTAGCAAAGTTGAAATGAGCAGTTTTGAATTTAAACACAGAGAAGCTTTGTAGAATTGTAGCATGTAATTTGATGTAACTGTTGTTCAAATTACAGCCTTCAATAAAAGAAATAATTCTTTTAAGGAAAAGGTTTTATAGGTGCATTCTTTTCAATCATGAAATTAAAAGAGCCAAAATTGAAATTTTGAATGTTTACATGGATGAAATCCTGAAGCAGTTTTATGCGAGATTTACTTTCTGAGCATTGTTGATAATGATTTAGCTTCAATGAAATACTGATTCCAATAGCATGAGAAATTCTGCAGTGATATTTTGGGTTCTTAGACAAAAAAGAGCTTTTCAAAGCTAGGTTTAATCATAATGTCTTCTAATAGCTAGGTCACACGAATGATTAAGTGCTCCGTCCGTTCTCTCCACAGAAAAGGTAATTTTCTACCTCTGAGCTTGAGGACGCAAAAGATTTTGCATCATAAAAGGCAAGAAAAATGCTTGTCATTTAGCCATGACCTGATTTTGTGTGATAACAATAACTCTCTGATATGTGAGAAGTGATAATAATAGGAACCATTAGAAAGTAGAGCGAAAAGTTACTATCATCTTATGCAAAATAAGCTCCATTATTTTTGTAAGCATTACACTCTCATGCAACTTCAGTAAACAACAAGGGGTAAATATTCAGCCAGTGGTGGTCAGCGTTTTCTTTTTTGCTATCGCTGCTGTTAAGCCTGAAAATTAAATGCTGGACCATGTCTGGGCACTGGCATTGACTATTTGGGAATGTACAAGCTGCTATCACATGTCCACTTAAGTGTGATATATTCCACTTCCTATATAATAATTCTCACCTCCAACGTTCTAATCTTGCTGCCTGTGTCCGTGGCTCCTTTGGAGTTGCTGAGCTAGGCTCCAAAGTCAGGCTGACGTCACCATTGCCATTATGCTGTGAACTTCAGAACCCGCGAAAAAAGAAAAAAAAACCCAAAACATTCCATGCCTCACAGCTGATCCATGTCCAGCGACCCTCCTCTCTCCCCTGCCCCCCCTCCAGCCACCCATGTCCAACAACCCTGCTCTCTCACCTGCCTCCCCTCCAGTCACCCAGGTTATGTAGCGAATTCTTCAGGGCAGGCAGGAAAGATCCCCGGTCCTGCCTGCCCGCTGCTGGCGCTGACCCTCCCCCGCTGCCGGATCGCTGTTCAAAATGGCCGTTGAGACTTCCAAGGGTGGCCTCCAAGACTACAGCAGAAGTCTCGTGAGTCCGCCATTGGATGTCTTGGCGGCCATTTTAAACAGCGATCCGGCAGCGGGGGAGGGTCAGCGCCAGCAGCGGGCAGGCAGGACCGGGGATCTTTCCTGCCTGCCCCGAAGAATTCGCTACACAACCTGGGTGGCTGGAGGGGAGGCAGGTGAGAGAGCAGGGTCATTGGACATGGGTGGCTGGAGGGGGGGCAGGGGGAGAGGAGGGGCGCTGGACATGGGTGGCTGGAGGGGGGCAGGGGGAGAGGAGGGGCGCTGGACATGGGTGGCTGCAGGGGGGGCAGAGGAGAGGGAGAGGGTGAGGGGGGGTCCTGAGACTAGGGAGGTGGGGGTGGAAGGGGGGGTCCTCAGACCATAAAGGGGGGGGGGTCCTGAGAGAGCGGGTGTGGGGCACACACTCACTCTCTGTCTCTCACATACACTCTCTATCACACTCTATCTCTCTGTCACACACACATACTCTGTCTCTCTATCTCATTCTCTCTCTGACACACACACGCCATCTCTCACACACACTCTCAAACATACACTCCGAGAAAAACCTTGCTAGCGCCCGTTTCATTTCTGAGAGAAACGGGCCTTTTTTACTAGTAGTTTTATATTTGTCTGGTTTAAATTATAGGGTTGTGCTGACTTCGGCTTTGAGTTCAGTGGTTAGTTTGGATACGGCAGCCCTATCCGGTTAAGTGCCACTGAATATCAGCAGATAGTCCTTCAAGGAGCTCCTGCCTAGTTAAATTGCTTTGAATATCAACCCCTAAATTAATAACATTAAAAAAAAAAAAAGCATTTATGTTTGTTTAAAAAGCTCAATAAAATAAAAAAAAAGGGCTGAGCTTCTGCTCATAAATACCTTTCTGTTTTTAGAATGTATGAGTTCGGTTTTTATTGAATTACATTTAAGTGAAGTATTTGCAAAAACATTCTTTAGAGAAGGACTTGTTTTAAGCCTATTTTCTGCAGCATAAGATCGTGGTAACTATTTGCGCTACTTTTTGACGGTGAAAAGGACCATTACTCACACAGCACAAGGTTGGATAGTATAATTTTAGTTACTTTTGCTGTAAATTTTTATGAAATTTGATTTGATTTATGTGGTAGGTTTATACTTTTTGACCAAAAAAGGCAATGTGATATGAACTTCCTCCTTTTACCAGATGCCATAGCCTACATGCCACAACATCTTTGGAAATGAGCATAGAGCACTTGTACTCGGAGAGAAATTACTTTCTGCACTTCTTAGAAGGCATGATGGGTAGCCACATTGAGTGGCAGTTTCAACTTTTAAATGAAGGCATGGGGAGTGTAAAGGGGGGAAAATAATTTGCACAATGTGGCATCCCTACTTACTGAGTAGATGGTATGGACTAGGGTTACCATATTTGCCGTGACAAAAAAAAGAGGACAGAAAATAAAATTCAGCCCCACAGTGTCACCTTGAGCCCCCTCACCAAGAAAGCCTGATTCTGTATGCAGTGAAAACACTAGTAAAATTACAGAAATGCATTTTCTTCCATGCTAAATACAAAATGAATATAACATGCTCATGAAGTGCTTAGACATGTACATTTCATGAGCATGTCCCCTCTTTTTCCCCTCCCATCCATGAGCAGCATATCCCCCTCTCCTTCCCCCCTTCTATGTATTTCTTTCTTTTCTCCCCTCCCGCTTGTATGTCCCCTCCTCAATCTTTTTTCCAGCATCCCTCCTCAATCTTTTTTTTTTTTTTTCTTTTTTAATTATTATTTTTTATTTTTACAGCTCCCTCCCTCCACCCACCCACTTGGCTCCATCCATATCCCATCTCTTCCCCTCCCGTACCTTATCGTGCCTGGTAGTCTAGTGGCCTCTTCAGAGCAGGAAAGAGCCCCTTTTTTCTGCTGACCATTCACTGCCGACCAGTTAAGACTTCCAGCGGTGTCTCGCAAGACTTCTGCGGAACTTCACGAGGCCACCGCCTGAACTCTGTGCAGCCATTTTGAAGCGGCGCTGGCAGCGAGTGGTCTGCAGCAGCACCGGGCAGGAAAGAGGGGGCTCTTTCCTGCTCTGAAGAGGCCACTAGACCACCAGGCATGATAAGAGAGGGGAGGACACCCTGAGGCATGCCCGCAAGCCAGCCCACCTGCAAACCTGGACAAGTAGGCAGGCTGGCAAAACCCACCCGAACGCCCTGCAGTGTCCTCAAAAAGAGGATATGTCCAGGTAAACCCGGACATATGGTAACTCTAGTATGGACCAGTTAGTCTTCAACTGCCATTTACAGTGTGTTGTTATCAGACAGACAGGCACTCCTACATGTTTGAACCACTGCCGGTCTTGTTGCTCTGAGGTGTGGGTCTGGACATGAGCGTTAGCCACTAGTGTTTTTTCCATGACCTACCTAATGAAGCCTAAAGACTCACCAGTGTGCCTTAACACATTGGTTGCACTGGTTGGCAAAAACAGCCACTTAAAAGATCTATTAGGTAATTTTAACCGTAGTGTATCTGATGCAGGGGCGTAGCCAGACAGCAGATTTTGGGTGGGCCTAGGCAAGACGTGGGTGGGCACCAAATGTTCTCTCCCTCACCCACTACATCAAAAAAATATCTCAGCTGGTGGGAAAATGCTTCTCTCCAGTCTGCATCAGGCATGCGCTGAAAACTCAGCATGCGAAGGTGCCAGTATTGAGGAGAGCATTACCATGTGCTACTATTGGATGGGCCTGAGCACTAAGTGCCCACCTGTGGCTACGCCACTGATCTGATGCCATTTCTAATGTAGACAATGTAATTTGAACTGCCCTTTTTATGTTATTTACAACGTATTGAATGCACTACTTTGCAAAGGTTAGGGTTCTTTTTGTTTTAGTTCAGTAAGATTTAATAACATGTAGCCCATTAGGATTGTGCAGCATTGTGCTTTATTATTCAACTTCCACGCCAACAAGCTTTAAAAAAAACAAAAAACAAATATGTAATAATGAATTCCTAGATTGCGAGCTTCTACTTTTTATGACTTCAACAAGTAGCTAATTATTTTTCTCACTCAACAAGCTTGCATGTGGCGGTGTGTGCCTACTTGCTAAAATCATTTGCACTTGATATGAATTTGGTTTGTTCTGAATCTGTTGTTGAGTGAAACTGACAGTAAGCTTTGTATCCTTTTCTTAAAACATGTAACTGACAGGAAAACTGGAATTTAAAGGGTTTTACTTGATAGAAATAATTCTGTTTACCACATTGTTTGATCACCGTTATACTTTTGATACATGATTATTAATCCTGACTCAATATTATAGGGCACGTATCTTAGTGTTTTCTATAATTCCTCATGAACATATGGGATAGGATATAACTCTGTATAATTAACACCCTGGAGTCTTACCTTTAATTGAGTGGGGGGGGGGGGGGTGGAGGGCTGTGGTATATTGCCTGGACCTAGCCAGTATTCTGGAATTCTCTTGGAAGGGGGAGAAGGGGGGTTGGTAGCAGGAGGGATTCTGTGGTCACTGGGAGGGTAGGCTATTGGGGGGAGGGGGTTTGGAATTCATATGGGTGATGCTCACTATACTGAATACATCATGTAACTTTCAAGGGCTTATTAGGATTTTTGATTTCACACTTGGTCATAGGTGGGGGCTGGAGGCTGGGATGACCCCCATGTTTTTTAATCACATTTCATTTGTTAATATACTCGTACAGATGAGTGAAACACCATGACATTAAAAGTGGTGTCTTGGAATGTGGGCATTTCTTCTCCATTGAAATGAGGGAAGATTTTGCATGTTTTGCATAAACAACATACCTCAATAACCATGCTCCAGGAGACTCATCTAGGGCTAGAAGAACACAGAAAACTACAAACATGGTACGCTGGTGATTGTTGAACAGAGGATAAAGAAGGTTTTTGATGCATAGGAGGATGGGGCCATACGTGGAAAAATAGCAGGCTGTACTGCAATGATGGGCTACATCTTTCTGTGACTGGAAAAAGGATCCTCGGGGAGAAAATCAGTCAGTATGTTTCTAGACATTTAAACTAGAGGGTGGAGGTGACAAAAGGAAGGAAGGAAGGGAATTCAGAAAGTCGCCGCCCCCCCCCCCCCCCAGGAAAAACATGATGGCAGTTGGGAAGGTAATGTTAATATAGAAAAACATCTAATTTCACTTAACACATGGAAAGCAATGAGCACAAATGCTTGTAGCCTAAGTAAAAAGGTTCAAGATTTGCAAGACCTGATGTTTGAATAAAACTTGGATATTGATGCCATTATAGAGACATGGTTCAGTGATTCCCATGAATGGGATGCAACCATATTGGGCTATAATCTTTTTAGGAAGAATAAGGAGGGCTGAAGAGGTAGAGGAGTGTCACTAGTAGTAGTAGTATGTGAAAAATAATATCAGAGCAGCAGAAATGCAGGGAACCTGGGCAAAGGAAGAAGCTGTTTCCATCGTCCTTAAAAGAAAAGATGGAACATCTATCTACACGGGTCTAATCTACAGACCTCCAGCACAAACAGAGAAGTTGGACAAGGATCTGATCGAAGATGCCTGATGTGGATTGGAACATCCTATTGGCAGAATCAGAAAGAAACAGAGAGATCATGGATTTTTGTCAAAATGCTTTGCTCAGACAAATGGTGATGGAACCCACGAGGGAAGGGTCAAGACTGCATCTAATGCTCACAAATGGAGGAAGTGTTTCCAAAGTCCAGGTGGGTGCACACCTAGGCAATAATGATCATAACACAATATGGTTTGATATAAGAGCAAAAGTGGATCCAGGCATACAAAACTCAAAGTACTGGATTTCAGACATGCTGATTTTGGTAAAATGGGGGGAATACCTGAAGAAGGAGCTGATGGCATAGGAGGAGTGGAAGTATAGTGGTCCAAGCTGAAAGCTGCTATAAATATGGCAACAGATCTTTATACAAGGAAAGTCTAAAACAAGATAAACAGGAAGCCTATATGGTTCTCCAAACAGGTAGCTGAAAAAATAAGGACAAAAGAGGCTGCGTTCAAGAAATACAGAAGAACACAACAAGAGGATCATGGAAAAGATTACCGGATTAAACTACTACTACTACTTAACATTTCTAGAGCGCTACTAGGGTTACGCAGCGCTGTACAATTTAACAAAGAGAGACAGTCCCTGCTCAAAGAGCTTACAATCTAATAGACAAGTGAACGGTCGGTCCGATAGGGGCAGTCAAATTGGGGCAGTCTGGATTCTCAAAGAAGCAAAGAGGGAAATACAGCTAGCGAAGGCAAGGCAGAAGAAAAAATGGCTAAAGATGTAGAGGTGACAAGATCTTTTACAGATATATTGGGGAAAGAAGAAAAGCTAGGAATGGAATAGTAAGACTGAAAGATGCTGAGAACAACTATGTGGAGAGTGATGAGGATAAAGAGACTACCTGTCCTTAGATAACATGAGGGGGATGCCATCCTTTATTTGGAAACGGCGAAAGTTGTAGTGCATGGGGAGATTGTAGCATACTCTATCCCTCATTTTCTTTTTGTGGATTAAGCTTTTAGGAGATTGGAAAAACAATTAGTGAAAGAACACCAGCTCTGTGGCCTTAGCCCTAGCACACAATTGATTGCTACTCAAACAGTGCTTAAGGAGCTTATTCATCAAAGGGCTCAGAAGTTTGCAAAATATTATCAATATCATATAAATTAGGCAATAAAAGCAGCAAACGTTTAGCCAAGATGGTTAGAACATGGAATGGTCTTCAGAATCGTGCAGATTAAAGCCAGCAGGGACATGGTCTGTGCCAGGACACTGAAATTTGTCAGGTATTTTAAAGACTTTCATGCAGATCTATATTCTCAGAATTCTGCCCATAATTTACAGTGTGATACGTATCATAAGTACATAAGTAATGCCACACTGGGAAAAGACCAAGGGTCCATCGAGCCCAGCAACCTGTCCACGACAGCGGCCAATCCAGGCCAAGGGCACCTGGCAAGCTTCCCAAACGTACAAACATTCTATATATGTTATTCCTGGAATTGTGAATTTTTCCTAAGTCCATTTAGTAGTGGTTTATGGACTTGTCCTTTAGAAAACCATCTAACCCCTTTTTAAACTCTGCCAAGCTAACCGCCTTCACCACGTTCTCCGGCAACGAATTCCAGAGTTTAATTATGTGTTGGGTGAAGAAACATTTTCTCCGATTTGTTTTAAATTTACTACACTGTAGTTTCATCACATGCCCCTTAGTCCTAGTATTTTTGGAAAGCGTGAACAGATGCGTCACATCCACCTGTTCCACTCCACTCATTATTTTATATGCCTCTATCATGTCTCCCCTCAGCCATCTCTTCTCCAAACTGAAAAGCCCTAGCCTCCTTAGTCTTTCTTCATAGGGAAGTCGTCCCATTCCCGCTATCATTTTAGTCACCCTTCGCTGCACCTTTTCTAATTCTACTATATCTTTCTTGAGATGCAGCGACCAGAATTGAACACAACACTCAAGGTGCGGTCGCACCATGGAGCGATACAATGGCATAACAGCCTCACACCTGTTTTTCATACCTTTCCTAATAATACCCAACATTCTATTCGCTTTCCTAGCCGCATCAGCACACTGAGCAGAAGGTTTCAGTGTATTATCGACGATGACACCCAGATCCCTTTCTTGGTCCGTAACTCCTAACGTGGAACCTTGCATGATGTAGCTATAATTCGGGTTCTTTTTTCCCACATGCATCACCTTGCACTTGCTCACATTAAACATCTGCCATTTAGCCGTCCAATCTCCCAGTCTTGTAAGGTCCTTCTGTAATTTTTCACAATCCTGTCACGAGTTAACGACTTTGAATAACTTTGTGTCATCAGCAAATTTAATTACCTCGCTAGTTACTCCCATCTCTAAATCATTTATAAATATATTAAAAAGCAGCGGTCCTAGCACAGACCCCCGAGGAACCCCACTAGCTACCCTTCTCCATTGTGAATACTGCCCATTTAACCCCACTCTCTGTTTCCTATCCTTCAGCCAGTTTTTAATCCACAATAGGACATTTCCTCCTATCCCATGACCCTCCAATTTCCTCTGTAGCCTTTCATGAGGTACCTTGTCAAATGCCTTTTGAAAATCCAGATACACAATATCAACCCGCTCCCCTTTGTCCACATGTTTGTTTACTCCTTCAAAGAATTGAAGTAAATTGGTCAGGCAAGATTTCCCCCCACAAAAGCCGTGCTGACTTGGTCTCAGTAATCCATGTCCTTGGATGTGCTCTGTAATTTTGTTTTTAATAATAGCCTCCACCATTTTCCCTGGCACCGACGTCAGACTCACCGGTCTATAATTTCCCGGATCTCCCCTGGAACCTTTTTTAAAAATCGACGTTATATTGGCCACCCTCCAATCTTCCGGTACCACGCTCGATTTTAAGGATAAATTGCATATCACTAACAGTAGCTCCGCAAGCTCATTTTTCAGTTCTATCAGTACTCTAGGATGAATACCATCCGGTCCAGGAGATTTGCTACTCTTCAGTTTGCTGAACTGCCCCATTACGTCCTCCAGGTTTACCGTGAAGTCAGGTTTCTCCGACTCGTCCGCTTGAAATACCATTTCCGACACCGGTATCCCACCCAAATCTTCCTTGGTGAAGACTGAAGCAAAGAATTCATTCAGTCTCTCCGCTACTACGTCTTTGTCTTCCTTGATCGCCCCTTTTACCCCTTGGTCATCCAGTGGCCCAACCGATTCTTTTGCTGGCTTTCTGCTTTTAATATTCCGAAAAATATTTTTTACTATGTTTTTTGCCTCTAATGCTATCTTTTTTTCGTAATCGTATCTCTATAGTATGGACTTGCTCACCTTGGGGGATGCTGATAGTCAGCTACTTTAATGCACCTATTAGGGAGGAGTAGCTCATTGTGGCTATCCAGCAAAGCTCACTCTAAAAAAGGTTCCAGGGCATGATGGCTACAGGGCAGAATTCTATAAATTACTGTTTACTGAGATAGCGTCCCCCCTGGTGGCAATTCTAATTAAGTTCATAGAAATGAAATTTTTGCCAGAGTCATTAAAAAAAGGTGCAAATCATAGTTTTTCCTAAATCTGGGAAGGATTCTATGTTAGCGGAATCTTATTGGCTCATTTCTTTCCTCAGCTATGAGCTAAATTGTTGGCCAAGGTCTGGCAAATAAGTTAGCCCAAAAATTACCTCAATTAATAGCCAATCCTCTGGTTGGTTTTGTTAGGGACAGATCAGCAATCAAAAACATTAGGAGGCTCTTAGCTTCCTTAGCGTGCATGTACCTGCAGGGATTGGCCTCTCCTTAGTAACGTAGCAAATGACGGCAGATAAAGACCTGTATGGTCCATCCAGTCTGCCCAACAAGATAAACTCATTATACATGGTATGTGATACTTTATATGTATACCCAAGTTTGATTTGTCCTTGCCATGTTCAGGACACAGATCGTAGAGGTCTGCCCAGCACTGGTTTTGCTTCCCAGTTACCGGTGTTGCCACCCAATCTCCGTGGATCCATTCCTTCTAAACAGGATTCCTTTGCGTTTATCCCATGCATGTTTGAATTCAATTATCATTTTCATCTCCACCACCTCCAGTGGGAGAGCGTTTCATGTATCCACCACCCTCTCCGTGAAAAAATACTTCCTGACATTACTCCTAAGTCTGCCCCCCTTCAACTTTAATTCATCCTCTAGTTCTACTGCCTTCCCGTCTCCACAAAAGGTTTGTTTGCAGATTAATACCTTTAAAATATTTGAACGTCTGTATCATGTCACCCCTGTTTCTCCTTTCCTCCAAGGTATACATGTTCAGGTCGGCAAGTCTCTCCTCGTACAGTTTGCAACGCAAATCTCATACCATTTTTGTAGCTTTTCTTTGCACCGCTTCCAGTCTTTTTACATCTTTAGCAAGATACGGCCTCTAAAACTGAACATAATACTCCAAGTGGGGCCTCACCAACGACTTGTAGAGGGGCATCAACACCTCCTTTCTTCTGCTGGTTATACTCCTCTCTATGCAGCCTAGCATCCTTCTGGCCATGGCCGCCACTTTATCCTTCTGAGTTTTGATACCAAAAAGGTATTTGATCGAGTGGATTGGGGATTTATGTATGGTGGCTTGAACCAATATAGGATAGAGGATATTTTGGAGGATGCTGTACAGGCATTATATTAGGGACCTCAGGTTCAAATGTGGGTTAATGGGGTGGTGTCTGACTCAATCCCCATTCAGAGAGGTACCAGGCAGGGGTGCCCACTGTATCCATTTCTGTTTGTACTTACCTTAGATCCGTTAATGAGAGATTATTTCTAACCATGACATTGGAGTGCGTATAGGCTCACAAGAATTTAAAATCTCCGCATTTGTGGATGATCTGCTTGTACATATCACTGAACCCCATAGATCATTGGCCACCCTATTGGACATCTTTACAGAATATGGGGATTTCTCAGGTTTTAAACTAAATATGGCAAAATCAGAAGCTTTGGCCACAGATGAGTCATTGAAACAGCAATGGAATTCTGAATTCCCATTGAGGTGGGTAGAGGGGAGTTTTAGATATCTTGGGATACAACTACCTTTTGGATCCCTGGAAATGATACCATGTCAGCATTTCTGAGTGAGTTATATTTACAAGACATCAATTAGCCAAATGGCAAGCATTGCCTATATCTCTGAGTGGGAGAATTAGTCTCTTTCATATGACATTATTCGTGAAAAGGCTGTACGTACTCCATATCCCACTTTGGTTGTTTCGTAAGGATGTGCGGATTTTACAGATGAGAGATCACAAGATCTTGTTGGGGAGGTTAAAAAAGTCCCCTAAATTAAAAATTGAAAAAACTGTGTGGCAATTGGGGTCATGAGGGATTAGGGCTCCCAGCTGTGCAACTATATAATTGGGCCTGCTTACTTGGACATCTTCATAACTGGGTCATCCAATGGGATGATTACACTCTCCTGGCTTTGGAAAAGGAATTCTTTCCTCCTTACATTTAAATTATCTTCTGCAGTGGCTTTCTCCTTATATTAAGGTTAGTATTCTTAGACGTTTAGAAAAGCATGGTGTCAATTGTTATCAGTATGGTGTTTTAATCCGGCTTGTACTGATATTCTCCCTATAGGGAGTAACTTGGATTTTACTCCAGGTGTGACATATGAGGTCTTTAGATGTTGGAGGGCTTAAATATTGTGCTCTCGCTACAGAAGGATGGGAGGATAATGTCTTTTCAGGTCCTTTTGCAACATCCTGCAGTGCAGACCACAGATGCCTTCAGGTATATGCAGTTGGCCCACTATTTATCTTCATTGAACAGAGGTCCCTTTTCAGTGCGGTTGTCGGCTAAATTAAAAGAACATTTTCAAATAAGAGGAACTAATAAGATGTTGATTTCACAACTATACAGGGCCTTATGTGGCATATTTCTTTTGAAAATGTATATGGTATTGGCTACTAAATGGAATGAGGAACTTGGTATGAGATTGATGACTGCTGACATTAGTAATGCATTAAAAATGTTTTCCAGGGTGGTTATAGGGGTGACTTGGTGAGAACACTCATTTCAAATTTAATACTAGAGCTTATTTTTCTCAGGTGCAAGCTTTTTACTCTGTGTGTGTGTTGCATCAGTAACCTGCTTGGTGTGGTAGTGTTGAGGGCACTCTCTTTCTCTGTGGTTATGTCCACTGGTTCACCAGTTTTGGTCTAAGGTCTTTGCAGTGTATGTCAATCTCACTTTCTCCCCTTGATATTTTATTTGGGAAAACATCTAGTTGTGAGATTTTTGGTTTGGGGAGACGCTTACAGTTTAATAAGGCATGTGTGGTGGGGCGTAAATGTTTAATGCAATATTTTTTACAAGACAAGCCACCAAACTATTGGCATTGGAGAAATCTGTTTCATTCACTGATATTAGAAGCCAGATATGCTGGAGCAACCTTGAATAGGAATGGGGAAAGGGGATGGAGGGTTTAATTTTAGTTGGCTGTTTGGGGAGGGATGGAGGTTTGAGTTCTAGTTGGTTGTTTGGGGGGGGGGGATGGAGGGTTGAGTTCTGGTTGTTTGTTGGGGGGGGTCATAAGAACACATCTAATTTTGTTTAGATGGGGGGGGGGGGTCCTGGGGAACAGATGTATAAGTCTGCTGTTGTATTTGATTGATGTATAAGCTGTCTGTTTCTCTGTACGTTAATAAAATAGATTTGTACTAAAGTCAGAGACATACAATTTAATTTACCCCCACTCATTTTTCTACTCACAGGACAAAAGCCATTCTTCCACTTTTAACCCCTCTTAAACCAGCAAATCATAATCTACTCACTTAAATAACTCACTTAAAAGCAGGAACTTAGTTAACCAACAGGCTTTTAGCCTCCTTCTGAAATCCTAGGTGGTTCTGTAAATGTGACTTAGCAGAACAGAGTTCCACAGTGAACTTCCCATATATGCAAAAGCACAGTGCTGTGAAATTTACAACCTGATCTTAACTGTTGCTGCTGATAATGCTAACACTCTCTCTAGGGCATTGAAAGGTCGTTTAAGAGCCCTAAATTGTATTTATTTATTCAAATTTATTAACTGCCTTTATGAAGAGATTAACCCAAGCCAGTGTACAACTGGATGAAAAACTTAACGTTGATATGTTACTTACAATGTCAGCACAATACAAATAAAACATTGGGACGAATTCAGAGAACATAGATATGCTATTGCTGTTTGTACAATACAATGAAACATCTTAATAGGTGAGGGAGCAAGCACAGTTAAGAGATAGACAAAGACATACTAAAGGCAAATTTATATGTACAGTTGCATAAGATAAGAGGAAGTAGTCTGTTACAGGTGGTGCAGTAAGCTAGCCTAGGGCCGGGAGTGAGTGGATGGCCTTGCTTTTCTTCCAAGTTTTTAATACATGTAGTCAAAGAGCCCGAACTGAATCCTAAAATGTACAGGAAACCAAAGAATTTGGTTGAAGCATCACATGATCATTTATTTTGTCTGTCTTTGATGACACACTATTTATCTATGCTCACCTTGTCAGTATCTTTGATGCTTTTTTAGTGGACACATTTGCTTTTATTGTCCATTGTTCATCATTTGTGGCTGAAAAATATAAGCTTGACTCCTGAGGCAGGTGCATCAGGCGCCGAAACACAAGACTGTGTTGTCATTTTTAGCCGTTATTCATGAATAAATCACTTGCTTTGGAACCACATTGGTCTACCCCCCCCCTTTTTTTTGTTTGTTTTGTGGAGTGTAGTTAAGTAGATACTTCTGCTTTTTTATGTAGCAATAAACTTGCTTCCTATTTTGTAACAGTTGCAATTGTTTTAGCTGCCTCCTAAGCAGCTTGCTGTTTAGACTATTAACAGCAGCCCAGTCTATTCATAATAAGTGTGTGAAATAAGGTATCCATGTCTGATTGTGGCACAAAATGTACTTTCTATAAGAAGTGTAATATTTTGAAGGTTATGCACACAGCAGACATTTGTTCTTTAAATATCATCAACCAAAAACATTCAAAGCAGTAGACTCAGTAGGAGTCGGCCTAACCTTTTAATCACTGGGCAAACACTGTGTCCTGGGCTTAAACCACATGAACTCTATTACTACTACTATTTATCATTTCTATAGCACTACAAGGCATATGCAACGCTGTACACCATACACAAAAAGACAGCCCCTGCTTAAAGAGCTTACAATCTAGATAAGACAGGTAAACAGGACAATTAAGGGTAAGGGAATAAATAGGTGAGGTTAAAGGACAGGGCAAGTGAGTAGTGGTTAGGAGTCAAAAGCAGTGGTAAAGAGGTGGGCTTTAAGTTTGGACTTGAAAACGGCCAAAGACGGGGCTAGACGCACAGGCTTGGGAAGTCTATTCCAGGCGTGGGGTGCAGCAAGACAAAAGGAACGGAGTCTAGAATTAGCAGTAGAGGAGAAGGGGACGGATAAGAGAGATTTATCTACAGAACGGAGTACTCGAGGGGGGGGGGGGGCGTAGGGAGAGACCAGAGTGGAGAGGTACTGGGGAGCAGCAGAGTGAATACACTTATAGGTCAGTAAGAGAAGCTTGAACTGAATACGGAAACGGATAGGGAGCCAGTGAAGTGACTTAAGGAGGGGGCTAATGTGAGCGTAGCGACTTTGGCGGAAAATGAGTCACACAGCAGAGTTTTGGACTGGTTGAAGAGGAGAGAGATGGCTAAGAGGGAGGCCAGTGAGAAGCAGGTTACAATAATTAAGACGACAGGTGATAAGAGTGTGGATAAGGGTTCTGGTAGCGTTCTCAGAGATGAAGGGACAGATTTTGCTAATGTTATAAAGAAACGACAGGTTTTGGCAATCTGTTGAATATGAGCAGAGAAAGAGAGAGGAGTCAAAGATGACCCCAAGGTTATGAGCTGATGAGACAGGGAGAATGAGAGTGCCATCCATAGAAACAGAGAAAGGGGGGAGAGGAGAGGTAGGCTTAGGGGGAAAGATGAGAAGCTCAGTTTTGGCCATGTTAGGACATCCAAGCAGCTATGTCAGATAGGCAGGCTGAAACCTTGGACTGGATGTTGGTTGAGATTTCAGGGGTAGAGAGGTAAATTTGGGAGTCATCAGCATAGAGATGGCAATGAAAGCCATGAGATGATATCAGAGAGCCAAGGGAAGAAGTGTAGATGGAGAACAGGAGAGGACCGAGAACAGAACCCTGAGGTACACCGATTGGAAGAGGGATAGAAGTAGAAGAGGATCCACCAGAGTGTACACTAAAGGTGCGAAGCGAGAGGTAGGAGGAGAACCAGGAAAGAACAGAGTCCTGGAATCCAAATGAAGGCAGCATATCAAGAAGTAGGCTGTGATTGACAGTGTCAAAAGCGGCGGATAGATCGAGAAGGATGAGGATAGAATAGAGACCTTTGGATTTGGCCAAGAACAGGTCGTTGGAAACTTTTGCAAGTGCAGTTTAAGTTGAATGAAGAGGGCAAAAGCCAAATTGGAGTGGGTCAAGAACAGCATGAGATGAGAGAAAGTCAGGACAGCGGTGGTGAATGGCGCGTTCAAGTAACTTCGAAAGGAAGGGGAGGAGGGAGATGGGTCGATAGTTGGAAGGACAGGTAGGGTCAAGCGAAGGCTTCTTCAGGAGCGGTGTGACCATAGCATGTTTGAAGGCATCAGGAAAGGTCACACTGGAAAGAGAGAGATTGAGGATATGACAGATAAAAGGGGTGAGAGTAGGAGAGATAGTGTTAAGAAGGTGGGTAGGAATGGAATCAGAGGGACAGTACTAGGAGGAGAATGAGAAATGGAGCCATATGTAGTGACTCAGGCAGTCCCAAGTGCTAGGTAACAGTCATGAAAAAGTGTGGCAAGGGGCAGCAGGGCAGATGAGTAGATGATGCAGGCTGGAACAGAGGATGATGGAGGCGGGTCCAGATGATGGAGGCTGGCTCAAAGGATGCAGGCTATGATACAGATGATGGAGGCTGGGGCAGAGGACGCAGGCTGAGCAGAGGACGCAGGCTGGAGCAGGTGATGCAGGCAGGTGTAGATGATGCAGGCAGGAGTAGATGATGCAGGCTGAGCAAAGGATGCAGGCTGGAACAAATGATGCAGGCTGGAACAAATGATGCAGGCTGAACAGATGATGCAGGCTGGGGTAGAGGATGCAGGCAGGAACAGAAGCCTTGTGATGGGAGGTGGATGGGCAGACAGTGTCTTATCTTGTTTTGTGCAGCAGACAAATGAGGGTCATAATTCGGACCCCAAACAGGCTCCACCAGCACTGGTGCTGGTAGATGTGGCAAAGATCTGCTGGTTAAGTACAGCTGAAACCGAAGGTCAAGGTCTCACCCCAAACAGGGCCCCGAGGTGCTGGGCAAACGAGGCAGAGCACTGCCCAGCTGGCTCTGCACAGATGAACCGAAGACCGAACTTGAACTCCAGCAGGGCCCTGTGCCTTCAGGTGGAAGGGCATACAACGATTCAATCAGAACTGTTCAGCCAAGATTGGGATTTGGGGAACAATGCGCCACCTTGCCAGGCGCTCCCGCCAGGTCAGACAGCCCCAAAGATCTGACGCCACGGTGCAACAGTGTAGACTCAACAATAGAGATCCAGTAAATGTGTGGCAGTTAGCCCAGCAAGGCTCGGCAAAGGCCGTGTAGCACAGCAGCAACGACAAAGAAAGCCAATTCAATGCACACCAAGTGAAGAGCCGGCGTCTAATGAGGCAGTCTTGATCCAGCAACCGCCAGCGACCAGCCAAACAGAGGCGGTGCGGATCGCCAGCCAAGACGGAATCACACAGCAGTATCGGGGTAAATATAAATTGGGTATATTGGAGTTTAGAAGGTCCGTGGCAGAACGGGCAAATTCAGTTGATGGTGTTAGAGCAGTGAATTCAAGCGAAGCGCCAGGACGGCTGTTTACAAGATGGAATGTTAACAGCAACGATCGCCAGGTTGGGCCATTAACAACGTGGTTGGGGTCTCGGGTTCTCACATGTTATAGGCCAGGTGGATTATTGGTGGGATCCAGTGCAAAACTGGGCTGTTTAACAAGATGGAATGTTAACAGCAACGATCGCCAAGTTGGGCCATTAACAACGTGGTTGAGGTCTCAGCACTCACATGTTATAGGCCAGATGGATTTTCGGTGGTCTCTGGTTCAAAACCGCCAATCAAAAGCTGATCAAAGCAAAAGGACTTAACGACGGGCTCAGCGATTGCTCACAGTGAACCTCGAACAGATCAAGTAAGGTTATTTGCTGATTGCGGTCAGATTTTCTGTTTGGCTTCGACAGAGCTAGTTATTCCTCAGCCATCTTCTCGGCGGCCATCTTGTTTGGTATACTCTATTGCTGGGTTTACCAACAACACATGCTCTTGTCAGCATTACCATCAAACAGTTGTTGACAAAATACCTGCTTGTAACTCGCCTTGAGCTATAACTGACAAAAGTCTAAGCCATATCCTGTTAATAAATATTTAAATGAATTCCACAGAGAAATGCTCTGATCCAGGCTATACATGTGTTGCCAGTTGTATGCTGCGTTTGTACCTTGCTTAGATTTAAGAAAATAGGTGGGTTATAAGTTTATAAATATACACAGTGTCTAGATATCCCCTTCTCATCCTCCCTATTTCCTCCCCAACAGGGTGTTGCTTTTCAAGGAATGTGTAATATGTGAGTGCTAGTGACATTCCATTTTTGTAGCACAAGTGTGGTTTCATTTCAGGCTTTCTTATAATTGGAAAACACAAACTTAAAAAATGTATAGTTCACCTTTTTGCTCTTCATGACAACAATTGATCATTATGTCTAGATTTTATAAAACTTTCAACTAAGTAGACATACAGAAGAATATTAGTAGGTCAGCTAAATTGTTTTGTGGGAGTTGAAGGGGGGAGAGTTCATCCTGTTCTCCTTAGTTGGTATTTGAACTACTGCAACTGGTAACCAAATTCAAAGAAATGTTCATTAGAAACTCCACCCAAAACTATCTTCTGGAATGTACATATACTTGCATGTGCAAACCTATATGGAAAAAAAATAAAATTGAGAAAATACTACAATTGGTTCCCCTGATGACGCTTGGTATATATCAGATGCAAAACAAAAGATACAAATTTGTGTAATTGTGCATCTGTATTTGTGGAATTTGTGGATTCCCCAAATATTACCTCATGATCTCCATGAATCCCTCTATGTTATAAAAACTTGGTATAGATGTGATGAAAAATCCATGGTGGCATATTCATGGAATATATGAATTCCCCAAAACTTTCCTCTGCCGTGATCCTCATGGACTCGTGTCTTATCAGTATTTTGCTATAAATCTGATCTAAAACCAGTTATGAGGTGAGTGCATGGTGTATTTGTAGAATAGTAGATCCACAAAATATAACACTCTAATGATTGTTGTGGATTTAGGTAAATTCTGAAAATGAGTAGCTCTAATGCAAAACTCCAAAGACATAAAAGGCAACAATTATGTACTTGTATTGCACAAACAGGTGAACCTCACCCTCTTACCACTTTTGTCAAAATCCTTATGTCCCCTGTTGGCATGGAGTGAACTTTGGTGTGAATAAGGCATGTAATGGGAAGGTTATTGGTGGGGAGTATGCTCACTCTCTTATTCTCTGATAAGTTTCAATTTTAACAAAAGGTAGACTGATATTCAATTCATAACAGACCTTATATGCCGCTAATATCCCCTGTTCAGGGTTCAGTGTGGTTTATAGAGATCTTTACTGGCCATACTAGATAAAGAAGTTAATATTGTCTAAATAAAAGAACTTTCCAGGCTAGGGAGGGTTCACAACTAAGCAGGAGTAGGACTTCCCACCAAAAAGGGAGGAAGTTCTGTACTTATAGTGTAGGTGCAATGATGTAAGATTGTCTTCAGCTGGACACTGGTACTTATGACCTGGATTAGCCACTGTTGGAGAAACAGGATACTGGGTTTGATTTGACCTTTAGTCTGTCCCATTATGGCGATTGATTATGTACAGCTTGGCCTCGAGACTTGCCTTACCAGGAGGTGATTAAGGGGGGGGGGGGGTCTTTTACTAAAGCTTAGCACGAGTTATCTGCAGTAGGGCCCATAGGTATTAAATGGGCTTTCCTTCAGATAACTCAAGCTAAGCTTTAGTAAAAGACCCCCAAAGTGTTTTAGTGTCTTTTGAAAGGAGGAGGAGGAGACAGATTTTATTTTTGAGGAAGTCCTTGTAATTAGTTCCTAAAATTTTGAAGTCTAGGGAATTAAGAAACCGTTCTCCACCTCAGTGGTGGAGATAAAGCCAGACTAAATTGTGAATCCTAATATAATATGTAGGTATATTGTTATTAATTTTCAACCTATTCACATATTTCAAGAGTTCAAGCAAACTCTGTGACCTACCCCATTCTATTGCCTGTGTTCTCCCTCTCTTTCCCTTCCCCAACATACTTCCAGCCACTTTCCACTGCCAAATATTGTGTGAAGAAACACAAAATCTTGCAAATGGACATTCAGAAGTTACCATACCAGCACCAAGTCCAAGAATTCAAAATACACCAGCCCTACCTATAAGTCAGCAGTACACCTTCATTTGGGAAAAGAGGACAAGCCATACTGCTACAGATTCCGATACCCAACCTACATGTTAATTGAATCCCTCACCTCAGTTACACATTTAAAACAGACTATTACCTAGTGAAAATGAAAAAACTTAAATGAAAACCTGAGACCCCAGGCTTACTGAAGAAAGGGGAAGCAAATACATTTCTTCAGACCAAAAGATAAGTAATGCACATTTTCAAAGGTGACACTTCATTTTCTAAAAAAAAAATAAATAAATAAATAACTTGTTCCTTTTGGTCATTTTTCCAGTTATGTTGGTCTTGGTCTTCTTTTACCAATTCCTCTTGTTTTTGCTTAAGTCCTGTAGGATCTCCTATTTTCAGTTTTGTCACTCCTCCCTCTTTTTCCCTTCATCTCTAACATCAATCCTTCTGCTTCAACTTTTTTTCTCCATGTCTGTTATCTGCTTTTTAAATCTACTTTCAGCTAGATTTTATTTCTCCTTTTTTCACTCCAGCCCTGTATTCCTCCACTTCTTATCCTTATTTCTCTAGTCCTTCCATTTCCACCTATCACTCATTCCCATTTTTCAACAACTTTCTTCCAATCCCCAGCATCAAACACCAGCTCTCTGCTCTGTCCCCAGCTCCAGCATCAGTTGGCAGCTCCTTTCTCCCAGTGCCCAGCCCCAGGATTGGCCTCCATCTCCTCTCTCTCCTTCTCTCCACCCCCACCCTTATAGCACAACATCCTTCCCTGTCTCTCCACCTTCCACTCTTGTATCCAAGTATCTTCCCCCTCTCCTCAATATTTGTAGACTAGTATCTCCCCCCTCTATCTCCTGGAGGAGTAGCCTAGTGGTTAGAGCAGCGGACTCTGATCCTGGGGAACTGGGTTCGATTCCCACTGCAGCTCCTTGTGACTCTGGGCAAGTCACTTAACCCTCCATTGTCTCAGGTACGAATAAGTACCTGTATATACTATGTAAACCGCTTTGAATGTAGTTACAAAAACCACAGAAAGGCGGTATATCAAGCCCCATTCCCTTGTTTCCATAGTCAGCATCTCCCTCTCTATTCCTTTCTTCTCCTTCCACCCCCCCAGTCAACATCCCCCCTTCTCACTTTCCTCCCCAATGGTTCATCATTTCTCCATCTCCCTTCCCTTTCCCTTCTCCAATAGTCCAGCATTTCTGCTTCCTGTTCCCTCCCCAACTAGTGAACCAGCTTCTAACTTGGCTTCGCAAGCCCCCTCCCCCCCAAGCCATGTGTACTTTGTAAAGGTTTTTTTGTGTTTGGAGCAGCAGCAACACATACATTCTGCTCGTGCCCTCCACGCAGTCTTCATTCTGATGGTTCCCACCTATGTGACAACATGAAAATGCATAAGAGTGAAGGCTGCGGGGAGAGTGCAAACAGTGTGCATGGGTTGCTGCTCCAAGTAGAAAAAAAACTTTTAAAAGGTACACCTGGGGGAGGGTGCCTTGAGAGGCAAGGGAGATGCCAGATCACTGGGGGGGGGGGGGGGGGGTAAAGAAGGGTTGATGAATTGAGGAGAGGGGGAGATGTTTCAAGCCTGACTGTGGGGGTGGAGGGAGAAGGAGGCACTCCATTGAATAGTGTTTGGGGGGGCACTGCCCAACTTCACCCCTCCAAACTATGCCCATGTATGTACCCCAGTCTCTCTTCAGTGAGCTACACAGGGGTGTGATAGATCCAGGAGGCTACACTAAGAATGAATGCTGCATTGAAGTAATTCTTAGATTCCCCCCCCCCCCTTTTTTTTTAATCACTGCTTGAGGGCTTGATTATTCTTTTCATTTTTTTGTTTTGTTTTGTTGTGTTTATAAATGCTTCAGTCTACAGATTGTAATAATTCTATATCAGTAGCCAAACGTAAGAGATGTATTCTAAGACTCAGCCAATGTGTGCTACAGTGCTAGTAATTACCTTATGAATGCAAAGAAGATATTGGTGCTTTTTAGTGTTAGAAGGTATCGTCTGTTAAGTATTTGAGTATGTGTGTAAGAGGAATCCATGCTGGTAGTTTTTTATTTGATCATATTGATAAGATAAATAACTAGCCAAATATTACTCATGTCCTTTTAATAGAACTCTCATTTATTTTAGAAACTGAGAATAAACTATTAGTACCAGGGCAGACTTGATTACATTTTGATGGTGGAATGATATTGACAGGATAATAAATACTGCACCACAGGAGCTGAGAACATGACTAGCTCTGACAATATTCTATAAATGTTGACTTGCACTAATCACTTTATTTGTACATGTAGTTGAAACTTTAAAAAAAATCGTTTTCATGGGTAAAACTGTGCATTTTCTGTAGAAATGGGCTTTTACAAAAGTTCTCGCTCTTATATTCATGTACAAGTATATGTGCATTTCTTAGCTGCTGTAATGGAGGCATTCTGGGGGTGGGGTTTGGAATTACACACATGTGTATTTCAGCTGGGCACCACATGATGGAGGAAGCTGGTGTGCTTGTCCGCCTGGCCGAGATGAGCAGACGGACGCAGCAATGTCAAGGGAAATTAGGGAAGCGAATAAAAAGGGCAATGTAATATTAATGGGTGACTTCAATTATCCAGATATATACTGGGTGAATGAAACATCGGTACACGCAAGGGAGATGAAATTTCTTGATGAAATCAAGGACGGCTTCATGGAACAGCTGGTTCAGGAGCCGACAAGAGAAGGAAAAATACTAGACTTAATCATTAGTGGAGCTCATGATCTGGTGCAGGGGGTAACGGTGCGAGGGCTGCTTGATAACAGTGATCATAATATGATCGGTTTTGCTATTGGCTACGAAGTAAGTGAACTCAGGAAATCAAATACACTAGCGTTTAACTTTAGAAAAGGAGACTACGATAAAATGAGGAGAACGGTGAAAAAAAGACTGAAAGGAGCGGCTGAAAGGGTAAAAAACTTGAATCAGGCGTGGATGCTGTTCAAAAACACCATCCTAGAAGTACAGGACAAATATATTCCGCGTATTAGAAAAAGAGGAAAAAAGACCAAACGTGGCTAAATGGTAAGGTAAAGGAAGCTATTTGAGCCAAAAAACAATCCTTCAGAAAATGGAGAAGGGAACCGACTGAAGACAATAAGGTAAAGCATAAGGAATGTCAAGCCAAATGCAAAAAGGAGATAAGGAGGGCTAAGAAGGACTTTGAAAAAAAGTTAGTGTTAGAAGCGAAAACACATAGCAAAATTTTTTTTTAGGTATATTAAAAGCAGAAAGCCGGCTAAAGAATCAGTAGGGCCGCTGGACGACTGTGGTGTGAAAGGGGCGATCAGGGAAGACAAAGCTGTAGCGGAGAAATTAAATGAATTCTTTGCTTCGGTCTTCACCGAGGAGGATTTGGAAGGGATACAGGTGCCGGAGAAGGTATTTGAAGTTGTAAGCATTTATAGGTGAATAAGTCTTCTGGGCAAAGCTACCCAATGAGTAATTCCCAGGGTCCGTTTACAGGAGTCTGGCTAAACCAACTTCCTAGCTCTGTCCAGGGGTTATATATTATAAAGGAACCTGGCTGTTCTGGGCCTACACCAGAACTTTTCTTCTGTTAGAGAGAACTGGAATAAAAGTAAAGTCACTGCTGTGAAATACATTAATTTATTATATAGGTAAGAAAATAGAATAATACACCCTACACTACAGCTCAGCTGTACAAATGTAGCTCCCTTATGCTGATAAGCCACTGTAGAATGTATTGTCTAACTAAAACACTGATATCACTGGTTACTAGGTTATTACACAATCCTGATTAGTAATACTGACTAGGTCATGAAGTAATACAGTTAGCAGCACATCTTCTTGATCACAAAGTTCTGACTAACCCGCCTTTGCTGAGGTAAGAACCCACTAGCTAATCCCCGACTATAGGAAATAAATCCCCGTAATTCTCACTGAGCTGACTCTAGGTGGTCTCTCAGATGAAATAGACACAGGTTTTTCCCTTTAGACTCCAGCTGTTTTCCACAGCGAGTCCCCGTCTTAGGAAACAGCACATGCTCTCTGCAGCATGCAGGATTACAGTCTCTCTGGCCGGTAGAGCTGAACCAACAGGTACTTTATTCAGATGGTCAGTTCACAAGGTTGTGGACCACTTCAGGTCTCGCTGGTCTTCTTGCCAGCTGCCCTTCTTCCAGTAGAACAAGACAAATTCCCCTTTCTTCTTTTCTTTCTTATTTTCTGTGTCCTCTGACTCCTCTTTCTGGTTTTCGCTCTCTGGCCCCTGATTCCCAGGTGACCAGACAGCAACCAATCAGGATCTTGTCCAGCTCCTTCCCTGAGCAAGAAAAACCTTTTTTTGATCTTCCAGTTGTTACATTGTGGTATGCATTCCTGTCTCTCATCAGACTCGTTGGCACCATGGCCTTACCCCCTGTAGCTCATCAGGGAGGTGCAAGGGTCAGGTAGCCCACTGCATATCCTTGAGTTTTTTTCAGACCTGCCAGTTATTTACCACAAGCAGAGCTCTGCCACAAACAGAAAGTTGAATCTGCTTGGTCACTGAAGTGCAGGGTCTTAGTTCACAGACTCCATCTTGACATAGTTGTATACACAGGCTGAGAGCAGCAGAGTGAGGCTCACAGGGAAATAGCCCTACAGATTCCCCTCCTTGGAGACGGCATTTATTGCAAGGGAGTAAAAGCCGTCTCCAACCTAACTAGCAATACAACCAGACGGGTTAAATCAGGACTCATGGTCAAGACTAAGGACACAGGGACAATAAATGTCAGTAATTCCACACTAACACTCTCTTCATGTTACCAGAAGCGAAAACTTCCTAAATTCATAACACATTGTTCAACTAAGTTACAAAAAGGCTAATACAGCAATTACTAACGCTAGAACAACTTATAGGGTGTTAGCAGTCATGTCTTAACACATGGAGTAAATCAATATCAAATCATAATCCTATAAAACGCACGGTGAGTACATATTCTGATAATGGACGGAAACTGATATATGATGGAGAATCACTCAACAGAGTTACACATAGTCTCTCAATCTCATAGTGGACCTTGAGGGGTGATGAGGTGCACATGGACAACTTCTCACATCCAGAAGACCTCCAACAGGAACAAGATGGTCCACGTCATGGTGATGGTGATGATGATGATAAGCATTGAACATAGTTCAAAAATAAAGTCAATGAAATGTCCACAAATAAACAAAACACATCCCAAACTTCACTTTCAGATCTCTTGATCGGTTGAAATAAAGTAAAACCACACAGATCCCCCCCCCCCCCCCCCGACACAAGAACAAAAGAATGATTCTTGAAAAGATAAAAAACAAAAACATCCAACAGTCATGACTAAACGAGGAAAATCATGAGGAACAAGGGGAAGGAATGTTGGAAACCACAATGGATTAGGAAGCAGGGTGTCAGGAACATCTTGAGGAATGACATCAGGAAGGGAGACTGGATCAATCCGATTGACAACTGCACCGCATCTTCCCGATTGATTTTCTTTTGTAACTGAAAAACAAAGCACACGCAGCTATTCTGCTTCATGGTTAGTTTGGGCCATCTCAACAATGCTGGTATCTGGAACCAAATGACTAGGATGACATGGTCTCAACTGAATGATGTGGACCCATTTAAGGTTATCTTCACCTTGAGAATTTTTTCTGAGGTGAATTTGGTAAGCCACAGGTGAAGCTTTTTCTACTATAGGGAAAGGACCATGCCAACTGGGCAAAAATTTCTTTTCTTTAACCTTATTTCTTGCAAAATTGAAATAGAATACCTTGTCGCCAATCTGGTACTCTTTGGAGGTAGTCCCTTGATCATAGTAGGCTTTTCTACCTAAAGCGGACGAGTCAGACAGACTAAATGAACTTGTGGAGCTACTGTTAGTAATATGCAATTTATCCCTAAAATCAGGTGTGGTACCGGAAGATTGGAGGGTGGCCAATGTAATGCCGATTTTTAAAAAGGGTTCCAGAGGAGATCCGGGAAATTATAGACCGGTGAGTCTGATGTCGCTGCCGGGAAAAATGGTGGAGGCTATTAAGAATAAAATTACGGAGCACATACAAAAGCATGGGCTACTGAGACAAAGTCAGCACGGATTTAGTGAAGGGAAGTCTTGCCTCACAAATCTACTGCATTTTTTCGAGGGGGTGAACAAACATGTGGACAAAGGGGAGCCAGTGGATATTGTATATCTAGATTTTCAGAAGTGCCTCATGAAAGACTCCAAAGGAAACTGGAGAGTCATGGGATTGGAGGCAGTGTATTATTATGAATTAAGAGCTGGTTAAAAGATAGGAAGCAGAGAGTAGGGTTGAATGGTCAGTATTCTCAATGGAGAAGGGTAATTAGTGGGGTCCCTCAGGGGTCTGTGCTGGGACCGCTGCTTTTTAACGTATTTATAAATGCCCTTGAGATGGGAGTAACTAGTGAGGTAATTAAATTCACAGATGACACAGTTATCCAGGGTTGTCTCGTCGCGGGAGGAGTGTGAAAGATTACAAGAGGACCTCATGAGACTGGGGGATTGGGCGTCCAAATAGCAGATGAAGTTCAACGTTGACAAGTGCAAAGTGATGCACATGGGAAGGAGGAACCCGAATTACGGCTATGTCATGCAAGGTTCCACTTTAGGAGTTACGGACCGAGAAAGGGATCTGGGAGTCATCGTGGATAGGACATTGAAATCTTCCGCTCAATGTGTTACGGCGGCCAAGAAGGCAAACAGAATGTTGAGTATTATTAGAAAAGGGATGGAAAACAAGCATGAGGATGTTATAATGCCGTTATATCGCTCCATGGTGCGACCGCACCTGGAGTATTGTGTTCAGTTCTGGTCGCCTCATCTCAAAAAAGATATAAAGGAATTGAAGAAGGTGCAGAGGAGGGCGACGAAAATGATAAAAGGGATGGGACGACTGCCTTATGAGGAGAGGTTAAGAAGGCTAGGACTCTTTAGCCTGGAGAAAAGGCGGTTGAGGGGTGATATGATAAGAGGTCTACAAAATTTTGAGTGGGGTAGAGCAGACAGATGTGAAGCGTTTGTTTACGCTTTCTAACAATAATAAAACTAGGGGACACAAGATGAAATTAGAATGTGGTAGGTTTAAAACAAATTGGAGAAAGTTTTTCTTTACTCGGCGCGTGGTTAGACTCTGGAACTCATTGCCGGAGAAGGTACTGACGGCAGCTGGCCTTGCTGAGTTTAAAGGGGGTCTGGACAGATTCCTGAAGGAAAAGTCCATTGATCGTTATTAAATTCTGTGAGTAGAAGCCTTGGAGGCAACTTGTTTCACACTAGGACACAGCCAGTGCCTCGCTCATTTCATCATTGGCTTCAATATAACATCCACAGTTCTTAAACTAATAACTCAATAATTGCTTTAATAAATTTAAATATCAAAATTCACTTATTTCAAATGTAATTCTTCCATTGTCAAGGACCTCCACCAACATGAATCATGTTATGCAAAGCTGCTCCGGGGTATGATCCTGTGAGGCACTAAAACATGTTTCCTTAGTGCTGCTTATCCAACGATTCAAAAATGAATCGTTGGATAAGCATTTTCAGCAAGAAAGGATTTGTCAATGGGACATTCAGTCTTTCTCTGCTGATTAGTTGTCTCCTTTTTTTCATATGCATCAAAAGCTTTAAATAGCAATTAAAGCAACAATCATATCTGGTTTTCTATACAGAATTATTTTTTTCATATCTGCAAAATGAGGAAAGGTAGCATTTTCCATAGAGAGAGAGAAACTCAAGGTCAGTAGATCATGATGCAAAAGAGAAGGGAGGGAAACTCGGGGTAAGTACTACTTTCCAGAGAACATGACCTTCCGGTAAGTACAGAAGTAACCAATACTAACATCTCAGCATGCTTGAGATAAATGTGGAGCAAGGTAGTAAAGGAAGGTAAAGGTATAGATAGTGGAGTGGTAACAAAGTAGGTTAAAGGGAAGGCTTATGTATGAAAACACACCATTCCTATTGCCTAGAACAAAGGGCCAGAAGAAGGAATTGACAAAGTTTATATACTTACCTAAATAGCAGTATACTGTATTCAGGAGCCTGGAAGAAGTGACAAGGTTGAGTAGCATGAGACAATGATAAGACTTTGTTTTCAGAAACAATTGGAGGAAGTGTAGGTCACCTTCCATAGGAGACAGAACAGCATGGTTATAGGTGAAAGCTACTTGTGAAAGGGCTGAGCCACAACCCAGTCGAGTTTTCAAGATTTCCACAATGAATATGCATGAGATTTAAATTCGTGCAGTGGAAGCAGTACATGTAAATCAATTTTGTGCATATTCATTACAGAAATCTTCCAAATCTGAGTGGATTGTGGTCCACTGGGTTAAGGTGTGACCTCTTGCAGGTGGTCCAACTTCTATGGCTAATGATCTGGGAGGTAGGAGGATAATATCAGATGTGCTAGTCCTGTGGGTGGGGGCAGCCAGGCAGACTGGACAGTTACATACTGTAGGGCTCCAGCACCTGAGGGCCAGTATTAATATTCACATCCTCCCCCCAGCTCCTCCTCCAGTGCCCCCCCCCCCCTCAGGCTGACACCCAGGGGCAATATTCCCTGACCTCTCCCATTGCTATACCATTGAGATTGGATGGACCAAATATTTTATTTATATATTTAGCAGACACCTAGACCACTGTTCTAGGCAGTTAACAGGCATCTATTTTATGGGATCTATCAGTTTATGATCTAGATTAACCATTGCCTGAAATATGATGCTGAGGTTGATGGACCTTGATCTCAGTCAGGATAGCTTTCCTTATGTTCATATGATAGAGGAAGTGGCACATAGTAGATATTGACAAATATACAGTCTTAGTTCGTATCTGTCGACATTTAAAGAAATGCAGACTACTGCCATCTGGATATTGACCCATTAATTTTCTTCAGCAGCAGCATTCATATTGACATTGAAAATTGACAGGTCAATATTCCTTCTCCTGTTTGGTGGTGTCCAGGAGTTTTGTCGGTACAGCCAATATTCAGTTTGCACCCAAGTATTTAACTGGTCAAAGTTTAGCCTGCCTTTTGTGTAGTCCAATATACCCAGTTAGCTATGTGGGCACTGAATATCACTGGTACCCATATAATACTTGATACCACTCCTCGATAGCCTCAGCACTAACCAGCAAGTGCTGTGGCACAATCCAATAAAGTGTTGCTGAATAGTGACTCCTGGGCCGACCCCGCATTATTTAACTGGGCAGGAGCCTGTCTTACCTGCTTGAAATGCTTTAAATGTCAACCCCTGAATTTTTTGCAGGCTGTTATCTCTTTATTGGGCTAACATGAATGTTTTTAAAATTGAGGTTTTGAAGTCATGTTACAGGGCTGAACCAAGGGTATCTGATGCTCTAAGAAAACCTTCAGCCAAGTAGTGGCTGAAACTTCATCTAGTCACTCCCCCCCCCCCCCCCCCCAGTCCAGTCTCCTTTCCTACCTTCACTTCTCTCCCCCATGTCCAGAATCTCCCTCCTTTCCCATCTCCCTACATCTGTCTAGGCCCAAACTTCCTGTTTGAGGGGGGACTGGATGCAGCAGGTGTTGAGTGCAGATCTGTACTGAAAGGCCCCATGCCACACTCGCAGCAACTTAGTGCTGCTTTCCTGATGCACTAGCAAATGTGCTGTGCCCCCCCCCCCCCCACCGGGGCTCCTTAATTCTGCCTCCTTAGGCAGATGCCTAGTCCACCTAGTGGTAAGGCTGGACCTGACCACATTGATAAAATCACAGAGCTCTCTTTATACCTTTATCTGGCCCAATTAAAGGCGCTCCAATATACTAAAAATCTTTGATATTTAGACTCTGCACTCAAAAGATCTAGTTTTTACCATTTGCTGTTTAGAAATAACATTTTGAAAGAAAAACGTGTGTGTAAATTTGCAAAGATCTGCATAGATTTCAAAATCAAAATAGGATCTTTTTTTTTTTAATGAAAAAAAATTGAGAATTAAATTAATTCCATGCTTTTGTAATCATTGACACACTTATTCAGCCATCCTAAAGCGCTGATTGATGTGGCTTGTTTTTTCTTGATCCTTCAAGTTCCTTATGTCGGGCTGGGCCACTGGCTATTCATTCCAATGTGACATTGTCGACTACTCCAGGTCACCTCAAGCTGTGAGAGTAAGTAATTTCGCTGATGCTAAATTTTCATGCTAGATTGATTACATGTCCTTCCTGCTAATGCTTTAGATCATGGATGTGCTTCACCTCTAGTACACTTAATGTGAGTGCATTAATCAGTGACAAGAGCATCATTACAGGTAAAAAAAAAATGGCAAGGTCATTTCAGGCATCCTGGTTTTATCGTTTTTAGAGCTTTTGTGTTTCAAATAAGTGTTTTTTTTTCCTCTCACACTTTTACGCCTAGGAACAAAAAATATACTTAGATCTTCATTCATGAGAAGTGTACCATATCTCTAGGAAAGATTGTTATGCTATCGAGCTCTGAATATGTACCTTCTGCCACTGCTTTTTCCTCTAATATATATTTTTAAAAATTGACAGAATAACAAGTAATTATTTTTTGTTAAGAATTGGAGGGGTGTGTGTGTTTTTAAAAAATTTTTTAAATTGAACTTAATCACTTAATTAAAAATGTAGAGCTCATTTGCAGTACACCCCCCCCCCCCCCTCTACACACACACACACACACCTGGCAGTTTTCTCCTGCTCCCTTCATACTGTAGTTCAATTACAACAAGGGCTGGAATTCTGGACTCAAACCTCTAGTTGTACATGTGGACTTTTTCCTCCCCATTAAAAAAAAAAATCATTTCTACTCCCTTCCATAGTATACCTAGGGGCCCTTTTGCTAAAATTAAAATACCACAGGCAGTTACCTGGCAGTAATTGGGCAGCACTGGGGTAACACGGGAACCCTTACCGCCACCTCAATGGGTTGGTGGTAAGTGCTCTGCCTTAAAATGGCCGCACGGCAAGTGCGAACTTATTGCATGGCCATTTCCTTTTTTTTTGGCCTTTTTGCCTGCTGTGGTAAAAGGGGGGCCCTAGTGTGTAGCAAAAATGGCCGCTGCTGCTAGTGCAGGGCCCTTTTTACCGCAGCTTAGTGAAAGGGCCCCCTATTATTGTCATTGGAAAAGTGGTGCCTTTTGGAACCCTGAAGTCCTGGTCCCTGACTCTGGCTATTAGGTATCAGTCTCTTGAATAATTGACTCCTTCCCACTCCTCCACAGTGGTGGAAGGGGAAGGAGAAGGTGGGAAGGATTCTGGGACAATGAATTTCTACCTCTGCTACATTCCTAGAGTACTTGTGGAGCAGAAGACCTGATGCAGAGATTAGACCAGGGCTCTCTCTGTCCAACTCATATGGATTTCTAAACAAAAGGTTTCTGTAGAATGAAGAAGTAATATTTCAATGTGTTTTTTCCTCCTTTTAGATGGCTTGGACCTGCTGGCTTTTTTACTTCTCAAAGTTTATTGAATTATTAGACACTGTAAGTACTTGGATATTTATTTCTTTGGTATATCATCTGTTAAAAAAAATCTGTAGCTTGTTTACATCAATAATATAGCATACGTACATAAGTATTGCCATACTGGGAAAGACCAAAGGTCCATCAAGCCCAGCATCCTGTTTCCAACAGTGGCCAATCCAGGTCACAAATACCTGGCAAGATCCCAAAAAAGTACAAAACATTTTATATTGCTAATCCCAGAAATAGGGGATCCTCCCCAAGTCCATTTAATAATGGCCTATGGACTTTTTCTTTAGGAAGCTGTCCAAATCTTTTTTAAACTCCGCTAAGCTAACCGCCTTTACCACATTCTGGCAACAAATTTCAGAGTTTAATTACATGTTGAGTGAAGAAATACTTTTTCTGATTCTTTTTAAATTTACTACATTGTAGCTTCATCGCATGCCCCCTAGTCCTAGTATTTTTGGAAAGCGTAAACACTCTTCACTTCTACCTGTTCCACTCCACTCATTATTTTATAGACCTCTATCATATCTCCCCTCAGGTGCATTTTCTCCAAGCTAAAGAGCCGTAGCTGCTTTAGCCTTTCCTCATAGGGAAGTCGTCCCATCCCCTTTATCATTTTCGTCGCCCTTCTCTTCACCTTTTCTAATTCCACTGTATCTTTTTTGAGATACGGCGACCAGAATTGAACCCAATATTCGAGGTGCTGTCGCACCATGGTGTGATACAAAAGCATTATAACGTCCTCATTTTTGTTTTCCATTCCTTTCCTAATAATACCTAACATTCTATTTGATTTCTTAGCCGCAGCAGCACACTGAGCAGAAGGTTTCAACGTATCATCAACGACGACACCTAGAAACCTTTCTTGGTCCTTGACTCCTAACGTGGAATCTTGCATGACGTAGCTATAATTCAGGTTCCTCTTTCCCACATGCATCACTTTGCACTTGCTCACATTAAACGTCGTCTGCTATTTAGACGCCCAGTCTCCCAGTCTCGTAAGGTCCTCTTGTAATTTTTCACAATCCTCCCACATTTAACGACTTTGAACAACTTTGTATCATCAGCAAATTTAATTACCTCACTAGTTAATTCCATCTCTAGATCATTTATAAATATATTAAAAAGCAGTGGTCCCAGCACAGACCTCTAGGGAACCCCACTATCTACCCTTCTCCATTGAGAATACTGACCATTGAACCCTACTCGCTGTTTTCTATCTTTTAACTAGTTTTTAAGCCACAGTAGAACACTACCTCCTATCCCATGACTCTCCAATTTCCTCTGGAGTCTTTCATGAGGTACTCTGTCAAACGCCTTCTGAAAATCCAGATACACAATATCAACCGGCTCCCCTTTATCCACATGTTTGTTCACCCGTTCAAAGAATGTAGTAGATTGGTGAGGCAAGATTTCCCTTCACTAAATCCATGTTGACTGTCTCATTAATCCATGCTTTTGAATATGCTCTGTAATTTTGTTCTTTATAATAGTCTCTACCGTTTTGCCCGGCACCGACGTCATACTCACCGGTCTATAATTTCCCGGATCTCCTCTGGAACCTTTTTAAAAAATCGGAGTTACATTGGCCACCCTCCAATCTTCCAGTACCATGCTCGATTTTAAGGATAAATTACATATTACTAACAATAACTCCGCAAGTTCATTTTTCAGTTCTATCAGTACTCTGGGATGAATACCATCCTGTCCAGGAGATTTGCTACTCTTCAGTTTGTAGAACTGCCCCATTACATCCTCTAGGTTTACAGAGAATTCATTAAGTTTCTTTGACTCAGCTTCGAATACCATTTCTGGCACTAGTATCCCACCTAAATCTTCCTCGGTGAAGACCGAAGCAAAGAATTCATTTAATCTCTCCGCTACATCTTTGTCTTCCCTGATCGCCCCTTTTTACTCCTCGGTCATCTAGCGGTCCAGCCGATTCTTTTGCCGGCTTCCTGCTTTTAATATACCTAAAAAACTTTTTACTATGTGTTTTGGCTTCTAACGCAATCTTTTTTTCGAAGTCCCTCTTAGCCTTCCTTATGCAATTGACTTGACATTCCTTATGCTGTTTCTTATTATTTTCAGTCGGTTCCTTCCACTTTCTGAAGGATTTTCTTTTAGCTCTAATAACTTCCTTCACCTCACTTTTTAACCACGCCAGCTGTCGTTTGGTCTTCTGTTCTCCTTTTTTAATACGCAGAATGTTTGGCCTGGGCTTCCAGGATGGTGTTTTTGACCAGCATCCACGCCTGATGTAAATTTTTGACCCTCGCAGCTGCTCCTAAGTTTTTTTTTTTTTTCACTGTTCATCTCATTTTATCATAGTCTCCTTTTTTAAAGTTAAATGCTAACGTATTTGATTTCCTGTGTATACTTCAAAGCTAATATCAAATCCGATCATATTATGATCACTGTTATCAAGCAGCCCCAGCACCAGATCATGCGCTCCACTAAGGACTAGGTCTAGAATTTTTCCTTCTCTCGTCGGCTCCTATACCAGCTGCTCCATAAAGCTGTCCTTGATTTCATCAAGGAATTTTACCTCCCTAGCATGCCCCAATGTTACATTTTCAATATTCGGGGTAATTGAAATCACACTATTGAAAAACAATTCTACAATCATGAACCACGAGTGTTCCAGGGTGAATATGGACCTTGTTGAAAGGAAGTGGAAAAAAAAGACCTCAGTGAAAACCAGTCCTGCCTCTTATTAAAGGACACGTCTTTTGGATGAAGAGGAGACCTCTTTAATCATCAGTCTTCAAAAAAAACTCCACATTCTTTACTTTCATCTTAAATGTGCCAACACACCCTTCCAAACACTCATAGGGGCAGACACTGTAAATGCTGTCAAGTCAAAAACTCCACTACTTATCTTGGATGGTGGACAGACGTGGATTTCTTCCACAAATTAGTGCGACTTCTTCATTCTCATTTCGCACCATTCTTCCGTTCTCCTTTACTCCCGACAGGGAAGCCCTGTTTTGCCACAATCCAGCTGCATCAGGGGAAAGTACTCTTAATAAACACCACCCAGAGCTCAACTCGCCTACAAAGTGTTCTCTGGCATCTACAACAAAATGGCGGCCGGCGTCTTCTCCCAGTTACCAAGTTTAAATACTCCACGTGTGACATCACCCCGTCAAAATGACGTAACCTCACAGAAAGGCTTTCCATTCGATGGAAACATTTAAGCCCTTCGGCATTACAGATTGCAACGTGAAGATCCATCTTTGCTCTTTTCTTCTTAATATGCCTCTAATGTCCCCTCTTCTTTCCGTGACATAAACTTGTTCAATCACGATGCATTTCAACACTGAAAAATCATGCTGTTTCTCCATGGAATGTGCTACCATGGGTTCATATATCTTCTTTGACTGAATACAATGTCTATGCTCGATCAGTCTTGTCTTAAGCATCCGCGACGTTTGTCCCACATAATTCAATCCACACGGGCACTTAATAACATAAATAACATTCTTCGATGTACAATCCGTCCTAGCCCGCAATGTATATACACTTCCTGTGTTCCAATCCACAAATTCATTAGCTGTTATCATGTTTTCACATTCTAGCTGTGGCTACCAATTTTCTAGGATAGCCACGACTTAACTTCTTTTCCAAATTGTTGGCATGATGTTGATACTTTTCTTTTGAGGAACAAATTTTTCTATATCTCAAAAATTGTGCAAAGGGTATGTTGTTCTACAATGGTCTGGATGCATGCTGTCATATTGTAAAGTCGTGTTTCTGTCCGTAGGCTTAGTAAAAATAGACGTGTCCAGTTGACCATCATGTGCTTCAATCCATATATCTAGGAACGCTAAGCCAGTGCTGCTATGTTTGGCTTCAAATTTGATAGTCTCGTGACATCCATTTAAACTTTCAACAAATTGCATTAACTGAGGTTCCGTACCCTCCCATATCATAAAGTGCCAGAGGACACTTTGTAGGCGAGTTGAGCTCTGGGTGGTGGTTTACTAAGAGTACTTCCCCTGATGCAGCCGGATTGTGGCAAAACAGGGCTACCCTGTCGGGAGTAAAGGAGAACGGAAGAATGGTGCAAAATGAGAATGAAGAAATCGCACTGATTTGTGGAAGAAATCCACGTCTGTCCACCATCCAAGATAAGTAGTGGAGTTTTTGACTTGACAGCATTTAATTACAGTGTCTGCCCCTATGAGTGTTTGGAAGGGTGTATTGGCACATTTAAGATGAAAGTAAAGAATGTGGAGTTTTTTTGAAGACTGATGATTAAAGAGGTCTCCTCTTCATCCAAAAGGCGTGTCCTTTAATAAGAGGCAGGACTGGTTTTCACTGAGGTCTTTTTTTCTCCACTTCCTTTCAACAAGGTCCATATTCACCCTGGAACACTCATGGTTCATGATTGTAGAATTTTTTTGAATATTGTGGTTATTATATTCTACTGGTTCCAACTGTGTACTGTAATTGAAACCACCCATTATTATTGTGTTGCCCAGTTTGTTTGCATCCCTAATTTCCTTTAACATTTCTGCATCCGTCTGTTCATCCTGGCCAGGCGGACGGTAGTACACTCCTATCACTATTCTTTTCTCCTTTACACATGGAATTTCAATCCACACTGATTCAAAGAAGTGTTTTGTTTCCTGCAGAATTTTCAATCTATTTGATTCAAGGCTTTCGTTAATATACAATGCTACTCCTCCACCAATTCGATCCACCCTATCACTACGATATAATTTGTACCCCGGTACGACAGTGTCCCACTGGTTATCCTCCTTCCATCAGGTCTCAGAGATGCCTATTATGTCTAATTTTTCATTTAGTGCAATACTAGTAAAAAAGGCCCGTTTCTGTGAGAAATGAAACGGGCGCTAGCAAGGTTTTCCTCAGAGTGTATGTTTGAGAAAGAGTGTGTGCGAGAGATGGAGTGTGTGTGTGTCAGAGAGAATGAGAGAGAGAGAAAGAGTGTGTCAATGTTTGTGTGTGAGAGTGTGTGTGATGAAACAGGTGGTAGCAAGTGTGTGTGTTTGTGAGAGAGAGAAAGAGAGAGTGTGAGTATGTGGGAATGAGAGTGTGTGCTAGGGTGCCCCGTCCCCCAAGGTGGCCCCCTTCCCTCCCTCTTCTCTGCCTGCCAGATGCAAGTGTGTGTTTGTGACAGACAGAGTTAGTGTGTGTGAGTGTTTGTGAGAGACAGTGTGTTTGTGAGAGAGAGAGAGAGTGGGTGTGTGTGTGGGGGAATGAGAGTGCGTGCCAGTGCCTGCGTGCCTGGCAGCCTGCCTGCCAAGGGGCTTCCATCCCTCTGCCTGTCTCCCCACCTCCTACTCCTCCTGCACCATTCCCTGCCTGCTAGCACTGATGTTTCCCTGCATGCCTGCCTGCCTGGGGGCCTCCCCTCCTCTGCCTCTCTGCCCACCTCATAGTGCTTGCCTGGCTGCCAAGGGGCCTCCCCCCCTTCTGCCTCTCTGCCCACCTCATAGTGCTTGCCTGGCTGCCAAGGGGCCTCCCCCCCTTCTGCCTCTCTGCCCACCTCATAGTGCTTGCCTGGCTGCCAAGGGGCCTCCCCCCCTTCTGCCTCTCTGCCCACCTTGTAGTGCTTGCCTGGCTGCCAAGGGGCCTCCCCCCTCTCTGCCTCTCTCCCCACTTCGTAGTGGTCCTGCACCCCTCCGTGGCACTTGATCGCCGTTATTCACGACTCCTCCCCCGGCCTGCTAGCACAGAGCACGTTTACTTCCTGGTCATCCGGCATTCCGTTGGTTTGTTTTGTGGAGGGTGGCAGCTTGGGGATCGTGGCAGTGTCGGCAGGTGTATGTACGGTAGGGTCGGGAGGGCGGAGGACGGCAGCGTCGGTGATCAGCTGTTTTGCGGAGGGCAGAGGATGGCAGCGTCGGGAGCACCGGGGAGTCGAGTAGGAGGGCGGGGGTCCATTGGGCATTTCGTGGTGGACGGTGGGTGACGGGGAGGGGGTCGAGCAGTGACTTGGGAGAGGGGAGGGAGAGAGCAGTTGGCGGCGGGTGGAGAGGGGAAGGTGCATCCTTGGGTGGGGGGGGGGGGGGAGAGAGGCGCTGGCGTGTTACCTTAGTGCTCCCTTCCCGTACCGTTTCTTTGTTTGATCGTTGCTCCACCGTTGACGTAATGTTTGGTCCGTGGACGTCATGACGTTAGACTCGAGGGCGTGACTGACAGAGATGGACAGATGCTCAGTGGAGAGGCTTCACCACCACGAACCCTTCACGGAAGTCGATGGAGCTGGAGTGGCTTCATTAGAATGTTGGGCTCGCGAATTATGTCCGGAAGGGGCGTGGCTGAGGGTGGGTGTATGAGTGAGAGTGAGTGGTGCTGACAACACTACAGGGCTTCACTGTTTCCCTGCCACACTTGAGCTTCAGTGAGCTTCAGAACTGGGGGTGAGCTTGAGCTTTATTATATTAGATGTTCTAACTCTCCCATCTTATTTCTTAGGCTCCTGGCATTCGCATATAGACATTTCAAACTATGTTTGTTCCTATTTACATCATGCTCAGTACTTGACAGTATTAAGTTGCAATCTTTTGTCTGTTTTTTATTTTTATTTAAGGACACCTAATCTACTACGGTTTCTTTTGCAACCTCACTATCAGGATACCCCATCTTTCCTGTTTTGGTGATATCTTTGAAAGATACCTTATCCTGAACCATGCGCTTTTGAGCGACTGTCTGCCTTTCCCCCCGTTTCTAGTTTAAAAGATGCTCTATCTCCTTTTTAAAAACCGATGCCAGCAGCCTGGTCCCACCCTGGTTAAGGTGGAGCCCATCCTTTCGGAATAGGCTCCCCCTTCCCATGAATGTTGCCCAGTTCCTAACAAATCTAAAACCCTCCTCCCTGCATCATCGTCTCATCTACGCATTGATACTCTGGCACTCTGCCTGTCTCTTGGGCCCTGCGCGTGGAATGGGTAGCATTTCAGAAAATGCTACCCTAGAGGTTCTGGATTTGAGCTTTCTACCTAAAAGTCTAAATTTGGCTTCCAGAACCTCTCTCCCACATTTTCCTATGTCATTGGTACCCACATGTACCAATACAGCCGACTCCTCCCCAGAACTATCTAAAATCCTATCTAGGTGACGCTTCGCATCAGGCAGGCAAGTCACCAGGCGATCTTCACGTCCACCAGCCATCCAGCTATCTATATGCTTAATGATCGAATCACCAACTACAACAGCTGACCTAACCCTTCCCTCCTGGGCAGCACTTGGAGACATATCCTCGATGCGAGAGGATAGTACATCCCCCGGTGGGCAGGTCCTGGCTACAAGAGTACTTCCTACTTCTGGTGGAGACCTCCGTCCTCCAAGGTAGCACAGGGGCTAAAAGACTGGAGGTGGGACTTTTCTACAACATCCCTGTATGTCTCCTCTATGTACCTCTCTGTCTCCCTCAGCTCCACCAAGTCTGCTACTCTAGCCTCAAGAGAACAGACACGTTCTCTGAGTCCTAGGAGGAGCTCTTTGTGTCGGGCACACACATATGATATCTCACCAACTGGGAGACAATCATACATGTGACACTCAATGCAAAAGATTGGATAGCACCCCTCTCGCTGCTGGACTGCTGACGCCATCTTAGTGTTTTTGAGTTTTTCAATAATTTAAAACTTGCTACAGTATTTAGGATATTAGCCTAATATAAAAATGTCTTTTTAGTTTATATAGTATATTGTATGATTTATTTAGCGTTTCCTTCTTAGATGTTAATGAAATGTATTTAAAACTCTGTAAAAACACCTTGCTTGTTACCCTAAGTACAATAACTGACTGTAAATGAAGAGTTGTCCTAGGGGTGGGTGGGAAGACTAAACTAGATCCTGCAGTGCCTGTTAGATTCTATCTGTTAATGCTGTGTACAAAGTTTTTAAAACTAAGGGGAAAAGACTATGGAGATTAGTTGATAAAATTTGCTTTTTTATATTTTTATTTTGCCTATCACTAACCTACAATTCCTCCTTTAAACCCCAAAAGCACAAAGCAAAATAGTGTTCACTTACCAGAGAAATGTCCTCTTCTCTCAGAACTTCTCAGAACACTTCCCCACGTGAGAAACTTCTTCAATTAGTTACTTTTCTTAATCACATTCCCCAGTAACTTGTCATAAACTTTTTCAACGTTTAATCCATTATTTTTATTCATTTTTATAAACTTAACATTAATACTTATTTTATTGATCATACACACACTTGTCCTCACACCTTCACTCGTACTCCACTCATACCTCCAAGCCCACTGCACAGTGAAATTGTCCGAACCAACTCTCTTGTAACAGAAAGCAAAAAATATAGCTGTTCAACTACCTTAAGATTTTCATGACACTGATGTCTTCAATACATATCTTGTATATTGTGCCAATGAAAATGTCCAGTATAAACCCTTTTGTTCGGTCATATGTCCTCTGAAATGCTGCAATTGCTCTAACAGTTCCTTCAAATGTCCTATGAAGAGCTACCGCAAGTCAATTGTAATCCCTTATAATGGGTCGTTTTGCACCACTTACGACCTCTGAAATGCTGCAATCGCTCTAAATACTTCCTTCTAGTGTCCTCCGGAGAGCTGCCGCTGCTACCACCTCTCCTCTACAATGTTATCTTCACTGAACTGTACAATGTTTTCTTCCAACACTTTTTTCTTCACCACTGTGTCCACCGATTACTCTGTGCTCCTGTGGCATTCCTTTCCGGTTGTAACCAAGCCACAGGAGCACAGAGTAATTGGTGGACATAGTGGTGAAGAAAACATTGTACAGTTTAGCGAAGATAAGATTGTAGAGGAGAGGTGGTAGCAGCGGCAGCTCTCCGGAGGACACTAGAAGGAAGTATTTAGAGCGATTGCAGCATTTCAGAGGTCGTAAGTGGTGCAAAATGACCCATTATAAGAGATTACAATTGACTTGCGGTAGCTCTCCATAGGACATTTGAAGGGAACTATTAGAGCAACTGCAGCATTTCGGAGGACATATGACCGAACAAAAAGGTCTATAGTGGATGTTTTCATTAGCACAATATACAAGATATGTATTGAAGACATCAGTGTCATGAAAACCTTAAGCTAGTTGAACAGCTATATATTTTTTTTTGCTTTCTGTTACAAGAGAGTTGGTTCAGACAATTTCACTGTGCAGTGGGCTTGGAGGTATGAGTGGAGTAAGAGTGAAGGTGTGAGAACAAGTGTGTGTATGATCAATAAAATGAGTATTAATGTTTATTTTTATTCATTTTTATAAACTTATGATTAAATGTTGAAAAAGTTTATGACAAGTTACTGGGGAATGTGATTAAGAACTTCTCATAAGAGACACCCAAAAATGGACTAAAACACAATTCTGTCATGCCATTTGTTACACCCCCCCCCCCCCCCCCAGATATAATCTTAAAGAATTAGCTATGTGTGGGTTTCACTATATTAGAAACGCCAGTCACACAGAGCAGGGGCAGTTATGATACTGATTATGCAGCGCTGGCCATATCTGCTCAGACTATTAAATGTCATGGTATGTGCATACTGTCTTCCCGGAACAGACCTGAAACCACAAGCTTTGTCATTTTGCTCACCCTCATGACTTTCAGATGGGAATTGTTTTAGGTTTTATTATGCAAAATTCATGAGCAGAATAAAATCACCAAATATATGAACGTTAGATCACAAAAAAGGGTTTTGTATTATATTTGTATGCCAAGGGAAAAAAAAGTGGCTATCTTTTATTTTATGGCTCTACATTTGTAATGACCTCCTAATATATGCGGCACACATGGTGTTTTTCCACTACTTTTCCAGTTGTGCGTATTATCAGATGAACCAAGTCTTAGAGAGAAAAACATGGAGAATGACGAGGACACCTTTAAATTTGGGAGATGAGGCAGAGCTTCTACTCCTACCTATATTCCAAATGTACAGGTGCCGATATCTACAACTAAGTGTTTCAGCTGAGAATGCAAGCATTTTTATTCCAAGAAATATCTTCCTCGGGGTTTAATTTGCAGACAAAAAGGAAGTGGAACTGTGGAGTCAGGGACAGGGTGGGAAGTCTAGGCAGGCATAACGGAAGAAGAGCTAGATTGGAGAGTAGTGACTGCACTGTGATCTACTCCAGCCTTCCCTCTACTCCGTCCCTGTAGGCTGCCTGAAAGGGAGGAACTGGAGCAGAACACCCCTTCCACGCCAGTTTGTGAAAAGAAATGTCAGAACTTGATTCCAGGCTACTCGCCTAGAAATTAAGCCCTGGTCTTCCGCCACTTTTTTTTCCCCTGCCCTTAGATATATGTATGCAGCAGTGGTGTAGCTACTGGGGGACAAGGCCCTCCCACTGAAGCCTCAGGCTCCCCCAACTTGGTGGCCAGTCAACTGCCTGGGTTTTGGGCACTCCTGCTCCCTGCTTCAGCCGTCATGTCGTCTCCTGTTCTCAATCTAACCACCTTGGTCAGCTCTCTCCTACTCCCTTGCAGCACTGCAATTTCCTTTCCGGGACGCTGCAACAGAGGGAGAGCCGAAGGCAGTGTGCTTACCTCACTCACGCTGCCAGTGGCCTGGAACATGAAAAAGGCAGCAGTGCTGGGATCTGGAACTAAGGGAGCGAGTAGGAGAGAGCTGACCACGCCGATTAGATTGAGACGGCTGAAGCCCATGAGGTTAGTCTTCCTTTTCCTTTCCTCCGTGCACTCATCATGCCCATTACCTAAACAAAGCAAGCAAATGTATGAGCATCTCTGTCCATGTTGTCGTTCTTTATTGTTGGTGGCATTTTTATTTGATTTGCTTATATTTTTCAACATGCCGGCTTTTGCAGCATATGGATGTACACAGAGGAAGTACTGGTTTCATTGGTTAGAGTAGTAATTATTTCTAAATCGTAATCATTGTGTCATTTGGAGGAGCTGGTTATAGGGACTCACTGTATTCTGATGTTTTCACCTAGTAAAGGGCCACCAAAACAGGCATGAGTATCAGGTGCTTAACAATCAGACTTACTATTTATAAGTACAGTTTAAAAAAAATCATTAATTAGGTTGAGCATTTGACAACTTTTTTTTTTCTTCCTGTGCCTACATCAAAAGAAAAAGATGGCATGTGGGAACTTGCTCCATTTGTTTTGTGGATTGCCGTGGTATATTATAAAAATGCATGTGCCCTTTTTTATTATTACTATTTCACAGAAAAGGTATTTCAATGAGGGAAGGGTTTTTTTTCTTGCCGAACTGTCCAGTCAGTCTAAATGTGCCAACATTGGCCAGTTCAGCACACTATTAACTGCCAAGTTCATATAAAGTTAATTGTGTTCAATGGGAAAATAAATCTATTGGCTCAGGCTGCTTGCTATGTGAATATTCAGTCACTGTTTCATTATTGCTACCAAGTATTACATATTAAGGGCATTTGCTTTAAACTTTGTTTTAATTTGTTTATCCAGTCCTTTACACCACATGGTTTTGCTTTTTAAACTGAAAGGTGAATCCTAAGGGTGGTTGAGCAATTTGGTATAAACTGTGTTGTTTCTGACTTTACTTGTTTTGGACTGCTTTGGGTCCAACTGATCTGTACATTGGCTGTCTAGAATGTTGGAAGATGGAATTGAGAAAAAGTTTTGGATATAGAAACTGCTGTTTACTGTTCTGGTGTGTGCATTTCTATACATATGGCAAAGATTTTTGAGCATGCGGTATCATTAAAGGACAGTCTTTTAAATGCCCATTTGGGTATGTATGCTAATCTCAGCTTTGTTAAATCTTTCAGACTTATCCATCTACTTGCTTCCATGATGTAACTGAATTCTATTATTCTGTTTCACTGTATTTTCATGTGTAAGCCCCATAAAGACCAACTCAAAATAAACTGTTCCTTAGCTGGGTTCTAGTATTACCATATTGAAGATACGATCATACCATGCCTCTGTGGTTTATGTTCCACTAATAACTTAAACGATTAACTGGCTATCTTGAAGGGATTATATAACCATTGGGTGCATGATTATATAACCAAGGAGTGGAAGGAACACTGTCAGGAACTCCAGAAAGAGAAAGCAGTAGAACCAGAGGAAGGGACAACAAGACTTTCTTTTATTAATACAGTTTAATAATATTTGCTATAATAAAGCAAAGTTAAGGGATATGTGCCACTGCAGTAATTATTTTTCAAGATACTGCAATGTACGTTGAGAGGTTGACCAGACTCAAGTCTCCTATAATGGCAAAGTTTAAGTTATGGGGATAATGCAACTTCATTTTAAAATGTCAGTGTTTCCAAGGTTTCCATATGTGTACATGTAGTTTATGTTGATCCAGGTCAGACTGTTTGCTTAGGAATCCATTATCAAGTGCACTCTAGTGCTTGGCATACTCCTAAATAATGCCTTAATTACATCTATATGCCTAGTTGCCCCCCCCCCCCTTGTCAACTCTGCCCCTCTCCCAAAAATATCAGGTCTGCCTATGCCCCTGGTATGCAGTCTTTTTTTGCACACAGTTCTAGAAATGTAGAAAAATGATGGCAGATAAAAACTGTATTGCCAAGCAAGTCTGCCCATCCATACCAACTAATGAGCTCTACAATCCCTTCTTCCTCAAAGATCATCTGTTGTTGTCCCACTCCTTACTGAATTCAGATACAATCATGGTCTCCACCACCTCCACTGAGGGATTGTTTCAAGCATCCATCACCCTTTCTGTAACACAATAGTTTCTTGGCTTAATCCTGATTCTAACCCCTTTTCAAGCAGATTCCAAGAGTGGCCCATTCCAAAACGTGAGATAGAAAACCTCACTTACTAGCTCTCAAGCAGTGCATCTGGGGTATTAATTTGGAAAGAGATGCACGTTTGTTTTCTAAATGTTGTGAAGCTCTAGGGCAATAGATCTCAACTTTTTTTTCAGTTGGGACATACCACATGGACAATGCTCATATAGGGGCCCTTTTACTAAGCTGTGGTTAAAGGGGACCTGTACTAGCATCAGCGTGTTTTGATGTGTGCTGAGGCCCCCTTTTACAGCAGTGGGTAAAGGGCCGACTTTTTTTTTTCCTTTTCTCTTTTTAAAGAACTGGCCATGCGATAAGTGAACCACTTACCACACAGCCATTTTAGGGGAGAGCATTTCAGTAAGGGCTCCTGCGCTAATCTGGCAGCAACCAGGTAGTGCACGGCACTGGCCAATTACCACTGGCACTGGAAATGGCGCACACTGGGGGGTGGGAACTACCGCTGGGCTGCTGAAGTAGCCGACGATAATTCCTGTTTGGCGCGTGGTAAGCCCACGGTGGGCTTACCACGGCTTAGTAAACGGGCCCAATAATGTGATACACAGCATACATGAACCTCCCAGACATTCGGTCTGACAAAGTATAGCAGTTCTTATGAATTAAGTATAAACTTGCTCAGTATTCACAAAAATTCAACATCCTCCAATGACACATGCAGATCAGAACTAAGATATTTTTCTATGGAAGCCCCCGACAAGAACTATTCCGATTCTAATGTCATCTGAGCAATAGCAACATCAATTTCTCTATTACAGTCATGCTGTGAAATAATACAAAATCTGAAAAAAATCTTACTTCAACATACATGTAAGAAACATGTCATACAACAGCAAGAATCCTATGAATAGGCAGCACTACAAATATTACAATGGTCCCCAAAACACCAATACACTTGGCTTATAGGTACAACAGAAAAAGTGGGACTGCTACAGATCTCTACACAGAAACTGCATGGAAACAGAATACTGCACCTCAGTCACAGCAAAACACACACCCTCACTGACTATAGAACAAGGTATCACAGATTATTAAATATGAAGACAAAAATTGAACTGGGAACCCTGAGAAATCAAACTTGGCATATACTGCAAAACCGGAGAAATAAAAACAGAAGTGCATTGCGTTTGTGATACCCTTTTTCATAGCCAACATATTCCACTTAATAAAGTCAAAATTAAAAAAACACTTTTTTGTCAGGATGTTTCATCTTTCCATTTTTTGTCCCAGTTTGTTTTCCTGTCTGTCTTCTTCTAACTGCTGTCTTTTGTCATTTCTCTCTTGACTTGTTCCATTCCCCTTACTACACCTATCTCAGACATATTGACCTCACCCGTTTGCTCCTTTTCTGCCTCTGTCCACTCAAACTTCACTCTTATTCTCACCCTTCTTCTTTCACCACCTAGCACTTCCATTTTCTGTTTCGCTGCTTCTCCAGTCTCCTTTTCTTTTCTCTCTTTAATTTATTCTCCATTACCACATTTCTGTCCTCTGTATTTATTATTCTCCTTTCACAAATCTCTTTGCTATCCCCCCCATGATTTTTTCCCAATGGTTTCACCATTCCCAACATCTTTCTGCCTTTGTAGGCCAGCATCTCATCCCTCTTTCCTTTTGTTTTGTACCCTCCACCTTGTAGCCTGGCATCTCCCCATACCATGTCTGTTCCCTTTATCCCTTGGTTCAACAGATTGCCTAATTCAATTACATATAGAAAAAGATTTGCAGAAAACAGAAACAGGATGCTGGGCTTGATGGACCTTTGTTTGGTCTGTCCCAGAATGGCATGCTTATGTTCTTATGTTTATAACAGTGGCCAATCCAGGCTACAAGTACCTGGTAAGATCCCAAAACAGTACAATACATCTTATGCTGTTTATCCTAGAAATAAGCAGTGGATTTTCCCCAAGTCCATCTTAATAATGGCTTATGGACTTTTTGTAGGAAGTTACCCAAATCTTTTTTAAACCCCTGCTAAGCTAACTGCTTTTACCACATTCTCTGGCAGTGAATTCCAGAGTTTAATTACACGTTGAGTGAAGAAATATTTTCTCTGATTTTGTTGTAAATTTACTACTTTGCAGCTTCATTGCCCCAAGTCCTAGTATTTTTGGAAAGAGTAAACTAGCGATTCATGTCTACCTGTTGCACTCCACTCATTATTTTATAGACCTCTATCATATCTCCCCTCAGTCATCTTTTCTCAAAGCTGAAGAGCCCTACTACTACTACTTATCATTTCTAAAGCGCTACTAGACGTACGTAGCGCTGTACACTTGAACATGAAGAGACAGTCCCTGCTCGACAGAGCTTACAATTTAATTAGGACAGACAAACAGGACAAACAAGAGATAAGGGAATATTAAAGTGAGGATGATAAAATAAGGGTTCTGAACAAGTGAATAAGGGTTAGGAGTTAAAAGCAGCATCAAAAAGGTGGGCTTTTAGCTTAGATTTGAAGATGGCCAGAGATGGAGTTTGACGTACTGGCTGAGGAAGTCTATTCCAGGCATATGGTGCAGCAAGATAAAAGGAACAGAGTCTAGAGTTAGCAGTGGAGGAGAAGGGTGCAGATAAGAGAGATTTACCCAGTGAACGGAGTTCCCGGGGAGGAATGTAGGGAGAGATGAGTGGAGAGGTACATATATAAGCACATAAGCACTGCCACGCTGGGAAAAGACCAAAGGTCCATCAAGCCCAGCACTCTGTCTCTGACAGCGGCCAATCCAGGCCCCAAGAACCTGGCAAAAAACCCAAAATTTAATAACGATCAATGGACTTTTCCTTCAGAAATCTGTCCAGACCCCCCTTTAAACTCAGCAAGGCCAGCTGCCGTCACTACCTTCTCCGGCAATGAGTTCCAGAGTCTAACTACGCGCTGAGTAAAGAAAAACTTTCTCCGATTTGTTTTAAACCTACCACATTCTAATTTCATCTTGTGTCCCCTGGTTCTATTATTGTTAGAAAGCGTAAACAAATGCTTCACATCTGTCCGCTCTATCCCGCTCATTATTTTGTAAACCTCTATCATATCACCTCTCAGCCGCCTTCTCTCCAGGCTAAAGAGTCCTAGCCATCTTAACCTCTCCTCATAGGGTAGTCGTCCCATCCCTTTTATCATTTTTGTCGCCCATCTCTGCACCTTCTCCAATTCCTTTATATCTTTTTTGAGATGAGGCGACCAGAACTGAACACAATACTCCAGGTGCAGTCGCACCATGGAGCAATATAACGGCATTATAACATCCTCATGCTTGGTTTCCATCCCTTTTCTAATAATACTCAACATTCTGTTCGCCTTTTTAGCCGCTGCAGCACATTGAGCTGAAGATTTCAACGTCCTATCCACGATGACTCCCAGATCCCTTTCTCGGTCCGTAACTCCTAACGCGGAACCTTGCATAACATAGCTGTTAGCTGTAATTCGAGTTCCTCCTTCCCACATGCATCACTTTGTACTTGTCAACGTTGAACTTCATCGGCCATTTGGACGCCCAATCCCCCAGTCTTATGAGGTCTTCTTGTAATTTTTCACACTCCTCCCGCGACGAGACGACCCTGGATAATTTTGTGTCATCTGCAAATTTAATTACCTCACTAGTTACTCCCATCTCAAGCTGCAGAGTGAATGCACTTATAGGTCAATAAGAGGAGTTTGAACTGTATGCGGAAATGGATAGGAAGCCAGTGAAGTGACTTGAGGAGAGGGCTAATATGAGCATAATGACACTGGCGGAATGTTAGTTGTGCAGCAGAATTTTGAACAGATTGAAGAGGAGAGAGAGCCCTAGCTGCTTTAACCTTCCCTCATAGGGAATTCATCCCACCCCCTTTATTATTGTTGTCGCCCTTCTCTGTACCTTTTCTAATTCCTCTATAGCTTTTTTTGAGATGCGGTGATCAGAATTGCATACAGTATTTGAGGTGTAGTTGCGATTCTACAATTTAATCTGGAGTCTTTCATGAGATGCTTTTTCAAATGCCTTTTCAAAATCCAGATATACAATATCCACTGGCTCACCTTTATCAACATGTTTGTTCACCCGAGACTCAACTCAGCTTGACTGTTTGTTAACCTTTGAAGTGATTGCAGATCTAAATACATTCCGATTAATTGATGATATATGTCTATACACAAGTTAGACACAGTTTTGGCTAGACCTTATGACTCCTGTTGCAGGCGTTTATCTAGTCTGGTAACATTTTTATGTGTATTGCAAACCATTTTCTTTATGGATTGGCCGCTGTCGTGGATAGGATGCTGGGCTCAATGGACCCTTGGTCTTTTCCCAGTGTGGCATTACTTATGTACTTATGAAATTGAATCAGGCAATCTCCCCTTACGCTCCTACCCGTAACCTCCGCTCACAGGACAAATCCCTCCTCTCAGTACCCTTCTCCACCACCGCCAACTCCAGGCTCCACCCTTTCTGCCTCGCCTCACCCTATGCTTGGAATAAACTTCCTGAGCCCATATGCCAAGTCCCCTCCCTGCCCATCTTCAAATCCTTGCTCAAAGCCCACCTCTTCAACGTCGCTTTCGGCACCTAACCATTGTACCTCTATCCAGGAAATCTAGACTGCCCCCAATTTGATTGCACTTTTTTGTCCTTTAGATTGTAAGCTCCTTTGAGCAGGGACTGTCCTTCTTTGTTAGATTGTACAGCGCTGCGTAACCCTGGTAGCGCTTTAGAAATGTTTAGTAGTAGTAGTATTTTATTGGTTTTAGAAAATTTTTATTATTGTTTTTTGGTCTGTTAATAAATATCACTTGGTCATGGCGCCTCATTGAAGTCTTATTAGGGTCTTTCTTTTTCCTTGGGAGAGCTGGAACAGCAGGCCTCAGCAAACACAAAATTAAAAAAAAAAAAATACTGCTATCCAGATTCCAGTCCAGGATTCCTGTCCTCCTCATCAGGATATTTCTCTTAGTAAAAAGAAAAGGCAAAAGAAAGTTCAAACAAAGCCAGTGTTCATCACAGTTCCGATTACCTAGCCGTGATGTATGTCCTTGGAGCAGACAACACCTTCTCCCCAATGAACTCTTCAGTAGAAACAAACCTTCTGTAATCCACAATGCTTGTTTGTTGCACAGTTCACAAAACACTCAAAAGAAATGGGGAAGAGTGCTCTTCATCCCTCCCTCATCAGGTAAAGTTCCTTTAGTAATCGGTTCCTCTCAATCTTTCTGTTCAGCTGCACAGGGAAACTCAGGGGAAGTTTAAACCTTCTTCCGGCGAGCACAGTTCTGTCTAGCACAGGAGATAAAAGCAAAAAAAAAAGAAAAGACAGAAACTGCCAGTTAAAGTTCACTGGGAATCTTCAAGTAAGTAATAGCTTCTCACACACTTTCTGACAGATCCAGTCTCTCTATAGCTGAGTCTTGTCCTTCTACCCTCCTACCGGCAATTAGCAAACACCAGGTACCACCACTGGGACAGTGTGAATAAAGAATTCCTCCAGGCAGTTAAGCACTGACTTTCTGGTTCAATTCAGTTTGTAGCCACCTCCATTTCTTCTTCTTCTTCAGGAACAGGTAACTGTGAGGCAGTCTGAGACTCTCCCTGGTCTGCCCAGTCCATCTGTCCTTCCTCACCTCTTCCTGTCAGCATTCTTGTCAGCCCATGCTGGCCCCTCCCTCTCACAGCCTCAATGTAAATCCATGTTGTACTGCTTAGTGAACAAGGTATACTGGGTTAACCCTTCCTACTGTAAACTATTATAAAGAATACAATTACAGAACCCATTGACAAACATAGTTTAATGGGAAAGAGCATGGGTTCAGCCAAGGGAGGTCTTGCCTCACCAATTTGCTTCATTTCTTTCAAGGTGTGAACAAGCATGTGGATAAAGGTGAGCCAGTTGTAGTGCATCTAGATTTTCAGAAAGCTGATGATCAAGTTCCTCATGAGAGACTCCTAAGAAAATCAAAGAGTCATGAGATAGGAGGCAAGGTTCTGGTGTGGATTGGGAATTGGTTATTGGACAGACAACAGAGGGTAGGATTAAATGGTCATTTTTCTCAATGGAGGAGGGTGAACAGTGGAGTGCCGCAGGGATCAGTTCTGGGACTGGTGCTATTTAACATTTATAAATGATATGGAAATCAGAAGGTCGAGTGAGGTGATTAAATTTGCAGATGACACAAAACTATTCAAGGTTGTTAAAACACGTGCTGATTGTGAAATATTGCAGGAAGACTGGGCATCCAAATGGCAGATGAAATTTAATGTGGATAAATGCAAGGTGATGCACATTTGAAAGAATAATCTGAATCATATTTACCTGATGCTAGGGTCCAACTTGAGGGGGAGGGGGGTCAGCACTCAAGAAAAAAATTTAGGTATTGTCGTATATAATACACTGAAATCTTCTGTTGAATGTGTGGCAGCAGCCAAAAGAGCAAACAGGATGCTAAGAATTATTAATTATTAGGAAAGGGATGGTGAATAAGACCAAAAATACTATAATGCCTCTGTTTCGCTCCTTGGTGCGACCACACCTTGAGTACTGCATTCAGTTCTGGTTGCCATATCTCATAAAAGATATAGCGCAATTAGAAAAGGTTCAAAGAAGAGCGACCAAAATGTTAAAGGGGATGAGAAAAGGCTCTTCAGCCTGGAAAACAGACGGATGAGGTGAGATATGATTGAGGTCTACAAAATCCTGAATGCTGTTGAACGAGTAAAAGTAAATCGATTTTTTTTTACTCGTTCCAAAAGTACAAAGACTAGGGGACACTCGAGGAAGTTACATGGAAATACTTTTAAAACAAATAGGAGGAAATATTTTTTCACTCAACAAATAGTTAAGCTCTGGAACTCTTTGCCGGAGGATGTGGTAACAGCAGTTAGCGTATCTGGGCTTAAAAAAAGGTTTAGACAAATTCCTGGAGGAAAAGTCAATAGTCTGCTATTGAGACAGACATGGGACGCAACTGCTTGCCCTGGGATTTGTAGTATGGACTGTTGCCATGATTTGGGTTTCTGCCAGGTACTTGTGACCTGGCTTGGCCACTGTTTGGAAAACAGGATACTGGGTTAGATGGAGCATTGGTCTGACCCAGTATGGCTATTCTTATGTTCTTATGTCTGATCTTAACATGGCCAAACAAGTAGAAAAAAATGATGTAAAAGCCAAAAAGATGCTTGGGTGCACAGAGAGGAATAGCCAGCAGAAAAGTGATATCTGTATAAGTCTTTGATGACACCCCATTTAGAGTAATGTGTACCAATCTAGAGACTGCACCTTCAAAAAGATATAAACGGGATAGAATCCATCCAGAGGGCAGCTGCTAAAATGGTTAGTGGTTCTGCCAAGAAGTATATGGGGATCAACTTAATAATCTCAATATGTACGCTTTGGAAGGAGGGGAGATGTGATAGACATTTAAATACCTCTTTTGCATAAATGCACAGGAGGTGGGCCTCGTTCAACTGAAAGGAAGTTCTGGAACCAGGAACATAAGATAATGGTCACAGGTTATATCCTAGAGTAATCTATGAAATACTGCTTTGCAGAAAGGGTTGTGGATGCAGTGGCTTCCCTGTGGAATTGGTGGAGACAAGAAATTGTATCTGAATTCAAGAAAGCATAGGGGAAGTACAGAGGATTTCTAAGTGAGAGGAAATGATAACAGAGATTAATAGTTGGCATGGATGGGAAGACTGATAGGGCATTTGGTCTTTTAACTGCCATCATTTTCCATTTCTCTGCAAAAAAAAAAAAAAAGTCATGTCTTCAACCCAGGAAGAGATGCTGTAACTGATTGTCATTTCCCTCATTAAAATGAGGTGGAGGCCATACAAAGTTTGAGAAGCAAATTGAACTTACCTAGTAATAGCATGTTCCCTGCTTATGGTGATTTTGTTTATTTAGTATCTTTAATTTAAATCTCTATGTATTTCTTCTGCCTGCAGAGGAGATCTGTGTATTGCACCAGTTTAAATGCGTGTTCCTTTTCCTTTTTTTCCTGATTAACCTCCCACAGTACCACTTCACCTCATACAACAAAGCAAGACAACTGCAGGACTATATTACATTGCTAAATTTTACAGAATTTATCCTCTGTCAGATCTCAGCAAGCAATGTATAGGATACATAGGTTTTGAGAAATCATGGCACTTTTTTTTCCGTGATGGGGGGGGGGGGGGGGGGGATTCTGACACATACTTGTAGCCTGGATTGTCCACTGTTGGAAGCAGGATACTGGGCTAGATTGTACTTTGGTCTGACCCAGTATGGTAATTCCTAATTCAATTAGTTATTTTGAAAGCTATCCTTAGCCAAAGTTGATGATCAAACCAAATGATTAGAAATGAAAGACTTTCAGTATCTAGAAAAACAAATAATGGTATGCATGTACACTTGGAAAAAAATGTATGGTACTATGTAATGTAAAATGTTTTTAATGTGTGTGTGTGGTTTTTTTTTTGTTTTTTTTTCTAGATATTTTTTGTTCTACGTAAGAAAAACAGCCAGATTACATTCCTGCATGTGTGCCATCACTCCATTATGGCATGGACTTGGTGGTTTGGAGTCAAGTTTGCTGCAGGTAGTCAAATTGAAAGTTAGAATTCAATAATATATACTACTGGAGTCTTCTAAACCTAAGTGATAAACTTTGGACATAGGGAAGGGGGTGGGAAAAGGCATCTGAGCCCATGATGGTGTGTTTTATTTTGTTGTTCACTGTGTGTGACAAACTAGGACTAATCTTACCCTCTTACGCCTATATTTACTAAGTGGCGCTATGCGCATGTTAACGCGCACAAATGGTTTACGCACGTTAAACACTAACATGCCCATAGAAATGTATAGGCGTGTTAGCGTTTAACGCACTTTAAATTTACAGGCGCGTTAAAAACGCTAACACACCTTAGTAAACATACCCCTTAGTTTCTAACTCCTATATTGTATTTAATAGGAAAGCCAGGTGTTCTAGTTTTCCTTCTCTGTCCACTTGTAGCACATTATTTTTCAAGACTACACTACACTAACGGTCGCATAAGATCATTAAGGGCTCCTTTTATAAAGCCACACTAATGATTTTCTGGTTAGATTATGGCTGTGAGCTAGACCTTTTTTTTGAGACGTTTTCAGCAAAATGTTTCAATTCAGACTTGGATGTCATATCAAAAATGCTCCTCAATGTGTTCCATACTGGCCTACCAACATACTTGTCTGATCTGTTTGACACCTTATATGCCAGGGGGGAACCCTATATTCACAAGAGTAAAATAGATAGGGCACAGTTGGATTGTACCTGTAATCTGGATTCTATTATTTAGCATTGGCTCTGTGGACTTCACTGTCCTAATACCTTAGAATCAAGACAGTGTTTTCAAAATTTAACACAGGCCTTAAAAAACATTTAATTAGCTTATGATGATAGCTGATGTAGGGAGGGGGGAAACATGGCACCTGTGGAATGTTTTTACATTCTGGGTTACTTTCTGTTCTTTACATAGGTGTCCCGTATAAGAGGCTTGGGGAGGCTAAATCTACCCAACCGCAACCTTTCCCGGACCCACTGTCTCTCCCATCCTGTCTTACCTTGTTTCTCTTGCCCTCTCCTTTCATGTAACTTCCAATTCACCTTGCCGGGTCCGTGCTAATAAATAAGCAAGGCAGAGGGGCGGGACCACTGCTCTGTGCCTGCTGCTACTGCTTCCTGTGCAGCCTCACCCCCTTTGACGTAAACTTCGGGGCCAGCACAGAAAGCAGTAGCAGCAGGCAGAGAGCCGTGATCATACGCCTCTGCCTTGTTTGTTAGCAGGGACCCGGTGAGGTGCAACGAGAGAGATATTGTGCTGTATGGTGGCAAAGCATGAAGGGGGAAGGAGAGAGAAATAGGCAAGACTGGAAAGGAGGGGAGAAAGAATGCAATGCTAGATTGGGGGGGAGGGGGGAGAGTGCAATTCTGGATGGGGAAAGGGGAATGCTGGATGTGCTGGAGAGCAAGAGACATAGGAGGGTGGTGAGGGGGGCAATTCTGAATGTTTGGAGGGGGTGGAGAAGAGAGACAGGGGCAGTGCTGCATGCCAGAGGGTGAGAGACAGGCAATGCTGTATGGGCTGGAGAGAGAAAGAGAGGGGAAATACTGCATAGAATGGGGAGGGGCAGTGCTGGATGGGAGAAAGATAGATAGGCACTAGCAATGCTGAATGAAGTGGGGATGGGGACAGGGAGGGAGGAAGACATGGGTAGTGCTTCATGCTAGGGGAAGAGAGATAAAAGGGCAGTGCTGGATGATGGGGGCTGGGAAGGAGAGACAGAGGAAATACTTCATGGGGGGAGAGTGAGAGACGGGACAATGCTTTATGTGCAGAGAAAGAAAAGAGGGCAATGCTGAATGGGCAAGGTAGGAGAGGGAGGAAAGTGTAATGGGCAATGCTGCATGCCAGAAGCAGGGAGACATAGGGTCCATGCTGGATAGTGGGTGCAGGGGGGAGAGAAACAGCGAGGAGATACTGGACGGGGAGAGGGAGACAAGAGAGGGGATGCTGGCTGGGGGGGGGGGGGGAGAGACACAAAAGAGGGGTGCTAGATGATGGAGAGAGACAGAGAAAGACAGGAGATAAGCTTGGATGGCAAGGGAAGGGAAAGGAGATGCTGGATGGAAGGGGGAGGAAGCAAAGAGTTAGTGAAAGACTGGGGAGTAAGAGGAAGGAGAATGGGAGGGTCAGAGTGGGGGAAAGAAATGGAAAGCTATAGGTAGACGCAGTAAAAAGAGGGAGGTTAAAGTCTGGATAACATGAATGAAATCTGAATGGATAGGCAGAAAAAAATGGAAGAAAGCTGAAAGGAACAGCTCAGTGCTAGAGATAGATGTAGTTTAGTAGGTGAAGTCGGAAAAGAAAAAGGAGACCCTTGGAAAGAGTAACTAGAGACTGGGGCTAACATAATTAAAAAAAAAATAATTACATAGACAAGAAAGGTAAAAAAATAGAATTTTACTTTTAACTTAGGATGAAGTAATGTGGTGGCGGTATTAGTCCAGTTTAAAAAGTTAATAAACATAAATAAAACACAAGAAGCAAAATAAGATGATGACTTTTTGACTAAATGTATTTTTGACTAGCTTTTGGAGGCCTAAACCATCTTTTTCAGGTCGGGACAGTCTTCTGTTATAAGTATGCTTGTACAAAATTAAGGAAGGATGTTTTGGCCGCTGAAAACTAGTGAAAAACTGTAATAAATTAGTCCAAAAAAAAAAAAGATTACCTTATATTCTGTTTTCGTTTTATGTGTTAATTTCTAATGTAGCAATTGGATTATGTCAGTTTTTTTAAATTTACATCTGCTCTTTTTATATTTCTATAGTACAAAGGGACATGTGTCACTGTTTCTATTTCTTTGGTGTTGCACCATATGCAGTGTAGCTTCTTGGGGGTACAGTTTAATTTTTGTCTACATATTTTATTTATTCTACTAGTAAAAAAGGCCCATTTCTGGCTGAAATGAAACGGGCGCTAGCAAGGTTTTGCGCGGAGTGTGTATGTTTGAGAGAGTGTCTGTGAGAGTGACTGTGTGAGAGTGAGAATGTGCAAGTGTGTGTGTGTGACAGAGAGTGGGTGTGAGTGTGTCTGTGAGAGAGCATGTGTGTATGTGAGAGTGAGTGTGTGCGAGTGCTTATGTGAGACAGTGAGTGTCCTTCCCTGTCCCCCGTGTCAGGACTGGGGGGACTGTGGACAGTCATGAAGGCAGTCCCTACCAAAATAATGAAAGCAAGACCATTTGTATAATAATCACTGCATTCCAGAGAACAAAATGGAGCAAGTTCCCACATGCTATTTCTGTATTCAGTAGCTGACAGGCTTGCTAGACTTACCTAAGTGGCTGCAGCTGCAATACACTGAAAAGAAAGCAAGGAAACCTATGAGACTTAGATACGGCCGTCCCCTTGGCCTCTGACGCTCCTCCCTTCTTCTATTTGACTTCCCTCTGATAGGTCCGTCATTTGGGGTGACGCTCCTCCCTTTTCCTGTTTCAGCTCCCTTTGATAGGTCAGAGCGGTGCAGCTGTGACACTCCTCCCTTCTCTGATAGGTCAGGACGGGGCAGAGATGTAGTGTGCTTAAAAATGGTTACAGAGCTTCGAACATACGAACTGTTGAAGCCTCAGAGTGTGCTTTAGAACGTTGAGGGTGCTTTTTATGTGCAGATGGGCGTGGCTGAGGGTGAGTAGTCCGAATAGCCTAGCCTACCAGGAGGACAGGAGTTCAGGACAGATGGAGTGAGCTTCAGAACGTCTGAGGGGGGATTTTATTTATATAGATACTTGAGGGCTTACCAGTGTTTGAGAGAGGCTGGGTATTCTGTTAGCATTGATTCTGTGTGGGATTGATGTTTAGTAATCCAGCTTTTTTAGTTTTCTATTAGGTGTAGTGATGTTATACTGCCCACTGCAATGCTTATGCTTTTTCCTAGGAAGGCCCTTGTGTGACCCCTGGAAGTTAGTACTGTTATGGTAGAATTGCTTTATAGGTCCTGAGTGATTTTGTAGGTCATTTTTTTATTACTTCACAGTATGCCTAGTACTAGATTGTGGATTTGGATTTAGCTTATGCTTCTTTCAGTTGTAGCTCAATGCAAGTTATATTCAAGTACAGTAGATATTTTCCTGTTTCTGAGAGGCTTACAATCTGTTTGTACCTGAGGTCAAGGAAGGTTATGTGATTTGTCCATGATCTCAAGGAGTGGCGGTGGGATTTGAACCTTGGTTCTCAGACTAATATTGATAAAACATATTCCAAACATACTTGTTAACTCAATAATAAACTAAAGGCCAGCAGATTTGAAACCTAGTGGCCATTTGGCAACCTGCCAAAAAACTGATAGGCAAATCATTTTATGGTTGCTATTAACCGCAAGATTTCTATTAGTGTTGCTGATCGTCACTGCTACTTGAAGAACAGGAAGATGCTGGAGTAGGGAGCTAGATCTGTCTGGGAGCCAAGTGTTAAAGTACTTGCTAATATTTCTAGAATACCGCAAATATTGTTCTGCTTAATATGTTGTATTAATTTGGTGCATTATTTTTATTTTTTTGCCATACAATTTCTGGAGTATATTCTGTGTGCACATTACCATCAGTAACAGAAGTACTGGGGAGACAGCTGATACAGCTGCACCAGAGCCACATAGTGAAGGACTCATTCCATGCTGTGTTCAAAAGTGTTCCACTGTCCTTTTACTGTTGACAGAGGTGTTGTCCCCCACTCTAAGGATTTTAACTTGCTCCATACACCATCCTAGCCACACCCATACCCTGACCCTAGCCTGGGGAAGGAAAAAGACAAGTGGGGAATGGGAGGATTTGGAAAGTAAGAAAAAGAAAGGTGATGCATGATAAGGGAGGGGGAACAATGAGGAATGAAAGGCAGATGAGGAAAATGGAAAGCTCAAAATCAGAGACATGTAGGGGAAGAAGACAGAGGGAAGGAGGAAATAAAAATGGAAGTGAAATCATGGAAAAGGGTTTGGGATAAAACCAACATGAGGAAATGCTAAACAGCCCAGACCAAGCCAATTGGAAAAATAAAATGATCAAATGTCTCTCCTGGTGAGGGATACCAAAAGCAATTAGTCTGTTTGAAACAGCAAGTTATATAATTCAATACTGTTTAAAAGGTATTTAAATAAAATTTAAATGGAGGAGGAAAGACTTCAGAAGAATAGTGCTGCCTTTACTCTTCTGAAGTCTATCCTCCTCTATGTAAATTCAGTTTAAATAACTTTTAAACAGTATTGAATTATATGACCTGCTGTTTCAAACAGACTAATTGGCTGTTGGTATTTTACATACTGGGGGTCTTTTACTAAAGATTAGCTAGAGTTATCTGCAACAGGGCCCATAGGAATAAAATGGGACCTACTGCAGATAACTCGAGCTAACCTTTAGTAAAAGACCCCCACTATTTGTTAGCCTATGTTATTTGAGTTCTTCTGCTGTGGGGCCATTCTCATAGTATCAAATCCAAAATCTGCACAGTTGCTACCATATATATGACCACAAGTTAGGGTGTGCAAAAGCAAAAGTTGGTTCAGGGCAGCATAACCTTGAGCCCTTTGTCACAACTACCCTTCTCTTAGCAATAAAACAAAATCTGAGATTGTGTCAGCCATATTGCACTTAAAAGTGACTAACACAAAATAACCACAAAAATGGCCAGTGATAACTTAATTTCCAGCTTTGTACCTTGTACCTTAATATGGTGATATAGAGTTTCATCAGCTCGATAAAAAGTCTGCAAAGCAAGGAGCTATAAAACAAACAAACAAACAAACAAAAAAGCTGCCAGCCAACCACTGTTAGCTATTACATTTGAAATATTACTCAAAAAATCTGATCTTTTTTTTTTCTGCTCCTTAGGTGGTTTGGGTACATTCCATGCTTTGATAAACTGTGTAGTACATATGATCATGTATACCTACTACGGATTGTCTGCTCTCGGACCGGCCTATCAGAAATACCTGTGGTGGAAAAAACACTTGACATCTGTGCAGCTTGTAAGTAGTTTCCAATCAAACTCTTTTAAAATACCATCTGCTTCTGTTTATAAGTGGATTCTTAATTGTGTGTTTTTGGTGTCCATTATTTATCTGTCAGTTCTTGGAAAACTAATTTAACATGAGGGAGAAACAATTTTATCTGCATTTGTTGTGTAACATTTTTTCTAGATCAATATGTTAGGCTTGGAAATACTGGTGGAGGGTTGTGTTGCCATAAGTAGGATGAAGGATCTTGTAGAGTACAGTGAATGCATAACAAAATGGTCAGATGTGATGTCAGCATATAAATTTTAAAAATGTATTTCTTATTTCAATTTTTATGATCAATACAAATATTTAATGATTAACATGAAAAGAAACATAAAATTACCCATTACAAAAGCAGAAAAGAGGGGGAAAACCCCACAACAGTTACCACAAGCCCATACCTATAACTGCAGGCCAACATAATCTAATAAACTTAAATATACTACCCAGCACACCAAGACGAAGCAGTGATGTAATCAGACTTTAAACTGCAACTGACTTTTCAGATAGGAAATGTTCTAAATGAACTGGATCCATGAAACTAAATTAATCATTCCCGAACATGACCAAAGACTTGCAAGGAAAGTTTAAAAAGAATGTAGTACCTAAGGCTAAAACTCTAGGTTTTAAAGCTAAAAAGAGTATTCCTCTTCAATTGTTAGTTGCCACAGACTGGGAAAATATATTGTAGATCTGCTACCCACAAAAGGCAACATGTTTCTTAGGAAAATAGACCTTTTTTGAGATTCAGATTGAAAAGTAAACAAAGAGTAGCACAAGTTGCTATACAATTTTGAGACGACTCAAGAAACTCAGAGATAATCCAGACTAGAGGGAGAGAGAAAAGGTTCTAAGGCCCCTTTCTGCTCAGAAATCTAGTTCCTCAAGGAATACAATATATAATATCCATAGCTAATGCTGGAGCTTGTGGTTTTAATAATATTTCTCTCAAGTATTTCTTCAGCAATTCTAGAGGAGCTACAGTATAGGTAGAGTTAGAAAAATTTTTAAAAAAATGATTACCAATTTTTACAGCAAAAATTCCAAATGTTTGTGAACATTTAAGGAATACTTCCCTTTAGAACAGGGATGGACTGACAGTGTTCTGGGCCCCCAGGCAATAAGGGTCACGGGCCCCAAACCACTTGCTAGTGGAGGACGGGCCTCCTACTACTGTGGGCTCTCAGCCACTGCTCTATTGTCCCAATGGTCGTGCCACCTCTTTGTTAGGAGAAACTACAGATGCTAAAGTATTAACTTGAGAATCAAACATCAATATCCTAGAAACCACATTTTGCAGTTTCCTATTATCAATTTCTTCACTGTTTGTTCAGACAAAAAAAATTGTCTCAAAGTCCCCAGGAGAAGTCTCAGATCTACAACTGTCCAAACCTCATTCAAGGTGGTCTAATCGCTTTGAGAGGACTTAACCATCTCAGTTGGAGTTCAATAGAGTGAGGAATTGGACAGACTCGGATAACATAGTGGTTGACAAGAGGTTTGAAACACTGTAGGATGGAGTAGAAGAGTCAATAGCCTGAAGATTCCTAAATGTATTGGTGGAGATTGGATGGGATGAGGGGGAGGGTGTTTAAGTTTGAAAGTTATCAGATGATGGTCAGAGAAGGGAAGAGCTGAGGCGCAGAAACTGGAGAGTGAGCAGTTGGAGAAGAAGATAAGATCAAGACATTGGCCATTCTGGTGAGTAGGGGTAGTGGAGTACAGTTGAAGGTTGAAAGAGCATGTTAACGTGAGAAACTGAGAATCATAATAGAGGGATCATTAGCATGAATGTTAAAGTCGCAGAGAATGAGGGAAGGAGATGAAGGTTCAAGAAAGAAGGAAAGCCAGGAGTTAATATCAGTGAGAGAGGAAGAAATGGACTTATCGGGGGGGGGGGGGGGGGGGGCGTGATAAATGACTGCTATTCAGAGAGGTAGAGGGATGAATTGATAGATGGAGTGGACTTCAAAGGAAGAAAAGCAGTGAGACTGAGGTGGAAGAAGAGGCTGAAATCTGCAAGAGTGTGAGGGTAGTAGCTCGACACCATCTCCACAGCCAACCAGGTGAGGAGTATGGGAGAAAGGTAACCTCCATGCCACAAGGCCACAGGTGGATGAACCATTCAGGTCTTTATCTGCCATCACTTTGTCACGGTTGTGGCCGTGCTCTTATGTTCAGACCTACTGTTTCTCTGTATCTAGCTCTGTGACCTCTCCAGTCTGCCTTTCCCCCCATTGTTCTTCCTGTTAGCCAAGCCTCGTTTTGGCCTCCCGGCTTCTGTTTCATATCCTACTTGTGACAGCATCAGCCTACTCCTTTATAAGGACCCAGTTAGCTTTCCTGCGTTGCCTTTGTGACAGGTCTATTTTCCTTTTTCTTCTTGTACTGTTGTTTGATTCTGAGGGAACTGGTTGTCTTGTTATGCTATGCCTCTGGGCACAACCTCGAGCCCTCTGAGTGGTTTTGGTTTGAATCTGTATGGATTACTTCCCTGTTAGGTTTGCTTTCAAGTAAAGCCCTCTTCTGTTTCTCTGTGTGTGGTGTTCTGCTTAAAGCCCTCTTCTGTTTCTCTGTGTGTGTGGTGTTCTGCTTAAAGCCCTCTTCTGTTTCTCTGTGTGTGTGGTGTTCTGCTTAAAGCCCTCTTCTGTTTCTCTGTGTGTGTGGTGTTCTGCTTAAAGCCCTCTTCTGTTTCTCTGTGTGTGTGGTGTTCTGCTTAAAGCCCTCTTCTGTTTCTCTGTGTGTGTGGTGTTCTGCTTTAAACCTGTATGGATTACTAGCCTGTTAGCTTTACTTCCAAGCGAAGCCCTGTTCTGATTTTCTGTGTGTGGTTCTGGTTTCAACCTGAATAGATTCCTTCCTTGTTATGTAGGCTCTCCAGCATAAGCCTGTTCTGTTTCCTTGTGTGGTTTTCCTTGTTACCTTTCGCTGTTCAGAGAGCTGGTTGTTGCCAGCCCAGCTGCTTTCCTTGATTACTTTGCTTCCCTAGCCTAGCTGCTTTCTTTGATTACCTTACTTCCATGCAGCTGGGTGTGCTCTGTCTCTGCCTGCCTTTCCTTTCCCTTCCTGGCTGAGTTCTGTTAAGAATATTGTTTTCCCCTTTGTTTGCTTTAAACCTTTGACTGCAGTGTAAGCTCTGCTTCTTTCTGATGTGTATTAAAAGTAGCCCTTCCCTTTAGCCTGCTTTAACTCTTTGCTGTGTCTCCTAATTCTTGTGAGCATTGCTCCTTATCTGATCCATGTATGTAAAGGCAGCTTTCCCTGTTTGCTTACTTTTCCCTTTTCCCTGAGTGCTGTATGGTACAGCCTAGAGTGTGTTCCTATAGTTGGCTCCCCTTTTCCCTTGAGTGCTGTGTGGCACAGCCTTGTGTATTCCTGTAGGTGGCTTCCCTTTATCCTTGAGTGCTATATGGTACAGCCTAGTGTTCCTATGAGTGGCTTCTCTTTTCCCTTGAGTGCTGTGTGGCAACCTAGTGTATTCTTATGAGTGGCTTCCCTTTTTTCCCTTGAGTGCCTGGTGGCACACCCTTGAGTATTCCTTTGAGTGGCTTCCCTCTTCCCTGAGTGCTGTATGGTACAGCCTAGAGTGTTCCTTTGAGAGGCTTCCCTTTTCCCTTGAGTGCTGTGTGGCACAGCCTAGTGTATTCCTTTGAGTGGCTTCCCTCCTCCCTGAGTGCTGTGTGGCACAGCTTAGAGTGTTCCTTCATGAGTGGCTTCCCTTATCCTTGAGTGCTAAGTGGCATAGCCATGAATGTTCCTTTGTGTGGCCTTGTCTTGAGTTTTTCTGTGGGCTTTCTGTAAGAGTGCTCTCTGTGAGGTTTCTGGCTGTGTTTGAATGGATTGCTTATTCATTTAACTGTAACTACTATCGCAGCCTTGAGCGGTCTCTCTGTGTGGCACAAGTGGGCCGTTCTTCTGTTTAGCTGTGTCTACTAGCAAGGTCCTGTGCATCCTCTCTGTTTTGATTCTGAGTGGATGGTTCTTCCGTTTAGCTGTGACTACTAGCTCAGCCTTGAGCTACCTCTCTGTGTGATTTCTGTTTGACTTGGTTAGGATTATTCGTTTATAGCTGTGGATCTAGCACAGCGCTGAGTATCCTCTCTGTTTCGTTCTGTTTGTGCTTGAGTGGGTGGTTCTTCTGATTAGCTGGGACTATTAGCCCAGGCCTGTGCTGCCTTCCTGTGTGGTTTTCTTATCTTTTACTTGTGGTTTCTACCATGTGAGTCTTAAGTACATAAGTATTGCCATACTGGGACAGACCAAAGGTCCATCAAGCCCAGCATCCTGTTTCCAACAGTGACCAATCCAGGTCACAAATACCTGGCAAGATCCCCAAAAAGTACAAAACATTTTATACTGCTTATCCCAGAAATAGTGGATTTTCCCCAAAGTCTAAGTGGGATTGTCTTTTCCCCTTCAGTTTCTTTGAGCATGTGTGTAGGGTCTTTTGACCCCTTGTTTGTGGCTCTATTTAATGCAGTGTGTGTGCACTGCTTGAGTAGTACTTGCTCAAGAGATTCCGTTCTGTTTCTTTTCCCTTCCCTCTGCTATGATTCGGTTCCAGTTCAGCCGTGAGGCCCGTACGCTTGGACTCTGTACGAGTGGGTTCCAGATTGGCCGTGAGGCCCACCTGAGTGGTCTATCTCCCTTTTCTGGCAGTGCTTGTTGCTTGTCTTGAGTGTGCTGTCTATTTGCCATGTCTGGTATCCTGTTTGTATTCAGTGCCTGGTTCGCCTCTGCTCTGTGCCTCCCTGGAGGACTTGTCTGTTGTAGCCTGGCTGCAGCCCAAGGGCTCACCATCCCGGGTTCCGTGACACACTTATGTTACAATGAAGCAGAGTCTTCAGGGCAAAATTAGTCTCTGGGCAAGCAGATAGAGATAAAGAGGTTGTGGATGTAGGAAAGTTTGTTGCAGACAAGCAGGCATTCCACAGAGCACATGAGAAAGGCAGAGAAGAAGGTGAGAGGAGAGGAACAGATTTGGATGAGAGATGATGTGGAGGACCAGGATTGGAATTGATATCCCCAGTGGACAGCAGGAGGAGGAGCCAGAGTACAGAGAAGAGTAGGAGAAGCATGATGACAGCGACGAAGATGAGATCTACCCAGACAGAATGGAGATGGTTGAATGAAAGGAAGGAAATACTGAAGATTCAGAGCTGAGAAGAAGGGAGAAGACAAAAAAATGGTGAGATGATGAAAGTAGAAGGTGGGCAATATGTTTCTGCGGTATACAGTGGTTTCAGATGAAGAAAGAGATTGGGAAGGGAAAACACCAAGAAGAGAAACTGTACTGGAGCACAAGAAATAGCAGAGAGAAAATACAAACAGTGTAGAGAAAATGTTTTGTGTGTTGTTAGGCGCGTGGCACCTGGAGCGGAGGCCCTCGGTGGATCGGGGTGGACCTGGGAGTCACCCCGGAGAAGGCTGTGAGGATATGTAGATGGGCTGCAAGTCCTCCATAGCACCTGGAAGCAGCTGGTGGAAGTGCTAGGCACCTGGAGTGGAGACCCTGGAGTAGGCTGTGAAGATGTGTAGATGGGCTGCAAGTCCTCCACAGCACCTGGAAGGCAGCTGGTGGAAGCGCTAGGCACATGGAGTGGAGGCCCTGTGCTCCTGAGGTAATACTTGAAATGCCTTTTTGTTAGAAGTTTGACGGATGCATTCCAGATAGACATAGATCTTGATGGCTTTCTCCTGTGCAGACTCCGAGTCAGGCCAGTGCCTGAATGTTTTTACTGGTGGAATTAACAAAAAAGGCGCTTTAGGAGTGTCCAGGTTCACCCACATCTACAGGTGGAAGCACAGAAAGAACAGCCATCTTAATCTGAGAAGTGAATTTCTTGGCCTCTCTAAGCTGTTATGTTCCTGGGAGCACGAGTTTTACTCTTTTTGTTATAGGAACTAATTTTGCAGAACTGTTTTTCTTTACTTTTCCTACATTTAATTCTCCTATCGCTGAAGCAGTAGAAGGAGTGTGTGCTCCTTGGAGGCAGTAGTAATGATTTTTTCACAATTTTTCTCTTCTGGGAGAAGAGCTTATTAGCTAATTCCTAAGCTGGAGCAAACCTGAGATGATACAGCTATTCAATTTCAGCCTGAAAACTACAGGTTATAACAGTTACTGGGACACGGTAGTGCCAGTATAGTGTTCACCCTCTTTTGCATGTGGGTACTATTTGGGAATTTTGTCATCAAGACCTGTGTCAGTGGTTTTCCTTTTATGACTACATTTATTGGGGGGGGGGGGGGTGAGGAAAGACTCCATGCTAAAGGAAGACTCCATGCTAAACAGCTGTCTTCTATTCTACAGGTCCAAGGTTATAGCCTGGCTTGTCTTCGAGTTCTTGATACCTTGGCAGATAGGTTTGAGACCTTCAAGAAACAGGATAGCTAAAGATTGCAATTGGGAAGCTGGCCTCTGTATCTTAAACCTTTTTTTCTTCAGTGTTTTTGATATGCCAGGTGTCCTGAGAGAACAGAAAAACAAGTATTTGGACATTAGCAGTCTCCTGATTTTTTTTTTTTTTTTTGAATTACCAGTGAATGGTTAAGTTCATCTCCAAACAATACATAGTGATTCTGTTCAGGCAGTGTTAATATGGATTTCCTGTCCCCTTGCAGGTTCCTTCTGGCCCTCGCCTATTAGTAGTCCCCTAGCCAGTGGATCTTCTCTACCTGAGGCTAGCAGTGATCCGATGATAGTATTATTAGATGGATGAAAGTAGCTGTGAGGCCCAGAAGCCTTAGCTCCCTAAATTTTCTAGAGAGTCCTTGACATACATTCTTAGACCAACACATCAAGAGACTGGAAATCCTGATACTAATTTTGGCTACATTTTGGGCAATATTGAGTGCACAGCTACTCCCAGAGTGCCATCTAGGACTGCATTCTTTTGGGCAGCTGGCGTTTTCTATAGCACATTAGCTTTCTGTTTCTTCCTGGAGTTGTCTTAGCATTTTTCTTCTCCATGTCACAGGTTTCCTTCAGCTCACCTTATATGTAAGTCAATTCTACCTTTGTGGCTTTGCACTAAAATATCTTTTCAATACAGGTCTAATACAAATGAGGTGTTTTATACCTTGTTCACAATTCCACAATTTCTTCCATTCCAGGGTTCCTTTTTTTAAATCACCTTTTTTAAGAACGGCCTAGTGCACTGAACGATACAGATGCCACCTAGATTCACTTAATCTTCTAGGTGCTTCATTTTTTTAGTCTACTCCGACGCTTTCAGAGATCGCTAAGGTTGCTCCCAGATAGTCATGTGTTGTGTTCTGTTGCAGCTCTAGCACTAACGGCGCTGGAACGCCAGTAAGCAGCAGTGATTTTGAGCTGGTTAAGTTGCAACTCATTCAGTTTTTCTTTAGATCTTCTGTCTGCTTTGGCTTTTCAGCTCTGTTCTTGGGAATATAGTCAGTCTGTGTTTGGTCTTCTCATCTACGATACCTTGCTTCATTTGTAGAATGAGCAGGAGTTCTGTAGTGGCACTCCTGTTTTTGAGTGGGAAACTGTCGCTAACTTGAACAGCAGCACTGAAGATTTTAATATTTCTTGTATTACAGAGAGGTGTGGTAGCCGTGTTAGTCCACTTTTAAAGGTAATCAATAGAAATAAAACATGGAAAAGAAAATAAGATACCTTTTTTATTGGACATAATACATTTCTTGATTAGCTTTAGAAGGTTGCCCTTCTTCATCAGATCGGAAATAAGCAAATGTTGGTAGATGACAGTATATATAAGTGAAACATCAAAGCATTTCAGTGACAGTATAGGGGTTGGATAGGTGAGAGACCGGGAGATATGCATGGGAACATCAAAGCATTTCAGTGAGTCTAACAGGATGGGGGTGGATAGGTGAGATATGCATGGAGACAAGAGGGTGACAAACAGAGCAGTACAACTTTATGGTTTATAATGGGCTAGAAAACCCAGATCTTTAAGTCCTGTCTGGTGGGTGTCAAAATAGTTAATCATTCTGACTTCAAAGGTCTTACGTTCCTGTATTGTTTTAAAGTTACCTTTTAGGATTCTTACTATGAAATCACTGGGTACAGTGTTCTGGTTTTGTAAAGAGCTCCCCACAGGCGTGGCATATCCTGGCTGGGCACTGGCATTTTGTCATGTGATGTCTATGTAATTAAATCTAGTCTAGCAATCGGCTTGGTTCTCCATATAGCATCCTTGTCACAATTTTTTACACTGATGATGTATACCACATTGGAAAGATGAGCATGTAAAGGATTCCTTTATGTGAATATTTTTCCTTTGTGAAGGACTGTGGACGTCCTGTTGAAATGTTTTTGGGCATAGCTTGCAGCTGGATATATTGCAAGGATGTGTGCCATTCTCTTCTTTTTGAGTCTGTGTTGGGAGCTTACTTCTGATTAGCTTATGTTTTAAGTTGGGTGCTGTCGGAAAGCCAGCACTGGTGGGGATGGGAATATCTCTTTCAGTATTCATCCTCCTGGAGTAGAGGCTGAAGATCTTTATGATTTTTCTTAATTTTTCCAGCTCTGGGTTGTATGTCACTATAAGGGGGATTCTGTGTGTGGCTTTTTTCCTTTGCACTGTAGCAGATTTTCCCTGGGTGTTTTGAGGGAGGAGGCAATATTCTTGGAGATTATTTTGGGGTTGTAGCCTTTCTGTTCAAAGGATGCAGTCAGGATTTCAAGGTGTCTGTCTCTGTCCCTTGGGTCAGAGCAGATACGGTGGTATCTTGTGGCTTGGATGTAATAATGGACTCTTTTTTGTATGTGAAGGGTGGAAGCTGGGAGTTGTGGAGGTAGCTGCATCTGTCTGTGGGTTTCTTGTATATAGATATTTGTATATAGTCAGCGCTGATTGAGACCGTGGTGTCCAAAAATTTGACTTTTTCTGGGGAGTAGTCAATTTTGAATCTGATTGTAGGATGGTATGTATTGAAGGAATAGTAAAATTGTTTCAGAGTTTTTTCCCCGTCAGTCCAAATCATAAAAATGTCATCAATGTACCGGTAGTATTTTAGGGGTTTGGTCTGGTATGTATTCAGGAATGTTTCTTCCAGCTCAGCCATAAAGAGGTTGGCATATTGGGGTGCTGTCCTAGTGCCCATTATTTGTAGATATTATCATTGTTAAAGCGGAAGTAGTTGTGAGTTAAAATAAATTTGATTAATTTTGTAATAGTTTCTGGTGAGTATTGATGGTCCAGTGTGGATGTTTTTAGGAGCCTCCCACATGCAGCTATGCCATCCGCATGGGGAATGTTGCTGTATAGTGATTCTACATCCATCGTGACCAGAAGGGCGCTTGGTGGTAATTGATATTATTTTTCAATTTATTCAGAAAGTCTGTGGTGTCTTCTATGAAGCTGTTTGTTTTGTGCACGAGAGGTTTCAGAATTCCCTCTATGAGCCCAGATATTTCCTTCGTGAGTGTGCCAATACCCGATATGATTGGTCTGCCAAGGTTTCCAGATTTGTGGATTTTGGTTAGTATGTAGAATGTGCCCACAGAAGGCTGGTTTGGTATGAGTTTCTTCAGATGTGGCTGTACTTGTTTAGGAAATGTTCTGATAAGGTCTTTTAGCTGCTTTGTATAATCCTGTGTTGGATCCTCTGTTAGTTTCCTGTAGTATGTATTGTCTGAGAGCTGTCTGTGCCCCTCTTCAATGTATTTTTGTGTGTCCATAATTACCACTGTGCCTCCTTTGTCTGCGGGTTTGATGATAATGCATTCGTTAGTTTGTAGAGTTCTTATGGCCGCTCTTTCTGGTGGAGTAAGATTGTACAGAATTCTCTTTTGTCGGAAAGTTGTGATTTTACCCTGTCTGAAGCTTTCTATGTAGTTGTCCAGCTTGTAGTTTTGTCCATCCTGTGGGGTGAAATAAGTGTTCTTTTGTTTAAAACTGTATTCTGGTCTGTTGGGGGTCCCTTTATTGTGAAAATGTGCCTTCAGGCGCAGTTTTCTAAAAACATTCTTCGAGATCAGAGTATAATTGGATTTCGTCCAGTTTGTTGGATGGGCAAAATGAAAGTCCTTGGGAGAATACAGAGACTTCATGCTGTGATAATTGATGGTATTACAGATAATTCGATCCAGGGGAATTGAGTCTCTTCTATGTGTCCTTTGTTCTTACAGATGGTTAAGGTAGGTCATGTCTGTTTCTGAAAGAAATAACAACCATTTTTGAGGTTCTTCCAGGTGATGGAAGTCATTACTTGTTTCTGTAGTCCAGATTTCTGTTACGTTTTCTGCCTCCCCCTAGATCAGTGGTTCCCAAACCTGGTCCTGGAGGCACCCCAGCCAGTCAGGTTTTCAGTATATCCACAATGAATATTCATGAGAGAGATTTGCATGCAGTGGAGGCAGTGCAAGCAAATCTCTCATGAATATTCATTGTGGGTATCCTGAAAACCTGACTGGCTGAGGTGCCTCCAGGACCAGGTTTGGGAACCACTGCCCTAGATGTTACGTTACCTCAGAGGCTTCAACAGATTACCACTAACAACGTTCTGATAGTTTTAATACCCCCCCCCCCCCCCCCCCCCCCCCCCACGGTGCTCTGGAATACGACTTTTGTTTTCAATCTGTTCTGTCTTAGAAAGCATCATCTGCTGTGAATTCCCAGCAGAAGGAATTGCTTCTAGCAGGGATCAATTATTGGAGTATGATGCTTCACTCTCTATGACTTGGCTTTTGAGAATTCCCTTTGAGAATCCAGGGTTAGACCTAGGAGGTCTTAGTCATTCTACTTCTGGCTGAAGTGATTTACCCATGTAGTGTGCCTAGTTAGCCTTACTTTGTCCTCAGTACCATCATTGCTGTCCTAGGGGATGCACGACTAGAAAGCTAACACAGAAATTCTTATTAAGTGCAGAATAGTAATGTTTTAAAGCAGGTCTGGATTCTCCTGTTCAGGGAGTTTCCAGTTGGGTGTGTATTAATGTGAAAGCAAACGTATCCATTCTTACCACCACCTTCTCTTGAGAAAAGTTATACTTCATTTTGAAGATGCTTCTCGGACCATTTTGAAGGACCTTATACTACATAACAGTGGCTCCCAGACTTGTCTTGGTAGCTCCCCATCCTGACTAGCTGGGGAGCCCCCCCAGGAGAGGTTTGCTTGATATTTCTCTCTTCAAATATGGACTTCTGCCTTTAGGAGCTGAGCCGAGGTGTCTTAACTTTAAAGTATGACACTTTCAATTTGCTTCTCTTATGCTTCCAGTTAGAGGGTGAACGAATTTCAGTTTTGGTTACAGTGCCAAAACTGGCCTAGAATCCTTTTTCTGCCAGGTTTCCATTTTGGCTGAAAGGCTACAGCCATGGTTTTGATAGAAACTGATCATGTGTTTTTTGATGGTAGCCGAAAATTTGTTCTATATCCTGCTTGTTCCACCCCCTCCCCCACGTCTTACAAACCGTGGTGGTCTAGAGGTGTAGTTGGGACAGGATTGATCTCCAGTTGCTCCTGCCCATATTAGTTTTTTCTCAAAATGGCTGCTATAATCTCTAGTCAGGGCAGCCATTCTGAAAGTACAGTTGAGATGGGCAAGAATGACATGACCTTAATATACCAATAGATTACCAGCTGGTATAAGGTCCACAGTATACACTACTGCCTGGACGCCTTTATCCTATTTTAATAAAGCAAAGATACTTACCTGTAGCTGCTGTTCTCAGAGAATAGCAGACTGACTATTTTCATGTGTGAGTGACATCATCCTGATGGAGCTCGGTGCAAACTTTTCAAGCAGCATTCCACTGCGCATGCTCTGGTGCCTTCCTGCTCACCATGTGAGAGCTGGTCCTCTAGGGGTGAAAAAGCAAAAAGTCCAAACTAAAAGACAATCCTAGGGGAGGTGGGAGGGTATGTGAGAATAGTCTGCCTGCTGTCCTTAGCGAACATAAGCTACAGGTAAGTATCTTTGCTTTATTAAAATAGGATAAAGGAGTCCAGATAGTGGTATATGCCTGCACTCCATCTGCTTGTTAGCCAACTGGCGAGCTCAGCGGCCTGCTCTGAAGGGACAGAGTCCGCAAGACTAAGCATACGGCTCAGACACGCCAAGTACACGCTCGTGTAGAGCTGTTAGGACTGGATGTGGGCATTGAGACCTGAAACCTTTTCCTCCCAAACAAATCCAAAGTTCTGGCCTCTTGCCCTGGGGGTGCCAAGGCATGAGACCAAGAACTGTTTCTGCTTGAGAAACAGATTCGCTAGCATGGAATGGTGAGGTAGCTGGGCCATCTCTAATCCAGGAGCCTTCTGGATACGGCACTGCATATCAACCTTCTTGGGCGTGACCTGCACTGTGTGGGGAGATTCCCAGTTCAACAGTGCGTCCTTACGGTTAGGGTGCAGTGACAGTGACCCCTTCTGTAAGGGGAGACTTATAGGCCAGATCAGATAGCATCTCTGCCATGGACTCCTCCTCCATCTACAACTTAAATGGGACAGCTACATCCATCTCCTCACAAAACTGGTGAAAGAGAGCACCTCTGGAGGAGATTTTTGTCTCTCTTGAGGTGAGGGCTCAGACAGGATTCCATATGACTCCTCCTCCAGGAAGTAATGTGGATCCTCATCTGATTCCCAAGAGCGATCCCAATTGGACTCTTCCACATATTGAGGATCAGGGGATTGAGTGTGCACTGGCCTTGACCTAGTGGAACCATATCCACGCTCTGAAGAGCCTTGAGGTGCAGTCCTTTCCTCAGACTCTGGGGAAGCTTCCTCCCCTGATGTAGGAGGAGGCACCTGCATTCTCACACCTAGATTTGGACACATTGTGAGGTGTTGGTGTCTAGGATCTGGGCACCAGCATCAGTGGAGCCTTGGGGAGGGCCCGGGGGGTATGGGAGCCCGGGCAGAGGCAGTCGAGAAGGCGTGGTGCCGAACTGGTGTCTGGGACTTGACTACTTGATGATAGGTTCACCAGCACCACTTCTGCGGAGCGGAGCGGTTCTCCCGGTGCCGGCGCTTCTCGGGTATTGGAGAGTCCGATGTCTTGGTGCTCACTGCACTGTTTGACAAGGAAGACCAATGCTTATGCTTCTTCAGCTTCCACCGATGCACAGAACTTCAGCCTCCAACTGAGCATCTCCTCGGTGTCGGGTCCTATGTTGACCAGTCCCAGGGCCTGTTAACAGCATCTGGTGTGGAGGCAGGCCCCCACTGGATGCCTGTGCACTTCCAGTGAATGTTTGTCTGAGCAGCCATGGAGTTCAATGCAGCCGGTGCCAAAGACGATGGTCCGCCTTCAAAGAGTCAAAAAGATGCTCCATTTGAGCCAGTCACACCCTCTGTGTTCTCACCTGTTTATGCAAACAGAGATCACAAACAAGAGGGGTCATGATTTGGCCCAAGGCAACTGATGCACCGATTGTGCAGTTCACGACAGAAATCATGCGCCTACACTTGGATCACTGATTGAATCCCACCGGGGGGGGCGGGGGTCTTCTTGGACACTGAAAAAGAATCTTGGCTAAATTAAACTCCTCAGTCTTGAACACTGAACACCACACTTGCTGGTGGCAGAAGGGATATTCACGGTGCAATGATGGACCATGGCCTATACCCCTTGAAAAAGTGGCAGCGAAGCGGTGCCTGTTGGGATCGATGCATTACAGATAAGTATCATTTCAAATTGATGAATCTTGCCAATTGCCAGTCACTTTTTCATAGATTTTTAAAGAAAAACACATTGAAAATATTAAAAATGTAAAAATATAAAATATATGTATTAATCAGGAAAGAGGGGATTTTTGGTTGATGATTACAATAGTCACCAAGGGGTTCTATTTGTTGACCCAGTTCAAATGCTCAGGGCGACTTGACCCAGTGACGTCCGAGACCTTTTCCTTCCATCCAGTAACATTGTGGTGAACTCGGGGTCTGCTGTTTTGTTGTATTCTCTGTGTATATTTGATGTTCCAGGGAGCAGTTTACATATTATGTACAGGTACTCACTTTATACCTGGGGCAATGGAAGGTGAGTGACTTTTTCAGAGTCACAAGGAGTTGCAGTGGGAACTGAGCCTGGCTCCCCACATTCTCGGGCTAATGCACTAACCACTGGGCCCTCCTCCACTCCAGATCCAAAGATGGTGGAGTGTTATGTCATTGACCGGAAGAGAATGTCTCACTTTTTTAAAATGTCAGCCCCTTTATTTTCCCTGACCTCTGACATGACCTTATGTGAACACACAACTCTCAAATGCAAATCATCTTTCCTTTGGAACATCTTGTATTGCATGAGAAATTAATGGCCACAAGAGGGAAGCAAAGAGCAACTAATCAGACAATAGCTGAGTCTTTTCTGCCTAGAGGTTTATAATGCATTGCATTGCATGGATGCTATGTTGTGTAAAGGAAACTTAAATAAATTAAAATGAACTCTGTATAGGTTATAAGATGATGCACCCACAAATGTGTTTTGAACAGGTAAAGTTAATTTCCTCATTATATCTGATCATGATGGGAATAAGTCTTTACTAAGACACTTCACTTTACTGAAATGAACAATCTATATAATTTTCTTAATGGTAAAACCCAGGTGCATAACACTTTTTTCTTGTTTCTTTCAGATCCAGTTTGTGATGATTACTACTCACATTGCGCAGTTCTTTTTTATGGAAAATTGCCAGTACCAGTTTCCAGTCTTCCTGTATGTTATTTGGGCATATGCGTTCATGTTTTTAATTCTTTTTCTCAACTTTTGGTATCAAGCTTATACCAAAGGGCAGCGACTGCCCAAGAGTAGCAAAAGTGAGTTCAAGACCAAAGGCCATTGACCCTACCCATGAAGACTATTTGAACAAACTACACACTGGTACCTTGCACTAACTGACAATCAGTATATTTAGGACTATGGTACACTGTGTACTTTTGTACTATTTTTTTCAAGACATAAAGACCCTGTATTTTTACCATAAGTTATTTGGGGTTTTGAAGATAGGACAATTTACTGATACAGGTAATTGTGGTTCTGTAAGCTACATGTCACACATCTAAGACTTGATCACCTATTTGTACTGTAAACCCCTTCCCCCAACATATGAAGTACTGTTAAGCAAGATGCCACTTAACTCATAGATGCATATGATAAGTATGAACAAATCCTTTGAGCACTATGGGAAATATGCAACAGACTGGGCTAATTAATATATTGAGCTGCTGAGCTTGCAGGTTACAAATACAAGCCTTATAAATAAAAGCATGATTGTCTTCCTTATAGACATGATATGTTTGTGATAAAGCCTCAGCATTTACTATTAAAAGTAAAATAATACTTATAAGAACTGGTTGCTTAGCTTTCTTGCCATTATGCATGGATGATATTGGTAGGTTTAAAATACTTGTTTAGGCACTGGGTGTGATCTTGGGATGCATGTTTGTAAATTAGGAATGTCATTGCAATTTCCATACTATAAACTTTTCTCACTTTAAACCATATGTGCTCAACCCAGTCCATGGGACACACCCAGCCAGTCAGATTTTCAGGGTATCCATAATGAATATGCACTACCTCTACTGTATGCAAATCTCTCATATGCATATTCATTGTAGGTATCCTGAAAACCTGACTTGCGGGATGTGTTCCAAAGACTGAGTTGAGAACTAGTGCTTTCGAATTTCATATACTAAAATGACTGAAAGAATGTGAGTAAACAGCTGTATAATAAACTTATCACAAAGACTTCTGTCTTTAAATGGCTTTGTTTGTTTTATGATCCTTTTTCTGTATTGCCTAGGAAGCTTCCACACACTGAGAAGAATCAGTTTAGATCCTGAAGTATAATATAAGATGGGAGTAAAGCTTTCAATTTAGTGCATGGGTGCTGGGAGGAATTTTTCCAAGGCAGGGCAAAGAAATGTTTGCGTTACCCAACAGAATGTTTTGGATTACAGTGAGTGGTGGGTTTTTTTTTTGTTCTAATCTCTTAAATTGTTTAAAGATTTTAACCACCATAACATTGGCATCAGAGATACACAGTCCAAAACACGCACACTTGTTCCTCAAATGCATCTAGTTTAGATCAATAATTATTGCAGTCACCACTGCTTTGTGTCTTCTCTGCCACAATCCCTTCATGTTTATGAAAATAGACAAAAAGTGTAAGCAAGAGGTAGTTTTATACATTTTAAAATATGAAAAGACGGCGGGAAGGGGGCGGGTGGCAAGGCAAACACTTTTAAAAACAGGAAGGGGGCAGCAGCCCATAAAAGTATTTCTATACATTTAAGAGGGAGAGAGGGCAGGAATCTGGTGACTCTGTAGTAGATGAAGGTGAGTTACATTCAGGTACACTAAATGCTGCTGAGGCTCTAGTGCAATAGTTCTCAATCTTTCTTCAGCTCGGACACACTAGATGGATAATGCTTGCCTGTGTGACATTGAGTACAAGTTCCTCACAAATGTTTTATCATTTTTTCTATGGAAGTCACCAATAGTAAAATAAATCTCTTCCCTGCCAGGCACATTATAAAATACAAAACCTGGAAAAAAATCCTAACTCTTATGCTTGTTTACATATATATTGAATCATAGGATTAGTACTGCTGTCAAACATATATATGTACACACAGGGCCGGTCTTAGCAAGTGCGGGGCCCTGTGCAGACCAATTTGGTGGGGCCCCACCCTAGCCCCGCCCCACCCTAGCTCCGCTCCACCCCATTGATAAGATTATTCCATTTTTAGAAATTTTTTTTATTTATGAAATTTCAAATAAAGACAAATGAAGCTAAACTTGTACAAAAAACTGGTTGAAATAATAAGCACAATGCTATCATCATGAAACCTCCCCTCCCCAGAAATTATTCAGTTCAAGTCCACTACAATTAGTAGTTCCAATTCTCATAACAAAGGAGAAAATAAGGAAAATATTAAGAAAAGATCCAGCACAGTGCTACAGTGTACAAGGTAGCAGGAATGCCTTATCTGCCTATGGCTGGAGAGAGGTTAAGTGACGCGATGCCAGTCCTGAGGCGGAGTTGAGGCACGATGAGTGGGGCCCCCTTAGGCGCGGGCCCTTTGCGGCCGCCTGGTCGCCCTGCCTAAGACCGGCCCTGTATACACACACACACAAACACACACACACAAAAGCTGTGATAGGTAGCACCACAAATTTTACACTGGGCCCTAACACCAACAACACCTTACTACAAGTAAAACACTTGGAATTCTGTGTTTTGCATGTAACTGAGTATGGTGTTCTGTTTGCTACAGATCTCTATACATTAACTACATGCAAACAGAATACCATACCTCAGTCACATGCAAAACACAGAAAGATCCCTCACCAAATTAGAAATATGAACAAAAATTGAACTAGGGATCCCAAGAAGTCAAACTGGCATATACAACAACACTGGGAGAATAACAAACAAAAATGCATTTCCTCTTATGCTAATCATACTACAAAGACATCTGTGGTACACATTGCCCAACTCATATATTCCAGTTAATGAATTCAAATAAAACACTTTTTTCTAACTTTGTTATCCAGATATTTTATTTTTCTATCATGTTGGTCCCAGATTTCTTTTCTGCTAATTCTTTCCAGGAGTTGCTGTGCATTTGTTATTTCTCCTCTCTTGTTCCATTCCCTCCCTACAACCATCTGATATATTGATCTTTCTCTTTTAGCTATTTCTTTTCTGCCTGTCTACTCAAATTTCATTCGCTTTCTAATCCTGTAATTCTCCATCTCCTTTTTACATTTCACCTACCTATTAACTTTCCATCTTCCCGTCTCACCACCTAGCTCTCCTATTTCCATCTTATTCCTAACACCAGCCTCCTATTCCCTTCTGTCTTTCATTTACTTCCCATTACCACATTTCTATCATCTGTACTCACTCTTCTTGTTCTCATTCATCTCAACAATCCCCATGCCCTCTCACATGGTTCCACCATTACTATAATATTCCCTCCCTCCAGCATCTCTCCCTTTCCCTCTTATCCTTGTAGCCTGACAACTGCCTGTTCTTCCCCTTCCATCTCCCAGCATCTCCCTGTGCCATCTTTTTCCTTTTATCTTCCTCCCTTTCCCGTTCATCCTGTAGTCTATCTTGAAACTTCTCTTCTAGAGGTCTCTGGCATCAGCAGTGATATACATACACTGCCTATGTCCTGCTCCTAAGTTTTTGTTTAGATCCAACTGCCTGTTTCTGCATGGGCACACCAGGTCAGAGGGAAACGTCCAGGACACAGGCAGTGTATATGTATCCCTGCTGCTGGGGACCTCTAGAAGACAAGTTGTACAGTAGACCGGGGGAGGGGGTAGATAGAGGAGGAGATATTGAAGAGAGCAAGAGATGGTGAACCCCAGGTGGAGGTAGGGAATTGGAGGGACAGATGCCAGATTTGGGGGGGGGGAGGTGATAGATGGTGAGATCATCCTAGATCATGTGGTAGGGGCCTCCTGTTCCTTGGGACCTTCAGCATCTTCCCAGTGGCCCGAATAGTCAGTCTGCCCCTGTGTGGAGGGGAATGGCATCAGTGGCTATGAAATCTGTGGGGGAGGGAGGAAATGTTCCCCGTTGCCCCCCTCTACCCATGATTTAATGTTACATAGGGAATACAATATTTGTCACCCTGTTTTGATAGGTGTCTAAAGCGAAGTCACTCAGGTGTAGCAGATGTTCTCTGAGGACAGCAGGACATACATTTTCACATGTGTGGATGATGTTTCAGTGTGAATGCTGCCTAGAGTTCTATTGTTTCTAGAAGCCTTTGGCAGACCCCCACAGCTCATATAAGTGCCTTCCTGCCTGCCCAAGTCATGCAAAACCTGCAGCTGGCTAAAAAAAAAAAAGCATAGAGATATATGGCATGTATGTTCTCCTATCCTTGGACAACATCTGCTACAGGTGAGTAACTTTGTTTTCTCCAGAGAAAAGCAGGACATTACCTTCTCACATGTGGGAATCCCTAGCCACCAGATTCACCAAAAACAAGCTGTTGCCATTATTATTTATTGGGATTTATTAACTGCCTTTATGAAGAGATTCACCCAAAATGGTGTACAGTGGGTAAAGTTTAATATAAATAGCATAACAATAATAATGACCAAATATAAACAGATGGGGAAAAAAACTCAAAGTACTGCATTTTTCTTCCTTGCATCTTCACTCTGGAATTCCCTGCCCCGTTCCCTCAGAGCAGAGATCTCTCTTTGTTACCTATAGCCCTCAAGAACCATCTTTTTAACTTGGCCTTTCCTTCAATTTAGCAATAAGGGATGTAGTGGAAGAGTTAATGGCACAGCAGCTCCCCCCCTCCTTTTATCCTTAATTTCCCCTTACACCATCCATACTTCCCCCTGTAGTTTAACTTTTACCTTTCCTATACCACTCCCCTCTTAGACTTCCCTGAATGAATGTTTATGTAGGTGAGAACTCCTATTTCTGTCCTATGTAAATTGGTGTTCCTTTCCTACCCTGAATTTTATTTCTATAAACCGCTCTGATTTGTGTTTACTAAGAGCAGTATAGAAAATGTTAATAAAAGAAACTCAAGATCAACAAATTAAAACCTAATACTAGGACTACCATGAAACAGTATCAAATATACACATTTAACAGCACTGAAATTCAAACAGCTATGTCAGCATGATATTATTGAAACATCTAATAAGCAAGCATTAGAACATTCAAATAACAGATATGATGATGATATTCTACAATGCAACTTACCATGTAACTGAGGGGCCAAGTGCAGAAACATAGATGGGGACAAGATGAGTGGTACAGAGTCAGTTTGGATAAATAGATGGGTGGCTAAACTCAAAGCATGTTCTTTATACACTTAAAGATATAAGGAACTGGTCTAAGTTACAGTGTGTGTAGCAAGCTAGTCCAGGTGCAGAGTAGTGTACAGTGAGCCATCCTATGTATTAAAGGCTTGGGAAAAAAAAGCCAAGCTTTCACCTGCTTCCTGAAGTAGAGGTAGTCTTCTGTTAGATGTAGTCCCTGTGGGAGTAAATTCCAGAGCGTGGGGGCTTGCTAGTCGGTATCGCATCATACAATTTCTTTGGTTGAGGGTACAGATTGTGATGCTTCTTGAGAAGACCTTAGAGATCTCAAAGGTGTGTAAAGGGCTAACTTATTCTTTAAGTACTCTGGCCCATTTTGTCTGAGGACCCTGAAAATCAATTTTAAACTTAGCCCTGTAAGGTACTGGTAGCCAATGTAGTTTTTGCAGGAAGGGTGTGATGTGGTCACGCCACTTGCAGCTTTCTATCAGTTGTGCTGCACCATTATGAATTAGTTGGAGCTGATACAAACTCTTTCTTTTTGCTTTGATTAGTGTACAGGACATTACAGTAGTCTAGTCATGATGTTATGGCATGGACCATTGTGATCAGACTTATCAATATATGGAGAGAGATTTTGTAGCTGGCTGTTTGAAATTTGCAGGATCAGAGTGAGTGATGATTCCACCAGTATCCCAAGATTCCTGACCTGTGATTTTAGGGGGAGTTCATACTTCCCAAAAGGTATTTTGAAGTTGGGTAATTGTCCACTTGTGTTAACGTACCCAAAGAATGTTTTGCTATTGTTTGCCCATTCCCGAGTTGCGGTTAGAACCCCTGTCATAGTTTCTGTGCAGATCATCAAGAAGGGACACAAAAACTGTCTCTGTTTCAGACCCAGGTCTGAAGCCAGAGTGACATGGGTCTGGCCAATTACTTTCAATCAGCCAGTCACTGAGTTGAATGCAGGCAGTCTGTTCCATATGTTTTGTGAAGAAAGGAATGTTGAGACTGGCAGGTAGTTTTTGAGCTTGGCCTGGTAAATGGAGCTCTCTTCAGTAGGGGGCGCATCAGAGCTCTTTTTAGTGTTGTTGGCAGCTGCCCTTGTACAAGAGGAGTAAGCAATTTTAGTGGCCCCTTCAACGAGGCCTGTGCTCGCTCATACTATTTTTGCTGGGCAGGGGTCAACAGGGCAGGCTGTAGGCCGTAGACCTTTCAGGATTTGTTTTCAAGAGATTCCTCTCTGATCGGGTTAAATGAGTCCCAGATGGTTGGTGGGGGAGAAGTGTTCTCCTCAGCTGGTGGGAGCTTCGATGGGTCTGTCTAAGTCCTGATGGAGAACTTTAATTTTGTTGGCAAACTATGTGGCAAAATAATTGCTGGTTAGTTGTGACGGGGGAAGGCTGTTTCTGTTGTGGGGTTTGTAGTAGGCTGTATACTATTTTAAATAGTTGCTTGGTTGATTTTGCAGCTTGTTGAATGTGTTGAGAGAAAAAATGTTTTTTTTTGGCTATTAAGTCCTGGTGGTACATTGCCATGCGTTTCTTACAGTTGAGCCTGTCTTCCAGCTAGGTGAGATTTTCACCATTTTCTTTCAAGATGGCATTCTTGACATTTAGGGACCTGAAGTTCTGGGGAGAACCATGGGGAACGTTTGTGCATAGGCCCTTCTTTAGAGGGGCTGTTTTACATTCCAGATGTCAGCCTGTTCAGACATTGCCATGCGTTTCTTACAGTTGAGCCTGTCTTCCAGCTAGGTGAGACTTTCACCATTTTCTTTCAAGATGGCATTCTTGACATTTAGGGACCTGAAGTTCTGGAGAGAACCACGGGGAACGTTTGTACATAGGCCATTCTTTAGAGGGGCTGTTTTTTATAATGCCATTGCTAAGCTTACATTCCAGATGTCAGCCTGTTCAGACATTGCCATGTGTTTCTTACAGTTGAGCCTGTCTTCCAGCTAGGTGAGACTTTCACCATTTTCTTTCAAGATGGCATTCTTGACATTTAGGGACCTGAAGTTCTGGGGAGAACCACGGGGAACGTTTGTGCATAGGCCCTTCTTTAGAGGGGCTGTTTTTTATAATGCCATTGCTAAGCTTACATTCCAGATATCAGCCTGTTCAGATACTGTCATCTTTTCATCCACCTTGGGGGTTGGACAAGGCCTCTAGGAAGTTTTTGTTTTGAATTTCCTTTCAACTTTGGTTGGGCCCATCTGTTTTATGTAGTCCTTAATAGAAAATTTGATTAGAAAATGATCAGTCCATGTTAACTTGATGCCACCAGCCTTGTGTTCAAAGATGTTGACCTTTTTGCAGACCAAGTCTAGCATATGGAAAGGGATGGAGATTTCATCACCTGATTAAATTCTAGAGCTTTCATTGTATCAAGGAAGGCAGCAGTGGTGGTGTCTGCAATTTTGATGTGTAGGTTAGTCTCCCATGATCAGTAACCTAGGGTAACACAGTATTACCTCAGTCACAAGATTTAACAGTTCTTGCACAGAGGTGTTGTGTGGTGCTCTGTTGACCACAAGCAGCCACATTGGTTCCTTATTTCCCATCTGGATTAGGAGACAGTCTGACTTAGACAGGTGGGGGATGGATACACTGCACAGTTTTCGTCTCTCGGATCAGGACTGCTACCCTTCCTCCATCCCGCTTCCCTTGTCTTGGTTGGTTCAGGATAGTGAATCCTATGGGGCATAGTTCAGCTAATGGTACTCCTCTGCTTTCATCCAGCTAGGTCTCAGTTATTCCCAAAATGTCTAGGTGATATTCACTGATGACATCATGGATCACAGGAAACTTTTTATGGGCTGATCTGGCCTTCACTAGGCCCAAGTAGTGGTCTGTTAGTTGTAGTTTTAGGGGTTACGTGAAGGTGGTAGGCAGTATTCATGTGGGTATAACTAGATAAGTGTTTTGCCTTTTCTAGGTGGATGGGGGAGTTTGTTTCATCTTCCCCAGATTACTAGGATGCATGAAGATCATTGGTTTACTAGGCAAAAGCACATTCTTGTTCAAAGTAGGAAAGATTACAGAGCTCTCTAGCTATTCAGTAAACAAAAAGCCAGTTTGTCTTTGGCAGCAATTAACAATGGAGTGTTAATTACGCAGACAGAGCTTGACAGTCCCTTTGAAGTATTTGCTTCCTTGGAAGCTGCTTAGGAGCTATGCATTCAGTGGGCCTTATCAATAGAAATGAAACAAAATAAAACATGGAAAAGAAAATAAGATGATACCTTTTTTATTGGACATAACTTAATACATTTCTTGATTAGTTTTCGAAGGTTGCCATGTGGCCTAACCACCTCAACATTTGCTGAGCTGTGACCTCTTGGCTGCTGTGAACCTGACAAATCATGCAAATGAATGCATCTGCTCTGAAGTGAGGAAGGTAGACATGAGCTTGAACCAGGTCTGGCAAGGCTCCAATGTACTCCAATTGCTGTACTGGGAGCAGATGGGTCTTTGGGTAATTGAATATGAACCCTATTAGCTCCAACACCTGAATAATTCTCTGTATCACTTTGTGAGCACCTTCCTTTGCTGTGCTCTTCCCCAGTTAATCCTCTAGATAGGGAAACGTGTGCTCCCAGTCTATGTAGCAATGCTTCGACTAATGCAAGACACTTTGTGAACATACTGGGATACCTCCTCTGTCTTGGATGTATCTGGATGCAAGTGTAAGCATCCTTTAAGTCCAGAGAGCATAGCCAGTTGTTTGCATGAATCATGGAAGAAGGGTGCCCAAAGAAATCATTCTGTATTTTTCTCTGACTAGATGTTTGTCCAGGGCTCTTAGGGGGATTATTTCATCCCTTCCTAGACCTATCTTTTTGGGCACTAGAAAGTACTAGGAATAGAATCTTTTCCCTTCTTCCCCTAGGGAGATGGGTTCAAGCGCTCAGCTCTTTAAAAAGGGAAGAGTTCCTCCATGAGCACTTACTGATGCTACAATCTGTCCTATGTATTCTGTTATTCATATCTTCTTATCAAATTGCGATTTTATTGCTTTCTAAACATATTGCCTAACATAGCATCATTTGTGTTTTGCTGACATCCATCCTATCTTTGCTATGTCAGTTTGCTGCTATTATATTGTCATGACTTCACAATGGCAACTACAAAATTACAATAAATCACGTTTCTTGTTACAATAGAAGTTTCTCAAACCATTTTTCTTTAACCATAAACATAATAAATTTTTTAGCAATAGCTCCTACATAGACAATTCCTTCAACAGAGATTTTCCCCAAGGATGGGAGTTTACTCTCAAGTCCCCCAGCTTCTTTACAGCTTCACTCCATACCATTCAAATCATAACTTTAAACCTCTGACATTGTGGCTTTCTGAATTAAACAACTGTGCACAGGACATGCCACAAGAAAATGGACACAAATTCATTCATGGAAGACAAATTAGACTTACATGAACATCCTAATTTAACAATACAGAACATTTAAAGTGTGGTGTAAATTCTTGATAATTTTCATATAATTTCAAAACTTTTGACAGCTTACAAAATTCTTCAATTCCCATAAATTTAATTCCCGTTTCTACCTCTATAATCTGCTTTGTGACAGTAAATGTCAGACAAAAATACGGTGCATATTTGCTTTATTGTGTGTGGAAAAGGAGAAACAAATATAAACACAGTTATACAAAATTTACGAATTCAGAAATTCAGAATTTAGTTGGACAAAAATAGAACAAGACACTGAAATCTAGAATCAGATATAAAGATCACAATATAGCTTAGAATTTAACATCCATACTAGAGCTATACAACACTGAAATCTTTAAATCTTTTCCCAACAGACCTTGTAGTGTTATAATTCTGTTATCTTTTCCTGTCACAAAAAACAGGATGTGGGCATTAATTTCAAAGCAGAGATTAAAAACAAAGAAGCACGCAGACTTGGTATAAGATACCATTTCATGTCTAGAACAGCAACACTGAAAAAACAACTTTTAGTGCAACTGTACTGTTCATCACTTATACACATGAAGAGCACTTCACTTTAAACAAATGGTACAAACAAAAAAAGCAAGTTAGACTGTCTAATGCTATTGCTATTACACTTTTCAAACTATGTTTAAGTCATTAGTATTGATCATTGGGGATTTAATTCCTTGCACAAATGTGATATAGTGCCAAATACCAAAAAAGAAGCTGAGCGGTTTACAATAAAATGATACAATAAAACAGCTCCATTATAAATAGGACAGACGACGACCAATCATACAAGACCATACATAATAACCACGCACATTTCAAACCTGCAATCTGTGTACCAAGGACCACATTGTTAACCGGAATCAAAAGCTTGCTGAAAATAGAATTCTTAGAAGGGCTTTAAATTTTTGAAATGACATCTCAGAATTCCAAAGTGAAGGAGCCAAACAAGAAAAAGGCAGTGTTCAGTACCCTAATAGTTAACATACCTAGGGTAGAGTATAACTAGTCTGTGAATCGAGGGATCCAATTTGACAAGCAGGAGTATATGGAATGATCAGATTAGATAAGTACAAAGGAGTACCACAGTAATACACCTTGGGAACTAAAATAAGAATTTTAAAGAGATAATAGAATTTAATAGGAAGCCAGTGTAACTGATGCAATAAAGGGGATTGCATGTTCCTGCCTATTAGTCATAAAAAAAAAAACAAAAAAAACGAACAGTACAGTTCTGAAGAGTTTGGAACCTTTTCAACTGAGATTGTGGTATACCTGCATAAATCAAGTTACAGTAATCCAAACGGGATATTAGCAGTGCATGTAGTGCTCTATGTAATGATTGAAAATCTAATGAAGAAAGGATAGTACATAAAAGAGCGTAGTGTGGAAAAAAAACCTAAGTCTAATTACTTCTGAAATATGTTTAACAAAAGAAAGCTGTGAATCGAACCAAACTCCAAGGTAACAAAAAACAGGTTTGAGTGGCAAGCCAAAAAGTATAGGAACAGTGGAAGGGGTAGGTAATGGACCTGCTATCCAGCATGATGTTGACTTTTCTGGGTTTAACTTCAGATTGTTCTGGAACAGCCGATCTGCCATTGCAAAAAGAAAAACTTGTAGAGGCTGCAGATCAATGTTTAAAGGAGATGTAGGATAAACTAGTAAGATATTGTCTGCATAGATGTAATATTTGATATTAAAGAATTGTACAAGAATGGCTAATGGACTTAGAAAATATTCAACAATAAGGGTGACAGTACTGAACCCTGTGGGACACCACAGGTTGAAAAGTACAGGGAAGAAACTTGAGAACCCATACCAACTACAAAAGACTGCATAGAAAGAAATGAGGAAAACCACTGAAGCACAGTTCAGAGAGTCTAATCTCGGTGAGCGGCGTGAGCCTAGCTAACAAAAACAACAACAAATGCTGTGGATAGGTCCAAGGGGGACCACAAGTGAAATATGAATGTCATTCAGAAGAGCAGTGAATTTTATCTTCTCGTTTCCTAACTTTAGTGCCTTCCTCAGCCTGGCACTTAGACATTATTCTATCGCTTTCCAGATTTTGTGTGGTTTCCCTCCACCAGCACAAAATATGCCAGTCATGGCATTTCTGATACCTCGCATGGCACTCAGACAGTTTTTCTATGGAAAATGTTCCAGTCAGAGAAAACTGTAACCACTTAATCCCCTTTGTCATTCTAGGCTTGAGAGTCATGGCAGGGGAGCTCTCTAATATTACCCCGATCGGTCAGGCCACCCTTACTCGTGGCCTCTCAACCATATTGTTTGAATATTTTTACTGCTGTAATTGTTTATTGCTTATCTTTGACTTATTCTTGCTGTACACTGCCTTGAGTGAAGACCTTCAAAAAGGCAGTAATTAAATCCTAATAAATAAATTTATTAGTATATCCCGCAGCAGTTCTTTATTATGTTCCTTTGAACAACCAGAACACATGATTGTACCTGAGTGGATACGTGGATCCCTGAATGGATGTGACTTGTATCCCTTCCCAAGAGGGATCCGGGATCCAAGTCGCATGTACAAGCCATTTGCTCATGACACCTGCTCATTTCTTTGCCTCCCTTCCCTGGGAGAGGCCAAGAAAGAGAAAATCACACACAGAGACAACTATTAGTTAACTGGCAAAAGCCTTTAGGAAGAGGCTCACAGTATTTCCCCAATTAGAGATGTTCACTTGAGCTCTTTAGCCCTCTATATTTTGCTTCTTTTTATTTGAGTATCTGTGACACTTGTTCTACAAAGATTTGCAGTTCAGCTATTGTTATTATGAGGCAAGCAAGCGATAACAGGAAACAGATACTGATTACCTATACATTATTGCATTAGTTCAAGACTAAGCAAATTAAGACTTTGTCCCCTGCAGGATGGGCTTATCCCATACTTGGTACTGTGTTGTTGTCCCCGACATCTGTACAGGATCTGTTTATCACATATACAAGTCACAAGCTACTTAGGCCATTCTTTTCTATTTTCTGCTTACATTCTTAACCCTTGATACTCCTGTCTGGATAAGGGGGATCATATTCCCATAAATGTTCTCAGGATCTTTACAACCAGCTGTAGGGGATGAAAAAATTATTTTGCTTAGCAGAGTCTAACCTTTAAATATTTTGCACCCTGTAAGACAAAGTTCTCCGTTATGGGCAGTCAACTCTGGAACACCTTGCCAAGAACTATTCGAAGAGTCAATGACCTTTTACCCTTTCGGAAGCTGCTAAAAACTCACCTTTAAGCAAGCCTACACAAATGACCTGACAAACTCGAAATCATACCCAGATCAGAATATAAAGACTATAAAGACAGAACCTGGAATATGCTCCCCTACTCAATCCTCTCTAAATTCATCCCTATTACAACCCCTTACTATGTTGCCTTACTTACAATACGCTACCCAATACTCACCCTCCTCCCACTCCCTTCCTCGACTATTCTCCTACCTCACCCATCTCATTTACCCACATCTAATTGACAACTGTATCCATTCTATGTTTATTTTATAAACCTATTATACTATGGGGCTCATTTTCAAAGCACTTAGCCTTCCAAAGTTCCATAGAAACCTTTGGAACTTTGGAAGGGTAAGTGCTTTGAAAATATGTCTCTCTGTAAGCCACACTGAACCTGCTAATAAGTGGGAAAGTGCGGGGTGTAAGGGTTACAAATAAAATAAAAAAAAGTTAGAGCTGGATCTGCCATGGGGGTGGAGCAAGACGGCGGCATCGACAGCACTCCGCGATTGAACCTCCGAAGTTTACTGGGCTACCCCTTTTCGCTTTTCTTAAAAATAAATTTTGCCTACTTATTGCAAGCATGCCTCATACGAAACGGAAGGGGTCTGTCCGAGTTGGGACCCAGCCAGCTCTGACTTCGACACCAACTCAGTTGACTTTGGAAAATTTCCTCGCGAGATCCTCTCTTTCTGCGTCTGGAGTCCCCGTTGAGCTAGCAGCTCAAGGAGAAGCCGCGTTCCTGGGGCAGGATACCTTGTTGTCCCCTCCGACGCTCTTTCCTCCGCCTCAACCGACTGAGAGAGACGGTACGGTGGTAACCTCAACCCGCAAAGATGGAAGAGGGGTTACCTATCTGGGACCCGAAGTCGGATCGTCAGTCGAGGCACTCTTTACATCAGAGGCTCAGAGAACTCAGTGCAGGCTTCGAGGCCTGGAACAACTAAGGTCTCCTCTGAGGCGATAACTTTTGAGACCATCTGGGAGACGCTTCAAACAGTGGTATTCTCAATGAGCAAGATTGAAAATCTCGTGAGTAATGTTCAGAACTTGTCATTAGAGTTTTCCTCTATGAAAAATGAAGTATCTACAAAAGTTACTCAATTGTCTGAAGAAAACCTTAAATTGAAAGAACTTTCAGCAAAACTACTACTACTACTTAACATTTCTAAAGCGCTACTAGGGTTACGCAGCGCTGTACAATTTAACATGGAAGGAAAGTCCCTGCTCAAGGAGCTTACAATCTAAAGACAAGTGTACAATCTAAAAGACAGGTGTAAATCTAGAGACAAGTGTACAATCTAAAAGACAAGTGTAGAATTGGTCTGATAGGGCTTACTATATTTCTCGAAAGGTTAGGTGCCGAAAGCAGCATTGAAGAGGTGAGTTTTAAGCAGAGATTTGAAGATGGGTAGGGAGGGGGCTTGGCGTAGGGGTTGAGGAAGATTGTTCCAGGCATAGGGTGAGGCAAGGCAGAATGAGCGGAGCCTGGAGTTGGCAGTGGTAGAGAAGGGTACAGAGAGGAGGGATTTGTCCTGTGAGCGGAGGTTACGGGTGGGAACATAGGGGGAGATGAGGGTAGAGAGGTAGTGAGGAGCCGCAGACTGGGTGCATTTGTAGGTAAGGAGGAGAAGCTTGAATTGTATGCGGTAACTGATCAGAAGCCAGTGAAGTGACTTGAGGAGAGGGGTGATATATTCCGCCAGAACTGATATACTCGTAAGACGTGCGGCAGCATTCTGAACGGATTGAAGGGGGGATAGATGGCTAAGTGGGAGGCCGGTGAGGAGTAAGTTGCAGTAGTCAAGGCGAGAAGTAATGAAAGCGTGGATGAGAGTTCGTGTGGTGTGCTCAAAGGAAAGGGCGAATTTTCCTGATGTTTAAGAGGAAGAAGCGACAGGTTTTGGCAGTCTGTTGGATATGCGCAGAGAAGGAGAGGGAGGAGTCGAAGATGACTCCGAGGTTGCGGGCAGATGGGACGGGGAGGATAAGGGTGTTATCAACTGAGATAGAGAGTGGAGGAAGAGGAGAAGTGGGTTTAGGTGGAAAGACGAGGAGCTCGGTTTTGGACATGTTCAGCTTCAGGTGGCGGTTGGACATCCAGGCAGCAATGTCGGATAAGCAGGCCGATACCTTGGCCTGGGTCTCCGCAGTGATGTCTGGTGTGGAGAGATATAGCTTGGTGTCATCAGCCTAAAGATGATACTGAAAACCATGAGATGAGATCAGTGAGCCTAGGGAAGAGGTGTAGATTGAGAAGAGAAGGGGTCCAAGGACAGATCCCTGGGGAACTCCAACAGATAGTGGGATAGGAGTGGAGGAAGATCCATGAGAGTGGACCCTGAAGGTGTGGTGGGAGAGATAAGAGGAGAACCAGGAGAGGACAGAACCTTGGAACCCAAAAGAGGACAGTGTAGCAAGAAGTAAATCATGATTGACAGTGTCAAACGCCGCGGATAGATCGAGGAGGATGAGGATGGAATAGTGGCCTCTGGATTTGGCGAGGAGCAGGTCGTTGCAGACTTTAGAGTGTGCTGTTTCTGTCGAGTGTAGAGGGCGAAAACTGGATTGAAGTGGATCGATGGTGGCATGAGAGGAGAGAAAATCAAGGCAGCGACTGTGAACAGTGCGCTCAAGTATTTTGGAGAGGAAGGGTAGGAGAGAGATGGGGCGGTAGTTGGAGGGGCAGGTAGGGTCAAGTGATGTTTTTTTTAGGAGAGGTGTGACTACGGCGTGCTTGAAGGTGTCAGGGACAGTTGCAGTGGAGAGAGAGAGGTTAAGGATGCGACAGATGGGGAGGGGGTGACAGTTTGGGAGATGGTGTTAAGTAAGTTGGTGGGGATGGGATCGTTGGAACAGGTGGTGCATTTCGAGGAGGAAAGAAGGCGGGAGGTTTCATCCTCTGTGATCTCAGGAAAGGAGGAGAAAGAGGCCATGGTTGGTTGGTTGGTTGTTGGATGGGGCTACAGGCTGAAGAGGAGGTTGTGGCTTGGTAGTGAACTCAAGGTTGATCTTTTGCACCTTGTCGCGGAAGTAGTCAGCCAGTGATTGAGGAGAGAGTGAAGGGGGAGTGGGAGCGGGGGGCACTTTGAGGAGGGAGTTAATGGTGGTGAAGAGACGACGAGGGTTGGAGCTGAGAGAATTGGTCAATTGGGTGTAATAGTCCTGTTTTGCAAGGAATAGGGAGGAGTGGAAGGAGGATAGCATGAATTTGTAGTGAAGGCGTTCAGTGGATCGGGTGCAGGAGCGAAGGTAACGGATGCAAGGGGTCAGCCAAAGCTGGGGATTAGTACGCTTTGTGGGACGGGAGGTGGATGGAGCGAGGGTGTCCAAAGCAGAGGAGAGAGCGGCATTGTAAGCGGAGACCGCTTTGTCTACAGTCTCGGAGGACATGATGGAGGGGAGGAGATTAGAGATACTAGAGGATAAAGTGGGGGGGTCAATAGCCTGGAGATTCCTGGAGGTGGTGGTTAAAGTTGGACGGGGCAGAGGGGGGGTGAAGAAGTGTAAATGTGATCAAGTGATGATCGGAGAGAGGGAGAGCAGAAGCGTGGAAATTGGAGGGTGAGCCGGAGGAGGAGAGGACGAGGTCAAGACAATGGCCGTCATGGTGAGTAGGGGTGGTGGAGCACAGCTGGAGGTTGAAGGAGGATGTTAGGCTGAGGAACTTAGAAGCGTTAGGGTCGGATGGGTCATCAACGTGTATGTTAAAGTCTCCGAGAATGAGGGACGGAGATGAGGGTTCAAGAAAGACGGAAAGCCAAGCATCAAAGTCAGTGAGGAAGGAAGAGAAGGATTTATCAGGGGGGCGGTAGATGACTGCGACTCTGAGTGGCAGCGGATAGAATAGCCGGATGGAGTGGGCTTCAAAGGAAGAGAAGCAGTGAGACTGCGGTAGGGGGAGGGGTTGGAAACTACAGGAGGGTGGGAGTAGTAGCCCAACACCTCCACCGCGGCCAGCTCGGCGGGGAGTGTGGGAGAAGAGATAACCTCCATGGCAGAGGGCCGCGACTGATTAAAAATTGATTAAAGATAACATAATGATACACAATTAAATATTCAGGCAATATATAATTAGTCAAACTGGAACCTCAGAATAACATCAAAATAAATTTTGGATATCCAGTAGATATTAACTTGGTACTTCAATGAGCATTCTTAACAAAAAACAAATTTTTTTTTACACTTTTTCACTTATCAGCTCACACCTCCGTTTTTCCCATGAACCTCAGTGATGTTGATCGCTAACCATTTCAAAGTTTTAGCGATCTATAAACATCAACCTCTTCACTGGTTCATCTATCAATATCAATTTCTATGATTTTCATTCAATTTTAGATTTTTACAAAACTTATCTTTTAAGCAATCTTTAATCTTGCCGGACCAGGGGTTCACTGCCCGACATGCATGTTTCCCCCTATACCGGGCTGTCTCAAGGACATCCCCCCATAGTCTTTTTAGCATCAGCGAAAGTAATTTATCAGCCAAGATTGGAACATTTTGAAAATTATAACAGGAGACTGAATCTTCTCTTGTTAAATTTCCCACGAACCCCAGTGTATTCTCCGCTAGAGATATTCAAAAGGTGTTTGATTGAGAACTTAAACTTCTCTCCGGAATATATTCCACCTTTGAATAAAATGTATTATCTGCCAACAAAAATATCTAAAGAAGCCCCACAAACCTCTTCAGAAAAACAAGGAGATTTAAACGTATCAGAATTACTTGAAACTTCTTTAGATACAATTACGGAAAGACAAACATTGTTAGTTTCCTTCATTTTTCAGCAAGATTTGGAATCAGAAAAATGGCTTTGAAAAATATTCAAATTCCATTTTATGGTGGAAAAATCTGGGTTTTCCCAGATGTGACTAAACAGACTCAAACAAGAAGAAAAGATTTTCTTGCATTGCACAAGGAAACTCTGGCTTTGGGTGCTTCATTCAATTTAAACTATCCGTGTAAATGTAATATAAAGTACTTGGGAGTAAAATATGTTTTCTTTGTTGCTGAACATTTGAAACAATTTATTGATCAGAAGAAAGTTGTATAATGCATGTTGGAATGCACAGTTGGACCTATCCCTGAGTTAAGGATTTAAGATTAAGGTATTAATTAAAGTGGATAAACTGCTATGCTTTACCTTTAAACATATATTTGATATGAATCTCATCTCCTGAGTTTGTAACGGTCTCTACCCCCTCATTTTCAGGTCTAATACAAGTTATATGAATAATTTTGTTTAAAATCTAATTTAGATTTTTTCTTTTGTTAAATTTTTATGTAAACTTTTTCTTAATTCAAGAATTAATGCTTTGTATATTCTTGAAAAAGACAATAAAGAAATTGAAATATATATTAAAAAAAAAGTTAGAGCTGCTGTACAGGTGCCATTCACACCCCCAGCAGAGAGAATTGAATTCCTGTCATTCTACAGTGGCGATGCCTAAAGTTACATTTAAGGTGCATCTGTATTAGGTTCTCGAGAAGTTTTATTTGATGCTAAGCAAAGAGTACCACTGGGCTAGAGGGGGTTAAGGGTTTTAAATATAGGTATGTTATGTCTGATTCGTTCCTTTGAATGACATGCAAAAAAATTACTCATGCTTTGATTTTCTGAAGAATCGATTATTGTAATTCATTATTCCTAGGTTTGACTAAGAATTCTATTTTCAGGATACAGCTGTTGCAAAACACAGCAGCTAGGGTCTTCTTAAATCCATCAGGGTAACACCACTACTTAAAGCTTTACATTGGATCCCTATAATGGCAAGGATATATATTTAAAACTTTGTGTTTAGTTCATAAAATAATAAACAGAAACTATGCTGGTTACTTGATTACTTTAGTTTCACTTAGAAAGACGTCAAGGTTCTTGTAGGTTGATCCACAAAAATAAGCTTCTGCTTCCTTCATTGTCCTTTTTAATGTTATGGTCATTTGTAAGAAATTTTCTTTTATAACAGTCTTATTCTGGAATGCATTAATTACATTAGAGCAAGATTATTTGACATTTCTAAGACAAATTAAATTTTAGCTTTTTCAAAAATATATTTACTTACAGTGGGGGAAATAAGTATTTGATCCCTTGCTGATTTTGTAAGTTTGCCCACTGACAAAGACATGAGCAGCCCATAATTGAAGGGTAGGTTATTGGTAACAGTGAGAGATAGCACATCACAAATTAAATCCGGAAAATCACATTGTGGAAAGTATATGAATTTATTTGCATTCTGCAGAGGGAAATAAGTATTTGATCCCCCACCAACCAGTAAGAGATCTGGCCCCTACAGACCAGGTAGATGCTCCAAATCAACTCGTTACCTGCATGACAGACAGCTGTCGGCAATGGTCACCTGTATGAAAGACACCTGTCCACAGACTCAGTGAATCAGTCAGACTCTAACCTCTACAAAATGGCCAAGAGCAAGGAGCTGTCTAAGGATGTCATGGACAAGATCATACACCTGCACAAGGCTGGAATGGGCTACAAAACCATCAGTAAGACGCTGGGCGAGAAGGAGACAACTGTTGGTGCCATAGTAAGAAAATGGAAGAAGTACAAAATGACTGTCAATCGACAAAGATCTGGGGCTCCACGCAAAATCTCACCTCGTGGGGTATCCTTGATCATGAGGAAGGTTAGAAATCAGCCTACAACTACAAGGGGGGAACTTGTCAATGATCTCAAGGCAGCTGGGACCACTGTCACCACGAAAACCATTGGTAACACATTACGACATAACGGATTGCAATCCTGCAGTGCCCGCAAGGTCCCCCTGCTCCGGAAGGCACATGTGACGGCCCGTCTGAAGTTTGCCAGTGAACACCTGGATGATGCCGAGAGTGATTGGGAGAAGGTGCTGTGGTCAGATGAGACAAAAATTGAGCTCTTTGGCATGAACTCAACTCGCCGTGTTTGGAGGAAGAGAAATGCTGCCTATGACCCAAAGAACACCGTCCCCACTGTCAAGCATGGAGGTGGAAATGTTATGTTTTGGGGATGTTTCTCTGCTAAGGGCACAGGACTACTTCACCGCATCAATGGGAGAATGGATGGGGCCATGTACCGTACAATTCTGAGTGACAACCTCCTTCCCTCTGCCAGGGCCTTAAAATGGGTCGTGGCTGGGTCTTCCAGCACGACAATGACCCAAAACATACAGCCAAGGCAACAAAGGAGTGGCTCAGGAAGAAGCACATTAGGGTCATGGAGTGGCCTAGCCAGTCACCAGACCTTAATCCCATTGAAAACTTATGGAGGGAGCTGAAGCTGCGAGTTGCCAAGCGACAGCCCAGAACTCTTAATGATTTAGAGATGATCTGCAAAGAGGAGTGGACCAAAATTCCTCCTGACATGTGTGCAAACCTCATCATCAACTACAGAAGACGTCTGACCGCTGTGCTTGCCAACAAGGGTTTTGCCACCAAGTATTAGGTCTTGTTTGCCAGAGGGATTAAATACTTATTTCCCTCTGCAGAATGCAAATAAATTCATATACTTTCCACAATGTGATTTTCCGGATTTAATTTGTGATGTGCTATCTCTCACTGTTACCAATAACCTACCCTTCAATTATGGGCTGCTCATGTCTTTGTCAGTGGGCAAACTTACAAAATCAGCAAGGGATCAAATACTTATTTCCCCCACTGTAACTGTAGTAATCTTATGCATTGTCTAGTCCGACTTTAAATTTGTCCAGTTAGTTCTAATTTTAATTGAAGTGTACATTTATATTATTATTTTATTTATTTTTGATACATTTGTACCCTGCGCTTTCCCACTCATGGCGGGCTCAATGCGGCTTACATGGGGCTATGGAGGGTTAAGTGACTTGCCCAGAGTCACAAGGAGCTGCCTGTGCCTGAAGTGGGAATCGAACTCAGTTCCTCAGTTCCCCAGGACCAAAGTCCACCACCCTAACCACTGGGCCACTCCTTCTGTTAGGGGCGCTTTTACTAAGCCGCGTAGGCGCCTATGCATGCCCAACGCAGGTCATTTTTGAGTTCCCACCCAGCTACCGCGTGGCCCTTGTGGTAATTTCATTTTTGATGCGCGTCTGCTACGTGCACCGGAAAATATTTTTATTTTCTGGCATGCAGGCGGTAATTGTCATTCTAAGTATGTAGACCATTACCGCCCGGTTACCGAGTGAGACCTTACCGCTAGGTCAACAACGGCTGGCGGTAAGGTGTCAGACCCAAAATGGACATGCTGCAATTTTCATTTTGCAGCACGTCCATTTTCGGCAAAAATTTTGAAAAGGCATTTTTTACAGGTGCGCTGAAAAATGATTCGGAATGCGCCCAAAACACATGTCTACACTACTGCAGGCCATTTTTCAGCGCACCTTTGTTAAAGGGCCCCTTCTTTTGTAAACCATCCAGAGTCACTGGTAAAGAAAGTATATAAAAACTGTGTAAACCCCTTGCTAGATTCAAATGAATGCTGACAGTCTCATTTCCCTTAGGACCAGGGCCAGGCAGCTGTCCAAAACTTAAATGTTTGAGATGTTAACCAGTCATGGGCCCGTTACTTTTTAAAAGTACTTAAGTAAAAAAGTAAAAGTAAACGGACTTATCCAAAATAAAAAACCCTCAAGTACAGCTTTTAAAACAACTTTTTTACTACAAAGTAAAAAGTAGTCTTAATGAGTTTGCCACAGAATTTAGTATGTTTACAAGCAGTACTGTAGATATCAACTTGTGATCTGTCTAGATCTGAGGGTATATTGGAACAGAAACATAATAAATAAAAAGGCTATTAAACTTGTAAATTTCAACAAGCTAGGCAACAATCTGTCATTCCCCCCCCCCCTCCCCTCACGAAGTGTGATGCTTGTTGAGATTATTGAACAAGTTAGACACATCATTATTTTAGTCTCTTATTTGATGTTTTATTAAATGCTGAATTAAGATCCAACAGTACCTCTTTTTGGACTTAACAACTGTCCAGCAACTCTAAATAAATTGTAGAATGGATTGAAAGTACTTTCTTTAAAGCAGCCTGCTTTTATAAAGGCCCAGACACTTTGCAAAATAACACAAGACCCTGAAAAGACACTCAAAACCTATATAGGAAACACACCATAACAGCCCTAACACCTATGAAAAGACAGGGCTATAAAATAAATATTGCACTGGGCTCTAAAGCAACAATATACTTACTACTGGACTTTTATAGATTCCTACACAGTGAAGGAAGATGCAGTCTCTACAAAGCACCACAGTTTATAACAATGGCAGCAAGAATGTTATGTAGTGTTCTACTCAGATAAGTTAATATAAATTGATTAGTGTTTTCAAGAAGTGACTATATATATATATATACACTACAAAAAACAAATGGGTATGGGATTAACTATGCGAAAGGTAAAAATAATAATCCATACACAAATTGGGACATCAACATATTTCTTACCAGTCAAGAACCCCAAGAGACAAGCACACTGAAAAGGCCGTTTCTACCAGGGCCATGCCAGCGAGGTAAGCATGGCAGGGGGGGCGCTTCCCTCTGGGGGGCACCGCCACACCATGCTCACCTCGCTTGCCCTCCCGCTCCCATTGTTCAACTTCCCGCCCTCTTCTCCCCCCCCCCCCCCTCAAACATCCCTTTTCTTTCCTTTTTAAATTTACCTCCGTGGCGGTTCCTGCAGCGCAGCGTCAGTGAAGGAGGCGACGCTCCCGACAGCTCTAGCCTTCCCTTCGCTGTGTTCCGCCTTCTTCTGACGTCAAGGAAATGACGTCAGAAGAAGGCGGAACACAGCGAAGGGAAGACTAGAGATGTCGGGAGCGCCGCCTCCTTCACTGACGCTGCGCTGCCGTAACCGCCACGGAGGTAAATTTAAAAAGAAAAAAAAAGAAAAGGGATGTTGGGGGGGGGGAGAGAAGAGGGTGGGCAGTTGAACAATAGGAGCGGGAGGGCAGGGGAGAGACGAGAGCATGGATGCGAAGGGGGAGGGGAGAAAAGGGCGGGCCAGGCCAGGCCAACTGGGACATGATGGGACATGGGAGCGAGAGGAGAGAGAGGAGCATGGATGTGAGGGGGGTCATGGAAGGGAGAGAGGGGAATTGCTGGATAGGGATTAATGGAGGGTGACAGAGGAGCATGGATGGGGAGGGGGAGGGCTCAGGGAGAGAGGGGAATTGCTGGAAAAGGATGAATGGAGGGGACAGAGGAGCATGGATTGGGAGGGCAGGGCTCAGGGAGAGAGGGGAATTGCTGGAAAGGGATGGATGGAGGGGGCAGGGGACAGAGGAGCATGGATGGGCATGGATTGGGAGGGCAGGGCTCAGGGAGAGAGGGGAATTGCTGGATAGGGATGAATGGAGGGGGCAGGGGACAGAGGAGCATGGATGGGCATGGATTGGGAGGGCAGGGCTCAGGGAGAGAGGGGAATTGCTGGAAAGGGATGGATGGAGGGGGCAGGGGACAGAGGAGCATGGATTGGGAGGACAGGGCTCAGGGAGAGAGGGGAATTGCTGGATAGGGATGAATGGAGGGGACACAGGAGCATGGATGGGCATGGATTGGGAGGGCAGGGCTCAGGGAGAGAGGGGAATTGCTGGAAAAGGATGAATGGAGGGGGCAGGGGACAGAGGAGCATGGATGGGCATGGATTGGGAGGGCAGGGCTCAGGGAGAGAGAGGAATTGCTGGAAAAGGATGAATGGAGGGGCAGGGGACAGAGGAGCATGGATGGGCATGGATTGGGAGGGCAGGGCTCAGGGAGAGAGGAGAATTGCTGGAAAAGGATGAATGGAGGGGGCAGGGGCCAGATGGGCATGGATTGGGAGGGCAGGGCTCAGGGAGAGAGGGGAATTGCTGGAAAAGGATGAATGGAGGGGGCAGGGGACAGAGGAGCATGGATGGGCATGGATTGGGTGGGCAGGGCTCAGGGAGAGAGGAGAAATTGCTGGACATAGAGGGGAGGGAAGAGAGATGAAGGAGATGAAATGAGGGAAAAGGAAGAGAGGAGAAAAACTGCACATGGATGAACAAAATAGGTAGAAGCTAAGGACCAGAAATGAAGAAGAAAGGAGGAAAGGAAAGAAATAAATGGAAAGGAAGCCCTGGAAACGGAGTTAAGAGGACAGATAGCAGCAGAATCAGATACTGGGCCAGCATGATCAGAAAAAGAAAGTCACCAGACAACAAAGGTAGAAAAAAATCATTTTATTTTCATTTTAGTGTTTGGAATATGTCCACTTTGAGAATTTACATCTGCTATCTTATTTTGCAATGTATAGCAATTTGTTTCTAAGAATATTGCTGACAATTCCTGTCAGTGTGGCAAGTGGTGAGCGATCATTTTCACGGGGGGGAGGGCCGCCGCCAACTGATAGTCTGCAGGGGGGCGCCAGAGACCCTAGGCACGGCCCTGGTTTCTACAATCCAGCAGAAGCAGCCACCTACTTTTTGACCCTCCCCAGTATTCCGATATACCAGTAGGAGGCAGACTTCAAAGGTTCTTCAGTGCATGGTCACAAATAACTACAGACAAATGGATTCTAAAAATCATTCAGCAGCTTTATCAATTAAATTTTCTCATTTGTCCACCTGTCAGGACTCAATTACATTACCAGCTAGGTCTACACTCACATGTTCTGTTTCTACAATCCAGCAGAAGCAGCCACCTACTTTTTGACCCTCCCCAGTATTCCGATATACCAGTAGGAGGCAGACTTCAAAGGTTCTTCAGTGCATGGTCACAAATAACTACAGACAAATGGATTCTAAAAATCATTCAGCAGCTTTATCAATTAAATTTTCTCATTTGTCCACCTGTCAGGACTCAATTACATTACCAGCTAGGTCTACACTCACATGTTCTGTTAAGCCAGGAAGTACACAGATTACTCTGGGCTCAAGCCATATAGAGATAGTACCTCAGGTGCAGAGGAACACAGGGTTTTATTCGAAGTACTTCCTCATTCAGAAAAAAAGAGGAGGAATCAGAGCAATTTTAGACCGCGGAAGTTGAACAAATATATATGAAAAGAGAAATTTCAAATGACTACACTGGCAGCGCTAATTCCTTTTCTTCAGCAAGATGTATGGATGACATCAATAGATCTTCAAGATGCCTATCTACATATTCCTATCCATCCTTGATCCAGATGTTTCCTATGTTTTGTAGTAGATCATCAGCATTATCAATTCAAAGTCCTTCCATTCGGTCTCACTTCAGCTCCCAGGGTATTCACCAAATGCATAGTGGCAGCAGTAGCCTATCACCATCATCAAGGAATAATGCTGTATCCCTATCAAGACAATTGGCTAATTGTAGCAAAAACTCCACAAATTAACCTTGCAGCATTGAATCTTACAAGTCACCTCCTTTCCAAGTTAGGTTTTCTAATAAATTACAAAAAATCACATTTGATCCCAATACAAAACCTTCGGTTTTTAGGAGCAGATTTAATTTCATTAATTCCACTAGTTCGCTTACCGCTAATCAGATCAGAAATAATAAAACAGCTTGTTCTTCACGTTCAATCAGTTTCAGTGAACCCAGCCAGAACTCTATTAGTTCTGTTAGGTCACATGACATCAACAGTGACTGTCATTCCATTAGCTCGTCTTTACATTAGACCTCTACAATGGTATTTAGAAGACAGATGGATTCAGGGCCTACATCCGCTGTGGTAAAGATTTTTCTAACTCAGGGAATCAAAAGATTGTTGTTAACTTACTTCTGGAAGCACCATTTCAAATTCCAACTCCTACCAAGGTTTTGACAATAGTCGCATCCGAGCTGGGATAGGGAGCTCATATGGATCATTTATCAACTCGGAGTTTGCACTCATCAGGAATCTCAATATTCCCTCAATTTTCTCAAGCTGAGAGCAATAAATTTAGCAGTTCAAACTTTATCAACACCTCTCTCATCAGGTCATTCACGTTTGCATGGACAACTAAGTAGCGATGTTTTACATCAACAAGCAGGGAGGGATAGGATCTCAAACACTCTGTTCAGAAGTCCAGATTTGGAAGTTGGTTCTAGCTCTCCACTCAACAATCCAGACTTCATATCTTCCGGGGATAGAAAATGTTCTAGCGGACTCCTTAAGCAGGAAACTTCGGCCTCACGAATGATCTCAAAAGACCACAGTTATGCCAGAAATATTTACTCAGTGGGGTACCCTGGACAGAGATCTATTTGCATTCCCGATGAACAAGTGCCCCAAATTTTGCTCAAGGTGGCCCAGTTAGAGATGAATAGCAGAGGGTGCGTTCTCCATTCCATGGACATCCCATCTGTTATACGCATTCCCTCCATTTCAAGGACGTTGAGAAAGGCAGTTCAGGAAAGGCATCTATACTATTGATAGCACCATATTGGCCAAAACAGCCATGGTTTCCATGCCTCCTCTAATGCTTCCTCAGTGTCAGGATCTGCTAACATAGCAAAACAACATTCTTCTGCATCAGGTCATAAACAGACTCCATTTAGCAGCTTGGCGTCTTCACCTCACGGAATAACATCTCCTATATTTTCCAAACCAGTCATAGATGTCTTATTAGCTTCTAGGAAACTCTCCACGAGAAAGTCTTACGCATCAAAATGGCATCGATTTGTTGTTTGGTGTACTTCTAAACATGTGGAACCATTCATGTGTTCCATTTCAAAGGTCTTGGATTATCTTGTGCATCTTTCCAACAGTGGATTGTCTGGTTCTTCGATCACAGTATATTTAGTAGCATTTTCAGTTTTTCATGATATTACATTATTCCGACATCTTATAACTAAAAGATTCATGAAAGGGTTATTAAATTTACACCCACCTATTCAACAGCCACCAGTAGTTTAGGATCTTAATGTGACGTTTGTGAGCCCTAGGCCCAGAGGTGGCCGCGTGAGGATCACTCAACCACCTCGGGGTAGATGGAGTCCCAAGAGTCTCCCAAAGAACTGGACTGGATTGCAAGTGGAGGTGAACTAAGGTAACTTTAATGGCAGCAAAAGAAACACAACGCAAAAGGCAAACAGCTCAGCAATAATGTAAGAGAAGAGAGGACAATAAGCAGCCTAGCTGCACATCCTAACACTAGCTAAAGCAAAACAAAACCTTAAGCATGCAATATTGGCAAATAGTAAGACAGCCTAGCTGTACAAGAGAAGCCAACATAAGAGCACAAGCCCTGGTGGGCAACAGAAGGCAGTAGCACTTAGCTGGAAGCGGTGAGACCGCTGGCAGTCAGATAAAAGTTCATTCTGTCAGGACTCTCATGTAAGCTGTGGGACCACCGCGGCAAGCTCTCTCAGAAGCAGGAGATGAGCAGAAGCAAAGCAAAGGAACTCAAAATAGTTTCTTGTAGAAACAAACAGTCTCTGAACCGCCTGAGCTGAATGCTCCCAAGGCAAGCAAATCAATAACAGTCTCTGAAATGCCTGAGCTGAATGCTCCCAAGTAGAGAGCTGCACGGGAACGGAGGCAGTTCCTGTGGGGTTCCCGCGGGGATGGAAGCAGCTCTGCGGAGGTCCCGCGGGAAAGGAGGCAGTTCCTGCGGGGTTCCCGCGGGGATGGAAGCAGTTCTGCAGTCTTCTCGTAGAAGTGTAAGCTGCACCTGCACCAGCCTCTCATCTACTGAATACGAATTTCTTTGAGTGCTGTCTTCTCCTCCTCTTCTTCTTCCTTGCTTTAACAGCACAAATGTGGAAAGTCTTCCATTAAGGAGGTGGTAGAGTCACAAATGATGATGGAATTCAAAAAGGCATGGGATGAACACAGAGGATCTCTAATTAGAAAATGGAAGTTATATAAAACCTAACCTTAAATGGCTGCATGTGTGTGGATGTGTCAAGTGACGCTTAGATGGCGACTCTGGCTGTGATGAACTAGGGTTGATACCTGGCAGACTTGTATGGTCTGTGTCTCATACATGGCAATCTGGTTTAGGATGGGCTGGAAAGGGCTTAGACAGCAACTTCAGTGGCTGGAACATGAGGACAGTGCTGGACAGACTTTTACAGTCTGTGTCCCACAAATGAGAAGACGAATAGACTGGAGTGGGCTTCAACAGCAACTCCAGTAGTTGGAACATAAGGATAAGACCAGATAGACGTCTGTGGCCTTTGTTTCAGAAACACGAAAGAAAGACCATAATCAAGTATATAATATCACACTCGTTGATTTAATGATGAATTGATCATGAGTGTGACTACTGGCAGAGTGGATGGACTGTTCAGGTCTATTTGCTGTCACTTACTATGTTACTATTAATCCTCTTTGCTACCAGGCTGGTGCACAGACCTCAGCTCTGACACAGGCACGAGAATCAGATGTCACCTGACCTACTGGCGCGTGCATGTGGCGACCTCTCAGCACACAGTGCAAGTGAATCGGAGACAAGTCTTACATGTGCACACCAGAGTGTTCCAACTTCTGTTCCTTCCTTGCCTACAGTGCTGTGGCTCAAATCCAGAGAGAGACTGAGGGAGCTGACTGGAATTTTATTTTATGTACCATTAAATTCTTACGGGGATGAGTGGGGATGGGTTAAATTCTTGCAGGGACGGGTTGGGATGGGTTAAACTTTTGCGGGGATGGGCAAGATTCCAGCAGGGACGGCAGGGGATGGGCAAGATTCCAGCAGGGACGGCAGGGGATGGGTAAGATTTCTGTCCCCGTGCAACTCTCTACTCCCAAGGCAAGTAGGTCAGTAACAGTCTCTGAAAAGCCTGAGCTGAATGCTCCCCAGGCAAAAGACACACAGGTGTACAGCGCAGGAACCAGGAACAGCCCACAGATCCCTCCGTGCTCCAAGCACAGTCCTCCTCGTCCAGGGATACTTCTCGTCCCAGCACACACAGTCCAAAACACAGCACAGGACCTACTCACTGCAGCCCGCGACCAGGGACTCAGCTGAAGGGCGAGAAGCTCTCAGAACTCTAAGACTTGGAAGCAGGCTTCACTGAAACAGAGCAAGGAGAAAGCTGCAGCAATGCTTCAGGCTACAGCCTGACAATGAAACTGCAGATGGAACTAGCAAAGCCTCGGGCAGGCCTGAGCTCAATCAGGGATTATTGCCAGAACACTGAGTGCACACAGAAGCCATCTTAAGAAGGGCTCAGCACTGATGACATCACCAGCTTGGCTTTCACCACTTTACAGTGACCCCACAGGTCACTGGCTAGAACTGCACGAAAAACTAAAGGGTCTAGATGAAATAGGGCACTGACGAGCAAGGCACGGACGTTGACGACCGTGACACTTAAGGTTCTTAATCAACTTATGCATCCACACTTTGAACCTATGCTTACATCAGATTTTAAATTCATGACTTGGAAAACAGCTTTTCTTCTTACCATCACATCTGCGTGCCATATTGGAGAAATTCAGGCTTTGGTATATTAGCAGGGGAAAGAGGACAATTGCTGGGTATGGGTGGCTTGAGGGGGGGGGGGGCAGGGGAGAGAGGACAATCGCTGGGTATGGGTGGCTGGAGGGGGGGGCAGGCGAGAGAAGGCAATCGCTGGGTATGGGTAGCTGGAGGGGGCAGGGGAAAGAGGACAATCGCTGGACATGGGTGGCTGGACGGGAGGGCAGGGGGAGAGAAGACAGTCGCTGGACATGGGTGGATAGAGGGGAGGGAAGAGTGAGGAAGGAGATGAGATGAGGGAAAAGGAAGAGAGGAGAAAAACCACATGGATGAAGAAAATAGGCAGAAGCTGGATCCACTGGACAGTCAAGTCTGCGGAGTAGGACCCAGCTTTTACTTACGGATGTAGGGCAAGAAATGAAGGAGAAAGGAGGAAAGGTAAAGAAATAAATGGAAAGGAAGCCCTGGAAACGGAGTTAAGAGGACAGATAGCAGCATGATCAGAAAAACAAAGTCACCAGACAACAAAGGTAGAAAAAATCATTTTATTTTCATTTTAGTGTTTGGAATATGTCCAATTTGAGAATTTACATCTGCTGTCTTATTTTGCACTGGGTATACTGGAGCTGTAACAGCTTACAGAAGTTATTTATAATGAAAAAAATCATGTTATTTTTTTCTCCTATACTAGTATATTTTCAATGATGATGTCTGTTTATACTAGCCGTTGAGCCCGTTAATACGGGCTAGTATGGGGTTTTTCCAAGGCCCCCTCCCCTCGCCGCTGCAGGGCCCCCCGAGGTCGCTGTTGCCCTTCCCCCCTCGAGGTCGCCGCTACCGGTCCCCCCCCCCCCCCGGAGTCGCCGCCCCCCTACTCCTACTGGCCCGAGCACTCTCTTCGGTATTGAACTTACATCGCCGACACACAGCAGGCAGATCAGCTGAGCTCCCGTCGGACCTTCCTTCTCTGCCTGTGTCCCACCCTCGTGTGACGTAACGTCGGCGAGGGCGGGACACAGGCAGGGAAGGCCGACCGGAGCAGTGTTGCCAGGTGGCCGGTTTTACCGCCCAATTGGGCGGTTTTCCGCGACCCGCCGCGGCAAATTTTTGCCCGCGGCGGGTTGCGGTTTTTTGGGCTGGTTTTTGTGCTTCGGGCGGTTTTTTTAGGTGGCTTTTTCGGCCGCGGTGGGCGGGGTTAGTGACGTTTTTGGGCGGGGTTAGTGACGTGGGAGGCGGGGTTAGAGACGTGGGAGGCGGGGTTAGAGACGTGGGAGGCGGGGCCGATGACGGCAGGGGCGGGGTTGATGACGGCGGGGGCGGGGGTGATGACGCGGGGGCGGGGGTGTCAGGGGCGGGGTTTGAGTTTGGGCGGATTTTGGGCTCCTTTAGGCTGGAAAAATATTTTCCACCTGGCAACCCTGGACCGGAGCTCAGCTGATCTGCCTGCTGCGTGTCGGCGATGTAAATTCAATACTGAAGAGAGTGCTCGGGCCGGGTGGAGGGGGACGGTGACGACCTCGGGGGGGGGGGAGCGGTAGCGACGTCGGCAGTTCCCTCTCTGTCCCGCCCCCGTCATCACGTTTTGGTGGGAGAGGGAAGTCTCTACTGCGCATTTGCGAGTGAGTATGGTCACTCGCCATTTATATGTTTGATGCGCTGTGGCTGGTATAAGGGGTGTGGCTATAATAGGGGTGGGGTTATATGTGGTGACCCCCGCCCACAATGAGTACTACTACTACTATTTAGCATTTCTATAGAGCACCGTTTTTATACAAAAAAAGCACTGAATATACATATTGTATACTATATGCTTTTCAGTCTTTTACCTGTCCATAGCTAGTGAGTATGCATCTATGTGGCTATCTGATCTTCTGTTCCATAGAGAAATGAGAGTTGCTTACCTGCTGCAACGGTAGTTCCCTGTTGACAGAAGATCACATAGCCACACAGTCCCTCCCTCCTTCCCAGCGTTGGCGATTGCTATTCATGAAAGACTGCGGGTGTGGTTATTGGCTATTACAACTCAGACAGGAGCAGGAAGTTAGGGACATGCCAGTGAAGTGTTTTTGGTTTTTTTTTTATTTAGAGCTTCCAGAAGGGCCGGGTACACTACGTCATCGTGATGTCAATTCATCTATGTGACTATGTGATCTGTTCACGAAAAACTACCGTTACAGGTAAGCAACTCATTTTTCACACACGTTATTCCCTTCCTTCCTTGTTCCTTTCTCTCGTACACGTTAAACCCCCGCCCTCAAACCTTACTGTTCAGAATCCACTTTCACATTCCTCCACTCCATAAAGTTAAACAGAAACTTAAGCCAGTTCTCAGTTGTCTTTCTAACAAAGCCGATTCTTAAACATCAACCTTTGCAATAATTCCAGAGTGGATAAACCTTAACCAACCAAGAACGCAAGAAGTTCCGTTAACAGTTCTCACTCACCTGCCTATACATTCCGCGGCAGATTATACGCGAGCTTCAGTTCCGTGTACGTAACACTCCATAGACCAATTGGAGCTCGCTGTTCGCAAGGCACGCGATTCAAACTGCAAAGGGAAGGGTGAAGGAGTCGTGTGTTTCCTAGGTGATTCGTATCGTGGGTTGTTTTCTTATCTCCACTCCCGGGCCGGACCGCAGTTTGTGGGAGAGCCGGGTGCCCGGCCGAGTTTACATGGGGTTCTGGCTGTAGGTTGGGCGTCCGGGTTGAATGGAGCACAAAATAATCGGTCCCGGGCCTTATCGAGCTACGAAACTGGTGAGTATGTTCCCTATTTTTTTCTCTCCACGCCCGTTGCAGGTAACTGAGTACTCTCTCGCGGTGTTTAAGCTATTGCCCTTGGTCTCTGTTGGAGTTCCATTCCATCTCTTTTACTTACAGCGCGTCACTTCCGTGGCTGTTTGGGATGGTGTTTGTATTGGTATCGGTGGCTCAGGCTCACATTTTTAGAGGGGGGGGGGGGGGGGGGGGGGGAGCGAGGATGGTCACCCCCTCCTTTATTGAAGATCCAATGATAGATTTGTACTACAGGCTTTTAGTGTTTTGCATGTTGCCAATGAACACATTATATTTACCCAAACGTTTCAGCTTAATATAATGTATTTTAAAATCAGAAGGAATGAAAAGTAAGTTATAACATGAAGTGGTCTGGATAAACTAGTGTGGCTGCTCTGTTAGTCTACTTTAAAGTTTAATTAAAAAAAATCAAACCATATCAAATTAAAAGCATTCTTATTTTTCTTGTGTTTTTTGTTTCTGATTGTGTAATATCCAAAAATGGTGACATGTTAAAAGGAAATCATGTGAGTATGTAATCAAATCTTTAGTATACTTCTTTTTTTTAAAACTATCTTTTAATTAGTACAATAGAAATCAAACAAAATAAAACATGGAAAAGAAAATAAGATGATACCTTTTTTATTGGACATGACTTAATACATTTCTTGATTAGCTTTCGAAGGTTGTCCTTTGTCAGATCGGCAATAAGCAAATGTGTTAGCAGATAGTATATATAAGAGAAACATCAAAGCATTACTTTGAAGTCTGACAGAGTGGGAGAGTGGGGGTATGCATGGGAACATCAAAGCATTTCATTGATATTCTAACAGGATGGGTGTTGGTAGGTGAGAGGAGGGTAATAAACAGAGAAATACAGCTTTATGGTTTATAATGGGTTAGAAAACCCAGATCCTTATTAAGTCCTGTTTGTTGGGTGTCAAAATATTCAATCATTCTTATTTCAAAGGTCTTACGTTCCTGTATTGTTTTAAAATTACCTTTCAGTATTCTTACTGTGAAATCACTGGTGCAGTGTTCTGGTCTTTTGAAGTGTTGGCCCACAGGGGTGGGGGCTTGACTGGCACCAGCTATTTTCATGTGATGTCTGTGCAGATTGAATCTTGTCTTAAGCATCTGGCCTGTTTCTCCAATATAGCATCCTTCGTTACATTTTTTACACTGAATGATATATACCACATTGGAAGATACGGCCTCCAAAACTGAACACAATACTCAGGTGGGGCCTCACCAACGACTTATACAGGGGCATCAACACCTCCTTTCTTCTGCTGGTCACACCTCTCTCTATACAGCCTAGCAACCTTCTAGCTACGGCCACCGCCTTGTCACACTATTTCGTCGCCTTCAGATCCTCAGATACTATCACCCCAAGATCCCTGTCCCCGTCTGTACATATCAGACTCTCACCACCTAACACATACGTCTCCCGTGGATTTCTACTCCCTTAGTGCATCACTTTGCATTTCTTTGGAAGTAATGTTGGAAGATCGGTTGGAAGTAATGGAAAGAAAATTATCAAGTAAGGACTAATTTTACCGTAGTGCTGATAAATTGCTTGTTATTGCTCAATTATTGGCGCTGATTGGCTCATTATTTAGTTAAGTTGCACATGTGTCCAAATTTTATTTGCACAACCAAAGCACCATATGTAGAATCTGGGGAATAAAGTCTAATTTGCGCAATACTGAATCCAGTGTTGGTGTATTGATTTGATTTGTTTCCAAAATTGGGTCAATAGTATCTTACCTACAGTGAAGGAGTCGAATAGCAAAGTTGCTGCTTTAACCATTGGGGCTTTGAAGTGCAGGAGGCAGGTGTCTGCTGTAGAAGGGTAAGAGATGTGTGTAATTTGCTGCAGCAGGGTGATGATATTCTTCCAAAATTGCTGTGCGTTAGGACAGGACCACCAAATATGGTAAAAGTCCCCTTGTGCCTCACATTGCCTCAAACAAAGAGTGGATCCTGTATTAAACATCTGATACAGCCGCACAGGGGTGTAGTACCATCAATATAGAATTTTTTAATCCATTTTCAATTGTGGTACTAGATTAGAATACCTTAAGCAGGTGATGAAATCACAGCCTGACTTCTAGGCTCTGTCAAGGATTTCTCCTGCAGGCAGAGTTCTTTGCTAGCCTTGTTATAATAAAATCTTTAATTTGTTGGTAACAAAAGCCATCTCCTTGGGTTAGTCGATATTCATCAATAAGATCAATGAAAGGGAGAATCTCTCTGTTTACCCACAGTTAGTCCAGGGTGCAAAAATAGAAGATGGCCCATCTTTTATAGGCACCGTCTAATTTACCAGGCAGAAAACCTGGTGCATACATTATTGCAGTTGAGAGAAAACATCTGTTTGGAAGGAGAGATACATACAGTGGGGGAAATAAGTATTTGATCCCTTGCTGATTTTGTAAGTTTGCCCACTGACAAAGACATGAGCAGCCCATAATTGAAGGGTAGGTTATTGGTAACAGTGAGAGATAGCACATCACAAATTAAATCCGGAAAATCACATTGTGGAAAGTATATGAATTTATTTGCATTCTGCAGAGGGAAATAAGTATTTAATCCCTCTGGCAAACAAGACCTAATACTTGGTGGCAAAACCCTTGTTGGCAAGCACAGCGGTCAGACGTCTTCTGTAGTTGATGATGAGGTTTGCACACATGTCAGGAGGAATTTTGGTCCACTCCTCTTTGCAGATCATCTCTAAATCATTAAGAGTTCTGGGCTGTCGCTTGGCAACTCGCAGCTTCAGCTCCCTCCATAAGTTTTCAATGGGATTAAGGTCTGGTGACTGGCTAGGCCACTCCATGACCCTAATGTGCTTCTTCCTGAGCCACTCCTTTGTTCCCTTGGCTGTATGTTTTGGGTCATTGTCGTGCTGGAAGACCCAGCCACGACCCATTTTTAAGGCCCTGGCGGAGGGAAGGAGGTTGTCACTCAGAATTGTACGGTACATGGCCCCATCCATTCTCCCATTGATGCGGTGAAGTAGTCCTGTGCCCTTAGCAGAGAAACACCCCCAAAACATAACATTTCCACCTCCATGCTTGACAGTGGGGACGGTGTTCTTTGGGTCATAGGCAGCATTTCTCTTCCTCCAAACACGGCGAGTTGAGTTCATGCCAAAGAGCTCAATTTTTGTCTCATCTGACCACAGCACCTTCTCCCAATCACTCTCGGCATCATCCAGGTGTTCACTGGCAAACTTCAGACGGGCCGTCACATGTGCCTTCCGGAGCAGGGGGACCTTGCGGGCACTGCAGGATTGCAATCCGTTATGTCGTAATGTGTTACCAATGGTTTTCGTGGTGACAGTGGTCCCAGCTGCCTTGAGATCATTGACAAGTTCCCCCCTTGTAGTTGTAGGCTGATTTCTAACCTTCCTCATGATCAAGGATACCCCACGAGGTGAGATTTTGCGTGGAGCCCCAGATCTTTGTCGATTGACAGTCATTTTGTACTTCTTCCATTTTCTTACTATGGCACCAACAGTTGTCTCCTTCTCGCCCAGCGTCTTACTGATGGTTTTGTAGCCCATTCCAGCCTTGTGCAGGTGTATGATCTTGTCCCTGACATCCTTAGACAGCTCCTTGCTCTTGGCCATTTTGTAGAGGTTAGAGTCTGACTGATTCACTGAGTCTGTGGACAGGTGTCTTTCATACAGGTGACCATTGCCGACAGCTGTCTGTCATGCAGGTAACGAGTTGATTTGGAGCATCTACCTGGTCTGTAGGGGCCAGATCTCTTACTGGTTGGTGGGGGATCAAATACTTATTTCCCTCTGCAGAATGCAAATAAATTCATATACTTTCCACAATGTGATTTTCCGGATTTAATTTGTGATGTGCTATCTCTCACTGTTACCAATAACCTACCCTTCAATTATGGGCTGCTCATGTCTTTGTCAGTGGGCAAACTTACAAAATCAGCAAGGGATCAAATACTTATTTCCCCCACTGTATAAGGTCAGCCGTGTTTGTAATGGCATTTGCTTATTTAGATTCACCCTTCTAATACAATTCAAAAGGTTAGGCTTGGGCAACCAGGGCAATGCCCATAATGAAGTGTCTCCCAGAAGAGTCAGTTCAATTTGTAGCCACAGTTTTGTGTGGAACTCTTGTACCCCCGTTTACTTTTAGTCAGTACTTTTTTTGTAGAAAAAAAGGTGCCGGTACTCATTGTGGGCGGAGTCACCACACATGGCTCCACCTCTATTATAGCCACACCCATGGCGCATATAAACAGACATCATTGAAAATATTATACTAGTATAGGAGAAAAAATAATGTGATTTTTATTCATTATAAATAATTTCTGTAAGCTGTTACAGGTCCAGTATCCCTAGTGGGATACTGGACCTGTAACAGCAGATGTAAATTCTCAAATTGGACATATTCCAGACACTAAAATGAAATGATTTTTTTCTACCTTTGTTGTCTGGTGACTGTTTTTCTGATCATGCTGGCCCAATATCCGATTCTGTTGCTATCTGTCCTCTTAACTCCGTTTCTAGGGCTTCCTTTCCATTTATTTCTTTACTTTCCGCCTTTCTTCTTCATTTCTTGCCCTACATCCGTAAGTAAAAGCTGGGTCCTACTCCGCAGACTTGACTGTCCAGTGGATCCAGCTTCTGCCTATTTTCTTCATCCATGTGCAGTTTTTCTCCTCTCTTCCTTTTCCCTCATCTCCTTCCTCACTCTTCCCTCCCCTCCATCCATGTCCAGCATTTCTTCTCTCTCTCTGCCCTCTCCTCCATCCACCCATGTCCAGCCACCCATGCCCAGTGATTCTCCTTTCTCCCCTGCCCTCCCCTGCCCATGTCCAGCATGTCTCCTCTCCCCCCCCCTGCCCTCTCCTCCATGTCCAGCGAGTCTCCTCTCTCCTCTCCCCTCCATGTCCAGCGATTCTCTCTCACCTCCCTCCCCAGCCCTCCCCTCATCAATGCCCGGCAATTCTCCGTCCTCTGTACCCTGCCCTCCGCATGTCTCCTCTCCCCCCTTCCCTCCCCTCCATGTCCAGCGAGTCTCCTCTCTCCCCTGCCCTCCCTTCCTTGTCCAGCGATTCTCTCTCCCCTGCCCTCCCCTCCATGTCCAGTGATTCTCTCTCCCCTCCCTGTCCAGCACGTCGCCTCTCTCCCCTGCCCTCCCCTCTCCAAGTCGCGGCGAACCGGTCCGGAAGTGAAGGCAGCAATGAGGCAGGCACGCACGCACTCAGCAGGCAGGTTCGTCTTCGTCTCCTCTTGCATTGCTTCCCTCTCAGCGCGCGAGGGCGGGACGTGCTGAGAGGGAAGCAGCGCGAGAGGAGACGAAGACGAACCTGCCTGCTGTGTGCCTGCCTCTCTGCTGCCTTCACTTCTGGACCGGTTCGCCACGACTTGCAGAGGAGAGAGAGGGGACATGCTGGACAGGGAGGGGAGGGGAGAGAGAATCGCTGGACATGGAGCGGAGGGCAGGGGAGAGAGAAGAATCGCGACCGGGTAATATTTCAACAGAGCGCGGGAGCAGGACCTCAGGAAAAAGGTGCCGGTACACCGTACCGGCACAAAAAAAGCACTGCTTTTAGTTGATATAACATAAAGCGCTTGATCTTGGGTGGCTTTTTCTTCCAGATATAGTGGGATGCATTGTTTGTAAAATGTTGGAAGAAGCCCCAGGGCAAAGCAATGGGAAGCACCATAAAGAGGTAGAGTAGTTTGAGGAGTATGATCATTTTAATTGAATGAGTCCTGCCTAGCCAGCAAAGATTTAACCCCTCCCAGTGCTCTAATTGTGACAGAAGGTTTACTAACAGCAGGGAAAGTTTAGCTTGTAGAGATGAGCTGGGTATTTGGAAATACTAATCCTCAGGCGCTGGATGCTATTCTTAGCCCATATTGCATTTATTTTTATTAGTAAAACATCTGCCTGTTTTTAAACAGCAGTTTTGTTTCACTGTATGCATTCCCTTGAAAAACTCTTCAAATGCTTATTCATTTTTCACATTCTGCTGTCAAAGAAATTCGAAATGCATTAAAATGGGAGTTTTCACCTTGATAATATACTCTATAAGTTCTTTCACATTGAAAGTGTAATTGGGGAAAAGGATATTAAAAGATCTTGCACAAGTCTTTCTACCTTTTTCCATAGCAAATCCAAATTAAGGCTCATAATATGTTTAAGGGAGCTCACCTATATCCTTTCAATTAAGTGTGCTTATTCAAATATTTCCAGAGCTGCCAAGTTACCCATTCCAGAAGGAAGACTTTTTGGCTGGTCCTGGTTTTAAACTTAGATCCCAAAGCAGTGTATTGTTTGTAGTCCATATTACTTAGCGTAAGCAGCAGATGAATCCAGAGACCTGTGGGTTGTGTCCGTCTATCAGCAGGTAGAGATAAGAGAGCAGTGATCTGCACTGTGCACATTGGACGTGATGCTGCCTGGCCACTCAGTATTCTCTGTCTCCAGCAGGTGGACGGATGTGTTTCACAGGTTCCTGGCTTCTTCTGTGGTGGCTCCCGTTCTGGCTTGCCTCCAGGACCCTAAAAACTTATATATATATTCATCCCAGTACCTGGGTCAAAAACAGGTCGCCACCCCTCCCGTTCCAAAGGTAAAACTAATATTTTAACCAAGGATTACATTCAGAAACTTTTTAAACTGTTTAACCCTTTTAATTTTTTTGTTCTAGACTGATGAAAATTAAATAAAATATTAATAGAATCACAAGTAATAATATAAATTAAATTATACCAGAATGGTAGAAGCTTTTAATTAGAATGTGAATCCATAAGCAAGAAGCAGTCTGACAGATCTTGCAGACGGTTGGAACGAGTTTGAAGGAAAAATAAGGATAAATCAATCCTATGTAAACTGAAAAAAAGTGAAAAAAAGATTTTGGTTTTTTTTTTTAGTCAGGAAATTAGGAAATCTGATAATTCTTCTAAAGTGCTTTTCAAAGTTTTTGAGAATTTGATTAATACAGATGCTTTACAAACAATTCCTTATACCCTACGCTGTCTATTAAAATGTTCTGTTACATATTGTGTTCACACATTGTAAGTAGTATACTATGCTGTACTTTGTATTGTTATTTGAATATTTTTACTTCTGTTATTGTCTGTTGCTTATGGTTATTCTTACTGTACACTGCCTTGAGTGAATTCTTTCAAAAAGGTGGTAAATAAATCCTAATTAAAAAAAATTCCTGGATTTTTACAACCTAAGGCAGAAGATTTTGTGCAGTTTTTCCAGGATAAGGTGAATAAAATTAGACAGTCTTTTTCAGAGGTTAATTTAGGTAACCCTTATAGTAACTTCTTTGAACAAGCAAGTTAACAATATTCATGGTGATTTATGGGAAAGATTTGAAAGGCTTTCATCTGCATCAGTTAGAAAGATTTTGGTCAGACTTTAAAAGTTGTCACTTTTCTTAGACCAAGCGTATGTCCATCTTACTTGTTGAATAAATTTTCGTTGAGTATTTTAAATTGGTTGACCGAGTCTATTAATGTAATACTGCAGTTAAGTTGTTATCTCGAGACTGTCTCAGAAATAGTTTAAATCCCTTTACCAAAATCAATCGGAGCAGATTTGACAAAGGTTAAAAGTTATCACCGGATTGCAAGCATCCCATGGATGGCTAAACTTTTAGCATTCTTAGTAAATGAGCAGCTTCAGGATTTTATAGAACCACTAAAGGGCACTTTTACAAAGCAGCGGTAAGCCCAACACAGGCTTACCGTGTGCTAAAAAGGAAGTACCGCTGAGCTACCGCAGCAGCCTGGCAGTAGTTCCCATCCCCAGTGCTCTGTCATATCTGGCGCTACAAAAATATTATTTTTGTAGTGCCGGTGTGTATCCAATGGTAATTGTGCAGTGCCGTGCACTGCCTAGTTACCGCTATGTTACAGTGGGAGCCCTTACCGCCACCTAAGTGGGTAGTGGTGAGGGCTCCCCCAAAATGGCTGTGTGACAAGTACTTCACTTGCCACACGGCCATTTCCTGAAGAAAAGAAAGACTTACCTTTTGCACCGATACCAGCGTAGTCCCCCTTTCTGCTGCAGCTTGTAAAAGGGGCCCAAAATATATTGCACAAGACTCAATATGGTTTCAGACCCCGACATAATACGGCAACATTACTACTTGTCCTTACTACAAAGATAAGATACTTTTTGAGTAGAGGACAGCAACCCATACTGTTGCAATTAGACATATCAGCAGCCTTTGATGCTCCTTTTTAAATTAAATGAATTAGTTGTGACGGGTAAAGTGCTAGGTTGGTTTGAGCAATTCCTAACAATCATTTTATAGTGTGAAAAGAAAAAATGGGAAATAATCTAGTTGGAATCCTGGCTGTGGTGTGTACTGCAGGGTTCACCAGTCTCTGTCATTATTCAATATTTACCTAAGTTCCTTTGGTTATTATCTTTCAGATATTGGAACCTGTCTTATGCAGATGATATTTGTCTTTTTATTTCTAGCTGTAGAGAATTTTAAGAGGACCTTTTATGTATTAAAAATCATATATCTATTAAATATTATATTTCAATTGTAGGTAAGTGGGCAACAGAGCACTTTTTAAAATTAAGTACAAGAATAAGATATTGTGGTTTGGCATTATAAATAAGGCTTAGTGATATTGGCTTCAGGTGAAATCTTGAAAATTGAAGATCATTCTAGAGTCCTAGGAAGAATTTTACATTCTAACCTATTGTTTGATAAGCAGATAGGTGCACTGAGCAAAAACAAATTTTCAGACTTAGCCAATTGTGAGCAATAAGATCATCTTTACAATATAAAGATTTTAGGATTTTTATTTCAGACAATTTTGCTTCCTCAACTTTATTATTGGAACTTTTTATATTCTCTGGTTACTAGTAAATTATCTACCAGTAAATTATCTGTTTACAGCTGCCACAAAATACTGCAGCCAGATTGATTTTTGGGTTGGGCCATTTTGATAGTATATCCTGTTGTTGTTTTTTTTTTTTTGTTACATTTGTACCCCACACTTTCCCACTCATGGCATGCTCAATGTGGCTTACATATTGTATACAAGTACTTATTTGTACCTTGGGCAATGGAGGGTTAAGTGACTTGCCCAGAGTCACAAGGAGCTGCCTGTGCCTGAAGTGGGAATCGAACTCAGTTCCTCAGTTCCCCAGGACCAAAGTCCACCACCCTTTAACCACTAGGCCACTCCTCCACTATCAGTACACCAACACATTAGATTTAAGATAGCCTACCACCTGATGTTTACACCAGTTTTGGGGCTGAATTCAGAAGGACTTGGAGAAAAGCTTGAATTTTTTTCTTCTGGAAGAAGTTTGCGTTTTTACCGAATTTTGAAATTAGGCTTTCCTGATTTTAAAAAATGTTCAATTTAAAGTCAAATTTATTTCCTTTTCAGGGGTCGTGGTTTTGGAATAGTTGCCCATGAATATGAAAAGTCTGCCATCCTATCCAACTTTTAGTAAGACTTTGAAAACTTATTTAAAAGTAGTGGAGAAATTTTAAACTTTGTTTAAAGGATGTTAATATATGATGACAATTTCTGTAATTTTCCTGTATTGTAGAGGATTCTTATATTGTTAAATGTGAAATCCTTTTGGAACAATGGGAAGTATATAAAACTTAGAATAGAAAGGGGCAGAGCAAGATGGCGGCGGTACCAACTGCTCGCGTCAGTGAGTAGCCCATCGCTGCTGGAATTTATAATTTCTCTTGCTAAAATTTCCCCGAAAGAATTTTTCCTTAAAATCTCTGGCTGTTATGCCTCATAGCAAGAGAAAAGGGATCGTAAGGGTGAGGACCCAGCCCTCCCTAACTTCAACACCCGCCCAGCAGTCCTTGGAGCAGTTCCTTACGCGGCAATCCACTTTAACAGCGTCAGGAGGTCCCGCTGATCTTTCGACGCAGGGAGGCGCCGAGATCCAGGGAATTGACACATCGTTGTCTCCCCCGACGCAACTTCCTCCTTTGCAGCCGGTGGTACTCAAATTCGCGGGTGGATTGTCGACCTCGGAAGTCGGGGAAACGAATCTGCCACTGGGTCAGCAAATTGGAGTTCCATATCATCAAGCTGATCAATCCATAGACTGGTGGTTGTGTCCATCTACCAGCAGGTGGAGATAGAGAGCAATCCTTTTGCCTCCCTATATGTGGTCATGTGCTGCCGGAAACTCCTCAGTATGTTCTCTATCTCAGCAGGTGGTGGTCACACACAGCAGCAGCTCTGGCTAGGCCTCCAAGCCTAATTTTTAGGTTTTGTTGAGTGCCTGGGGTTGAGGGCTCTTCTTGAGCAAGTGCAAACCTGGTGGCGCCAGGTCCCTCCTTTTCTCCCCCCTCCCGCTGGCTCCGTTAAAAAAAAAAATAAAAAAATTTTGAACGTCCTTAAAGGCGTTTATTTCGACGTTTATTTAAACGTTTATTGCAGCTACTCACTGGGACACCAGGTCGTTACAGCTCGGAGCAGAAAGCAGGTAATTTTTACCTTTTTATAGCGGGCAGGGGGTTCCCCGATTGATCTCCACGTGGCATATGGCGTCGGAGGGCGAGGGCGCAAAGAGTCGCTCCCCGGATCGCTTAGGCGCTTCTAGAGGGGATGCGGGGGTCTTAAAGTCTGATTCGCCCTTGTTGGGTGACAGTTTCGTGACCGATGAGTGTCCCGGTCCTTCCTCCGGTGTGGCGGTTTTTCCCGCCATAAACGCCCATCCCCCGCTGCTCGCCTCCGCCATCTTGGCCGGCCACGCGGCTCGGACGGCTTCTTCGTGGGCAGCCCTTGAGGGAGACATTAATGCCATGGACGCCCTTAATTTGGGCGACGGCACCAAAGCGGCTAAAGTTAAGCGCCGTTTTTCCCGCGCGGCTCCTTCGCGGAGTGTCGCGCCGGACGCCATTTTGGATGCGCAGCATGTCTCTCCCCCGCTCTTGCGAGCGCCGGTTGAGGGTGCGTCTAGGGCTGTAGCCCAGGCTGCGGAAGTGCACAGTCTGGGGGGTTTCTCCCCCGAGTTTGTTTTGCTGCTGCATCAGGCCTTCCTTATGCAAAACGCTGCCCCTGCTCCCTCGTTTGGTAAAGAGGTTGAGGTCCCCGGAGGTAAACGCCCTCGGGTTGATTCCCAGGCCTTGGAGGACCTTGTCTCCTCCGATGTAGATGAGGGCAGCGTATCTGAGTTCTCCCAACGGTCCTTTGCGGATTCCTTGGAGGAGACGGATCCCCGCTCGGTTGGAGCGGATGACCCCTCTGCAGCGCGGCTTTTTAGCTCAGAGGATTTGCCCAACCTGTTAGTGCAGGCCATGGGCATTTTGAAGATTTCCTCTCCGGAGGACGTCTCTCCCTCAGCCCCTGTTGGCTCTGCCATTATGCTGGGGACGAAACGCCCGCCTAGAACCTTCCACGTGCATGATGCCATGCACACCCTAATTTCGGCTCAATGGGAAGTCCCGGAAGCGAGCCTCAAAGTGGCTAGGGCTATGTCCCGCCTCTATCCTTTGCCTGAAAGTGAACGTGAGGCCTATCTGTGGCCTACCGTGGATTCTTTAATCACTGCGGTGACTAAGAAAACGGCTTTGCCGGTGGAAGGTGGCACGGCCCTAAAGGACGCCCAAGACAGAAGATTGGAGGCGGCCTTAAGGTCGTCCTTTGAGGCGACTGCTTTAAGTTTGCAGGCCTCGGTTTGCGGTTCCTATGTGGCCAGGGCGTGCCTGACTATGGTGCAGCGGGCTTCCCCCTCGGATCATTCCTTGAGGGCTGATTGGCCGGCCCTGGAATCGGGCTTAGCCTATTTGGCAGACTTGCTGTATGATGTCTTGAGAGCCTCAGCTAAAGGCATGGCTCAGACAGTCTCTGCGCGGCAGTGGCTTTGGCTGAAACATTGGTCTGCTGACCACGCCTCTAAATCCCGCCTGGCTAGATTGCCTTTTAAAGGCAAGCTGCTCTTTGGGGTCGAGCTGGACAAAATTGTGACCGATCTCGGCACGTCTAAGGGCAAGAAGTTACCAGAGGTCAGGGCTCGGGCTAGTACTCGTTCCGGTACCTCCAGAGGACGGTTTCAGGAAGCCCGTCGGTACCGCCCGGGCAGGTCGGGCTCCTCTGCCCCCTCTTCCTTCAAGAGGACTTTCTCCCCCAAGCAGCATTCCTTTCGCAGAGACCGCCGTCCAGGAGGTGCGCCCTCCGGTCCTCCCCCAGGGTCTCGTACCCAATGTCGGGGCCTTGGTCCACGCCCCAGTGCAGATTGGAGGACGGCTGTCCTCGTTTCTGGGCGAGTGGACCACAATAACTTCAGACGCTTGGGTGCTGGAAGTCATCAGAGACGGCTACAAGCTAGAGTTCTGCCGACCCTTAAGAGACGGGTTTGTACTCTCTCCCTGCAAGTCTCCGGTCAAAGCTGTGGCAGTGCAGCAGACCTTGGACAACCTGATCCGCCTGGGTGCGGTCGTTCCGGTGCCAGAAAATCAGATTGGCAAGGGACGTTACTCCATTTACTTTGTGGTACCAAAGAAAGGAGGTTCTGTCCGGCCTATCCTCGACCTCAAAGGGGTCAATCGGGCCTTGAAAGTGCGGCACTTTTGCATGGAGACTCTCCGCTCTGTTATAGCGGCAGTGAAGGCAGGAGAGTTATTGGCTTCCTTGGACATCAAGGAAGCGTACCTGCATATTCCCATCTGGCCTCCTCATCAACGCTTCCTGCGTTTTGCAGTCCTGGGACGACACTTCCAGTTCAGAGCCCTCCCTTTCGGGTTGGCTACTGCTCCGCGGACCTTTTCCAAAGTAATGGTGGTCATCGCGGCCTTCCTGCGAAAGGAAGGAAGGAGTACAAGTCCATCCTTATCTGGACGACTGGTTGATCCGAGCCCCCTCTTATGCAGAGTGCGGCAAAGCTGTGAACCGGGTGGTTGCTCTTTTGAGCTCCCTGGGGTGGATTATCAACTGGGAGAAGAGCCAGCTGCGCCCGACTCAGTCCCTGGAGTATCTGGGAGTTCGATTCGACACCCAAGTGGGCAGAGTGTTCCTGCCAGACAATCGGATTGTCAAACTTCAGGCTCAGGTGGACCAGTTCCGAGTAGCCTCTCCTCTTCGGGCTTGGGACTATGTGCAGCTGTTGGGCTCTATGACGGCCACGATGGAAGTAGTGCCCTGGGCCAGGGCTCATATGAGACCACTTCAACACTCTCTGTTGCAGCGCTGGACTCCGATGTCGGAGGATTATGCTGTGCGCCTTCCCTTGGACCCAGCAGTGCGCAAGGCGCTGAGCTGGTGGCTGCAGACAGACAAGTTGTCTGCAGGAATGCCTCTGGTGACCCCAGAGTGGATTGTCGTCACGACGGACGCCTCTTTGACGGGCTGGGGAGCCCACTGCTTGGGAAGGACAGCGCAGGGGCTCTGGTCTCCTGCAGAGGGAAAGTGGTCTATCAACCTCCTGGAACTCAGAGCCATTCGGTTGGCGCTTTTGGAGTTCATCCCGGTACTGGCGTTGAAGCCAGTACGGGTCCTGTCGGACAATGCCACTGCTGTGGCCTATGTCAACCGCCAGGGAGGTACCAAGAGCGCCCCTCTAGCCAAGGAGGTCATGAATCTATGCCAGTGGGCGGAAGCGAACCTGGAACAGCTGTCAGCGGCCCACATTGCCGGAGTCATGAATGTCAGGGCGGACTTTCTCAGTCGCCATACCTTGGAGCCCGGAGAGTGGCAGCTATCTGCTCAGGCGTTCTTGGACATCACGAAGCGCTGGGGCCAGCCGAGCCTAGATCTGATGGCGTCATCGGCCAATTGCCAAGTGCCGCGCTTTTTCAGCAGAGGACGGGACCCTCGATCCCTGTGGCCGACACAAGAGCTTCTCTATGTGTTCCCGCCCTGGCCCATGTTGGGCAGGGTGCTAGACCGGGTGGCAAAGCATCCGGGCCGGATAATCCTGGTGGGTCCGGATTGGTCCAGACGTCCCTGGTATGCGGACTTGATCAGGCTCTCAGTCGACGATCCTCTGCGACTGCCTGTGGAGCAGGGCCTGTTACATCAGGGTCCCGTGGTGATGGAGGATCCCTCCCCCTTTGGTCTTACGGCCTGGCTATTGAGCGGCAGCGTCTGAGGAAGAAGGGCTTCTCAGACAAGGTCATCGCCACTATGCTGAGAGCGAGGAAGCGCTCTACTTCTACTGCTTACGCCAGGGTTTGGCGTATCTTTGCAGCGTGGTGTGAAGCAGGCTCACTTTCTCCTTTCACTGCTCCAATTTCTTCAGTGTTGGCGTTCCTGCAAGAAGGTCTGGACAAAGGCCTGTCGCTCAGTTCCCTTAAAGTCCAGGTAGCGGCTCTGGCTTGCTTCAGGGGCCGCCTGAAGGGTGCTTCCCTGGCTTCGCAGCCAGATGTGGTGCGCTTTCTCAAGGGAGTTAATCACCTGCGCCCTCCTCTGCACTCAGTGGTGCCTGCATGGAATCTCAATCTGGTGCTAAGAGCATTGCAGAAGCCGCCTTTTGAACCCTTGTCGAGGGCATCTCTGAAAGACCTGACGTTGAAAGCAGTCTTTTTGGTGGCTATCACTTCAGCCAGAAGAGTTTCCGAGCTCCAGGCGCTCTCATGTCGAGAGCCTTTTCTGCAGTTCACTGAGGCAGGAGTGACTATTCGCACAGTGCCTTCCTTCCTGCCCAAGATTGTTTCTCGCTTCCATGTGAATCAGCAGCTCTGTCTCCCTTCCTTTCGTAGGGAGGACTACCCAGAGGAATACTCTGCTCTCAAATGTCTGGATGTGAGACGAGTCATCATCAGATACTTGGAAGTGACCAATGATTTCCGGAAATCGGATCATCTGTTTGTCCTGTTTGCAGGTCCTCGTAGGGGTCTGCAGGCTGCTAAGCCTACAGTGGCAAGATGGGTCAAGGAAGCCATTGCAGCGGCTTATGTGGCCGCGGGGAAGGTGCCGCCTATCCAGCTGAAGGCTCACTCCACAAGAGCTCAGGCGGCCTCGATGGCAGAGGCCGGTTCCGTCTCCTTGGAAGAGATATGCAAGGCGGCAACTTGGGCTTCGGCCCATACATTCTCCAAGCATTACCGCTTGACTGTGGCTGCTCGGGCGGAGGCCCGGTTTGGAGCTTCAGTGTTGCGGTCAGGGATTTCTATGTCCCGCCCTGGGTGAGTACTGCTTCGGTACATCCCACCAGTCTATGGATTGATCAGCTTGATGATATGGAAGGTAAAATTATGTATCATACCTGATAATTTTCTTTCCATTAATCATAGCTGATCAATCCATAGTCCCTCCCAGATATCTGTACTGTTTATATTCTGGTTGCATTTCAGAGTCAAGTTTAGTCTTCAGTTCCTGTTCAGGAAGACTTCGTGTTCAAGTTATTTTTTCACTTGGATTCTTCAAGAGTTGAGACGAGTTTGTGTTACAGTGAGCTGCTGCATTCCTCTCCCCTCCGTTTTACGGGGCTGGATTGAGATTTAAATTCTGCCGGCACTCCCTCCCGCTTCGTGCGGCTGTAGGGCAGCTTTGTACCCCTCCCGCTTCGGCGGTGTTAGGGTCAGTCAGCTCCTCCCGCGGTTGCGGTTGCAGGATAAGCCAGATCCCCCCGCATTGGCGGGTGTGGTGTCCCTCCCCCGCTCCGCGGGGATGAGCTGGACGGATTCCCCTCCCCCACTTGTGTGGGGATGAGCTGGGTTATTTCCCCTCCCCCGTTTCGGCAGTGGTGAGCTGGGCAGAGTGTCCCTTTGTGGGTGTAATTCTCTAAGTGCTGAGTCCTGCGGATGGAGCTTTGATATCGACATACTGAGGAGTTTCCGGCAGCACATGACCACATATAGGGAGGCAAAAGGATTGCTCTCTATCTCCACCTGCTGGTAGATGGACACAACCACCAGTCTATGGATTGATCAGCTATGATTAATGGAAAGAAAATTATCAGGTATGATACATAATTTTACCTTCTTCCTGGATCTCCCACGACAACAGAGTCGAAGGGCCTTGAGCCCCTGCAAGGGAAGCCCCAAACATCTAAGGCTCCAACTGCAAAGGTTACACTGGAGGCAATATGGGACGTGCTCCAGCGTTTGGACAACTCTGTGAAGACTTCAACAGGCAAGATTGACAATATATCTGAAAATTTACAGAATTTAAAAACTGCATTTACAACTATGAGTAACGAGTTGACTGAGAAAGTAAATCTTTTAGAAGCTGATACTGTCAAAATGAAAGAGGTAACATCGAAATTGATTCAGGACAATACACAGATATATAATAGGTTGGAATACTTTGAAAACTACAACCGAAGATTAAATCTTCGATTGTTAAATTTTCCTTGTACTGAGGTGTATTCCCCCTTGGACATATTTAAGAGATATTTGACGGAAAATTTAAAATTTACCTCTGAGAATATTCCTCCTCTTAATAAAATATATTACCTACCCACAAAAAAACCAAGTGGATCTTCATAAATTCCTCAACAGCCTCAAGGAGATCTCAATGTCTCAGACCTGTTGGAAACATCCTTGTCTTCAATAACAAATAGGCAAACATTGTTGGTCTCATTTGTATTCCAGCAGGATTTGGAACTGGTTAGGAAACTAGCTTTAAGGAACTTACAACTTCCATTTTATGGACAAAAGATCTGGGTTTTCCCAGATGTTACTAAATCTACACAAATCAAAAGAAAAGATTTTCTAGCATTGAGACCAGCTACCTTGGCGCTGGGGGCTACTTTTAATTTAAGTTTCCCATGTAAATGCAATATAAAATATTTGGGTGTAAAATATGTTTTCTTTAATCCTGTTCATTTGAAGCAATTTATAGAATTGAAAAAATTGTCATGAAGCCTGTTGGATAGTAGCAGTATTGACCTTATGGAGAAATGGAATAATTATAAGTGGATAAAACTGTTAAGCATTTCTTTAGCTTTTGTTGCATATAGATCTCCCGTGTGAAAACGGCTCTTCTCCCCTCCAATTTGTGGTCTAATATAGGATGCATAATTATGTTTCTGGAACTAAAATATTTTCTGTAATTTTGTCTTACTTATCTGATTTTCCTTTTCAAGCGTCATGAAGGCTTGTAATTTAAAAATGATAAATAAAGAATTTAAAAAAAAACTTAGAATAGAATGGATAACAGCTCTGTTCACTCATTATATATTTTTTCTCTTGGTTATTTTTAGAACTAACATTCTGTATTTTGTTTACACTTTCTGAATATCTACTGTTTGTACAGACTGTCTCCTGTTTAACTTTATCTTCAAGGCTCATATCTCTTTATGCATTTTTATCATATTGTTTCACAAGCACTGTAGCCTCACTTTGCCTCTCATTCTCTGTACTTACACCTACCATTTTCCATCTTGTATATTAAATCTCTTTTTCATTCTATTTATTTTATGATAATTTATTTCCTCAACAGTGGAATGAAATTATTGAGCTGTTTCGTGCTGGTATGTCATTGCGGAAGCATCGTATACATTTCAGAAGTTATGATAATTGCTTTTCTGCATCTGAAGCAGTAGAGTACCTGCATGATTTGCTGCGATGTAACCAAAATTTTGGACCAGATGTATCTCGCAATCAGACAATTCAGCTGCTAAAAAAATTTTTGAAAAATCATGTAATTGAAGATGTGAAAGGAAGATGGGGTACAGAAGATTTTGAAGACAATGGATGCTTATATAGGTAAGATATGTAAGTTCAAATTGGTTTTGCGTGAAATATTGTGTTGCTGAATTTGTTGAGACCAATTCTAGCTAACTCCTTACAGAATTTAGAACTTGGATTTCCATAGCGTCTCTCAGATCAATCCAGAGACAAATAGGTTATTTCCTTGTCATCAAGCAGATGAATCCATTACAAGTGGGTTGTGTCCATCAACCAGCAGGGGGAGATAGAGAGCACTGAAAAACCATAGTGCCTCATGGCCAGCTAGCTCCATCTGCCTCTTCAGTATTCTCTATCTCCCCAGCAGGGTGGTTGTAGCTTGTTCAAGCTCCTTCAGCAAATCTGCCTGGGGTGGCTCCTGTGCCAGTTGTAGCAGGGGTGTTGTGGCTGATGGTGCCCACTTTAAATGCAAATAAGTTAGCCCTTTCCCTGCCTTACCCGGCCCCCGATGTGGAAGTAGACAAATAGGCAAGCCCTGTCCCTATCTTTGCCCACGCTGCGGATGCAGGCACATAGGTTCGCCCTTTCCCTGCCTTTCCCACACTACTGATCCTCCGGAGTTGGAAATTTGCTTCTTTCGCTGTTACATAAGTACATAAGTAATGCCATACTGGGAAAAGACCAAGGGTCCATCGAGCCCAGCATCTTGTCCACGACAGCGGCCAATCCAGGCCAAGGGCACCTGGCAAGTTTCCCAAACGTACAAACATTCTATACATGTTATTCCTGGGATTTTGGATTTTTCCAAGTCCGTTTAGTAGCGGTTTATGGACTTGTCCTTTAGGAAACCGTCCAACCCCTTTTTAAACTCTGCTAAGCTAACCGCCTTCACCACATTTTCCGGCAATGAATTCCAGAGTTTAATTACACGTTGGGTGAAGAACAATTTTCTCCGATTTGTTTTAAATTTACTACACTGTAGTTTAATCGCATGCCCCCTAGTCCTAGTATTTTTGGAAAGCATGAACAGACGCTTCACATCCACCTGTTCCACTCCACTCATTATTTTATATACCTCTATCATGTCTCCCCTCAGCCGTCTCTTCTCCAAGCTGAATAGCCCTAGCCTCCTTAGTCTTTCTTCATAGGGAAGTCGTCCCATCCCCGCTATCATTTTAGTCGCCCTTCGCTGCACCTTTTTCAATTCTACTATATCTTTCTTGAGATGCGGCGACCAGAATTGAACACAATACTCAAGGTGCGATCGCACCATGGAGCGATACAACGGCATTATAACATCCTCACACCTGTTTTCCATACCTTTCCTAATAATACCCAGCATTCTATTCGCTTTCCTAGCCGCAGCAGCACACTGAGCAGAAGGTTTCAGTGTGTTATCGACGACGACACCCAGATCCCTTTCTTGGTCCGTAACTCCTAACGTGGAACCTTGCATGACGTAGCTATAATTCGGGTTCTTTTTTCCCACATGCATCACCTTGCACTTGCTCACATTAAACGTCATCTGCCATTTAGCCGCCCAGTCTCCCAGTCTTGTAAGGTCTTCTTGTAATTTTTCACAATCCTGTCGCGAGTTAACGACTGAATAACTTTGTGTCATCAGCAAATTTAATTACCTCGCTAGTTACTCCCATCTCTAAATCATTTATAAATATATTAAAAAGCAGCGGTCCTAGCACAGACCCCTGAGGAACCCCACTAACTACCCTTCTCCATTGTGAATACTGCCCATTTAACCCCACTCTCTGTTTCCTATCCTTCAATCAGTTTTTAATCCACAATGGGACATTTCCTCCTATCCCATGACCCTCCAATTTCCTCTGTAGCCTTTCATGAGGTACCTTGTCAAACGCCTTTTGAAAATCCAGATAAACAATATCAACCGGCTCCCCTTTGTCCACATGTTTGTTTACTCCTTCAAAGAATTGAAGTAAATTGGTCAGGCAAGATTTCCCCACACAAAAGCCGTGCTGACTCGGTCTCAGTAATCCATGTCCTCGGATGTGCTCTGTAATTTTGTTTTTAATAATAGCCTCTACCATTTTCCCCGGCACCGACGTCAGACTCACCGGTCTATAATTTCCCGGATCTCCCCTAGAGCCTTTTAAAAAAATGGGCGTTACATTGGCCACCCTCCAATCTTCCGGTACCACGCTCGATTTTAAGGATAAGTTGCATATCACTAGCAGTAGCTCCGCAAGCTCATTTTTCAGTTCTATCAGTACTCTAGGATGAATACCATCCGGTCCAGGAGATTTGCTACTCTTCAGTTTGCCGAACTGCCCCATTACGTCCTCCAGGTTTGCCGTGAAATCAGTAAGTTTCTCCGACTCGTCCGCTTGAAATACCATTTCCGACACCGGTATCCCACCCAAATCTTCCTCGGTGAAGACCAAAGCAAAGAATTCATTCAGTCTCTCCGCTACGTCTTTGTCTTCCTTGATCGCCCCTTTTACCCCTCGGTCATCCAGCGGCCCAACCGATTCTTTTGCCGGCTTCCTGCTTTTAATATACCGAAAAATATTTTTACTATGTTTTTTTGCCTCTAATGCTATCTTTTTTTCGTAATCCCTCTTGGCCTTCTTTATCTGCGCCTTGCATTTGCTTTGACACTCCTTATGCTGCTGCTTGTTATTTTCAGACTGTTCCTTCTTCCATTTTCTGAAGGCGTTTCTTTTAGCCCTAATAGCTTCCTTCACCTCACTTTTCAACCAGACTGGCTGTCTTTTGGAGTTCCGTCTTTCTTTTCTAATTCGCGGAATATGTATGGTCTGGGCCTCCAGGATGGTATTTTTGAACAGCGTCCACGCTGTTGCCTCAAACTTTCCTCACAACATTAAAAAAAAAAAAAAAAAGTCGCATTGCGCTTTGGCGCTGCGATCCCAGAAAAAAGGTTTTCGTCTGATTGTGCAGCGTGACCGGAGCTCGGAGACTCGGTCTGGTGAGGTAAGAGCATTTTGTAGGTCCTTCGGGGAGGGCCCGCGTTCGGGACGATTTTGGCGCGAATCTGCCATTTTGAATTCCGCCACTTTCGGCGATGGCTGCTGAGAAAGTTAAGCGCTGTTCCGTTTGTGGCAAGCGCAAATCTGCAGCAGGGCTCTGTTAGGCGTGCTTTTCAGACGGTAGAGCCGGCCCGAGCATAGCGAGCAATGTTCCTTCCTGCTCCGTGGAGCTGGCAGCGGGCGCCATTTTGGAGCAGCGTGGCGCGACCCCCGCTGAGGTGGAGGGGTTTGAGCCTAGAGGGGCGCCTCGTGTAGAGGCTAATAAAAGAGCTGTTTCCCCCGGACTGGAACCAGGAGGCCAGGGTGATCCATTTTCCCCTGAATTTGTTTTATTGCTGCATAATGCACACATGTTAAAAAGCAGCTCTTCTGCAGGGGTCCCCTGCGGCCCTGCTTTCTGTATCCCCTCCAGTGGAGTCTGGCCTTGGATTACCGTCAGGCGCGTTTTCCCCTGACAGATGGCCGCAAGACAAGCGCAGAAGGGTGGATTCCCCTTCAGAGGCGCACCCCCCCCCCCCCGTGGTCGGGATGTGAGGACTCTGAGGGGTCTGGCAGGCCTTCGTGGTCTGCCTAGCCAGTAGAAGGTGCAGGATTGCCACCGGATCCAGATGATCCTTCCGCGGTGAGGATTTTCCACCGCGATGAGCTGCCAGCTCTTATTACTGATGCCTTGCAGGTCCTCTCTATAGAAGACTCTGGGATTACTGAGACCTCCTCCGGTAATCAGAGGATGGCAAGTACTAAGAAGCCTGCTTGAGCCTTTCCTTTGCATGACTCCATCCAAGAGCTTATCACGGCTCAATGGGCTGACCCCGAGGGGCCTTTGAAAGTCGCCAGGGCTATGGGGTAATTATACCCTCTAAGTGAGGAACATTTGGCGCGCCTAGCAGTGCCTAAAGTGGATGCCCTAGTCACGGCCGTGACAAAGAAAACTACCCTTCCAGTGGAAGGAGGAGTTGCCCTGAAGGACATGCAGGACTGTCGCCTGGAATCAGCTATGAAATGGTCCTTTGAAATTTCAGCCCTATCCTTACGGGCGTCTGCATGCAGCTGCTACGCTGCCCGAGCCTGCCTCGCTTGGTTACAACAGGCAGTGGAACAGCCCAGAGATGAAGTGGAGCCCCTTACGGAGGTGGCACCGTGGATGGAGTCGGCCTTGTCTTTTTTGGCTGACACCCTTTATGATGTGATCAGAGCTTCGGCTAAACAGATGGCTGTAGCATTGGCGGCTCGCCGTCTTCTGTGGCTACGGCATTGGGCAGCTGACATGGCCTCTAAGCAAAGGTTGGTGAAGTTGCCCTTTCAAGGCCTTCACCTGTTTGGTGAGGAGTTGAAGAAAATTGTAAAAGGCCTGGGGGATGCCAAACCCCAGCGCTTACCCGAGGATAGGCCGCGGCCTTCTTCCAAGGGTCGGGCGGTTCCCTCCTCTTACAGACCTCGCTTCCGTGAAGCTAGAAGGTACCGCCCGAGGTGTTCTGCTGGGTTCACTTCGTGTGGCCATTTTCAGCAGAGGAACTCCTTTCGCTCGGACAAACGTTCCGCAACAGCAGGCTCAAGACCTGAAGTTCAAGGGCGACCCTCTCGATGGTGCGCCGGCCCCCTCCTCGATTCCTGTGATAGGAGGACGACTTTCCCTCTTTCTCGAGGAGTGGGCCAAGATTACCTCAGATCAGTGGGTCTTGGACCTGATCAGAGAAGGCTACAGTATAGAATTCAATGCCTCGATAAGAGACGTGTTTGTGGAGTCCCGATGCGGTTCTGCTGCCAAACGGGCGGCGGTAGAGGAGACCTTACAAGGCTTGATTCACATAGGGGCGGTTTCCCCCTTGCCTCCCGCCAAATACGGCTCTGGCCGTTACTCCATTTACTTCGTGGTGCCACGAAAAGGAGGGTCTTTTCGGCCTATCCTAGACTTAAAAGAAGTCAACAAGTCTCTGAACGTGCGGCATTTTCACATGGAAACCCTGCGCTCCGTCATAGCGGCGGTACAGCCAGTACAGTTTCTCATGTCTCTGAACCTGAAAGAAGCTTACTTGCACATACCAATTTGGCCCCCGCACCAGAGGTTTCTGCGTTTTGCGGTGATGGGAAAACATTTCCAGTTTTGTGCCTTGTCTTTTGGCCTCGCCACAGCTCCCCGAACCTTCTCCAAGGTAATGGTGGTAGTAGCTGCTTTTCTCAGGCGAGAGGGTATCCGGGTTCACCCGTACCTAGACGACTGGCTCATCAGAGCAGACTCTGCAGAAGAGAGTCATCAGGTTACAGCCAGTGGTCTCAGTACTGCAATCTCTGGGCTGGGTTGTCAATATAGCCAAAAGTCACCTGACCCCCTCTCAATCTCTAGAATATTTGGGGGTCTGGTTCGACACAGCCTCGGGGATGGTCTTCCTACCCGAGCTAAGGCGGTGCAAGCTTCAGAACCAGGTCCGTCTGCTCCTGAGGATGCCTCGCCCGCGACCTTGGGACATAGTCCAGCTGTTGGGGTCGATGACGGCCACTTTGGAAATGGTGCCTTGGGCAAGAGCGCACCTGAGACCTCTGCAATGTTCCCTGCTTCAACGGTGGTCTCCTGTATCTCAAGATTATCAGTGCAGACTCACGTGGCTCTCTGCGGCCCGGCTCAGTATGGAGTGGTGGCTCTCAGACAACATGCTGCGGCGAGGAATGCCGCTAGCGCTCCCCAATTGGTGCCTGGTGGTAACAGATGCCAGCCTGAAGGGCTGGGGTGCACATTGCCGGGGAAGGCATGCCCAGGGTCTTTGGACACCCGAGGAGTCGGAGTGGTCCATCAATCGCTTGGAGTTGAAAGCGATTTTTCAGGCGCTTCTGGCCTTTCAATTGACCCTGGAAGGATTGGCTGTCAGAGTTCTGTCGGACAACACGACAACAGTGGCCTACATAAATCGCCAAGGAGGCACTCGGTGCATTGCACTAGCAGCGCAGGCCGCGCAGATTTGCCACTGGGCCAAGCTTCATCTGCAGTTTCTGTCAGCAGCTCATATTGTAGGTCAGAGCAACGTGCAAGCCAATTATCTGAGCAGGAATCAAATCGACCCAGCGGAATGGGAACTTGCAGACAAAGTATTCCTGCAGATATGTGCCAAATTCGGAAAGCCCGTAATGGATCTTATGGCGTCAAGCACAAATGCCAAAGTCCCGTGCTTCTACAGCAGACGGAGAGATCCTCGCTCAGCAGGGTTGGATGCTTTGGCTCAACCCTGGCTTCAGGGCCTCCTGTATGTGTTCCCTCCATGGCCCTTGATAGGGCGAGTACTGCGGATTCGGCTCCACCAAGGAGAGGTGGTTCTCATTGCCCCGGATTGGCCCAGGAGGCCATGGTATGCGGACCTCCGGCGGATGCTGGTAGAGGATCCCCTGCTGTTATCTCTGGTACCACACCTGTTGTTACAGGGCCCAGTGACCATGGAGGACGCCTGCCGCTTTTGTCTTAAGGCATGGCTATTGAGAGGGCGCAATTGAGAGACAAGGGATATTCCAGTAAAGTCATTTCAACTCTCCTACAGGCCCGCACGCGTTCCACTTCCGTATCTTATGCCAGGATGTGGTGCCAATTTGAGGCTTGGTGCGCTTCTAAAGCGATCACACCCATGCGGGCTTCTGTCTCGCCGATACTTGACTTCTTGCAGGATGGTTTACAAAAAGGCTTGGCCTATAATTCCCTGCGTGTTCAAGTGGCAGCCTTAGCATGTTTTTGAGGGAAGATCGCTGGCCTCTCTCTGGCTGCTTGCCCGGATGTGACACGGTTTCTTAGAGGGGTGCTTTTGCTCCGTCCTCCCGTGCGGGCCCCCTGTCCGGCATGGAACCTGGGGTTAGTTTTAAAGGCCCTTCAGTGTTCGCCCTTCGAGCCGCTTAGGCGAGCTTCGGAGAAGGATGTGACCTTAAAGACGGTGTTTTTGGTGGCCGTGACATCGGCGAGACGGGTATCTGAGCTCCAGGCGCTGTCCTGTCGAGACCCATTTCTGCAATTCTCAGAGTCTGGAGTAATGGTACGTACGGTGCCTTCCTTCATGCCTAAGGTGGTTTCAGTGTTTCACCTAAACCAGCCTATTTTCCTGCCCTCCTTTTCTAAAGAGGAGTTTCCAGAAGCCTATGGGCAGTTGCACCTTCTGGATGTGCGAAGGGCTCTGTTGCAATATCTGCGCATGTCAAATACCTTCAGGACCTCTGACCATCTTTTTGTTCTTTTGTCAGGTCCGCGCAGAGGATCTCCAGCGTGTAAGGCCACTATAGCCCATTGGCTCAAAGAAGCTATCTTTTCAGCATATCTGTTATCTGTCTGGCCTCCGCCTGAAGCTTTTAAGGCACATTCCGCAAGCGATTTCCTCTTCTTGGGCTGAAACTGGAGCACCCTCTCTTCAAGAGATATGTAGTGCAGCTACTTGGGCTTCAAAGCTCTCTTTTGTCCGACATTACAGGCTGGATGTGTCTGCCAGGAGATATGCGCATTTTGGAGCACAAGTGCTGGCGCGTGGTGTGGTTTGTTCCCACCCTATCTAGGGATTGCTTTGATACATCCCACTTGTAATGGATTCATCTGCTTGATGACAAGGAAGGGAAAATTAGGTTCTTACCTTGGTAATTTTCTTTCCTTTAGTCATAGCAGATGAATCCATGAGCCCTTTCTCTGGTTCATTGTGTGATTCATGTTACTTTTATGTTCAGTTTTTCCTGTAGATATGTTCCCTCATTGGGAGAAGTTGGAAAGCAGCCTTCAGGATTTCTGTTCTGTTACAGGAGGATGAGTTCATTCCCTTCAGGAGGATGAGTTCATTCCCTCCTTTGAGTTATAGCTCCAGTTTTGGGGCAGTCATCCGCTGTGAGGAAAGTTCATGTTGTTATGCTTTGCGGTGTTACACTGCTTTGGAAGCTTCAAATACTGAAGAGGCAGATGGAGCTAGCTGGCCATGAGGCACTATGGTTTTTCAGTGCTCTCTATCTCCCCCTGCTGGTTGATGGACACAACCCACTCGTAATGGATTCATCTGCTATGATTAAAGGAAAGAAAATTACCAAGGTAAGAACCTAATTGTCCCATAAATGTTAGTACACTTCTCAGGCTGCTAGCTTAATCAAATCTATTCTATGCTTGTTAATGAGCTAGTGTGGTTTTACTCTTCGTGCAACAATTACACCTTTTTAGAGTGGTAAAGGAGGAAAAGACCTCAGAAGCTCAGCCTGTGGAATTATCAATGTACCACAGTAGCTGGGCGAACCTCCTCATAGGTCTGAAAAACCTCCTGTGCTGGTTTAGCTTTTTTTTTTTTATAAATTTTATAGATTTTATGGATATTTTTCGGAATTTTTGTTACGTGTTTCTCTTTCTGCTGTTTTTCAACAAGGAAAGGCACTTATCTGAGAACGTTGCTGCTGTCACGGTGAGCTCAACAGAGCACTTCCGTTTCACTCTAGGCTTCTTCGGGAGCTACATCCGTGTTCGTTTCTCCTCAGAAAGTCCTAAACCCAAAAGAGTCAAAGAGTAAAAGTCAGGATTTCATGGACCATTCAGGTGGAAATATGTGATTGGCTCAGAGCTGAGGGCGTCGTTTATAAAAACGGATAGGGACCATTTTGTAGAGAGTTGTCATTAAGGAAGCTTGAGAACGAAGGCACACATACAAGGTAAAATAAAAACCATTAGTGAAAAAAACAAGTCCATGAAATCCTGACTTTTACTCTGACTCTCTTACGACTTTCTAAGGAGAAACGAACACGAATGTAGCTCCCGAAGGAGCCTAGAGTGAAACGGGAGCGCTCTGTTGAGCTCACCATGATGGCAGCAACATTCTCAGATAAGTGCCTTTCCTTGTTGAAAAACAATAGCAAGAGAAACACGTAAAATAACAAAAATTTCGAAAAATATCCATAAAATTTATAAAAAAAGCTAAACCAGCTCAGGAGGTTTTTCAGACCTATGAGGAGGTTCGCCCAGCTGCTGTGGTACATTGATAAGTCCACAGGCTGAGCTTCTGAGGTCTTTTCCTCCTTTACCACACTAAAAATAAATAAATGAAAAGGTGTAATTGTAACACGTAGAGTAAAACCACACTAGCTCATTAACAAGCATAGAATAGATTAAATAAATGTTAAAAAGAACAGGACCAAGAACTGATCCTTGCGGTATACCGTTTGTAACATCCCTTTCCTCAGAGTGATCTCTGTTTTACCACTACATTTGATTGCCTTCCACTCAACTGGTTCCTAACCCAGTCAGTCACTTTAGGGCTTATACCGAGGACAGTCGGTTTATTTATAAGTGATCTATGCGAAACTGTGTCAAAGGCTTTGCTGAAATCTAAGTATACCACATTTAGTGCTCTCCCTTGATCCAGCTCTCTAATAAGCCAGTATTGTGTGTAGTTAAGATATATAGCAGAACTAGAAAAGGTTCAGAGAAGGCCAACAGAAGTGGTCTCCCCCCCCCCCCCCCTCCCCCTTACTGGTAGCTGGGACAGTGGTCCATATCGTGTCAGATAATGCCACAAAAGTGTTTATGATGTCAAAACAAGAAGGGATCAAGAGTATGGAGAAGTTAACTTTCCTACACCAGTGGGCAGGGACCCATATAGTGGGATGTATACAATCCTCATTTAAGGTGTAAAAAATGTAAGTGGACTTCCTCAGTTTAAAATTTCAGCATTTGGGCAAATTGAAGCTGGGAATCAGAACATTTCAGAGGGTTGGGGACAGGTGGGGCCCTCTGAGAAGCACGGATGCAAAAGCTGCTGTTCTTTCAATCAAGGTAGTGGGACCTTTGCTTATGCTGCTGCTTGTTTTCTTCATTTAGATCTTTTTTCCTGTATTCTGAAATATGATCTTTTGGCTCTAATAATCTTTCACTTCTCCCTTTTAATCATTCTGGCTATTGTTTGCTCTTCTTTCCATATTTATTAATACATGGAATACGATCTGGGCTTCCAAAATTGTATTTTTAAACTATGTCCATGCCTGATTTTAAGTCCTAACCTTTGCAGCTGAGCCTTTCAAGTTTTGTTTTTTTGTTTTTTTAAGTATTTTCATAATTTTATCATAATTACCCTGTTGAAAATTAAATGAAGTCTACTGTATTCCAGTTAAGTTAGATTTGATCATGTTATGATCACTATTTCCCAGCGAACCCAACATCGTTACCTCTTGTACTAAATCCTGCATTCCACTACAGACTAGCTGCTCCTCATGTCAGTTCCTGAACCAGTTTCTCCACGAAGCAGTCATTTTTTAAGTCTAGGAATTTTACCTCTAGCACTCCCTGCTTAAAAAATAAAAAAGAGGCATTCATTCGTGAGTGGTAGCCATACAGGTTCCTGTTTTTTGGCTATTTCCTGGTATATGCAGCGTAGCGAGTGCCACTTTGTGGTGTTTTGCTCACTTGACTATCATTGCAGCTGCAGTAGTTGATGGGGCATGGATGCATTAAAAAGTGACCTTCTGCTGTTTGGGCAGATGCATATGGGATTGTTCCAGGGAGCATCGCAGACTATACTGGTGATGTCACTCATAGAATTCACGTTTCTCTACCTCTGCCATTGATTCTGAATAGTGTCCCTGACTAAAGAAAAGAACATGATCAGATAAGACATAATTTCTCCATTAGAATGGTAGTCTTTAGTTTAGTATTGGGCAGTAATAAAAATAAGAAACACTTTCTTCTTTATTCTAACTACTGTCTTTTAAAATAAAGGTTTCCTCCTACCTCGCCCCTGAAATCATATCCAAAGAAAGCTGTGTGTAGATCTGACCCACCTAAATTCCCAGGCTGGGAGGAAAATGAACCAGAACCTTCCCAAGAGCATATCCCAATGAAGTCCATCACAATGGTATGATTTTCTTTCTCATTTTTATTCCAAATAAATGTTTTTCCTATTCTTGAGTATCCTGTTTGAAATAAAAAAAATGATTTATTTTCCCCATGTGGCTATAATAGAGCAGTAGCATCCAGCTATCATTCCTGCCCCACTACTAAACCCACCATGGATGTTTTCAGTAAGTGCCTGGGGAGGTTGGTATGGCACCACGTTGAGGGGGCTGGAGAAATGGAATTCAGGTCAGGGTGGGGGGGGGGGGGATCATGGGTTTTGATGCAGTGGGCTGTGGTAACTACCTGCCAGTAGAACAAACACACTTGATGCGCTCTCTTAAGAGGGCATTAAGTGTACATGAACTATCAGCAGTCATGAGAGTTAACGTACAGTAAAGTACCATGTCTTAACTTTGTGTGTAGTGCACACCCATTTTCTGCCCTTAACCCACCAAATTCTGGCCCCATAGCATGACATACAGTTAGTGACCTACATGGAAAGCTAAGTGACTTTTTCCACAATTACTGGACATGTGTGAATTTTATAGTAGACTAGTGGTGTTTTGTTATTGAGTGTATTAGCACTGATATTGGGGAAAAGTCTGTGTGACAGACATCTACAAAACTTAAAAGTTGTTCTCACATGTGGGGGACATTGTTAAACTCTTTTGTAGTTTAGTGGAGGTTTTTTTTTTTTTTTTTGGACCAGTGATGGTATCAGTTCCAACCCAGGATGGAAAATTACCATTATAGAGTTGAGGGTTGGTGTCTACATGTTTTGATGTCTTTTTTTTTTTTTTTTTCTCCAGTATATTGGGGGGGGGGGGGGGGGGGGGGTAGTTTTGGTTGTTCACATTTCTGTCCCAACAGACTATCAGGCTTATTTTCAAAGCACTTTGGGAGGCTAAGTTCCATAGGTTTCTATGGAACTTTGGGAGGCTAAGTGCTTTGAAAATATGCCTCCTTGCAGCATAGTTCACCGAGCAACTGTTCTATGATTTTCGGGTCTAGTATTGCTAGGTTCCCATATGTGTTTGTCAGATACAACTTTAAATAAGCCATCAGTCCTTCCATAGATGAGAACTCTGGTATATTGACGGCAATGTGGTCCACTAGACAGCAGTTGATGGATTTGATAAGTTTATGGACATATGAAGACAGCTGCTTGGTAAGAACATGGTTATACATTTTTTTTTTTTTAATTCCAAACCCTATAACAATCCAGAAGTGCTTCCACTAGTGCTGGGGCATCCATTATGTAGCCTGCCTGAACCTGGGATGTAGCCCACTTGACACTTTTTATACAAACCTTTTAGCTAGTTAATAAGAAGGGAATCAAAGGGGGCAATACGGATTAAAAGGGGAAAGTGAATACAGATTAAGAACATGTTATTGGTAATTAGCAGCTTATTTTTACAAGTTTTCACCTGTGCCTTTTTTTTACCTGGAAAGTAAGAAAATTATTTTGAGTTGCTGTTTATAAATTTGACTTTCTAATTAGAGAGTAGTTTTTTTGTCTTTTATTTGTTTTTAGTCAAGGAGAGCATCTATATGTATTTTGTTTAAAAAGCATGGTTTAAGAAATTATGACTGGGAAAACATGACTGAAGTCACTAGTCTTTATGTTTTCCCAGAGACAGTCACAATTATGGATTTTTTAAAAAACTGATCAGTGTATACAGATATGCATGGTGTTTGAGTTTTTGGGAGTACTGGATTATTTCTATATATTATTTATTTTTAACTACATATGTATAGCTTTATTTCTAAGGCCCCCTTTTACAAAGCTGCGCGGCAATGTCGATACAGTCCATTCAGAATGAATGGGCTGTGTCTGCATTACCACACCGACAGCTGCTCGTGCAGCTTTGTAAAAGGGGGTCTTAGACTTTTATGACTCCCTGATGCAGGCAATATGTGCCAAAATATGACCATTTTGGTATGTTTTAATTTCACTTGTTCTTATAGCCTTATACAATTTACCTTTTACTGAAATTAGGACAATGTGATGAGTAGACGGGGCTTAGCTCACAAACGAGAAATGAATGTCTCAGGTTATTGAGAGAACATCACCTTAACAGGGAACATGACGGGCGTAGCCAGTATGGGGCCACGGGGGCCTGGGCCCCCATAGATTTACCCCTTGACCCCCCTGCCGACGACCCTCTCGACCCCCCCCCCCCCCCACCGCCGTCAACCCGTCAGCGCCTACCTTTGCTGGCGGGGGACCCCAACCCCCGCCAGCCGAGCCGAGGTCCTCTTCTTCCCAGTCCCGCGCAAGGCTTCGTTCTAGTCTGATGTCCTACACGTTGTACGTGCAGGATGTCAGACTCGCAGAAACAGTACAACGTGCAGGACATCAGACTAGAACGAAGCCTTGCACGGGATTGGGAAGAAGAGGATCTCGGCTCGGCTGGCGGGGGTTGGGGTCCCCCGCCAGCAAAGGTAGGTGATGGCGGGTGGAAGGGGGGGGGGCTAAAATGTGCCCCCTCACCTTGGGCTCTGGACCCCCCTCTCGCCGAAGTCTGGCTATGCCCCTGGAACATGAGCACAGAAATCAGCACCACCTTAAGTACAGGCAGATGCTGTAGTATTAATCAGCACTACAACTCCCATGCACATATGGGTTAGAGACACACTGCAAAGCAGAAGTACTGGAAAAGAGTGAGTTACAGGTTTCCCAGTTGGTGGTAAAAGGCAGGTTTCTCTCTAGAAGCAGGGGACCCGAGTTTGAATGGTGGGGACTCTTTCTGATAACCCAATTCAAGAAAAGCTGCACCTGTGACTAGAGTTCCTAATTAGGGAGGGCATGGAATTTGAGAAGGATAGCATTGCAGCATATAGGTTGCTCGGGATTACTTACTCTTATTTTTCCATTGCTAAGCTAGAATGAACACGATTGTGAAAAATGGGCTCACTTGCTTTAAAGAGGTGGGCCATTGATAGCTCAGATGATAAATGCTATCATGGATAATTTCAAACCTCAGCATTCTCTTGGTGCTGAAGGGGGATGCTTGAGGTAAGAGAGAAGACCTGTATGGTGTTTTCCCTGTTGTGGTTCAGAGAAAAACCCAACCCGGAATCCAGATAGAGATGTTTCAACTTGAAGTGTGGAAATCATCTAACGCAAGGATTTTCCCCTGTGGACTTTAGTGCACTGATTCAAATGAGATCATAATGCAGAATAAAGGGTAATGGCAGTACTTAGGCTGTGGCAAGGTTTGGAAAGTTCAGGGAGAAAATAACTTGTTGAAAACATGCATACTACCGAAGCAATGAAATAGTTGTGTGTGAAAGCCCTATCTCCAGTGTTTGGATCTCAGAAGATAGCAGAAGCATCTGAGGTTTGAAGAGGTGACTAAGACACTACCACAGATTCCTGGGATATCTCTATCTCCAGCAGTCAGTGGATGGTCTCTCACAAGCTCCTGGTCTCTTCTTTATTATAGCTCCTGTTCTGTGTGTCCAGTTCAGTAGAGCTTGGGGATGTTGAGATTAAGTGGTGCCTACTTTAAGGGGTATACCTGGTGGTGCCGTGTCCTGCCCACCCCCCTCCCCCCACCACTCCTCATTTCTCCTTCCATACAGACCTATAAAAAAAAAAGTTGTTTTGTTAGCATTTCTTACTGCTGTGAAGCTTTATATTGGAAGGGGTGTAACACCTTGTGCTGCCAGCACAGCCTTTGCAGAGAATCTGCCCATATCTGAGGTTTCCACTGTTTGGTTGAGTATAGCTTTAAATTTTGTTTCTCTGTTGGGCTGACTCGCAGTTCTGCTTTCCCTTTTGTTTTTATGGTGGCAGAGGCTGTTAAACGTTGCTATGGAAAGCACAGAGCAGCACCTGGACAGTGCTATCAGTGTTGTTCAGGGGTTGATTCATTGAATCCGGCTCTGTGGCAGTGGGGCCGTCGGGACCCCTGTAAGAGACTTCCTTGCTGCACTCTCCTTAGCTGTCCCTCGTAGATATGGTTTCTGTGCAGTCTACTGCAGCCATCTTGTATAGATGCAATTCTGCTCCTGTAGGTGAGGGATCTCTTTTGCAGGTTCAGTCAGCCATTCCTGCGATGGGGAACCAGTCCACAACATCCTTGGTGGGACTTAAGGCTTCCTCTGCGACTCGGGAGCCTTTTTCCACCCCAGGGTGTATTTTGTTCCTGCACCAAGCATATTTAATGAAGCACTCTCACTAGCCTTCTGGGACTCCAGTTTGCTACTCAGATGTTTTGGAGGGTGTTTCTGAAGTGGATGTTATGTCTCCTCCTTTTGCGCACTCAGGGGCATTTCAGCGGTTTCCCTATCTTCTATAGTTCTTGAGCCTCTTGAGGAGGAGGAGTTATCGAATAAAGAAGCTGATGACCCTACTGCAGTTAGTCTTCCAGATGGAGGAATTGCCATCTTTCATCACTAAGGCTCTAGAGATTTTTAATATTTCTTCCCTGACTCTCAGGCTTCCTCCTTCTCTTATCCCAAAATGGCTAGCACCAAAAAGCCACCTTTCCCAGTTCAAGAAGCTATGCAGGAACTGATTACAGCTCAGTGGTCCACTCCAGATGCCAGTCTTTGGGTGACTTGGTCTGTCTCCTGCCTTTACCCTATCTTTCAGGATGAGCTTGAGAAATTAAAATTACCTAAGGTGGACTCTTTGGTAGTCGCGGTTACAAAAAGAAAGTCACCCTTCCTGTGGAAGAGGGGATAGCTCTGAAAGATGTTCAAGACAGAAAATTTGTTTTTTAAAACTCTCCTTTGAAGACTCTTTAGCAGAAGTAATAGGAGGTCATTTATCCTGTTTTTACGAAGAGTGGGCCAAGATCACGTCAGACCAATGGGTTCTGGATGTAATCAGAGAAGGTTACAAGTTAGAATTCTAATCTGAAATCACAGATTTTTTTTTTCTTGGAGTCCCTGTGCAGAGCCTTGCTCAAAAGCAGGCCATTTGTTCTGGTCTTTCAGCCTTACAAGTGCTTGGGGCAGTGTTTCCAGTTCCCAGTCACAAGCAGGAACAGGGTCTGCTACTTCTTCTATTTTGTGGTTCCAAAGATAGGCGGATCTTATTACTTTGTTCTCGACCTCAAGAAAGTCAACCAGTTTCTCAAAGTGAGGCATTTCTGGATGTTAACCTTGTGCTCAATCATTGCAGCGGTGCAGCCTGGGGAGTTTCTCATTTCGTTGGATCTCAAGGAAGCCTACTTTGATATTCCAATCTGGCCCCCTCATCAGTGCATCCTCCACTGTTCTGGAGCATCAGTTTGTTTAGTGCCATGCCTTTCAGCCTCTGTTCATCCCTGTTTGGACTACTGGTTGATCCGGGCCGCCTCAGTCCAGGAGAGCCATTAGGTGACTTGCAGTTGCTTGGTTGGGTTACCAATCTTCCCAAGAGTTACTTAGAACCCACACAGAGTCTAGAGTACTTGGGAGGTAAGTTTGATGATACTTTAGCTCTATTGGATCACAGAAAGGTCAAGATTATGATGCTTAATGCAGCTCCCAAGTCCTCAGACATGGGATTATGTTCAGTTCCTGGGCTCCATGGCAACCACACTAGATGTGGTTCCATGGACCAGGGTCCACATGCATCCATTTCAGCAATCTCTCTTGTCTTGCTGGTCCCCACTGTCTCAAGACCTACAGTCTTCACCTTGCTTGGTCTCCTTAGGCGAAGTCCGGTATGTCGTGGTGGCTCCAATTGAGCAATCTCCTCAGAGGTGATCCACTAGCCTCTCCATTTTGGATAGTGATGGTCAGTGGTCATGGATTTGAGCTTAACAGGCTTGGGAGAGCATCGTCTCCTTCGCCATTCCGAAAACCTCTGGAACAAGATAGTGTTTCTCTGGCCAGTCAATCGATTGGAGCTGAAAGCAATTCACTTGGCTCTTCTGACCTTGGTCTGGAGGTCAAACCTGTCTGCTTCCTTTGTGACAAATGTGACTGCGGTGGCTTATATGAACAGACAAGGAGGCACTAAAGCACTTCGCTAGCAAAGGAGTCTTATCTATTGCTTCAATGGGCAGAAAAACACACATTTGCTCCAGCTGTCATCAGCGCGCATATTGCAGAATCCTTAAATATGCAGGCAGATTATCTCAGCAGGAACTCCTTGAAGTGGGAGCTATAGTTGGTAGTCTTCCAGCCAGTAATCCAGAGGAAGAGCACTCCGATTCTGGTTATCATGGCCACTCGTCAGACTGGCTTTTCAGCAGAAGGAGAGTATAGTTCAGAAGGCCTAGATGTTTTTCTCCAGCCTTGTCCGGAAGCGGGTCTTCTGTATGTCTTTCCACCATGATCAGCAGGGTGCTCCACAAAATTCTTCATCATTTGAGTCTCATGATACAGATTGCCCCGGATTGACCCAGGTGGCCGTGGTATACAGACCTGATTGGACTGCTAGTGGGTAAGTTGTTTTGGCTTCTGATTTCACTGGGGCTTCTTCATCAAGGACCCATTCGAATGGAAAATCTAGCCCACTTTGGTTTTACGGCCTGGCTCTTGAGAGGTTGAAGTTGAGGACGAAAGGTCACTCTGAGGTTAATACCATCCTGCTTCAGGCATGGAAACAATCTACTTTGGCTAGAGTCTGGATATTTTTTGAAACATGATGTTTGACTATTTCTCCCTTCCATTCTTTGGTACCTCAAATTTTTAGGTTTCTTACAAGATGGATTCAAGAAGGGTCCAGCCTTCAGTTCTCTCAGGGTTCAGGTAGCAGCCTTGGCTTGCTACTGGGTGGTTTGTTTTTTGAGAGGGGTCGACCATTTTGAAGCCACCTCTTTGCCTGGAATGGAATCTGAACTTGATGTTATGGTCCGTACAAAAGGCATCCTTTGAGCCTCTCAAGAAAACTTCTTTGAAAGACTTTACCCTGAAATCTGTTTTTCTGGTGACAATATTGTTGGTGCATAGGATATCTGAACTGCAGGCCTTATCCTTAGATAGTGCTGGGGATGCTACTGTACAGACCTGCCCACCCACACCTAAAGACACGCCTGCACCCCTCTCCAGTAGGCCTGCGCTTTGGGGCATGACCACCAGATGTGTCCCATAGTTCCCACTTCCCCACAGTTCCACCAGCAGCATTGTGACACCTGAGCAAACGTGGTGTAATCTGACCGGTGTCAGATACCATCTATAAAAAACCTTTATGGTGCTCTCTTACATAGTCACTGCTAAGGAAGACCTCAAAATCCCCTTCTCCAAAGTCAACCAATTGGTCTCCGATAAAGTAAACTGTAGCTCCTGCTCCCACCTCTTCCTATGTAAGAGGGACGGTTTAGCCCGTGTCACCTGATAGGCATACAGTAAGGCTATCAGTCCTCGCGTACTCCTCGAATCTACACACACCTCCTCCATTGGATGTATATCCCGCCTCAAACATCCTATATAAACCTGGCCTTTCAAAAAATGTTGCAGCTGCACATACGCATATCGGTCACCAGGCCGGAGCCCAATGTCATCCACCAAGGTCTCAAAGGGTACAATGTTCTCTCCCACATGCAGCTGCCCCAACAAGTCTAGTCCCAAATCTGCCCATCTGCAAAAAATATTATTTCCTATACCAGGCTCAAACAAAGGGTTATCTACTATTGTTGCCAGGCCTGACACTAGTGGCTGCCGGTCTGGGAACATTAGGTCCCAGTAGTAGAAGGTGGCCTGTACCGTAGGCGGGAACTTATCTTCCCTTCCCCTGTGTTTACCGGCAAGCCACATTAGATGTCCCAGTTTCCGAGAACCCACCAGGGCTTGCTCTATGTCTACCCACAGTTTATGATCCTCCTTCCTAAACCAGTCTACCACCGCTCTGGCCTGTGCTGCACAATAATACCAGAACAGGTTGGGCACCCCCAGCTCTCCCTCACGTTTACTTTTATATAGAAAAGCACGAGGCAGTCACGGTCTCTTCTGATTTCGTACAAAACGAATCAGAGTGTCCTGCAGGCCCATAAACCATTATTAAGATGAGTAGGAAAATCCTCTGCTTATTCCTGACGTTAGCAGCATAAAATCTACTGACACTGCTGCCATTACTGCAGTAACTGTTGATGCTGTCTAGCCAGTTTTCTGCTTGCATTGATTAAGCTGCTTCAAGAGACGTTTTTTTTCTTCTCTGTGTCCCAGGCAGCACTGCTGTAGAAGAGAGGACAGATATGGAAAGGGAAGGATATAGGGAATATTATGGATATTTATGTACTTCTAATGTATAAATAGAGCAGTAGTCCCCAAACCCCTCTTTAGGGTCCCCTGGTCAAGTTTTCATGATATCCACAGTGAGTGTGCATGCAAACTTTCTCATGTATATCCAAATCCCACTGACTAGGTGTCCCCAGGACAGAGGCAAGAGATCCTCAGTTGGAAGGCAATAGTCTTAAGAGAAACGGGAAAATTTTCTTCATAGAACGGGTGGGAATATTAGAGATTCTTGTAGGAATAGAAAGAGTAATCAAGAAGCCTGGGATTAACACATAAGATCTCTAGTGTATAGCTATGCGCCAGGAATGAAAATGGATATGCTAGATGGGCCTTACAGTTAGTCATTTCTGTGTTTTATTGTATCAAGAACTTCTGATTGCTGCTGATGTGTTGGAATAAGTTAGAGAGTTGCATGGGGACAGAAATCCAACCCGCCCCATCTGTCCCTGTAGGGAATCTAACCCATCCCCGTCCATCCCCACAAGAATTTAATGGTACATTAAAAAAAAAAAAAAACCTCTCTGCTCGCCGGGTTCAAGCTGCAGCACTGCAGACAAGGAAGGAATGGAAGTTGGAACACTGGTGCGCACATGTAAGACTTATCTGATTCACTGGCACTGTGTGCTAAGAGATCGCCAAATGCACATACCAGTAGGACAGGTGACATCTGATGCTCGTGCCTATGTCAGAGCTGAGGTTTGCGCATCAGCCCGGGAGCAGAGAGGATTAATAGTAGCATAGTAAATGACAGCAGATAAAAACCGGAACGGTCCATCCAGTCTGCACAATAGACATAATCATTATCAATTCATGATTAAATCAACAATGAATGTGATATTATATACTTGATTATGGTCTTTCTGTGGCGTTTCTGGGACATAGACCATAGAAGTCCGTCCGACCCTAACCTTATGTTCCAACTGCTGGAGTTGCCCTCGAAGCCCACTCCAGCCTATATCTTCTCATTTGCTGGACACAGACCGTAAAAGTCTGTCCAGCACTGTCCTCATGTTCTAGCCACTAAAGTTGCTGTCTAAGCCTTTTCCAGTCCATCTTAAACCAGATTGCCATATATGAGACCATACAGGTTTCCCGGTATCGGCCCTAATTCATCACAGCCAGAGTCGCCATCTAAGTGTCACTCGACACATCCACACACATTCAGCCATTTGTTTAGTTTTTTTATAACTTGCATTTCTAATTAGAGATCCTCTATGTTTATCCCATGCCTTTTTGAATTTCATCACCATTTGTATCTCTTCCACCTCCTTAATGGAGACTTTCCACATCTGTGCTGTTAAAGCAAGGAGGAGACAGAACCCAAAGAACTTGGTACTTGGTAGGTGAGAGAGTGGCACAAGTGCAGCATACACTTCCACAGAATCCCCACTGGAACTGCTTCCGTCCCCGTGGGATCCCCGCAGAACTGCTTCCGTCCCTGCGGGAATCCCGCAGGTTCTGCAGGATTCCCGTGAACCCTGTTCCCGTGCAAGTCTCTAGAATAAGTGTTGCCTGTGAAGAGAAGGAATAAATATATGTACAGTGGGGGAAATAAGTATTTGATCCCTTGCTGATTTTGTAAGTTTGCCCACTGACAAAGACATGAGCAGCCCATAATTGAAGGGTAGGTTATTGGTAACAGTGAGAGATAGCACATCACAAATTAAATCCGGAAAATCACATTGTGGAAAGTATATGAATTTATTTGCATTCTGCAGAGGGAAATAAGTATTTGATCCCCCACCAACCAGTAAGAGATCTGGCCCCTACAGACCAGGTAGATGCTCCAAATCAACTCGTTACCTGCATGACAGACAGCTGTCGGCAATGGTCACCTGTATGAAAGACACCTGTCCACAGACTCAGTGAATCAGTCAGACTCTAACCTCTACAAAATGGCCAAGAGCAAGGAGCTGTCTAAGGATGTCAGGGACAAGATCATACACCTGCACAAGGCTGGAATGGGCTACAAAACCATCAGTAAGACGCTGGGCGAGAAGGAGACAACTGTTGGTGCCATAGTAAGAAAATGGAAGAAGTACAAAATGACTGTCAATCGACAAAGATCTGGGGCTCCACGCAAAATCTCACCTCGTGGGGTATCCTTGATCATGAGGAAGGTTAGAAATCAGCCTACAACTACAAGGGGGGAACTTGTCAATGATCTCAAGGCAGCTGGGACCACTGTCACCACGAAAACCATTGGTAACACATTACGACATAACGGATTGCAATCCTGCAGTGCCCGCAAGGTCCCCCTGCTCCGGAAGGCACATGTGACGGCCCGTCTGAAGTTTGCCAGTGAACACCTGGATGATGCCGAGAGTGATTGGGAGAAGGTGCTGTGGTCAGATGAGACAAAAATTGAGCTCTTTGGCATGAACTCAACTCGCCGTGTTTGGAGGAAGAGAAATGCTGCCTATGACCCAAAGAACACCGTCCCCACTGTCAAGCATGGAGGTGGAAATGTTATGTTTTGGGGGTGTTTCTCTGCTAAGGGCACAGGACTACTTCACCGCATCAATGGGAGAATGGATGGGGCCATGTACCGTACAATTCTGAGTGACAACCTCCTTCCCTCCGCCAGGGCCTTAAAAATGGGTCGTGGCTGGGTCTTCCAGCACGACAATGACCCAAAACATACAGCCAAGGCAACAAAGGAGTGGCTCAGGAAGAAGCACATTAGGGTCATGGAGTGGCCTAGCCAGTCACCAGACCTTAATCCCATTGAAAACTTATGGAGGGAGCTGAAGCTGCGAGTTGCCAAGCGACAGCCCAGAACTCTTAATGATTTAGAGATGATCTGCAAAGAGGAGTGGACCAAAATTCCTCCTGACATGTGTGCAAACCTCATCATCAACTACAGAAGACGTCTGACCGCTGTGCTTGCCAACAAGGGTTTTGCCACCAAGTATTAGGTCTTGTTTGCCAGAGGGATTAAATACTTATTTCCCTCTGCAGAATGCAAATAAATTCATATACTTTCCACAATGTGATTTTCCGGATTTAATTTGTGATGTGCTATCTCTCACTGTTACCAATAACCTACCCTTCAATTATGGGCTGCTCATGTCTTTGTCAGTGGGCAAACTTACAAAATCAGCAAGGGATCAAATACTTATTTCCCCCACTGTACGTGCACAGTTGTAAAATAAAACAAATATTTCACAGGTATGAAAATATTTCAAAAGTATTTACAAGATACTGTTGCTCATGAAAGTGTTTGCTTTTCTGTTCTTGGAATGCTAGGAACCACGCTCTTCTAACTGGTAATCCAAATCAAATGATTTTTTTTTCTTTTTTTTTTTTTTTGTTTCTGTACTGGAGAGGTCCACACACAAATAGTTCAAAATAAGATTTTATTCATTTCTTGATTATTATGATGTTGCTTTAGCTCATACATATCAGATTCAAGTATTCTCATTTTGAATTGAATAAATAACATTTTAATATTCTGTTGTTATTTTTTGGCTTTTAGAGTTCTGATTTGTGGTACAAACGTCATAGTATTGCAATTGGAGAAGTTCCTACGTGTAGACTGATGCATCGCAGAGAATTGATGGATGCAGACGTAGAAGAAATATGGAAATCCATGACACTATTACAGTATGTTTTGTTGTTAGAGCTTGTTATTAGAGCTAAGCTTGGTTAACCAGTATTGCTTTATCTGTCAACAAGCAAGACTGGATCAAGTGGGGGTGACATAACTGGAGAACACTAAGACCGAACAGCTCTCTGACCTCAGAACTAATGTAACATTTTGAGCAGGTGTCGCCCAGGTGATCATGCAATGGCCTCAGCTTCTTGAGGGTTTTTTGTTTGTTTTTTTCGTTCCCTTAGCGAATCGGTAAGGAACGGGCATGCATCAAGGAATAGGAATGCAAATGAGCTGCTCGTTGTAGCTCACTTGCATTCTCTTTTCCATCATTAAACAGTTGGCCAGTCAGCCGGTCGTGCATGCGCAGAGCAGCCAAGCGTTATGCTGGCTGCTCTGCGCATGCCAAATACGCCTCCCTGTGCTGCCCGAAGACGCCGCGCTGCTCGCCCCCATCCGATGCGGCTCGATCCAGCAGAGGTGCAGTTGAGGATGCCCATTCAAAAAAACAAAACAAAACCCATTTTGGCCATCTTTTCCTCGCAATAATAAAAAGTCTTTTTTGGCCGTGCTTCACTCAGCTGAGAGACTTGGAAGTCTCTGAGCCAATCACAGCGCATATAGCTTGGCTAAACACGTTGTGATTGGCTCAGAGACTTCCTGGTCTCTCAGCTGTGAAGCACTGCCAAAAAAGACGTTTTTATTATTAAAAAGGGGGGGGGGGTGAATGACGGCCAGAATGGCCGGCCATCCAAAAAAAGCGTCCATTTTGGCCATCATTCCCCCCTTGCAATAATGTTTTTTTTGGCAGTGCTTCACAGCTGAGAGACCAGGAAGTCTCTGAGCCAATCACAGCGCCTATTTAAGCTGATACTGTAGTTTTAAGAAATAATAATAATAAAAATTTAAAGCGAAGACAGGGAAATCCCTTTACTAGTATGTAAGAGATTTCTTTGCTCTAGTACCTTCAGAGAGCCGGGGAACAGCGGAAACCCTGGGCCAAGGCAAGCCCGTGCACACCTGCCATGTAGTTTGGCATGCTAGCCTGCAGGCGCTGCACTTCTTGCAAGAGCTGGCAGCTAAATACAGTTGCTGGCTCTCTGTTCCCAGTGCGATGAGACGTTTCTAACTTTGAAAACAGCCTGGGGGGAGGGGAATGGGGACAGCAGATCCAACTCTACTTCTTCATCTGCTGAGGCATCGGGACCAGTGGTCTTGATACATTTGGTGGGAATAGTGGTCATTTTGACTCAGGTAGTGTTTCTTCTGCTGCTTTTCAGCAATAGGAGGGGCTTTCATCTCCTTCAGGAATTTTTTTTGGAGGGGTGAATTCCTTCCAACCATTAGTACATAAGTAATGCCACACTGGGAAAAGACCAAGGGTCCATCGAGCCCAGCATCCTGTCCACGACAGCGGTCAATCCAGGTCAAGGGCACCTGGCAAGCTTCCCAAACGTACAAACATTCTATACATGTTATTCCTGAAATTGTGGATTTTTCCCAAGTCTATTTAGTAGCGGTTTATGGACTTGTCCATTAGGAAACCGCCTAACCTCTTTTTAAACTCTGCCAAGCTAACTGCCTTCACCACGTTCTCCGGCAACGAATTCCAGAGTTTAATTACGTGTTGGGTGAAGAAAACGTTTCTCCGATTTGTTTTAAATTTACCACACTCTAGTTTCATCGCATGCCCCCTAGTCCTAGTATTTTTGGAAAGCGTGAACAGATGCTTCACATCCACCTGTCCACTCCACTTATTATTTTATATACCTCTATCATGTCCCCCCTCAGCCATCTCTTCTCCAAGCTGAAAAGCCCTAGCCTCCTTAGTCTTTCTTCATAGGGAAGTCGTCCCATCCCCGCTATCATTTTAGTCGCCCTTCGCTGCACCTTTTCCAATTCCGCTATATCTTTCTTGAGATGCGGCGACCAGAATTGAACACAATACTCAAGGTGTGGTCGCACTATGGAGCGATATAACAGCATTATAACATCCTCACACTTGTTTTCCATACCTTTCCTAATAATACCCAACATTCTATTCGCTTTCCTAGCTGCAGCAGCACACTGTGCAAAAGGTTTCAGTGTATTATCGACGACGACACCCAGATCCCTTTCTTAGTCCGTAACTCCTAACGTGGAACCTTGCATGATGTAGCTATAATTCGGGTTCTTTTTTCCCACATGCATCACCTTGCACTTGCTCACATTAAATGTCATCTGCCATTTAGCCGCCCAGTCTCCCAGTCTCGTAAGGTCCTTCTGTAATTTTTCACAATCCTGTCGCGAGTTAACGACTTTGAATAACTTTGTGTCACCAGCAAATTTAATTACCTCGCTAGTTACTCCCATCTCTAAATTATTTATAAATATACTAGTAAGAAATGCCCGTTTCTGGCAAAAATGAAACGGGCGCTAGCAGGGTAATCCCCCCCCCCCCCCGGTCCTCCCTCCCTCCCGAGTTGCAGACACCCCCTCCGTGCCTCCGTTCCGAGTTGCACACCTCTCCCCTTCGTCCCTCAGTGACGTGGTTGCGAGGGCCGCCCCGCCCTCAACGTCATCGCGTTTTGACGCGAGGGCCGGGCCGCCCCGCCCTCAACGTCATCGCGTTTTGACGCGAGGGCGGAGCTACAGTGACTGGAGCCTGCAGGCCAAACCGGATATCTCGGGCGCCTCAAGTTTCCGGCTTGAGGCTTCAAAGTGCCTTTTATATATATAGATTAAAAAGCAGCGGTCTTAGCACAGACCCCTGAGGAACACCACTAACTACCCTTCTCCATTGTGAATACTGCCCATTTAACCCCACTCTCTGTTTCCTATCCTTCAACCAGTTTTTAATCCACAACAGGACATTTCTTCCTATCCCATGACCCTCCAATTTCCTCTGTAGCCGTTCATGAGCTACCATGTCAAACGCCTTTTGAAAATCCAGATACACAATATCAACCGGCTCCCCTTTGTCCACATGTTTGTTTACTCCTTCAAAGAATTGAAGTAAATTGGTCAGGCAAGATTTCCCCACACAAAAGCTGTGCTGACTCGGTCTCAGTAATCCATGTCCTCGGATGTGCTCTGTAATTTTGTTTTTAATAATAGCCTCTATCATTTTCCCCGGCACTGACGTCAGACTCACCGGCCAATTGGTCAAGAGGGTAGGCTTAATGGCCATTTTTCTCAGTGTAGGAGGGTGAATAGTAAGTAGAATGCTGCAGAATCTGTACTGGGACTTGTTCTATTTAACATTTATAAATGATCTGGGAAGCAGAACAACGAGCAAGTTGATTAAATTTACAAATGATACAAAAAATATTCAAAGTTGTTTGAACATGTCGCCCGTGAATAAATGCAGGAAGACTTAGGAAACTGGAAGACTGGGCATCCAAATGACAGATTTAAATATAATGTGGACAAATGTCATTGGGAAGAATAATTCAAATCATATTTACCTAATTCTAGGGTCCACCTTAGGATTCAGCACTCAAGAAAGAGATCTAGGTGTCATTGTAGACAATACACTGAAATCTGCCTAGTGTGTGGCGATGGCCTAGAAAGCATTGCATTCATTTCTGGTTGTTGTATCTCAAAAAAGGTATAGCGGAATTAGAAAAAATTCAAAGAGCGACCAAAATGATTAAGAGGATGGAACTCCTCCCATATGCGGAAAGGCTAAAGACGTTATGGCTCTTCAGCTTGGAAAAGAAACAGCTAAGTGGGGGATATGATTGAGGTCTACAAAATTCTGAGTGGTGTAGAACAGGTAAAAGTGAATCAATTTTTCACTCTTTGAAAAAGTACAATGACCAGGGGACACTCAAAGAAATTATATGGAAATACTTTTAAAACAATTAGAAGGAAATATTTTTTTGCTCAATGAATAGTTAAGCTCTGGAACTTATTGCTGGAGGATGTGGTAACAACGGTTAGCGTATCTGGGTTTAAAAAAGGTTTGGGCAAGTTCCTGGAGGAAAAGTCCAGTCTATTATTGAGATGGACAAGGGGGAAGCCATGCTTGCTACTATTTGGATTTCTGCAGGGTACTTGTGGCCTGGATTGGCCAATGTTGGAAGCAGGATACTGGGCTAGATGGACCATTGGTCTAACACATTATGATTATTCTTGTGTTCTTATGTCAATGGATCACCTTCAGCGAGAGCTGGCAGGGATCTGCTTTAGGAGCAATGCGGTGCAGAGCTTTTTTTTAGGGTCTCTGAGAACCCAGCACCCTCGGAGGAGCTAGGAGAGGACTCTGATGTCCTTTTGGACTCCCAGGCCAAGATGCATAAAAGTCCTCGTTAGAGCCGTTCCGTACCGAATTCCATAACGAATCGGTACGGAACGGCTATGCATGAAGGATAGGGAATGCAAAGGAGCTGTTCGTTGCAGCTCACTTGCATTCACTAACCCTTCGTTAAAAACGTTGGTAATCGGCACGTAAAGCATGCGCAGAGCAGCCAAGCATTCCTTGTCATCAAGCAGATGAAGCCATTACGTATGGGTTATGTCCATCAACCAGCAGGGGAGATAGAGAGCACTCAAACTTTCACAGTGCCCTCTTGGCCAGCTAGCTCCACTGCCTCTTCAGTATTCTCTATCTCCCTTAGCAGGGTGGCTGCAGCTTGTTCGAGCTCCAGAAAAATCTGCCGGGAGGTGGTTCCTGGCTTGCCAGTTGTTAACCGGGGTGTTGGAGGCTATAGCAGCTTCACTTTAAAGGCACATAGGTTAGCCCTTTCCCTGCCTTACCCATACCTCTGTGGATGTGGACATATTGCCTTGCTTTCCCTGTCCTTACCCACCAACAGTGGATGCAGGCATATAGGTTCGCCCTTTCCCTGCCTTTCCCACTCATCTGAGCCTCCGGAGTCTTCAATACCTCTGCTTTCCTCACAGCTTAAAAAAAAAAAAAAAGTCGCGTCGCCTTTTTAAACGCAGAGACGCTGGAACAGAGGTTTTTGACCTGATTTTCAGCAGGATCGTAGTTGTACACTAGATCCTTTGAGGTAAGAGTGTTTTCCAACTCCTCCGGGGTGGGCCCGCGATCGGGGCGATTTTGGTGCGAAACCGCCATTTTGGATTTTACCGCCGTTTTTCGGCGATGGCTGCGGACAATGTAAAGCGCTGTTGTGGCAAGCGCAAATCAGCAGCAGGGCTCCGTAAATCGTGCTGTATTGGCGTAGGAGCCGGCCCGAGCATGGCGAGCGATGTTTCTTCCCGCTCTGAGCTGGCAGCGGGCACCATTTTGCTTACACCGCATGGCGCGCCCTCCGTGGACACGGAGAGACCTGAGCTGGGTGGGGCACCTCGAGATGAGGTTATTTCAGGAGTGGCTAGCACCGGACAGGATTTGGGTGCCCAGGGTGCGATTTTCTCCCCGGATTTTGTGCTTTTGCTGCATAAAGCATACATGATGAAAAGAGCCCTTCCTCAAGGGTCGCCTGAGGCTCCTCTGATTGCCCCCCCCCCCCGATGGATTCTGGCCTGGGACTGCCCAGTGAGGCTTTTTTCCCGGATGCTTGGCCTAAAGATAAGCGCAGAAGGGTTAATTCCCCTTCAGATTGTGGTGCACCTTTTTCCCCCCCGTGGTCGGGGTGTGAGGATTCGGAGAACTCTGACAGACGTTCTTGGTCTGAGGAACCAGAGTCAGGTGCGGATTTACCACAGGATCTGGATGATCCCTCCGCGGTGAGGATTTTCCACCGTGATGAGCTGCCAGCGCTTATTTCAGATACCCTGCAGGCCCTCTCGATTGAAGATCCTGACAGTGGCATGGCCTCCTCGGGTAATCCCAGGATGGCTAGTACCAAGAAAGCTGCTCGGGCCTTCCCTTTGCATGACTCCATCCTAGAGCTTGTTTCGGCTCAGTGGGCTGACCCCGAGGGACCTTTGAGAGTTTCCAGGGCTATGGGGCAGTTATACCCTCTGTGTGAGGGACATATGGCTCGTTTTCAAATGCCTACAGTGGATGCCCTAGTCACTGCGGTGACAAAGAGAACTACCCTCCCTGTTGAAGGAGGTGTTGCCCTGAAGGATGTTCAAGACCGTAGGCTGGAAACAGCGTTGAAACGGTCCTTTGAAATTGCAGGTCTCACTGTTATGCTGTGAGAGCCTGCCTAGCTTGGCTGCAACAGGCAGTGGCTCAGCCCGGAGATGAAGCGGAGCCCTTCTTGGATGTGGCTCCGCGGATGGAGGTGGCCTTGTCCTTTCTGGCTGATGCCCTTTATGACCTTGTCAGAGCTTCGGCTAAACAAATGGCAGTAGCAGTGGCGGCTCGCCGTCGTCTGTGGCTACGACACTGGGCAGCGGACATGGCCTCTAAGCAAAGGTTGGTGAAGTTGCCTTTTCAAGGACTTCTCCTATTTGGTGAGGAGTTAGAGAAAATTGTGAAAGGCCTGGGTGATCCAAAACCCCAGCGCTTGCCCGAAGATAGGCAGAGGCCTTCCTCTAAGGGCCAGGCGGTCCACTCCTCGTACAGACCTCGCTTCCGTGAAGCTAGAAGGTACCGCCCGGGGCGTTCTGCTGGGTTCACTTCACGTGCCCGTGGTCAGCAGAGGAACTCCTTTCGCTCGGACAAGCGTTCCGCAGCCGGTGGCTCAAGACCAGGAGTTCAGGGGCGACCCTCTCAATGATGGTGCGCCGGCCCTCTCCTTGATGCCTGTCATCGGAGGACGGCTTTCCCTCTTTGTCGAGGAGTGGGCCAAGATTTCCTCAGATCAGTGGGTTCTGGACCTGATCAGAGATGGATACAGAATAGAATTCAACGCCCCAGTAAGAGACGTGTTTGTGGAGTCCCGATGCGGTTCTGCCGTCAAACGGGCGGCGGTGGAGGAGACTTTACAAGGTCTGATTCAGTTAGGGGCAGTGACCCCGGTGCCTCCCGCCGAGCAAGGCTGCGGCCGATACTCCATCTACTTTGTGGTGCCGCGAAAAGGTGGGTCCTTTCGCCCTTTTCTGGACTTAAAAGAAGTGAACAAGTCCCTGAGAGTGCGGCATTTCCATATGGAATCCCTGTGCTCCGACATTGCGGCGGTTCAGCCAGGAGAGTTTCTCACGTCTCTAGACCTGAAAGAAGCTTACTTGCACATACCGATTTGGCCCCCGCACCAGAAGTTTCTGAGGTTTGCGGTGTTGGGAAAACATTTCCAGTTCAGGGCCTTGCCTTTTGGCCTCGCCACAGCTCCCCGAACCTTTTCGAAGGTAATGGTGGTAGTAGCTGCTTTTCTCAGGCGAGAAGGTATCAGGGTTCACCCGTACCTAGACGACTGGCTCATCAGAGCAGACTCTGCAACAGAGAGCTTACAAGCTACAGCCAGAGTGGTCTCAGTACTGCAATCTCTAGGCTGGGTCGTCAATATGGCCAAAAGTCACCTGTCCCCTTCACAATCTCTAGAGTTTTTGGGGGCCAGGTTCGACACAGTCTCGGGCTATGTGTTCCTACCTGAGCCAAGGCGGTGCAAGCTTCAGAATCAGGTCCGTCTGCTCCTGAGGATGCCCCGCCCGCGAGCTTGGGACATTGTCCAGCTGCTGGGATCGATGACAGCCACGATGGAAGTGGTACCCTGGGCGAGAGCGCACCTGAGACCTCTACAGTATTCCCTACTCCGGAGATGGTCTCCTATTTCTCAGGATTACCAATGCAGACTTACTTGGCTCCCTGCGGCCCGTCTCAGCATGGAGTGGTGGCTCTCGGACAGCATGCTGCGGCGAGGAATGCCGCTGACGCTCCCCGTTTGGTGCCTAGTGGTAACAGATGCCAGCCTGAAGGGCTGGGGCGCACACTGCAAGGGGAAGCATGCCCAGGGTCTATGGACACCCGAGGAGTCGGAGTGGTCCATCAACCGCCTAGAGTTGAAAGCGGTGTTTCAGGCGCTTCTGGCCTTTCAAGTGACCCTGGAAGGATTGGCTGTCAGAGTGATGTCGGACAACACGACAACGGTGGCCTATATAAATCGACAAGGCGGAACAAGGTGCAGAGCACTAGCCGCGCAGGCCGAACTGATTTGCCACTGGGCCGAGCTGCATCTTCAGTGTCTGTCGGCAGCTCATATTGCAGGTCAGAGCAATGTGCAGGCCGATTATCTGAGCAGGCATCAGATCGATCCAGCAGAATGGAATCTGGCAGACGAAGTATTCCTGCAGATCTGTGCCAAATGGGGCAAGCCCGTGATGGATCTAATGGCGACAAGTGCCAATACCAAAGTCCCGTGCTTCTTCAGCAGACGGAGAGATCCTCGCTCGGCGGGGTTGGATGCCTTGGCTCAACCCTGGCCTCCGGGTCTACTTTATGTGTTTCCCCCATGGCCCTTGATAGGGCGCCTGCTCTTGCGGATTCGGCTGCACCCAGGAGAAGTGGTCCTCATCGCCCCGGATTGGCCAAGGAGACCTTGGTATGCAGACCTCCGACAGATGCTCCTGGAGGCTCCTCTGCCGTTACCTCTGGTACCGAACCTGTTGACTCAGGGACCGGTAGCCATGGAGGACGCCGGCCACTTTGGTCTTACGGCATGGCTATTGAGAGGGTGCAATTGAGGGATAAAGGTTATTCCAATAAAGTTATTTCCACTCTCCTGCAAGCCCGCAAGCGGTCCACTTCCGTGGCTTATGCCAGGATTTGGTGCCTGTTTGAGTCTTGGTGTGCTTCCAGAGCCATTGTTCCAATGCGGGCTCCTGTCTCGCCGATTCTGGACTTTTTGCAGGAAGGTGTACAAAAAGGCTTGGCCTATAATTTTCTGCGGGTGCAGGTGGCAGCGTTGGCCTCCCTTCGTGGTAAGGTGGAAGGCGTGTCTTTGGCTGCTCACCCAGATGTGGCACGGTTTCTTAGAGGGGTGCTTCGGCTCCGACCTCCAGTGCGAGCACCCTGTCCAGCTTGGAACCTGGGGCTAGTTTTGAAAACCCTGCAGGCATCTCCTTTTGAGCCGCTTCGGCGAGCATCGGAGAAAGACTTGACACTGAAGGCCGTTTTTCTGGTGACCATTACCTCGGCGAGACGGGTGTCAGAGCTCCAGGCGCTGTCCTGTAGAGACCCATTTCTGCAATTTTCAGAGTCGGGAGTCACGGTTCGGACTGTGCCTTCCTTTATGCCTAAGGTGGTTTCAGCCTTTCACTTAAACCAGCCTATTTTCTTGCCCTCTTTTTCAGAGGAAGAGTTTCCAGAATCTTTTGGGCAGCTACACCTTTTGGATGTGCGCAGGACTCTGCTGCAGTATCTGCGAGTTACTAACTCTTTCAGGACTTCTGATCATCTGTTTGTTTTGCTATCCGGTTCTCGCAGAGGGTCTCCAGCGTCTAAAGCCACTATTGCCCGCTGGCTCAAAGAAACTATCTTTTCAGCTTATCTGCTGGCCGGCAGGGTTCCGCCTGTAGCCTTTAAGGCACATTCTACTAGAGCGATTTCTTCCTCTTGGGCTGAAACTGGAGCACTCTCTCTTCAAGAGATATGCAGTGCAGCAACATGGGCTTCTAAGCTCTCCTTTGCCCGACATTACAGGCTGGATGTGGCTGCCAGGAGGGATGCGCGTTTTGGTGCACAAGTGCTAGCGCGTGGTGTGGCTTGTTCCCACCCTATCTAGGGATTGCTTTGTTACATCCCATACGTAATGGCTTCATCTGCTTGATGACAAGGAAGGGAAAATTAGGTTCTTACCTTGATAATTTTCTTTCCTTTAGTCATAGCAGATGAAGCCATGAGCCCTCCCTGTATCTGTATGCTGTGAATCTGTTTTTCAGGTTCTGTTCTAATTTCCTGAAGTTCCTTCCTTGGGAGAAAGTTGGAAAACAATCTTCAGGATTCATGTTCAGTTTAAATTTAGGAGGATGTGTTCATTCCCTCCAACATGTTTTTTTTGGAGAATGTGTTGATTCTCTCCAGGAGGCGTGCGTGTTCCCCTCCAGTTCTATAAATAGGAGGATGAGTTCATTCCCTCCAGTGTGTTGGGAGGATGTGTGATTCCCTCCAGGAGGCGCGTGTGTTCCCCTTCACTTATACAATAAGGAGGATGAGTTTATTCCCTCCAGGAGGATGTGCATTCCCTCCTTTATGAGTTCATGCCCTTGTGATGGGCCATCGTTCGCTGTGAGGAAAGCTCTTGTGATTCCCATTGCGGTTTGCCATACTGCTTTGGAAGCTTCAAATACTGAAGAGGCAGTGGAGCTAGCTGGCCAAGAGGGCACTGTGAAAGTTTGAGTGCTCTCTATCTCCCCTGCTGGTTGATGGACATAACCCATACGTAATGGCTTCATCTGCTATGACTAAAGGAAAGAAAATTACCAAGGTAAGAACCTAATTTTCCCTTATGCTGGCCGCTCTGCGCATGCCACAAACGTAAAAAAAAAAAAAAACCCCAAACAAACACGTCCTTTATGGACGGCCTTGCCCCCCCCACCCCCACCCAAGGTCGCCGCTGCTCCCCGCTTCCCCCTGCATTAAAAAATCAAAACTTTAAGCTGCCCCGGCCCCCCTCCCTTCCTCTCTTTCTCCCCAGCTCCGCCTCCCGCCATCCCCCATGCCCCGCCCCCACCGCTCCCCCTGAGGTTGACGCCGCCGCTCCCCCCCCTCCACTGGGCCCCCCTCTGTCTTACCGGGCCCGCACAGCGCCTCTCACCTCTGTGTGAAGGCGCTGCACGGGCAAGAAGAACAGCTGATCGCCTCTTCGCCGAGTCTTCAGACGTCCCTCCTTTCCTCCTGGGAGGCGGAGCTGAGGAGAAAGAGAGGAAGGGAGGGGGGCCGTGGCAGCCTAAAGCTATGACTTTAATGCAGGGGGAGCGGGGAGCAGCGGCGACCTCGGGCGGAGTGGGGGGCAAGGCCGTCTATAAAGGACGCTCCTGATGAGCGCCTTTGCCCCCTCTCGATCTTTTTTTTTTTTTTTTTACATTTGGATTTTAATGCAGGGGGAGCAGCGGCGACGTCGGGCGTCAATAAAGGACGCTCCTGACTAGCGTTTTTGCCCCCTTCATGATTTTTTTTTTTGTTTTGTTTTTACATTTAAGTTTTAGCCGGGCAGCCACAACGAGAGGTACAGACCTCTCGTTAGCTTTCCCGTAGTTTTCCATCGTTAGGGCAAGCGGAAAACTTTAGTGCATCTCATTTCAATAGGGTTTCTACACAATTCGCTCATCTGCATTCCGTTTTCGTTTGCTGCTACCGTCGTCGGAAATTGGGCTTTAATGCATGCCAGGGTAGGAAAACTGTTCGTTAAAGTCTCGTTAAACCCTCGTTTAGTTTAGTGCATCTTGCCCCCAGTCCCATTCAGATTCAGATGGGCCTTTGCCTCAGGAAGGTGAGGAGCGGTCACATGTGATCCATCTTTTTTTTTTTTAAGAAAGGAACTGTCTCATCTCATTGATGAGGTGTCAAGGGCTTCTCCATGCTCAAGCTTACAGCTACGGATCCCAAGGAGGGGGACACTCTGCTGGAAGGGCTTGTGGGGCCCCCAAAGCATTTTCCCCTTCACAAGGCCCTCATCCATATGATAATGATGGAGTGGGAGAATCCCGATGGTCTCTTTTCCCTAATGTGGATGCACTGGTGATGGCATTCACAAAGGCAAGTGCTGTACCCATCCAGGGAACTCTTCCTTCAAGGAACTTCAAGATAAAGAAGAAGGAGCAACAGCTCTGCCTAGCTTTCTCAGTACGGGTGTCCAGCATTCAGGCTGCCATTTGCATTGACTGTGTGGCTAGAGCTATGTTGCGTTGGCTGCAGCAGCTTCCAGATTTCACATATCCGTTCCAGATGCCTTCACGGTCTCTCTGTGCGGTTTGGTCATGCACTTTTGCATGGAGACTCTTCATTCAGTAATCACATTGGTACGGCCAGGGGAGTTCTTGGCCTTCCTGATAGGATGGAGACTTATCGCCACATCCCTATTGCAGCTCACCACAAGAGGTTTCTGCGCTTTTGTGTGTTTCAGTTTCAGACATGGGCCTTTGGCCTGGTTACAGTTCTCCACATGTTTTCCAAGGTGATGGTGGTGGCGGTGGCTGAACTCCTCTGGTGCCAGGGATCTGTACCTGGATGACAAGCTCATTACGGCTGATTTGGCCGTGAAGGCCAGTTTGGGCATTTTCAGGTTATTTCCTTCCTGGAGTCTTTCTGGGCTGGGTGATGAACTGGCCCAAGAGCCATCTGGTACTGTCTCAGTCCCTGGAGTATCTCATGGTCTGCTTCAAAATGGGGAGGGGGATGATGTCTTTTCTGGAGAAGCAGGTGGAGAAGCTCCACACGCAGCTGTACAGATTGTGCAAGCTCCTGGAGCCAATGGTCTAGGACTACTTGTAGCTCCTGGGCTCCATGGCTGCGACCCTCGAGGTGGTGCCCTGGGCAAGGGCTCATATATGCCTTTTACAGCGGGCCCTCTTGTCATGGTCGGTTCCTGCCTCGCAGGACTTTATTTTTTTTTTTTTTTGCAATATTGTGTACAATTCTGGAGATCACACCTTGAAAAGAAAAAAAAACAGGATGGAGTCGGCCCAGAGGGCGGCTAGTAAAATGGCCAGTAAGTAGTCCTTCGTTATGAAGCATATGGGTACAGACTTAAAATCTCAATATGTATACTTTGGAAGAAAGGCCTGAAAGGGGAGATGGAGACATTTAGTCACCTAAGCGGCATAAATGCACAGGAGGCAAGTCTCGTTCAATTGAAAGGGAGGTCTGGAATGAGGAGGCATAAGATGAAGGTGAAAGGGGATAGATTCAGAAGTAACCTGAGGAAATACTTCTTCACGGAATGGTGGTGAATTCATGGAACGGCCTCTCAGTGGGAGTGGTACAGATGAAAACAGTATCTGAATTCAAGAGAGCTTGGGACAAGTACATAAAATCTGTAAGAGAGTGACAGGGAGGGTAGATGGCATGAATGAAGACCATATGGTCAATCCTGACTGCCCATCTGCCTACATTTGTCTATGTTTCTATTGTCAGCGGAGGCTGGCATCAGCAGTAGGCACAATGGACAGTAGCAGATGCTGGTGCTAATTTACCAAAATCTATTTCTGCTTGAAACTGCAGCAGCTATCTCTGCTTGATAAGGGAAAGGGAAATGGGACTTGATATACCTCCTTTCTGATGTTTTTGCAACTACATTCAAAGTGGTTTACATATATTCAGGTACTTATTTTGTACCAGGGGCAATGGAGGGTTAAGTGACTTGCCCAGAATCACAAGGAGCTGCAGTGGGAATCAAACTCAGTTCCCCAGGATCAAAGTCCACTGCACTAACCACTAGGCTAAGAGCTGAATACCACTATATTTGATACAGCACAGCTAGATCTGAAGTTCAGCAACAGCAGGATCTCCTGACTGTCAGCAGCAGCAGCAGCAGCCTCTGCTTAACAGTTGATTCGATTGGATGACTTTAGCAACTGATCCTACTCAATGGTGTCGTCAGCAGCAGGTTTTTTGCTCGATGGTGGTGGCTGACTTTCTTTGAAGATAGCAGCAGCCACTTTCTTAAGATCCACAGCAGCTGTTGCACCTTGTCAAAACAGCAGCTGGCTCTATGTTGGCGCTAGCAGCTTAGTCTGTCTGGCATTAGTGGAGGAGTGACCTAGTGGTTAGAGCATCAGTCTTGTCATCCAGAGGTAGCCGGTTCAAATCCCACTGCTACTGCTTGTGACCTTGTTCTTCACAATTGACTCTACTACTTGTGGCATGAGTGGGCAATGCAATTCGCCAGAAGAAGTCAATACTCGTGTTCAGGGGAAACTGCCATTGAGAGTCCAGTTCTTATGGACTGTCCCTTTGGACAAATTGCTGGTTTTGTCCTTAGGCAGATGTCTGCAGTATTTTGCCTCCTGAAGAAGTCAATATTTTGCAGCTGGATTTCACTTCTTCAATAATGTTGGTTTGGGATGCTTCCAGATACTACCATATTTCTCATATTCACTAGTCTGTACTTTGCACTCTCACTCTCTCTGTCTCTCCCTCCCTCCACCCCCCCAAACGATTGTGCTGAAGAGTCAAGTGGAATGTCCCTGTGCTTCACCAGAAGAAACTCAATTTCCTGCTGAGTGCTTCTCATGGTCAGACTGCTTGTTCACATTTGATTCAGAGGCCTAATATCAGCTTTGTCTCCAGTTTCAGCAGCAGTTACATTTCTGGCAAACATTTGATATCCCTCACTCCCCTCTATTTGGATCTTTTGCTCTTGAACAGTGCACATAATTTTCAGCTGACCTGCAGTCTGCCTGGCAACGTCAACTGTAGTCCGGCTTGTGTTTCTTGACTAAGGGGTATATGAGTCAGTTGTCTTTGAGGGGAAAGAAATCGCCGTGAGGCTACACGGATCATCTCCTACTCTTTCAGGAAATTTGGCTATTTTCTTGGGAGAGTTTCATTATTTGCTACAGCAAGGAGTGCTACCCTATTTTCCTGTTCCTGGGTCAGAGTGTTGTTGCCATTGAGAGGGCGACACTGCGGTAGGCTAAACTTCTCAGCACCTTCCTCCTCCACCAACATCTGTATGGGATAATGACATTTTTTTTTTGTGATTGGTCACTTGTTCTCCTATATGTTCCCCCCTCATTTGATGACTGGGGAAGCTTGCTTTATGATTGGTCTGGACCTTCTCCCTTCCACCAGCACAAGGTTTCCTACTTGGTTCCCTGTGGCAAGCACACCTAGGTTCTGGTAAAGTGCTGTTCAGCCAGGTGATGCAGCGGTGCAGAGTGCCTTGGTGGCTTTCTTGCACCTCTGGGATCTGTACCACAGTTTTTTGGTCCTCGGAGGTCTAGCATAGAATCCTCAGCTGTTGCTTTGCCCTCTTGTGTGGGGCAAGATTTTTTCCCTCACTCTCAACATCCAAGTATACAACATGTCAGCAGGAGGCGGTTTCTGTTGGGTGGTCTTGATTGGTGGTTTCAATCAGCATCTCCTCCCAGTTGCCTTCAGTGATACTTTGGACAGCAATGGCTTTAAATTTGCCACACCCACTGTCTACAAGGTGGTCTGGTGTCCTCAGCTGTGGCATTTGACTATGATCACTCCCGTAGTTCCATGCGTTGTTTGCAAGACCTAATGGGCCCACCGGATTGAGGGTATTGCTTGGCTATATCCCACTCATCTGATCTGGTTGGATAACAAGGAGAAATTCTTACCTGATCATCATTTTCTTTTCTTTAGTTCTATTGGACCAGTCCAGAAACCCTCCCTATGTGTGTTTAGATGATTTTGAGAAACTACTCTTCTTTGATCAGTTCCCTTACAGGGGTACCGCTGCTTGGAGCTTTTTTCATGGGTTCAGTTTCCGCCACCTTCTGACTCACTGGAACAGCTGCATGTTGGTAGGAGAATAAGTGCTGCCTTGAGCGATTAAACTTGGTTGAGACAGGCGTTTTGCCTCGCGTTATACTGTCCTCCACATTATTTGTACATGAGCACCATTGCCTAGCTAGTTGGAATACTGAGCATTCTGTGGCTGCTCACCGACCTTAAAGAGCGAATCACACAGAACTACTTTACCTTTTCTGTCTCCACCCACTAGTCGACAAACGTAATTATTTCCAATCATCTGGACTTGTCTGTTAGGACCAAAGGAAAGGAAATTTATCAGGTAAGCCATTGTTTCCCTGTTTCAGATTATTATAGAAGTATTAAAACTGGATGAGATAATCATATAAGAAGGTGTCAAGATATGAAATGCTGAAACACTATGAGGCAGCTTCTGGCTTAAAGGTTTTGTCAGCTGTTGAATTTTATAGAAAAGAAAATTTGTTTTGCTAAGCTCTTTATATGTTTTTTAAAACGTTCTACTCTAATTGTTTAGATCGTTTTGTAGCACATATACACTGACAAGTCAATTTACCTACCTCACTTTAATTATGACGGTTTTAGTGACACCACATAATGGCTTGGAGGACCTTTTGTAACGCTGTGCTCTTTAAAAAAAAAATCTAGTTTCCGATTCACACTGCATGAAACGAATCTTACATCATAAAGTCTCTTGCTGACCAATCTATTTTTGAACTAATCACCAATCAACCACACTGGCATCCAGTGGTTCAAAGCTACAGTTGTGTGTTTTGAGTTGCTGAAGGGGTCTTTTACACAGATATGTACACACAAAGGAATAGACATCCACCTCCGTGGTACCGGAAGATTGGAGGGTGGCCAATGTAACGCCCATTTTTTAAAAAGGCTCCAGGGGAGATCCGGGAAATTATAGACCGGTGAGTCTGACGTCGGTGCCAGGGAAAATGGTAGAGGCTATTATTAAAAACAAAATTACAGAGCACATCCGAGGACATGGATTACTGAGACTGAGTCAGCACGGCTTTTGTGGGGGGAAATCTTGCCTGACCAATTTACTTCAATTCTTTGAAGGAGTAAACAAACATGTGGACAAAGGGGAGCCGGTTGATATTGTGTGTCTGGATTTTCAAAAGGCGTTTGACAAGGTACCTCATGAAAGGCTACAGAGGAAATTGGAGGGTCATGGGATAGGAGGAAATGTCCTATTGTGGATTAAAAACTGGTTGAAGGATAGGAAACAGAGAGTGGGGTTAAATGGGCAGTATTCACAATGGAGAAGGGTAGTTAGTGGGGTTCCTCAGGGGTCTGTGCTAGGACCGCTGCTTTTTAATATATTTATAAATGATTTAGAGATGGGAGTAACTAGCGAGGTAATTAAATTTGCTGATGACACAAAGTTATTCAAAGTCGTCAACTCGCGACAGGATTGTGAAAAATTACAAGAAGACCTTACGAGACTGGGAGACTGGGCGGCTAAATGGCAGATGACGTTTAATGTGAGCAAGTGCAAGGTGATGCATGTGGGAAAAAAGAACCCGAATTATAGCTACGTCATGCAAGGTTCCACGTTAGGAGTTAGGATAACACACTGAAACCTTCTGCTCAGTGTGCTGCTGCGGCTAGGAAAGCGAATAGAATGTTGGGTATTATTAGGAAAGGTATGGAAAACAGGTGTGAGGATGTTATAATGCCGTTGTATCGCTCCATGGTGCGACTGCACCTTGAGTATTGTGTTCAATTCTGGTCGCCGCATCTCAAGAAAGATATAGTAGAATTGGAAAAGGAGGCTAGGGCTATTCAGCTTGGAGAAGAGACGGCTGAGGGGAGACATGATAGAGGTATATAAAATAATGAGTGGAGTGGAACAGGTGGATGTGAAGCGTCTGTTCACGCTTTCCAAAAATACTAGGACTAGGGGGCATGCGATTAAACTACAGTGAAGTAAATTTAAAACAAATCGGAGAAAATTTTTCTTCACCCAACTTGTAATTAAACTCTGGAATTCATTGCCGGAAAATGTGGTGAAGGCGGTTAGCTTAGCAGAGTTTAAAAAGGGGTTGGACGGTTTCCTAAAGGACAAGTCCATAAACCGCTACTAAACGGACTTGGAAAAATCCAAAATCCCAGGAATAACATGTATAGAATGTTTGTACGTTTGGGAAGCTTGCCAGGTGCACTTGGCCTGGATTGGCCGCTGTCGTGGACAAGATGCTGGGCTCGATGGACCCTTGGTCTTTTCCCAGTATGTACTTATAGACAGAGGGGGAGTTTGCTGTTCCAGTAAGATAAGGGAATGAACCCATTAGAGGGGAAATCTGGTCTAGAAGAGTTCAGAAGTGAAGTTGTGGTAGTGGAAGATCACTAAGGAAAAGGGAGAAATTATTTAGGATCGAATGAGGGGGGAAGGGTCAGAGGACTACAGATTGAACAGACCCATATCCAATATTAAAAACAAAAAGTAAAAATGCTTGGAAGCTTTGCATATTCCATATCATATACCTTTCAAGTCTTGAATGTACTGTTGTAGGGCATACACAGATTACACCCTTTTTGGTGTAATTAAGGAATGTGATTCTCAGTATGAATTATGGAAAAATATTAAACCGAACACCTTAGTGTACTGTCTAGAAAGTAACTGCATTCCCTTTATCTATAGACCCAAGTCCTCATGCCCAAATATACACTAACAAATACTGATACAATACCCCAAGGTATTGTAAAAATAGATTGTTTATTTATATGGCAGCAATGAAAGGCTAGAATAATGACAAAGAAGGTCTTATCATAAAAGTAGCTCAGAGTAAACACACATGAACCCTAAGGCATGCTTCTAATTCAGCCAGTTATTCTAACCCATTAAGGCAATCACACAACAGTTATATGGCAATTATACAATCTGGATGTAGATGGCACAAGACATCCAACAGGTGGCAGAGTGTTCCTCAAGGAGGCCATCAGGCAGGGGCAGTACTTCAGATCAGATGTAAATCAAACAGCCATTCTCCGAAGACAAGCAGGCTGCTTGTTCTCAGTGATGGGTGACGTCCACGGCAGCCCCTCCAATCGGAAACTTCACTAGCAAAGGCCTTTGCTAGTCCTCGCGCGCCCATGCGCACCGCGCATGCGCGGCCGTCTTCCCGCCCGAACCGGCTCGTGTTCGTCAGTCTTCTTTTGTCCGCGCTCGGTACGGTCGTGTTTTCGCCGTGTCGGGCCCCGCAAAGTCGACCTCGTGCGTCCGTCGTGTTGTTCAAAGAAAAAAACCATTCTGTGTGGAAAAAGACTCTTTGGTCTTTTTTCCCCCCGCTATTTTCAGCTTTTTTGCCCCGATAAGTTTTCTTTCGTCGTCGGGGTAGGCCGCTTTTAGGCCTCGGGTCGAAGTTTTCTTCCCCTTGTTTTTTCGGTGCCTTTTCCGCCATTTCGACTTTTGATCTCGCCGGCGTGATTTTTCTGCCCATGACATCGAAGTCTCCCAGCGGCTTCAAGAAGTGCACCCAGTGCGCCCGGGTCATCTCGCTCACTGACAGGCACGCGTCGTGTCTTCAGTGCTTGGGGGCTGGGCACCGCCCGCAGGCCTGTAGTCTGTGTTCCCTTTTGCAAAAGCGGACTCAGGTAGCGAGATTGGCCCAGTGGAACGTTTTGTTCTCGGGCTCTTCGTCGGCATCGGCACCGGGGGTATCGAGTGCATCGACGTCTTCAGCGTCCAGAGCTTCATCCTCGGCCGCCAGTGCATCGAGGCATCGGCCCTCTGCATCGGCGCTGAGACATCGGACAGCTGCATCGACGTCGGTGGTACCGGGACCTCGTCGGCTGATGTCGTCGGACGGTGGTGCTTCGTCTGGAGTGCAGGTGAGGGCTGTCCATTCCCCTGCTGGTGGCGGTGAGCCTTCGGGTGGGTCTCCCCCTACCCTGAGGGCTCCTGCGGTACAGCCCCCCCGAGACCGACCTCCTTCGGCCTCGGCCCCGAGGAAGCGACGGCTGGATTCTACGTCCTCCTCGTCGGTGCCGGGAAGCTCCGGTGACATGCTTCGTTCCAAGAAGTCGAAGAAGCATCGTCATCGGTCCCCTTCCCGTGTCGGCACCGAGAGCTCTGGGTCGCCGAGGGAGTCGGCACCCAGCAGGCATCGGCACCGAGAGGACCGCTCACCCTCTGTTCAGGAGGTGTCGATGCGCTCCACTCTGGACAGCCCGGAACAGCCTCCACGCTCGGAACAGGTTCTGACGTCGACGCCTGCATCGACCTCCATGCCTTTCTCTGCAGCCGCTCTAAACGAGAGCCTCCGGGCCATTCTCCCAGAGATTCTGGGAGAGCTGTTGCGCCCTAACCCTCCGGTACCGGCGGTGCTTGCGCCACCGGTACCGTCGAGCGTGGCGCCGGCTGGCCCATCGCCCGAGGTGAGGTCTCCGGCGTCGGTGCCGCGTGCGGTACCGGCTGCCGCCGCCTCCCAGGAAGGCTCCCCGACTACGTCGGTGGAGGGAGCTTCGCCGATGCGGGCGAGGGAGTCTACCTCTCGACGCCCCCATCGTGGACGTGGCTGCACAGAGTCGAGTCGGGCGAGGTTGCAGACACAGGTCCGTGAACTTGTGTCTGACACCGAGGGTGAGGCCTCGTGGGAAGAGGAAGAAGACCCCAGATATTTCTCTGACGAGGAGTCTGAAGGTCTTCCTTCCGATCCCACTCCCTCTCCTGAGAGACAGCTTTCTCCTCCCGAGAGTCTGTCTTTTGCTTCCTTTGTCCGGGAGATGTCTACAGCCATCCCCTTCCCGGTGGTTGTGGAGGACGAGCCCAGGGCTGAAATGTTTGAGCTCCTGGACTATCCTTCTCCACCTAAGGAAGCGTCCACTGTACCCATGCACCATGTCCTAAAAAAGACATTGCTGGCGAACTGGACCAAGCCTCTAACTAATCCCCACATTCCCAAGAAGATCGAGTCCCAGTACCGGATCCATGGGGACCCAGAGCTGATGCGCACTCAGTTGCCTCATGACTCTGGTGTTGTGGATCTGGCCCTAAAGAAGGCTAAGAGTTCTAGAGAGCATGCTTCGGCGCCCCCGGGCAAAGACTCTAGAACCTTAGACTCCTTTGGGAGGAAGGCCTACCATTCCTCTATGCTCGTGGCCAAAATTCAGTCCTACCAGCTCTACACGAGCATACACATGCGGAACAATGTGCGGCAGTTGGCGGGCTTGGTTGATGCGCTCCCCCCTGAGCAAGCCAAGCCTTTTCAGGAGGTGGTCAGGCAGCTGAAGGCGTGCAGAAAATTCCTGGCCAGAGGGGTGTATGACACCTTTGATGTTGCGTCCAGGGCCGCTGCTCAAGGTGTGGTGATGCGCAGGCTCTCATGGCTGCGTGCCTCCGACCTGGAGAATAGAATCCAGCAGCGGATTGCAGACTCGCCTTGCCGTGCGGATAATATTTTTGGAGAGAAAGTCGAACAGGTGGTAGAGCAGCTCCACCAGCGGGACACCGCATTCGACAAGTTCTCCCGCCGGCAGTCTTCAGCTTCTACCTCTACAGGTAGAAGATTTTTTGGGGGAAGGAAGACTGTTCCCTACTCTTCTGGCAAGCGTAGGTACAATCCTCCTTCTCGACAGCCTGCGGCCCAGGCTAAGCCCCAGCGCGCTCGCTCTCGTCAGCAGCGTGCGCCTCAGCAAGGCCCCTCGGCTCCTCAGCAAAAGCAAGGGGCGAGCTTTTGACTGGCTCCAGCAGAGCATAGCCGACATCCAAGTGTCAGTGCCGGGCGACCTGCCAGTCGGAGGGAGGTTGAAAGCTTTTCACCAAAGGTGGCCTCTCATAACCTCCGATCAGTGGGTTCTCCAAATAGTCCGGCAAGGATACACCCTCAATTTGGCCTCAAAACCTCCAAATTGTCCACCGGGAGCTCAGTCTTACAGTTTCCAGCACAAGCAGGTACTTGCAGAGGAACTCTCCGCCCTTCTCAGCGCCAATGCGGTCGAGCCCGTGCCATCCGGGCAAGAAGGGCTGGGATTCTATTCCAGGTACTTCCTTGTGGAAAAGAAAACAGGGGGGATGCGTCCCATCCTAGACCTAAGGGCCCTGAACAAATATCTGGTCAAAGAAAAGTTCAGGATGCTTTCCCTGGGCACCCTTCTTCCCATGATTCAGGAAAACGATTGGCTATGCTCTCTGGACTTGAAGGATGCCTACACACACATCCCGATACTGCCAGCTCACAGGCAGTATCTGCGATTTCAGCTGGGCACACGTCACTTCCAGTACTGTGTGCTACCCTTTGGGCTCGCCTCTGCGCCCAGGGTGTTCACAAAGTGCTTGGCTGTAGTAGCAGCTGCACTCCGCAGGCTGGGGGTGCACGTGTTCCCATATCTCGACGATTGGCTGGTGAAGAACACATCCGAGGCAGGAGCCCTGCAGTCCATGCAGATGACTATTCGCCTCCTGGAGCTACTGGGGTTTGTGATAAATTATCCAAAGTCCCATCTTCTCCCAGTGCAGAGACTCGAATTCATAGGAGCTCTGCTGGATTCTCGGACGGCTCGCGCCTATCTCCCAGAGACGAGAGCCAACAACTTGTTGTCCCTCGTCTCGCGGGTGCGAGCGTCCCAGCAGATCACAGCTCGGCAGATGTTGAGATTGCTAGGCCACATGGCCTCCACAGTTCATGTGACTCCCATGGCCCGCCTTCACATGAGATCTGCTCAATGGACCCTAGCTTCCCAGTGGTTTCAGGCTGCTGGGGATCTAGAAGACGTAATCCACCTGTCCACGAGTTTTCTTGAATCCCTGTATTGGTGGACGATTTGGTCCAATCTGACTCTGGGACGTCCTTTCCAAATTCCTCAGCCACAAAAAGTGCTGACCACGGATGCGTCTCTCCTGGGATGGGGAGCTCATGTCGATGGGCTTCACACCCAAGGAAGTTGGTCCCTCCAGGAACGCGATCTGCAGATCAATCTTCTGGCGTTGCGAGCGATCTGGAACGCTCTGAAGGCTTTCAGAGATCGGCTGTCCCACCAAATTATCCAAATTCAGACAGACAACCAGGTTGCCATGTATTACGTCAAGAAGCAGGGGGGCACCGGATCTTGCCCCCGTGTCAGGAAGCTGTCAGCATGTGGCTCTGGGCTCGCCGTCACGGCATGGTGCTCCAAGCCACATATCTGGCAGGCGTAAACAACAGTCTGGCCGACAGGTTGAGCAGGATTATGCAACCTCACGAGTGGTCGCTCAATTCCCGTGTAGTGCGACAGATCTTCCAGGTGTGGGGCACCCCCTTGGTAGACCTCGTCGCATCTCGAGCCAACCACAAAGTCCCTCAGTTCTGTTCCAGGCTTCAGGCCCACGGCAGACTGGCATCGGATGCCTTCCTCCTGGACTGGGGGGAGGGTCTGCTGTATGCTTATCCTCCCATACCTATGGTGGGGAAGACTTTGTTGAAACTCAAGCAAGACCGAGGCACCATGATTCTGATTGCTCCTTTTTGGCCGCGTCAGATCTGGTTCCCTCTTCTTCTGGAGTTGTCCTCCGAAGAACCGTGGAGATTGGAGTGTTTTCCGACCCTCATCACACAGGACAAAGGGGGCGCTTCTGCATCCCAACCTCCAGTCTCTGGCTCTCACGGCCTGGATGTTGAGAGCGTAGACTTTGCCTCTTTGGGTCTGTCAGAGGGTGTCTCCCGCATCTTGCTTGCTTCCAGGAAAGATTCCACTAAGAGGAGTTACTTCTTTCTATGGAGGAGGTTTGGCGTCTGGTGTGACAGCAAGGCCCTAGATCCTCGCTCTTGTCCTACACAGACCCTGCTTGAATACCTTCTGCACTTGTCTGAATCTGGTCTCAAGACCAACTCTGTAAGGGTTCACCTTAGTGCAATCAGTGCATACTATTACCGTGTGGAAGGTAAACCGATCTCAGGACAGCCTTTAGTTGTTCGCTTCATGAGAGGTTTGCTTTTGTCAAAGCCCCCCGTCAAACCTCCTACAGTGTCATGGGATCTCAATGTCGTTCTCACCCAGCTGATGAAACCTCCTTTTGAGCCACTGAATTCCTGCCATCTGAAGTACTTGACCAGGTCGTAGAGTCAGTGAGCTTCAGGCCCTGGTAGCCCAGGCCCCTTACACCAAATTTCATCATAACAGAGTAGTCCCTCCGCACTCACCCTAAGTTCTTGCCAAAGGTTGTGTCGGAGTTCCATCTGAACCAGTCAATTGTCTTGCCAACATTCTTTCCCCGTCCTCATTCCTGCCCTGCTGAACGTCAGCTGCACACATTGGACTGCAAGAGAGCATTGGCCTTCTATCTGGAGCGGACACAGCCCAACAGACAGTCCGCCCAATTGTTTGTTTTTTTTTATCCCAACAGGAGGGGAGTGGCTGTGGGGAAACGCACCATATCCAATTGGCTAGCAGATTGCATTTCCTTCACTTACGCCCAGGCTGGGCTGGCTCTTGAGGGTCATGTCACGGCTCCTAATGTTAGAGCCATGGCAGCGTCGGTGGCCCACTTGAAGTCAGCCACTATTGAAGAGATTTGCAAAGCTGCGACGTGGTCATCTGTCCACACATTCACATCTCATTACTGCCTGCAGCAGGATACCCGACGCGACAGTCGGTTCGGGCAGTCAGTGCTTCAGAATCTGTTCGGGGTTTAGAATCCAACTCCACCCCCCTAGGCCCAGGTTTATTCTGTTCCAGGCTACACTCTCAGTTAGTTGGAAAAATTGTTAGGTCAATCTCAGTTATGTCCTCGCCGTTGCGAGGCCCAATTGACCATGTTTGTTGTTTTGAGTGAGCCTGGGGGCTAGGGATACCCCATCAGTGAGAACAAGCAACCTGCTTGTCCTCAGAGAAAGCGAATGCTACATACCTGTAGAAGGTATTCTCCGAGGACAGCAGGCTGATTGTTCTCACAAACCCGCCCGCCTCCCCTTTGGAGTTGTGTCTTCCCTTGTCTTTGTCTTGCTACATACGGGACTGACGAACACGAGCCGGTTCGGGCGGGAAGACGGCCGCGCATGCGCGGTGCGCATGGGCATGCGAGGACTAGCAAAGGCCTTTGCTAGTGAAGTTTCCGATTGGAGGGGCTGCCGTGGACGTCACCCATCAGTGAGAACAATCAGCCTGCTGTCCTCGGAGAATACCTTCTACAGGTATGTAGCATTCGCTTTTGCTTCAGATATAAGCCACTTTTATGCTGAAATTGCAGGCTGCAGCTGAGTTGGTGACATGCATTCTGGCCTTGTTGTCAATGCACAAACAACTTTGTTCATCTCAGATGTTGTGACTTGAGGGGCCACAATATTGTCCCACTGGCAGCACGTTGAAGGAGCACTTTAACCCTGAAATCATCGTTCCAGTAAACAATGTGCTTTTTCTGGGTGAGGATGATCTTCAAAAGTCTGCAGTGAGCTTGTGAATTCCCCTTTTGGTGATGTTGTTGTTCTACTTGTCCACTGGTAACCTTGGTGATGTTTTGCATTGTTCCCCAACTCCCACTGCAGACTCGATACCTGACCCATCTACCTACTGAAATCCGCTCCGGAATGCTTCATTGCAGACCTCACATCTCACCTGAACTACATGCTACAACAAGGTCACTTCCCCAAGAAAAATGGTAACATTCTACTCACCCCAATACCAAAAGTCACCAAGAAAAAAAACAGATTATATCACCAACTACCGACCAGTAGCGTCCATCCCGCTGGCAGTTAAACTGATGGAAAGTATGGTAACCAAGCAACTTATAGACTATATAACCAAATTCTCCATACTACACGAATCACAATCGGGATTTCGCCCCCTCCTTAGCACTGAAACAGTATTACTCTTCTAGCCAAATTCAAACAAGAAATAGCAATATGCAAAAGCATCCTCCTCCTCCAATTCGACATGTCGAGTGTGTTCGACATGGTAAACCACAATATACTAATAAGGCAAATAGACAAGTTCAGGATTAGTGGAAACATACTCAACTGAATCAAGGGCTTCCTAACTACAAGGACATATCAAGTAAAGTCAAACTCAAACATATCGTCACCATGGAAAGCAGACTGCGGAGTACCACAAGGATCACCGCTATCACCGACCCTCTTCAGCTTAATGATGATCCCACTAGCCAAGTCCCCATCCAACCATGGCCTCAACCCTTTCATCTACGCAGACAATGTCTTAATTTACATTCCTTACAAAACCAAACTGACAGAAATTGCCAACGAAATCAAGTTAAGTTTTAACATCATGGACTCATGGGCCAATGCATTTAAACTAAAACTCAACAAAGAAAAAACACGATGTCTTGCCCTCTCATCCCAACACAACAAGGACAACCCCACAAGCATCGACACCCCAGGTCACACCCTCCCTATTTCAGACAGCCTGAAAATTCTCTGCGTCATAATAGACCTCAACCTTACTCTGGAGAGCCAAGTAAAATCCACCACAAAGAAAATGTTCCACTCAATGTGGAAGCTCAAACTCGTGAAACAATACTTCTCAAGGGACACCTTTTGTAACTTGATACAATCAATGGTATTAAGTCACCTAGACTACTGCAATGGAATCTATGCAGGATGAAAAGAACAAACCTTAAAGAAACTGCGGACTGCTCAAAACACGGCAGCCAGACTCATATTTGGAAAAACACAGTGCGAAAGAGCAAAACCCCTCCGCGAAAAACTACACTGGTTCCCAATGAAGGAACGCATTGCCTTTAAAATCTGCACCATGGTCCACATACATGACAGACTTAATCGATCTACAAACCAGAAACACCTCCGACTCAACACGATCATATCTAAACCTACATTACCCAAGCTGTAAAGGTCTTAAATACAAATCTACCTATGCATCCAGCTTCTCGTTTATAAGCACATAATTGTGGAACGCACTACCAAAAGCCTTAAAAGCGATATACGACCATCTAAACTTCCGGAAAATACTAAAAGCCACCCTGTTCAAAAAAGCATACCCTCTCCGATCCAGCCTAAAGGACTGACTGTGGCTAAACAAGAAAACCGAAGCATGTATAAACACAACGCTACTCTCCCATCTTACGACTATTACTGTAACTTTGCCGTTTAAATTACATCTCATCACAACATCACATTGTATTTGTTCACACCGGAAACGGCAAACGCCTTCCAGTATTATGTAAGCCACATTGAGCCTGCAAATAGGTGGGAAAATGTGGGATACAAATGTAACAAATAAATAAATTGTTCTAACGAGCAACAGGCATTAGCATTGAAAGATGAAGTTAGCCAGAGTCTGTATTTTAATATCTGGTTAGTAATGCTGGAAGCTGCCATGTAATAATCTTATATAACTTTGTTATATAGTGGTATGTAGTGCTGCATCTGGTGCCTTTTGCTCCTACACTGCACTGAAATTTCTGTACTCAGACAATCATTTACAATAATTCTAGTTTTTTAAAAAAAAGTGCATCTGTTTTAGCAATAATCACCCTATATAAATGTATAGAATGCAACATGTTCTTGGAAACAGTCATAAACAACAGAGGAGAATATTTGTGTTAGCCATGTTTGCAAAAGTCATCACAAAATGTATCGTTCATTAGTTCTATTTGATGGATTAAAGTGGATCCAACAGGTATGAGCTGATTTTATTTTCGTGGTTGATCATAGCTACTTCCAGAATTATGCCACAATTTCTGTAATTTATATACAGTGTGGGGTTGGGGGT